>NW_027185764.1:59043196-59137668 GCF_028583685.1 Petaurus breviceps papuanus | reverse complement strand
AAGGAAAGGAAAGGAAAGGAAAGGAAAGGAAAGGAAAGGAAAGGAAAGGAAAAGGGAAAGGAAAGGAAAGGAAAGGGGGAAGGGAAGGGAAAGGGGAAGGGGAAGGAAAGGGAAGGGAAGGGAGGAGAGGGAAGAGAAGGAGAGGGGAGGGGAGGGGAAGGGAGGGAAGGGAAGGGAATAATTCTAATCATCAGCTACCCCAATTCCACAACAATCTGGTCCATTTGAACAAGTTTCTCCAAGTTCTCCCCTCTAAGAAGACATAAACAGAAACTATTAAAGCCTTTATCCAGGGTCAAGAATGTGCTGGTAAATATTTAACAATTGGCTCTTTAGCAAAACACACTTTTAAATTGAATCTGCATTATTTATATTTTCTCCATCCCTTTCTTAAGTCTAGTTAACTAGCAAAACATTAAATCAGTCTCTGATTTGTAACTTATGCCAATTTCTCAGGTGTAAATGCTCACACTGAAAATTTAAGTCAGCTTTTCAAGATCGCTCTAGCACACCACTGGGCCAGCGTCCCTTCTCAAAAGCACATGGGCGGGACGTGCCTCCCCAGGACAATTCCAGAAGGGCCAGTCCAAGGCAGGCACATAAATGCATGGCATAGACCTGGACCTAAGGAGAGGAAAACTTGGATTCAAATTCCACCTCAGACATTAGCTGTGTAGCCCTGGACAAATTTCTTTACCTCTCTGCCTCAGTTCCTTCATATGTAAAATGGAGGGATAGGACTCAATAGTCTCTAAACTTCCTTTCCGTGGGGGAAAAAGTACAAATATTTACAAAATGAATGTTCCCCAAACCCTAGAGATACAGAATTGCTCAAACTACCCCATCCTGCTGGTCCCTATCTAACTGTGGTTAGCAGGGGGCAGCTAGGTGGAGCCATGCTGCACAGAGTGCCAGGACAGGCATCAAGAAGGCTCATCTTCATGAGTTCCAATGTGGCCTCAGACATTTACTACCTGTGTGACCCTGGGCAAGTCACTTCACCGTTTGCCTCAGTTCCCTGTAAAAGGAGCTGGAGAAGGAAATGACAAACCACAGCAGTATCTTTGCCAAGAAACCTCCAAATGGAGTCACAAAGAGTTGGAAACTTCTACAAATGACTGAACTACAAAGTGTTCCACAATGGGAGGGCGGCGGCTCATGACAGGCCATGCTCCCAGCTGTCTTGCTAGAACTGCTGTCCTTCCCCAGCAGGCACTTGACGCATTTTCCACTTTCTCCATCCCGGTGTGTTTGTTGGCAGATTGTGCTGGGTTTCTTGAGCAGGGTGGGCAAGCCTTCTTTCCCAGTACATGTGGATTTGGGCTTGCCATTTTTTGAACACCCCTCTGACCCTGCAGCAGCACAGGAGGAGAATTTCTCTCTGGTAAACAGTGACATACTTGCAGAACTAAACCCTGAGCTGAGGTGTCAGGATCCTGTGGCCTTTCCACAAGAGCTCCTCAGAGCCAGCTTCAACAAATTCACTGGAAACTAGGTGCCCCACAAAAGGACTGAGAACTCTGCATGTGTTAGGTAATTCAGTCAAAACCTGAGGTTTCATCACATGTAGGAAACTCCCTTCAGGTAGGTCTCTAGGGAGCACCATAGTGCACACAGCGCTCGGCCTGGAGTCAGGAAAACTCACCTTCCTGAGTTCTAATCTGACCTCAGACACTTACTAGCTGTGTGACCCTGGGCAAGTCATTTAACTGTGTTTGCCTCAGTTTCCTCATCTGTAAAATGAGCTAGAGAAGGCAATGGGAAAACCACTCCAATATCTCTGCCAAGAAAACCCCAGACGGGGTCATGAAGAGTTGGACATGACTGAGATGACTGAACAACAACAAAAGGAAGACTCCCATTGTAGGAGCTCCCTACAGTGGAGTAGAGAGGCAACTTATCTGCCACAACTAGCTTTAAAGTGTCATCTTGGGAACTGAAAGCACCAAGAGAAAAATAGCATAAACCAAATCAAACACAATCACACCCACAAGGAGGTTAAATTACTTGGTCAGGGTCACATAGCTAGTATGTGTCAAGATACAGGACTTGAACCCAGTTCTTCCTCTCTCCAGGGTAATCATGTGCAGCATAAGACAGTGGAAGGTAAACTGATTTTGGAGTCAAGAAACAGAAGTTCAATTCCCAGTTATATTATTTACTACCAGTTTGACTTTAGGCAAGTCATTTCCCTTCACTGGGTCTTAGTTTCCTCATCTGTAAAATAAGAGGGTTGAATTCTATTTTTCTTCTGCCTCTAAATCTGGGGCCCTGGGCCATGATGCCACTCACTGCATTTTTATTAATGGGTCCTCCAAATTCAGAATTCCCCCAGGAAGGAAAAATGAACAAACCCCACATCTAGAAAGGCTGGACTGTAATCTGCATCATTTGCTGAAAAGGACAGAGAGAAAAAGAGACAAAGACTGAGATGGAGAGACAGAGACAGAGGAGAGACAGAGAAAGAGATAGACAAAGTCAGAGAAAGAGATAGAGAAATAAAGAAACACAGAAAGGGAGGGAAGGGGGAAAGAGAGATACACATGAAGAGACAAATAAACAGAGGTAGAGAAAGAAGAGAGACAGAGGAGGGAAGGAGAGAAACAGGGGCAGAGATAGAGACAGAGAGAGATAGAAATCGTGACAGAAATAAAGATAGGAGAGTGAGTGAGTGAAAGGGAAAGACAGAGAGACAGAAACTGAGATGGAGAGACAGGACAGAAAAGAGAAACAGAGAAAGAAATAGACAGACAGAAAAAGAGATAGAGACAGATATAAAGAGACACAGAAAGGGAGGGAAGGGGGAAAGAGAGACATACACACAGAGACAGATAAACAGGCAGGCAAAGAAACAGATAAAGACAGAAAAAGAGGTAAGAGACAGAAATAAAGGGACACAGAGTGAGGGAAGGAGAGACAGAGGGACAGAGATAGAGAGAGAGAGGAAGAAAAAGAGAGAGAGAAGCAGAATCAATTGATCAGACAATTTCTGAGACTGTAGTAGCTATGCCTCAGATGTGGAGCGCTAAGGGCTATGTATGTCTGCTTGCTGCGAGTAGGATGTACCGATGTACCACCAGTGCATATGCAGCTCTCAGTGGGGATGGGACTACAAAGGGCTCGGTGCAATCAATGAGCAGCAGAGCCTGCAGACAGGAAGACTTCCAGTCGGCTGATTCATGACTCTATCCTTAGCTGCCTCCTCTTATCAGGCCTGGGAATCAGACATCAAACCTCTGCAGGAGCCAGGGATGTGGAGGGTTTCAGTATCTGAAACGGCCACAATGGCACCAAGCCTGGTATTAGGGGATGTGTGTGCGCTGTTCTCTAATGTGCCAGAGACAGTTGTCACATCTACCTGCCGCATTGGGGGATCTTGGCCATCTGAGCCTCCTCCTGCCTCATACACCCACATCTGAGCAAGAGGTGCCCCAAGGCAAAATTAGGTCAGTGGGTGTTCAGTGCCCCATCCTCCCCACACTGGCACAGCCCAGAACTCTCAGTTTTTATGCTCTCCCTTATTTCTCTGGGGCTGCCCGAGTATATTCCCTAGCCCCCCACCCCCACCCCAGCCCCAGCAGAGTTCTATGCTCTAAGCAACCCCTTCCTTAAAACTGGACCCTCCATAGACCATGGCCTAGCCCTCTCTCCCTCCTACACACACTCTCCACTCTGCTAGTCCAATACACTGAATCTACCCCAATGGATGATAATGAATATGTTGTTTCTCCCAGGCAACTTATTTGCATTTTAACAGAGGATTAGTTTATTTTTATCCATTTTTTAAAAAACAATATTGATTGAGCCTCTGCTAAATGGTCTGAGGCTCAGTTAGTTATGCTTGAGAGAAGTCTAGAGACTGAGCCTACCCTGTCAGCCCAAAGCACCACTCTTCCCTGGCTGAGGGTCATCTAAATTACTAGACTACTACCTTGGAGGAATTGACCCAACCTCCACAGGGCTAGTGTTGGAAACACAAACCAACAAAGTGACAGCAGAAATCCCAAGGTGTTAGAGACTGCCTCCATCTAAAGCCTGGTCTTGTGCCTCCTCTTCCTCATGGTGTAGGCTTCTGGATCCACTCCACACTCTCTAGACTTCTCTACTTCTCTTCTTCTCTTGCCCCCACTCACCCCCTTTCTAGCTCCTCTTCATGCAGGGTCTGCAGACTCCTAGATTTCATAGTAAGACAGTAAGATCTTGATAAATGTTTTGTCTGTCTATCTATCATCTGTCTACCTAGCCACCTTATCTATCTATCTATCCATCCATCCATCCATCCATCCATCCATCTATCTATCTACTTTCTCACAGGTTATACTGGAGGACAAGTCATCATACATTTTCCCAAGATAGACTGGCTTTGAGTATAGGTCTGAGGCAGTCAGCAACTCTGCTCTGAGAGCCCCAGTCTGTGCCAAGTGCAGAATCAAAAGAAAAAAATGCCCAGGTATAACTTTAGCCATATCACTACTACTGGCACGAAGAAGGCTTGCATGGACCATACATCTACTATTGGCAAAAAAGACTCTCTGTCTTGCAGAAACCAGAACAAGCCCATCATAGATGGAGAACACTGTCTCTGATATGCTTAATGATATAAAACAGATTGTGGTGAGATTCAATTCCAAAACTTCAAGTAAGCCTATCAGCCAAGAGGGAATGAGCAGACCATAGGTGCCACAGGAGGAACTATGTTAATCTAAAGAGATCATTCTTAATGAAGTTCAACCATCAAAAGAAACCAATTTATTAACGAATGCCAATAGTGGTGATTCAAGCAAGGAAGATGCCCCAAGTGCCAGTGGTGTTACCATAAGATCTGTGTCTGATGAAGAGAAAACCTCATTTGAAATCCAAGAGGAGAAACAGACACTAGAAGAATTAAAACTTTATATGGACAAATACCTCCCAGTCTCACTGGATATGGCTAATAACCAAAAATCTTCAGAGGAAGACAGAGATCATTTTAGAGAAGACTCTTCAAGAGCCAAAGGCTATTTCAGGTCACTAAATTCTCTGCCAAGCAACCTCCAGGCATAAAAGAATGCTATAGAAAATATCAAAGGTGCCAAGAACACCATCAGAAAACTCGTGTACCAGCTCTATGAAGCAACTAAATTGATTTATCAAAGCAAGCAAGGTTCTGAGGATTGGCAGAATATACCATAAGGCACTGTTTGAGTTAAGGATCAAGTAGAAGCCAGTCCAAAAATGTAGATGGTGGTACACAGCTCCTGGAAGCCCTGACTCTGGACATGTCCTGTAGCATTGCCCTGAAATTACAGGTGACCTTTGTGGGCCTCATGCCTAAAGAAGCCTGCAAGATCAGTTCCAATAGGCCTGTTATGCCATGCAGGAACCGCATACCACCTTTTCCCTAAGTGATGGTGTTGAAGATCTAGACAAGCATCTTCTGGGCCAGAGTCTGTTTAAGCTGACCCAAATCCAGGGAAGTATAGAAGAATGGTTTTGTTTCTTAGAAGACAGCATTCCTTCTGGTTAGATTGGAGGACCACTTTCTGCCTCTGAATATCCCTTCCCAAAGGAGATCTAAAGAAAAAAAAAAACATCTTGAATTGTGATATGAAATCAGGTTATTTCCAAATTCCTGGCCAATAATTTTGCGATAGTTTATAGTTAATAACAAAACTCTAAAATCTTTTCAGATTATGCAAATAAAGTTGTGTTGAAAATTTAAAAAAGAATCAGCAGAAGGCTGACCATTAGGTGATAATTAATTTTGTCCCCAGGAAGTCATGAATATATTCTATCAAGGTGCAAAAAAGTTTACAATATATAGTATATTAGTATATATAAGTATATAATATAAGTATATACAATATATAGTATATAAATGATTTACTGTTACATATGCTAATATGATCAAAACATGAAAATAATATCATCTAAGGAAAAAAAAATCATTAGCTATCATAGACTATTCTGATGAGCTGCTTTTGTTGTAGACTTGACAATGTTCTTCTCTCTTTGACCCACTCCCTTGGAAGTTGTCTCTCAGTAAGTCTCCAAAATTGCCATCAACTGATTAAGACTACCTTCAAACCAACTTGGATCTACAGTAGTCTCAAGTCCAGGGAAAACAGAAGCCAGCCTTAGTCATGACCTAGGATAAGGCTGATGGTTAGGATCTCAGGTGGGTTTTTTGTCTTTTAGCTATGGGTGTTCCTAAGTTGTTTTCTACATAATTTGATTAGTAAATTACTTCAAAATCTCTGAAAAGTTTGCAATATTTTTCTTAGTGGTCTGTCTCATCATAGGAAGTGCTCAAGGACTGTGGCTAACTAAATGACTTTGTTCTTTCTTATTTAACTTGTCTAGGAAGGAAATAAGAGGAGGACTTATTTTTCCCATGATTTGATGCTAAAAATCAGGGCAGCGCTGGGGCAATGGACAGGATGCAACTCCTGAATCCTGCATACAGGGCAGAGTTTTGTTTTTAGTTTTTGCTTCCCAAAGTCATTTTGTTGTCCAGGCTCTCACCAAACTTTTTTTTTATTGCATACCTCCTATCAGCCAAAAAAGAGGTGAACAGGTGTCCCCAATATGTGGATGTTAACTTATTTATAAATTATATCCATGTACTGCTGTACTCATAATTATAAGTAACCAGGGTGTCAACCCTATTTGCATGAGACTCTTCATTGGTAGAAATTGACAACTCAGTGCTCCATTCTTGCTGAAGAGAAGGAGTTGTTGAAAGGGGGGGAAGGGAAGAGGGAGAAAGAAAAGGAAGAGGAAAAGAAAGGGAAAGAAAAAGGGAAGGGAAAGGGAAAAGAAAAGGAAAGGGAAATCCTACCTCTGACTTGCAGATTCATGAGAAAAGATATACAGTTATAGATTCTCTTTAGGGAGAGTTTCCTAAAGGGAGAGAGACTGAGAAGAATCTGACATCTAGGGGAGCAGGCACTTCGATCATGTGCCTATCCTCAACTTACCACACTAGAGACTGGGGAATTTCCCCTTGAATGAGATCTAAGCCTCTCTTGGTTGAGCTGAAATATCTTGCTTCCTCTAGGAAAGATCATCACTCTGTACATTGTTTGTATATTCGCATCTCTACAACTTCTTTGAAATTTTGAAGCTTTCTGCTTGGATAGATGGTTTTATTTGCTATTCATTACGTGTGGCTTTTTTGTAATTGGCATTTGGTGGGTAGGAAGTTAAGCCTTGCATATGTAGCTTGGGATACTCCTTCTTTAGCATTAAGGGAGAATGATCAGAACAGAAGCTTGAACCAAAAAAAAAAGATGTCTCCTAGTCTAACAATATTTAGGAGGGCAGAGAGAAATGATTCTAGCTCAGTACCCCCCTCACTGAGGAGAAGAGAGTGGCCAGCCTTGTAAACTCCTACTCTCCTCTTGGCAGGAATCAAAGTTTTCTTTAAAGAAGGATAGGTGGAGAAGATTCTAGTGATTTCTATTCATGCTTTCCAGTAAGCCATATCTAGACAGATCCATGTGGACATATATGACATCCATGGGCAATACACATACACCCTATATATATACATTAGAAAACTTACACAAGAGAGAAATTTCTAAATGAGATAACATGAAATAATATTTAGTCCTAAAGTCATTAAGGAGTCATTGAATTTTATTGAGTAGAGAAAGGGCAGGTCAGGCCTGCACAAAATCGTTTTGGCTATAGTGTGGCAGATGGACCGGAGCAGGCAGACCAATGAAGAGGCCATTGCAGCACACCAGAGGAGAGACAATGAGGGCCTGGAATAGAATGGTGGCTGTGTGAGTAAAGAAAAAAGGACCAAGGTGAGAGATTTGGAGAACCAGCAGGACTTGGCTACTAGTTGGAAATGGACAGCAAGGAGGAGAAAGGAATCAAAGATGACCGGGGTGACTGGAAGGATGGTAAAGCCCATGACGGTAACAGGGAAGTCTGGGAGATAGGTGAATTTGGAAGGAAAGACAAGGTAATTTGATCTTTGATGCAGATCACAATCCATCCAGGCTTACGTGTCCTGAGTGACTCACTCTAAACTAGCCAAAATAAAAAAGGAGGAGGCGTATGCTTACTCACCATTCACTGTCCTAAGAATGGAGCCCACCCTCCAAAGGCACCTGCCAGAGCCACAAAGTGATCTTCATGGAAGAGGGTAGAGGCAAAATTTCCCCAATGACACCTGCACAGCTCTAAAGAGTAGTGATTAGTTTAAGGTATAATTGCCCTGAGGAGCTGACGCCCAGGCTGAAAAGAAGGAAGGTTGGGAGATCACACAGCAAAGAGAGGGGACAGAGTATTAGAGAATAACCATAGGTATGGTTACATTGGAAATAAGCTTCCTTGGTTGTAGGAGGAGAGAGGGGAGGGGAGAGTGTGCAGCTTGTCTTTCTGCTCTTCAATTGGTTGATCACAAACCCTTTGGAGTCAGATCAAGGTCCACCAGGAGACCCCACTATGGTGACCTTTGGTCTACATGGTTTCTTATTTGTTGGTATGTCCACTGGCATCATTGTCTATAGAAGCTAAGTGACCAAGAAGAAGAGGGCAAAATTTGGAGTTAGCAAAACCTGAGTTCAAATCTGGCCTCAGACACTTACTATCTGTGTGACCCTGGGCGAATCAACTTCTCTTAGGCTCAATCTCCTTGTCTGGAAAACAAGAATAGTAGCACCTACCTCATAGATTTTTGTGAGTATAAAATTAAATTAAGTTAAAAAGACCAGAGCTAAATAGAAAATTTGCCTTTCAAATACATGACTCAAGAGAAGAGTAAAAAGGGAAACAGAAAAGGCAAATCATAAGGGACTTATTATTAATAAGGTTAAATTATTTACATTCCTACATGGGAAGATAATATTTGTAACTTATAAGACCTTTCTCATTATTAGAGTAGTTAGAAGTATCAACAGACAGAGAACACAGGTGTGAGTTGAATATGGAGGGATGGTATCTTAAAAAAAAATTAAATTAAAGGGTGAGAGAGGAATGTACTGGGAGAAAAAGAAAGAGAGAAAAGGGTAAATTATCTCACATAAAAGAGGCAAGAAAAAGCTTTTACAGTGGAGGGAGGGAGAGTGAATAAATCTTACTCTCATCAGGACTGACTCAAAGAAGGAATAACATAGACACTCAATGGGGCATAGAAACCTATCTTACCCTATAGGAAAATAGGAGGGAAGGGTATAAGGCAGGAGCTGGGTGTTGGAAGGGCAGATGGAGGAGGGGGTAGTCAGAAGTAAAACACTTTCAAGGTGGGACAGGGTGAAAGGAGAGAGAGAATAGAATAAACCAGCTAGGGGAGGTAATAAGTTGGAGGGAAATATAGTTAGAAATAGTAACTGTGAATAAAAATTTGAGGCAAGTTTCTCTGATAAAGACCTCATTTCTCAAACATATAGAGAATTGAGTCAAATTTATAAAAATAAGAGCCATTCTCCAATTGATAAATGATCAAAAGATATGATCAGTTTTCAGATGAAGTAAAGCTATCTATAGCTATGTGAAAAAATACTCTAACTCACTATTGATTAGAGAAATCAAATTAAAACAATTCTGAGGTACTACTTCATACTTATTAGATTAGCTAATAGGACAGAAAAGGTAAAGGACAAATGTTGGCATAAGTATGGGAAAAATGAGACATAATACTGTTGTACTATAAAAAATGATGAGCAGGATGCTCTCAGAAAAACCTGGGAAGACTTACATGGGCTGATGAAGAGTGAAATGTACTGTGTACAAGGTAACAGCAATATTGTAAGATGATCATCTATGAATGACTTAGCTATTCTCAGCAATACAATGATCCAAAACAACTCTGAAGGATTTATCATGAAAAATGCTATCCATCCCCAGAGAAAGAACTGATGGTGTCTGAATATAAATTGAAGCATCCTTTTATTTTACTTTGTTTTTCTTGAGGGTTTTTTTTGTCTATTTTTTTTCACATGACTATTGTGGATATGTTTTGCATGACTGCACATGTATAACCTATATCGAATTGTTTGCCTTCTCAATGGGATGGGGCGGGGGTTGGGAGGGAGGAAGAGAGGGAATTTGGAACTCAAAGTTTTTAAAACAACTGTTAAAATTGTTTTTACATGTAACTGGCAAAAATAAAATGCTAAAAAAAAAAAAATCCATTGCCCTAACCAGAGTCTGCTGACAGGTAAAATTTTACCCACTAGCTTGAGAGGTACAATGTTTTTAGATACTTTTCCCAGAGGGAAGTGGAGAGGTAAAAGTAATGGAACAATTGTGGCGTGCACCTATGGGAATTCAGAACCTCCTAATTAGAAGGGAATTCAGAGGCCACTTAGTTTAATTTGTACTTGAATAAGAGTCCCTGATATGTGGTCATCTAGTCCTTGCTTGAAATCCTTCAGTGATAAGAAACTCCATTAACAGCCTAGTCCATTTTTGGACAGCTCTAATTGTTCAGAAGCTTTCCCTAGCCTGGGGTAGGGGCAATAAGGGAAATCTCAGAAGAAGCCGGGTTTGAACTGGGCCAGGAAGAAACTTTAGGATTTGGCTAGGAGGAATAGGATTAGTAACATTCCAGTTAGGGAGAAATGATGTGACCATAGTGTGAGGCAGAGATACTAAAGGAGTGTTCATTGAGTCAGAGATAAGACCTTGCTGGCTGGTGTCAGAAGGCTTTCTATAAGAACTTTATGTATTTGTAGAAACCAAAGTTTAACTTCAAAGGATTATTAAGAATCAAATTGTAGGAAACATTGAATGCCAGACAAAGGAGTTTGAATTTTATCTGGGGATAATGGAGAACCACTGGAAGATTTTAAGCAGAGAATGACATCATAGAAGAGACATTTTAAAAATCTTACATTAGTGTGTGGGATGGATTAGAATAGGCTTCATGGGATGTGGCCTGCCTTGTGTGAGCCACACAACCAGGCCTGTAATGATAACCAAGAAAATTCAGTAGGCATAGACACTTGGAAGCTGTAGGAAATTTCCATTGGAATCAAGCAAACACCACTCTTGATTGAAGGAATTATACTCCCATCCAGGGCCATCCAGAAAATATGATAACTTGGGTCCCACAATGCCAAGGGAATCAGACTTTGAAGTGATTAGGAAAAAGAATAGAAGAGAGAAAGTGGGGCTACCAATTGGTACTTTGGGGAAAAAAAGACCGGAGATACTTCTTAAAAAATTTTATTTCCCCAATTACATGTTAAAACAATTTTAAACATTTTTTTTTACACAATAGCACCGAGGGCCAGGGAAATTGTGCTTTGTCTAAGGTCACATAGATAGTAGGTGGCAGAATCAAAGAACAGAACCCAGGTTTCCAGAGGTCTCTCCACTCCATGTTTGACTGACTGGCTTCTTATCCCTGAATGGAATTGCCTCAAATAAGGGGAAAGGTGCTAGAATTCAAGTCAGGGACCTGGTTTCAGATCCCAGCACTACTACCTACCCAGCTATTTGACTTTGGGCAGGTCACATCATCTTTCTAGGCCTCAGTTTCCTCATCTGCCAAAAATGACGGTGTTGGATGAGAAGAGCTCTAAGCCCTTTCTATTACTACATCTGTGATGCCCCCCCTAGATCTACCCTTTCCATCTCTCGATGAGAAAGTATTCACTGATCTGTCTCTGGAAGAGGAGGCCTGGGCAGCACTGAGGTTGGGTTCAATCCTGAGGGGATTATGGCACCTGGAAATGCAGAATCTTCTATCTTCAAACTGCTGAGGACTCTAAACCAGAAGTGTTCGACTCTGACTCCAGCCAACTTCCCAAGCAAGCCAATATTAAAATGTAATTAGTAAATGTTTAACAAAATAAATGAAAAATATAATACAGCAGGGGCAGCTAGGTGGTAAAGTAGATAGAACAGTGGCCCTTGAAGTCAGGAGGACCTGAATTCAAATCCAGTCTCAGACTCTTACTAGCTGTGTGACCCTGGGCAAGTCACTTAACCCTGATTGCCTCCTCCCTCCCCCCCAAAAAAAATACAATACAGCATAGATAACATTAATTTGTGGATTTCTAAGGCAATATGTGGCCTACCAGGGTCATTCCTATTTAGGTTTGATGCTACTGAATGCCTCACAGATGCCTGCTGATCATGGGGATTGTCAGAGAGAGATTCAGAGGGGCTGATCACCACTAATAGGTTTGATCACTTGACTGAGTCTGTAAAACTATTGCAGGACTTTGTTTAGAAATTGCTGCATTTTGTGAGTTAATTTGTATAAATACTCAACACATGGTTAATCAATAGGAATCATCTGCACTGTGGGCTGGGCTGGCCTGTTCACAGCCTCTTTGGGAGCTCTGGAGAGCCAGTGGGCTGGTTTGTTTGTTTGTTTGAATAGCAGGGGGTATGAATTAGGGTTTGCTTGACAATATTTATTCCTGTTTCATTTGCACTTAACAAGAACATAAAGCTCTGACTAATGGTCTCCTCACTTCATCTGAACCACTGTAACCACAGCTGAATCATGCAGCTTCCTAGCTCATTATCATTCCCTATGAATCGTGGCAGATGTCCTTGAACCTATTTTATTTAACAGAAGCATCACCCAGGAGAGCCTTGTCATTCTACAACATTCAGCTCTCTTTCTGCATCATCTCAGTCCTAGCTTGAGAGCTTCAAGGATGTCCCACCATCCCACACAGCCATCAGGAGCCCCAAAATGAAGCTTTGACCTTAAGAAACTCAAGGGCTCTACATGAGCTTAGAGGCTGGGTAAGAGCACAGCCACCAAGTACTAATTAAAATTGGAGTAAAGAATACCCCAAAGCATCAGGGAAGGGACTTCAAGTGAGGAGTTTGCTTTTATTACTGATAGTCTCAGAAGAAAAGGCATTGAGACTAGTTTCTCCTGACAAACCGTCACCTTGCCAATGACCTGCCAAGAACTTCCCATGACAAACACATTGTCACAAAGCCTAGAAGGGCAGGGCTTTTTTTTCATTTTTGGTGAAACTACAAGGTTTTTGGAAAAACTACAAGAAACATAAATGGCCTAGGAGAGACTATATACATACTTTGTTTTTGAGAAAGGCAGTGTAGCATAATGAATACACCACTCTAGCTGGTCTTAGCACCAGGAAGACCTCAATTTAAATGTCACCTTTTACACATACTGGCTAAACAAATTTTATTACCTGAATGTAATGGGTTTTATTACACCTTAAAATTATAAATATGAAAAATTCAGAGGATCATGGAAAGATCTATATGAACTGATATGGGATAAAATAAGCAGAACTAGCAAAACAATGTATACAGTAACTATAAAAATGTAAATGGAAAAAAGAAAAATAGGTAAATACAATGGTATGTGATTATAGTGACTAAGTGACTAAGTGACTAAGCTCAGCCCTGGAGAAGAATTGAAAAAATGTTCTTTTCTTCCCCCTTCACAGAATTGTGAGGGCAATGATGGGCATAGACTATTGCAAATACCGTCACACATGGTTGATATATTGGGTGACTTTGTTGAAATGTTTTTTTCTCTTTACAATCTTTACAATGAATTCTATCAAACATTCAAAAAAGCAATTTCAACATTATAAAAAGTATTTGGAAAAATTAGAAAAGAAGGAATATGAAATTCCTTGTATGATACAAATATAATCTCAACCCATAAACCAAGGAGAGACAAAAAAGAGAAAGAAAACTACAAACAAATATCCCCAATGGATGTTAGTGCAAATATATTGAATAAAATATTCACTAAGAGACTACAGCAACATATTAAAAAGATTATGTGATATAAAGGAAGGAGATTTAGCAATATTGGATCTTAAACTGTATTATAAAGCAGTAATTATCAAACTATCTGGTACTGGCTAAGAGATAGGTGGATCAGTGGAACAGAGTAGACATATAATAAGCAGTAGTAAATGATTATAGTAACCTTATGTGTGACAAATGTAAGTAAGCTTTGTAGATAAAAATTCACTATTTGGTAAAAATTGTTGGAAAAACTGGAAAACAGTCTGGTAGAAACTAGGTATAGACTGATATCTTACACCATTTACCAAGATAAGGTCAAAATGGATACGTGATCTAGGTGTAAAGGGTGATATAAAAAATTTGAAAAACTTGGGACATATTACCTATCAGACTTATGGATAGGAGAAAAATTTATGAATAAATAAGAGATAGAGAGCATTGTGAAATGTAAAATGGATAATTTTTGTTATATTAAATTAAAAGGGATTTGTACAAATAAAACTAATGTAGCCAATATTAGAGGGAAAAGTAGAAAAATGGGGAACATTTTTATAGAGTTTCTCAAATAAAGGTCTCACCTCTCAAATATATAGAGAACTTTGTCAAATTTATAAGAACATCAATCACTCCCCAACTGATAAATGATTAAAGGATATGAACAGGCCATCTGTGGATAAATAAATCAAAGCTACCTGTGGTCATATAAAAAATGCTCTAAATCATTATTGATTAGAAAAGTCAACATTAAAACAATTTTGAGATATCCTCTCACACCTATCAGATTAGCTAAAATTATTGAAGAGGAAAATGACAAATGGTGGAGGGGAAGTGAGAAAATTGGGTTACTAATACACTGTTGGTATAACTGTGAACTGATCCAACCGTTTTGGAGAATACTCTGGAATTATTCCCAGAGTTATAAAACTGTTTATACCTTTTGAAGTAGCAATACCACTTTTAGGTCTGTTTCCTAAGGTGATAGGAAAAAAGAAAAAAAAAACTATATATTCTAAAATATGTTTAACTAACTATATATTCTAACTATAACTAACTACATATTCTAAAATATTCTATATATTCTAAAACATTTATAGCAGCTCTCTTTGTGGTGGCAAAGAACTAGAAATTAAGGGGATGCCCATCAATTAATAAAAAATAATAATTATATAAAGAATAGTTAAACAAGTTGTAATATATGATTGTAATGGACTACTACTGCACTGTAAGAAACAATGAGCAGAGGGTGGCTAGGTGGTGCAGCGAATAGAGCACCGGCCCTGGAGTCAGAAGGACCTGGGTTTGGATCCGGCCTCAGACACTTAACACAAAAACTAGCTGTGTGACCTTGGGCAAGTCACTTAACCCCAACTGCCCTCAAAAAAAAAAGAAAGAAAAAGAAACAATGAGCAGGTTGATTTTAGAAAAACACAGAAATACATGAAATAATGAAGGTGAAATGAGCAGAACCAACAATGAGTGGAATGTTGTATACAGTAAGCAACATTACTTGAAGAACTATGAATAACTAAGCTATTTTGAATATTATAAATATTCAAATCAACTAAAAAGGACCTATGAAGGAAGATGCTCCAGAGAAAGAACTGATAAATAGAAGTATTCATAGTATGGTTTAACATATATGTGTGTGCATGTATGTGTGTGTGTCTATGTGTGAAATGGTGGCCTTTTCTAGTGCAAGGTGGGGAAGGAGGGGAAGAATTCAGAACTTAAATTGTAACCGAAAAAGGCAAAAATTTTAAAATAAAGAAAAAGAGATTATGCACTAATACCATATTGGATGTACACCTAGAATGTAGGATTAGTTAAATATTAGGAAAACTGTAAATAAAATGAATCCTATTAATTTTTAAGAGTCATATAATTACATGAATAGATGTAAAAAAAAACTTTTGAGAAGATATATCACCCTCTTAGGTTAAAAGAAAATAAAGCACTTTTTTAAATCATGGGAATCAGTAGACCATTCCCTAATATGGTAAATATCATCTTTATGAAACCAAGGACAAGCAAACTGATGGAGAACTAATACAGAATGCTAGAAACCTTTGCAACAATTCAGCAGTAAAACAAAGACTGTCCATTGTTACGATTATCATTTTATGTAGCTCTAGAAATACTAGCTGTAGCAGTAAGACAAGAAAGAAAAATAGAGAAAATAAGCATATGCAAACAGGATACAAAATTATCACTTTTTGCAAATGACATGATAGTTTATTCAGAGAAGCCTAGAGGTTCACCCAAAAATTAATTCAAACAATTCAGCACTTCATTTATAGTACCAGAATATAAAATAAACTTTCTATACAGTATTAACAAAACCCAGAAAAAAAGAAAATGAAGAAGAAATTGCATCTAAAATTAACAATAAAATGTGAAAAATGTTTGGGAGCACACTGACAAAAAACACATGGAAATGCAAGTACAAAACACTTTGTGGAAATAAAGCCAGACAAATAATTGAAGAGGTGTTAATTGCTATGATTAGGACATGAAAATAGAATAAAAATTGTAATGCTACCCTAATTAATTTGCAGATCCAATGCTATGCCTGTTAAGAGCCAAAGGCCTGTTTTTAAAGAGCTAGAAAGAATAATAACAAAATTAAACTGGAAGAACAAAAGGTCAAAATTTTCAAGGGAAATAATGAAAAAAGTACATGGAAAGGGGACTCAGCAGTACCCAGATCTCAGACTATATTATAAAGTAACAATCATCAAAACTAGTTGGTTGTGGTTGTTTTTGTTGTTGAGTCAACTCTGATTCTTTGCAACCCCATATGGGCTTTTCTTGGCCAAGATACTGGGAGTGGTTTACCATTTCCTTCTCCAGCCCATTTTACAGATAAGGAATCAAATAAGGATACAAATAAGGAATTTTACAGATAAGGCAAACAGGATTAAGTGACTTGCCCAAGGTCACACAGCTAGTAAATATCTGAGGCTAGATTTGAAGTCAGATCTTCCTGGCTCCAGGCCAGTGTTCTATCCACTACACCATGTAGAAGCAAACAAAAAAGAGTAGCAATGATGTTCAATAAACCAAAAGATTCCAATTCCTGGAATAAAGAACTGTTCAGCAAAAACTTCTGGGAAAATGGGAAAACAATCTAAGCACAAAGCTTAGACCAACATGTCACACCATATATAGCACAATAAATTCCAAATGGGTATATGACTTTGATATAAAAGATCATTTAGCAAATGCTTCAGAGGAACAAAGGACATACTCCTCACTCTTATGGATAGGGGAAAGAGGTTTATTTTTTTAAGATTAATTAATTTATTTTTAGTTTTTAACATTCACTTTTGTAAGATTTTAAGTTCTAAATTTTCTCCCTCTCTTCCTCTCCCCCCCAAATGGCATGCAATCTAATGTAGGCTTTACAAGTATAATTATATTAAATATATTTCCACATTAGTCATGTTGTAAAAGAAGAATCAGAACAAAAAGGAAAAAAACATGAGAAAGAAAAAACAAATAAACAAAAAAAGAGAGAAAATAGTATATATTCAGATTCCATAGTTCTTTCTCTGGATGTGGATAGCATTTTCCTTCACAAGTCCTTTGGCATTATCTTAGATTATTGCATTGCTGAGAAGAGCTAAATCTATCAAAGTTAATCATTGCACAATTTTGCTGTTACTGTGCACAATGTTCTCCTGGTTCTGCTCACTTTGCTCAGCATCAGTTCATGTAGGTCTTTCCAGGTTTTTTTGAAATCCACCTAATCATGATTTCTTATAGCACAATAGTATTCCATTACATTCATATACCATAACTTATTCAGCCATTCCCAATTGATGGGCAACCCCTCAATTTCTAATTCTTAGCCACCACAAAAAGAGCTGCTGTAAATATTTTTGTACATGTAGGTCTTTTACCCTTTTTTATGATCTCTTTGGGATGCAGACCTAGTATTGCTATTGCTGGATCAAAGGGTATGCACAATTTTATAGCCCTTTGGGCATAGTTAGGGGAAAGAGTTCTTGACCAAACAAGAGACAAAGGGTATCACAGAAGATAAAAAGGAAAACTTTGATTACATAATGAAAAGCTTTTACACAAACAAAATCAATGTTGTTAAAATTAGAAGGAAAACAAGTAATCAATGTGAAATCTTTATAGGAAGTTTCTCTGATAAAGGTCAGATATATGAAATATATAGGAGACTGATTCAAGTATATAAAAACAAGAGACTTTCCTCATTTAGATAAATGGTCAAAGGATATAAACAGGGAGGGAGAGAGAGAAAGAGAGAGAGAGAGAGAGAGAGAGAGAGAGAGAGAGAGAGAGAGAGAGAGAGAGAGAGAGAGAGAGAGAGAGAGAGAGAGAGAGAGAGAGAGAGAGAGAGAGAGAGAGAGAGAGAGAGAGACAGAGAGAGAGAGAGAGAGAGAGAGAGAGAGAGAGAGAGAGAGAAAGGAAAACTATTAACATCTGCATAAAAATGCTCCATATCACTAATAATTAGAGAAATGACAGCTAAAACAATTCCAAGATTCCAGCTCACATGTACCAGACTGGCAAAGATGACAAAAATGGAAAATGACAATTGTTAGAGGGGCTGAGGAAAAAGAGGCATACTAATACACTATTGGCAGAGCTATAATTGGTCAAGCCATTCTGCAGAGGAACTTGGAACTATTCCCTAAAAGTCACTAAACTAGACATAATCTTTAACCCAGCCCTACCACTACTAGGCCTATATTCCAAAGAGATCAAAGAATAAAGAAAAGCACCCATATGTACAAAAATATTTACAGCAGCACTTTTTGTTGTAAGAACTGGAAATTAAGGGAATACCCATTGATTGTGGAATGACTAAACAAATTATGGTATATAAATATAAGGGAATATGATTGTAGCACAAGAAATTATTACACCATAAGAAATTATGTAAGAGATGGATTAAGAAAAACTCACAGACATTAATACAAATTAATGCAGAATGAAGTAAGCAGAACAAAGAGAAAAATGTATACAATGACTACAACATTGTAAAGAAAAGCAGCTTTGAAAGACTTAAGAATTCTAATAAATGTAATGGCCATTCATGATTCCAGAAGACTTGACAAACCCTAAATGCACAGGCCACCATTTGACAGGGAGTAATGGATGAGAAAGACCAAATGAGACATATATATTCAGACATAGAGTGTGGCTTTATTTTGCCTGAAGGGAGGATTTTTTGACGGGTGGCAGAATATATAAGGGGATAAATTGGTGGAAAAGCGGATGAGTGATAACAATGCCCCCCAAAAGAAAAGGGAATCAATGAAGTATTTTTCAAAATTTATAAAAGAGAGCAGAGTGACACCCAGAGAGATACAGACAAGGAGGACAGCTTTAGAACGAATATGTTAAATTTGTTAAATATGTTTTTTAAAAGAACAAGGTATATGTAATAGAGATTTGAAGTTTCATGTATAATCCTTTTTTTTCTCTTGTGTATGGAAATACTCATGGTTGTTGAAGTTTGTCAAATTCAAAATAACAAAATGTAGCCCTTTTAAACTCTGGGTGTCCTTATCCTACTCCCATTAATGAACTGGTTCTCTCAGAGCAAGGCAATAGAATGGAATATTATTGCACCATAAGAAATGATGAATGGGATGGATTCAAATGGCAACATCTTCTCAAGTTTCTAGAGGTAGATACCCCTGAGGGGTAGTAGGTGTCTTTCTAATGCTGTTAGCTTAAGCTCTCACATTCTGGTATTTTTGCCCCAATATCAATATCTAACTACAGTTAGTAACTACTTTATATCATCAAGACTCTCCAGTGATTAGCACCCCAGTATAATTTAACCAGTTAACATTGATTAGTTGTTACAAAGGGATATTTACTGGAAAGATATGGCAAGAACAGAAGTACAAATATTTCCATTTCAACACACAGGAGTACACTCTCCCCTAGACCACCTCAGTTCCTGGGAAGAGTGAGATCAACCTTAGAGCAGCTGCTCACAAAGCATTCTCCCTTACTTCCAAACATGACAACCAATGGATAAATCACTCCCTCTTGGATGCCTTCGATCTACTGCTAAACTGGGCCAAGCAGGTCACTTATATCAACACCCATAACATAACCAGGCTCAGCTGTCAACAAACTTTTGCATGGGCTCCAATCACTGAACCTTTAGTGGCTCACTCTTCCAGCCTTTTGAAGTTCACAGTGTCACAGCCTAGTCTGTCCTACTCCTTCATCTAAGGCAGGAAAGAGTAGACACAACAGCAAGACTATATGCTCATGGCTTCCCATTGACTGGTGTGATCAATACCTCTGACAGCAATACAAGAGTCAAGTATTTGAAGCTTCCTGCAGGCTCCCAGAGAAGGTACAAGACCCCTCCCTCTCAACACAGAGGCTCATAGTAGCTCATACTCCTTACTGGAAAGCAACCAGGAAATAGAAAGAGAAAGAAAGAGAGAGAGAGCAAGCCTTTGCTTTGGCCAATCAGCACACTGAGTTCTGACTCAGAAACCAAATGAAAAAGCAGACCTGAAGTCCTCAGGAAGGACTGCATCAAGCCAAGCACTCCATGTGTTCTCATAAGGACTGGGTTCTTATTGTCAAGTCCACCATAATACGAAAAAAATGAATAAAAGAAAAAATAATTTTAAAATAAAGCAGAGGTTTACTGGATTGGGGATGGGGGTTGAAGAGGGAAATATTCAGAAATGAGGGTTATATAAAGACAAAATATGTCAAAATCATAATGATGATGATGATAGCTATCATTTTTATAGTGCTTTAACATTCACAAAGCACTTTATAAATGTTATCTCATTTTATCCTCACAAGGAACCTGAGAATTAGTTTCTATTATCCCCCCAAAAAAAGAATATTATAGGAAAAACCTTAAAGGTCATTAGACCAATCATGTCAAATTCAAATAGAAATGAGGGCTGCTAAAGTGTAGATAAGGATTACTGTATACTGCATATTGACTTAGAAAGCTACATATTAATGTTCTATTGTATTTGGGGTTGGTTTTTGTTGCTGTTGTTAAGTATTCCCCAAATATACTTTAATCTGGTTCTGATAGCATCCGGGAAAATTGCAGGCAGCATGGGCTTCTTTTTTGACACCTCTGATCTAGACCAAACTCCTGATTTTATAGATGAGGAAGCTAACAAAAGTGACTTCCCAAAGTTAAATAGTTGATCTGATAGCACTATATGAACATAGTCACTGCTGATTATATCCATAATCAGTTTCATTATTTTTCCCTTCAAAATATGCTTTTCCTGACTTCTCCATTTCTATCCATGTTATCATCATTTATTCAGTCCAATCCAGTTCAATATAACAAGCATTTATTAAGTATCCAATGTCCACACTGGGGATCCAAAGACAGAAATAAAACACTCCCTGACATCAAGGAACTTACATTCCATTGGGAGGATGCAACACATACAAATATATAACTAAATATTAAGGTAATTATAGGAAAGAAGCACTAAAATAAAGATTCAGAGAGGCAGAGATGAAAAGGGAGTACATTCTAAATATGGAAGATGGTTCATGTAACTGCACTGATCTGTGAATTTGGGGGAATAAGTAACCCATTTGACTAGACTATATAATGCTTAAAAGCCAGTAACATGGAATAAGACTGTAAAGGAACCATATTGTAAAGGGCCTTAAATGTCAGACTAAACATTTGGTATTTTGTCCTAGAGGAAATGGGGAGCCAATGAAGGTTTTTGAGCAAAGGAATAACCTGTTCAAACCAGCAGGTTATGTTGGTAGCCTTGGATAGAGTGCTTTGGAGAGGGGAAATATTGCAGACATCAACTAAGAGTCTATTAAGGTAGCTCAGGACTTGTGGAGTGAGAAGAAGCATTACAATGAATTAGGGTAGTGCCTATGTAAGTGGAAATCAGAGAAAAAAGACCAGAATTGATGTGAAAATTAAATCAACAAGACTTGAGAAAGAAATGGATATTGGACGTGAAGAAGAGGAAAGAATTGAAGGTGATTCTGGATTTATAAACCTGGAAAATGGAAGGATAGTGGTGCTCAACAAACGTAGGGAAGTTTGGAGAAGAGCCCTTTTTTTGACAGCTACAGTTTAAAATGCCAGTGGGTCATCCAAGAGGTATATGGCAATGCAGAACTGAAATGCACAAGATATATTAGGTCTGGATATTGAGATATTTGAGCCTTCTGTTTATAAAGATGATACAATTATCCATGTGAAATGATGAAATCACTGAGGGAGATGGAGAGGTATAGGAGATGGGAGGGGAGGGAAGGGGAGGAGAGAACAGGGGAGGGGAAAGGAGAGGAGAGGAGTAGAGGGGACGGGAGGGCTGGGGAGGAGAGGAGAGATGTCTATTGTCTTTCCTTTATTGCTCTGAGGTAGCATCTAAGATTAGTCTTGCAAGCAATGTAACATACAGCACCAGATTTGGAATCAAATTCCACCTCAGTCACTTAATAGGTCTGTGATCATGGGCAAGTCACTTGATTTCTCACAGCCTCAGTTTGCTCAACTGTAAAATGGAAGTAACAGTCCTTGCCCCCCTCACAAGGTTGTTATGAATAAAGAATTTCATAAACTTTAAGACACTCTAAGAATGCAACCTTGATAGCCGATGCTGTCTTTAGCTGGATCCTTTTAACATGGTGTCAAATTTCATCAAAAAGCCAGAAGCAGACTCCTATTCTCTTCCTGTTTCAATCCCTAGTACCCTTTTGCTAAGCTTCCATTTCATAGGACCACCTCGAGCTCCTGGCCCATTTGTGAAGAAATCCCAACCCCAATGATGATTTCTTTCTTTTTTTTTTTTTTTTTAAAGCAATCGGGGTTAAGTAACTTGCTCAAGGTTACACGGCCATATTTCTGGGTGTGGTGCTGAGTATCTAAGCCCGGATTTGATCCAGGTCATCCCAACACTGGAGCTAGTGCTCTTACTCGCTGAGCCACCTGGCCACCCCTAAGCAATTGGGGTTAAGTAACTTGCTCAAGGTTACACGGCCAGGTGTTTCTGGGTGGGTGCTAAGTGAATGAGCCCGGGATTTGATCTCCAGGTCTTCTCAACACTGCAGCCGGTGCTCTTACTTGCTGTGCTACCTGGCCACCCCTACCCAATGATGATTTCTAAATGCTGGATGATGGAGCTTGTCTTATCAAAAAAGTAGTCTCAACTTTTTCAGAATGCCCTTACAATCACAAATTTAGGAGAAAGCTGCTGCCTTGACACCCACAGATGGTGCCAAGTGTTACCACAGAACACAAGCTGTCTGGTGAATGGAAGGCACAGAAATAGTATACTCTTCTCTGGCTACCTCTCTATGAGTCAGTTCTTCTGGGAAGAGACACAAAGACATAACCACATCATAGGAATTTCCTCTTGGGAAACTCAGACAATGCAAGAGCTCCCTTCCCAAGGACCATAAACTTATCCACGTTGGACTCTTACTCTGTAACCAATCCAAACTGCTTAAAGAACAGTCACTTGAGGGCATTACACTGGATATATAATTATCTACTGGCAGACAGCAACAGCTCTTCTTACTGTTGTTCAGTCATTTTTAGTCATGTCTGATTCTTCAGGAAAAGATGCTGGAGTAGTTTGCCATTTCCTTCTCCAGCTCGTTTTACAGATGAGGAAACTGAGGCAAACAAGGTTATGTGACTTGCCCAGGGACACACAGCCAGTGAGTGTCTGAGGCCACATTTGAACTTAGGTCTTCCTAACTCCGGGCCTGACACTCTATCCACTGAGCCATCTAGCTGCCTATAATAGCTCTTCTTCCTTCTTAAATATCACAGCTCTCATTGACCCCCCCCCACACACACACACACACAAAGTGGCAGCTACATTTCTCCCCCAGCCATAGTGTTGATTCTACTGCTCCCTCTTGGTATGTCCATTTCTCTAATAACATTGCCAACATCCGCTTACTTACATTTCAGGCCTAGTCCACTTTCTGACATTTGTTTTGTTAACTCATCCCCCAAAGGCTCCCCAAAGAGTCCTTTTCAGAGATCTATTGTTGCAATTTTATAAGGTCAAAACATTTTAAACATACATTGAGAATGACCATCATAGTTCCCTTCAAAAGTAAGAGAATGATCTTTCTTTCAAAATGACCAGTCAACCAATGGTAACCAGAGCATGAGCTTTCATCTTCCCCTTCTGGCATCCCAGATCCATTGAACTTCCCCAACCATCACTCTTCCAATACCACCTTCTTAATAACTATAACCTCTTCAAGCTTGTTAGAAGTAGATTGAGGGGTGGCTAAGTGGCACAGTGAATAGAGCACCGGCCCTGGAGTCAGGAGGACCTGAGTTCAAATCCGGCCTCAGACACTTAACACAGAAACTAGCCATGTGACTTTGGGCAAGTCACTTAACCCCAATTACCCTCCAAAACAAAACAAAACAAAGCAAAACAAAAAAAGAAGTAGGTTGAAAAATAGTATTGCTGTTATTCATTTATCCTTCTGGTGCATCAGTTGGAAAAGACTGTGCTCTCTCTAATCTCATGAGCTAAAATAATCTTCTAATGCACAGCTTTGCTATGTTACTCCTCTTCAATAACCTTTAGTGGCTGTCTACTGAGCTACAGAATGAACAAAATATGAAATCGTTAGTTTGGCATTTAAAACCCACCACAATGAGGTTCCTATTCACCTTTTTTTTTTTCACACTCCCAACTTTCATGAGCTCTGTATTCCAGCCAAACAAGACAATTAGCAATTCCTTTGTCTTGTCCTCCCTGCTCCTGTCCCCAAGGAATGGCAGATCTTCACCATTGCTGAAATTCATTTTCTCCCCTTTTCTTCCTATTTCAAACCTCTTCCTTCAAAGCCCAATCCAGGTGCCACCCCCCCACACACACACACCATGATGACTTCCAGAATTATCTTCTCTGAAAATAATGATTGTCTCTTCAAAGTTTCCTACTCTCTTTGGGTTGTTCCTTTCCTCCTAACTTGTTCTACCATATATCATACTTGTGGATGGGTGCCTATACATGTCATAATTCTTCTCTTAGATTGTCAGCTTCTTGAGGGCTGGAATTATATCATTTTTCACCTTTTTTATTCCCAGTGTCTCACAGGCACTTAACTGAGTTAGTGCTTGTAGATCTGCAAAGCATTGCACATACATAACTTCATTTGATGGTCACAACAACTCTATATGGTAACTATTACATTTATTATTATTTCCACTTTAAATATAAGAAAACTAGAACTCAAAAAGGTTAAATGATTTGTCTTACAGCAAAGAAGTATTAAAAGCAGAATTCATACCTAGGACTCCACTAACTCCAAAGCCAATTCTTCAACTATGCCATGCTGCTTCTCATTTAATTAAATTCCATTTTTTGCACAAAAAAAGTACAGTTATATGAGAAGGAAAACTACTAACAGGGAAAAGAATCCTTGTAGAAAGTTTTCCCTGATAAATTTTATATCCAAAATGTATGAGGAATTGACTCAAATTTACAAGAACAAGAGCCATTTCCCATTGGAAAATGATCAAAGATGTGAACAGGCAGTTTCTGAAGGAAGAAATCCAACCTATTAAAAACCATATAAAAAATGCTCCAAATCATTAATAACTAGAAAAATACAAATCAAAATAAATCTGGTATTTCACCTTATACCTATCAGATTGGCAAAGATGAGAAAAACAGAAATGACAAATGTATTGGAGGGACTGAAGGGTAGCAGGCTCATTGATAAACTGTTGATAGAGCTGTGAATTGATCCAGCCATTCTGGAAAGCTATTTGGAACTGGGTCCTGAAAGTCACTGACCTGTACATATTCATTGACACAATGAAAGAAAGAAAGAAAGAAAGAAAGAGAGAAAGAAAGAAAGAAAGAAAGAAAGAAAGAAAGAAAGAAAGAAAGAAAGAAAGAAAGAAAGAAAGAAGGAAAGAAAGAGAGAGAGAGAGAGAGAGAGGTCACTGAAGCCTTTTTTGAAGGCACAGCAGAAAACAGAAAGAAAGCCAGAAAGAATAACAGGCAAGCAGGGTAGCTTTGAAAGTTACATGTTGAATTTATTATCTATTTAAAAAGAAAAAGAAAGTGATACACAATATAGACTTGCAATTTCATGTATAATCTTCTTTTCCTGTCCTACTACATATATTAAAATTTTTATTTTATTTTGGATTAGTTATATGCAGAATAAAAATTGATCAATTAACTGATTAATTAATGTGATCAAAATGAAGATAGGCCTAGAACAAAGGCCCATCTTTTTACTACTGATATTCTTCCAGTGATGTGGCATGGCTAGGAGACATGGTACACTACAGAATCTGAAGAATTAAAGGTGAGATTCACCCAAAGGGCATGGAACAGTTCATGATAAGCATAAACAGGTTGCAATTCATTACAAACATGGAACTACCAAGATGCAGCCATATAAAGGATGTCATCAAAGAAATATATAATCAAGAAAAAAATATAAATTCATCATATGACTAGAACAAAAGATAATCAAATCTTCATATTGCATTGGTATCTCACAATGTCAAGTAAAAGAGTAATAATAATAACCCACTTGTTGAAAGGTCCCCAACACACAACAAAGTGAACTTATGGGAGGAAATGAAGGAAAAGTCCCATAGGATGGGGATGCAGTCACAATCTGAGTCATTGAAGGGAATACATTTTATGAGATCAGAGTCTTTCAAAGTACTGAAGCAAATGATATGCTTACCTTGCTCTTGACAAGGCTTATAACTCATTTTGGAGAACTCAACTAGCCTAAGAGATCAGCTTTTTCGATGTAACATAGTAAGTTACTTTCAGAGGGAATATTCCAAAGAGATACACTGGTATCTATTGAAATAACTCTCTGAAGCTTAAATCAGGGAATTGAACTTAATAAAGTATTAGTGTAGTTCAGATTCAACTTGGAAAATATTTTTCAGCTTTTACTTTGAGATCATGGGAAATAAAATGGATAATTTTAAGTATATAAAATTGAAAAGTTATTGCACAAACAAAAACAATGCAACCAAAATTAGAAGGAAAGCTGGAAATTGGCCGGGGGGGGGGGAAGGGGAGGATTTTATAGTGAGTTTCTCTTATAAAGTCCTCATTTCTCAAATATATAGAGCATTCAGTCAAATTTATGAAAATAAAAGCTATTCCCCAATTGAAAGGGTCAAAGAACATGAACAGGCAGTTTTCAAAAGAAGAAATCAAAGTTATCAATAGTCACAAAAAAAAAATGTTCTAAATCTCTATTGATAAGAGAAATGCAAATTAAAATAACTCTGTGGTACCATCTCACACCTATTGGTTAACATTACAGAGAAGAAAAATGATAAATTCTAGAGGGAATGTAGAAAAATTGGGATACTAATGCACTGTTGGTGGAGTTGTGAACTCATCCAACTTTTATATAGAACATTTTAGAACTATGTATAAAGGATAATAAAACTGTGCATAACTGTGCATGACTAAGCAATACCATTACTAAGTCTATATCCCAAAGAGGTTAAAGAAAAGAGAAAGGGACCTATATGTACAAAAATATTCATAGCAGATCTTTTTGTGGCAACAAAGAATTGGAAATTGAGGGGATGTCTATCAATTAGGGAATGATTGAATAAATTGTAGTCTATGATTGTGGTGGAATACTATTGTGCCATAAGAAATGAAGAGGGGGAGACTTAGTGAACAGGGAGATACTTATATGAACTTATGATGCTAAGTGAAATGAGCAGAACCAGGAGAATGTTGTACACAATTAATAATACTGAACAATGATTAACTGTCAAAGACACAGCTATTCTGATCAATACAAAGATCCAAGGCAATTCTTTTTTTTTAGCCTCATTAAAATATGTATTTTTTCATATATATATGTGTGTGTGTGTGTGTGTGTGTG
Source organism: Petaurus breviceps papuanus (assembly GCF_028583685.1). NCBI lineage: Eukaryota > Metazoa > Chordata > Mammalia > Diprotodontia > Petauridae > Petaurus > Petaurus breviceps. Next base: position 59,110,077 of record NW_027185764.1, on the reverse strand, counting down.
TGTGTGTGTGTGTGTATTTGAATATTTGATTTTAAAACTTTCAATTCCAGATTCATTCCCTTCCCCCCCTGCCACCCACCCCCACTGGGAAGACAAGCAGTTCAGTATAGGTTGTACATGTGCAGCTAATGCAAAATAATAACGTAGTAGATATATTGTAAAAGACTGACTATATTTCCCTCCCTCCTATCCAACCTCCCACTTGTTCTATTCTCTACTTTGATCCTGTCCCTTTTCAAAAGTGGGTGCTTCCAACTTCCCTCCCCCCCAGCCTGCCCTGCCTTCCATCATCCCCCCTCCCATCTCCTTCCCCCCCTATTCTCCTGGAGGGTGAGATCCCCTATTTAGTGTGTATTTCACTCCCTCCTCAAGCCAGATTCAATGAGAATAAGGTTGACCCATTCCCTTTTGCCTTCCTATTCTTCCCCTCCATTGTAACCATTTTCCCTTGCCTCTTCTGTATGAGATAGTTTGCCCCAATCTGTCTCTCCCCATCTCCTCTCATTATATTCCTCTCACCTCTTAATTTCACCTTTTAAGTATCATCCCTTCCTGTTAAATTGGTCCTGTGCCCTTTTCTATGTATACCTGTAAACATATATACACACATTCACATATGTATTCATATGCCCATATACCCTCATATATAGACATATATATATATATATATTTCTAATCCCTTAAATTACTGAGAAAAGTTTCATAAATTACAATTATTGTTTTTCCATGTAGGAATGTTAATAGTTCAACTTTGATAAGTTCCTTATGATTTCTTTTCCCTGTTTACCTTCTCATGCTTCTCTTGCTTCTTGTATCTGAATGTCAAATTTTCTATTCAACTCTGGTTTTTTCAGCAAGAATGCTTGAAAGTCCTCTATTCCACTGAATAACCATATTTTCCCCTGAAACAAGATACTCAGTTTTGCTGGGTAGGTGACTCTTGCTTTTAGTCCCAGCTCCCTTTACCTCCAGAATATCACATTCCAAGCCCTTCGATCCCTCAGTGTAGAAGCTGCCAGATCCTGGGTTATCCTGATTGTGTTTCCACAATATTCAAATTGTTTCTTCCTGGCTGCTTGTAATATTCTCTCCTTAATCTGGGAATTCCAGTACCTGGCTATAATATTCCTAGGAATTTTCTTTTTGGGATCTTTTTCAGGAGGTGATCGGTGGGACTCAGACACTTAGCACCCACCCAGAAACACCTGGCTGTGTAATGTTGAGCAAGTTACTTAACCCCAATTGCTTAAAAAAAAATAGCAGTTGTCAGGGGTATGCTGGCAAATGTTTAACAACAGGTCCTCTGAAAAGCAAGATCAATCAATCAATAAACATTTATTAAGCTGGGGATATGAAAAGAGGAAAAACACAGTCCCTCGCCTCAAGGAGTTTACGATCTAATGGGGGAGACAACATACAAACAAGTAAATACAAAGCAAGATATTAAGAAATTATTAATTAAGGGAAGGCACTAGAATTAAGAGGAGTTGGGGAAGGTTCCTTAGTAAAAGATGAGATTTTATCTGAGACATATTTTCAAGTTTACTCTGCTTTTTAACATTTTCTGTATCAATTTCTTAAATCTAATCAATCAACAAAACAATAGATCAAAACCTGATTTGTAGTATTTGCCAATTTCCAAGGTGTAAATGCAGAAAATTTAACAACCAGCTGGCTCCAGCACATTCCTGCTTGAGCCCAAGAAAAGCCCTGACTGTGAGCACATCTGTCTTCTTCCAAATCCAGCAGAGTCTAAATTCATGGACTGCATTAAGGAACCAAGACCTCAATTCAAAGCTCCTAAATCTTCACTTAACAACTGAGCCTACTGGAATATATGAGTTGAACATCAGTTTCTAATTGTATTGTGTTCTTTACATTCAGAGGAGAGTAGTTATCATTGTTAAATGATATAATTTTTTAAAATATATCATATCATATCACATAAATTATGTTTCCTAGAACTCTTGGGCTCAGATCACTCCTCATACACTCTGGGGGCTGCCTCGATCTGAGAAAAACTACAGGTATGAAGCTGTATGGCAAGGTGTGTGTATATGTGTGTGTATTTGTGTGTGTTTTTATTAGTTATTGTTTTATTGTCTTTATTGAGTCTATGCCAAGTATGTATAAGACATGTGGTATGCTGTATAGGTACTGTTTTGGTTCATGTTTGTATGTCCACAGGGGAAGGGGAGAAAGGGGAGAGAGTCTGTCCAAAGGTGGTTTGCAAGAAGGCAAGAATTGATGGATATCTCTAAAATCTCATTCCTCTTCCCCTTCTCCAAAGGAAACCTTGATTCCTTCCAAGAGGAGAAGCAGAAGGGCAAATCAGAGGCAGCCATTCTGCTGTATTCAGAGAGAGGGAACTCTGGACTAGAATTACATCTACCTGCTCTCTTAAATATTGTTAGTCAAGAGGATGTAATTTTTGGGTCCAAACTAAACTCCTGATTGTTTTTCTTTAATAGAGAGAAGAAAGCTCCAAGCTGTATGTTCAGAGTTTGACCCTTTTTCCATCAGATGCCAGTTCCATGATGAACATACCTAGAAAAAAGCAAATACCCATTTATCCAAGTTGATAGCAAAACAGAAATAAGAGAAAGTATACATATATACCAGATAAAACTGATTGAATGAGTTCTTCCTTTGGAAATAAGATAACTCAGCTCAACCAAGAGCAAGAAGAATCCCAGATTTCACCTAATGGGAAATTTCTTAAAGTGTAGCAAGCTGGAGATGGAGACATGAGAGAGATTCATGCAAGTTGCTTTTCAGAGTCTTTCTTTTCCTTAATAGACTTGAAGAGAAGTTAGAATTGTGCATCTTTTCTCTCAAAACTAGAAGCCAAAAGTACCTAGGATCTCTCTCCTTTCCAGCTTTCATCAATTCTCTCCACCTCTCACATCGTAGTGTGTTGAATAATCAATCTCCATCAATAAGGAGAAAATATCATACAATTCGACCTTTGAGTCAAAGGTTTCATATGTTATGTCTGTTTTTCTGGGAAAGTGACTTTGTTATGCTGAAATCACATAATTAAAACAATAAAATATAGCAAGTTCAAGGAGGATGTTAGGGCCTGATTCTAATGAAGTAAATACATAATAAAAATACCTGCTAGGTAGTAAGATGATTCAGTCACCCACAGAGAGATAGGGCTGGGGGATAAGGAATCATTCACTCACTGAAGACCATAGAAAGCCTTATGCTGGTGTAGGGAGGTAGGAGATGAACACCATAATCATCAGGTTAAATGTGGAACTGGCCTAGAGCCTAAGCCTTCTTGTTGAACAGGACCAAGTTAGTGGTTGTCAGCCCAATCTGGTCTCCAAATTACTGGGTGACTGGAAAAATGAAGGAAACGGGAAAGTTAAAAACAGTGGTAAATCTGGGGAGAAAGATAATGAGCTTAGTTTGGGGGCATGTTGAGTTTGAGATTTTTATGTGATATCCAGTTCAAAATGTCCAATAGGTAGCTGAATGTGTGGGACTAAAGGAAAAAATTGCTAGGGCTGGATACATAGATTTAGAAGACATCTGCATAAAGATAACAATTGAATCCATGGGAACGAATGAATGCATTCATGAAAAAAGGATAGATTAAGCACTTATTTGGTGTCAGGCACTGTGCAAAGAGCTGAGGCTTGCAAATGCAAGCTCTCAAGAAGCTTACATTTTAATGAAGGAAGATAACATATAAAGAGAAGCTGGAAGGGCAGGGTAGAGAGAAGTTAGTTACAGATGTAGCAGCATGGTTTGGAACTCGCCAGGAAGTGACTTTGGTTCCAGGCAAGATGAAGCAAAAAGTTCAGCTACCAGAGCTGTAGGTCGCAGGGAAGAAAGAGGGTATAAAGAGAGAAGAGAAGAGGAACTAGGACAGAGTCTAGGGCATACACAGACATAGAGTGAGGCATATGGCTTATGATAGTACAACAAAGAGGACTGAGAAAGAATGGTCAGTGGAAGAACCGGGCAGGAACAGTGTCATGAAAACATGAAAAAGAGAGAGTAAGCAAGAGAAAGGGGGTGGCCAACAGTGTCAAATGCTATAGAGAGGTCAAGATGGATAAAGGGTCTGAGAAAAAGTTATAGAGTTTAGGAAATGGGATATCCATTGTTAATGTCAGAGAAAACAGATTCAGTCAAGGGATAATTACTCCTAATTAGGGCTCTATAGTTTCTGACCTTCTTTTATCACCTGTCAGTGAGGCAGAAGTGTGATGTCCTGGGGAGAGCACTTGGCCTGAAGACAGAAGAGGGATGGGTTTGAATTCTGCCTCTGGGATGCTAGACAAGTCATTGAACTTCTCTAGACTTCAGTTTGCTCAACTATAAAATGGAGTCACTAATAACTTCCAATATCACCCTCACAGCACTTTGCAAACCATAAAATACTATTACTCATCAGAAAATTACATGAAGTAGTTGGGTGTCATCAGCTATTGCCTACTCATGGACCCAGAGGCAGCATGGCAGAGTGACTATAGTTCTGATCCTAGAATCAAGAAGATCCTAGAATCAAATCCTGCCTCTAATGCTTTTTAGCTATATGACCTTAGGAAAAGTCACTTAAACTTTCTGAATATCCATTTCTTCAACTGTAAAATTAGGCTAAGATTACCTGTGAGGATCAAACAAGATAATATATTTACGTAAGGCTTTACAAACTTTAGATGACAGTATAATGTTGGTTATTATTATTATCCAGCTCCATAGGCTGCCTGTCCCTACTATAGAGCAGAATAGGAGTGGATCAGAGCAGTCGAAAGAAAGAATCCAGCTAAGTCAATGAGTATTTATTAAGCCCTCACAATGTGCCAGGCACCATGCTAAGAGCAAAGAAAGGAGGCTTCTTGGGTTCTTGGTCTCGAAGTGAAATTGATTTCCTTGCTACAGCCAAACCTCTGTACTAGCCTTGACTAAAGGTTTCCTTGGCTCTCAAATGACTCCTTCCATTTTCAACACAGACCATTAAATACTGAAATCCCAAGTTGTGTAAGCATGGCTACCAACCAAGGACTAATGTAGGCTTCCAAAAAGCAGCAGGTTTTCCTAGTGTTCTTGGGTGAATCAACCCTGTGATAACAAAGGGTTGATATGTGAAGAAACACATTCAGGAGGCATGGGGGAGCCCATCCTGTTGAATGCCCTAGAAATGATTCATCTGTCACTTTGTCTCTTGCTGCCACCAGCATATCCCTACACCCCAAAGAATTCTGACTGACCTCTCTTTCTCTTGTGGTGAATCAGGGTCAACCTTAAAGGAGATGGCTCTGATGATGGGGTAGTGGGCACAGCACTGAACCTGGAGACATGAAGACCTGAGTTCAAATACAGTTTCAGACACAGCAGTGTCGCTGTGGGCAAGTCATTTAACCACTGCCTGACTCAGTTTCTATATCTGCAAAGTGGAGATAATAATAGTAACTACCTCACAGGGCTGTTGTGAGGATCAAATGAGATAATATTTGTAAAGCATTTAGAACAGTGTCTGGTGCATAGTAGGTGTTACATAAATACTAGTTATTATTACTATGGTGTGCCACAGAGACAGGGCTCTCTCTGCTCCTGGCCTTGATTTTTTCAACATTTTTCTCAATGTACATGGAAGAAGATGTTATATAAGATTTTATTTTGGATGACTCAAAGCTGAGAAGAATGGTTACTATGATAAATGAGAGTGTCGAAAGTGTGTTTTTTTTTTAAACACACAATTCTTGGCAGGATGAAATTTAATAGGAATAAATATAAAGAACTTCATTTAGGCTCAAAAAATCAATTGCATTGGACCAAGATGAGAGACCTGGATTGACAATAATTCATGTGAAAAAATATAAAATCTGAATTAACTATATATGATGAACAATGTAGTGAACTCATAATTAATAATCTTAGGATACATTAATAGGAATAAAGCATTCTAATAATAAAAAGTCATGGCACCATTTTACTCTACAGTGGTCAAACTAGATCTGGAGCATAGCATTCAATTCATGTCACCAGGTTTTAAGAGATACACTGATAATTTATAGTTTATTCACAGGTGGCAGCTAGGAAGGCAAGAGGTTAAAAGGATTGGGGATGTTTAATGATGGCAAACAGACAACTAAGGAGAGCCTGAAAACTTTCTCAACATACTTTAAGCATTGACCTTGGAAAACAATAGGTGGACTTTATAGGCGTACTTATTTGAGATCAAAAGTGTAGACTAGGGGGTAGAGCCAAGATGGCAGAATAGAAACAGGACCTCCATGCAGCTCTAGTTCCCACCAGCTCCATTACATATAAAAGAAAAATCACTCTAAACAAATTTTAGAGCTATAGAACTCACAAAGTGACAGAGAGAAACAAATCCTTCCCTGAAGCCTGGCAGGCCTATAGGAAAGGTTTATCACATGGAGCTGGAAGCCAAGCACAGTCCTGCATGAGCCACGTGGTTCTGGCCCCAGGGCAGCCCTAACCAGCGTGGCCAGAGCAGACTTCAGGAGAGTAAATCACCAGCAGCTGTGGCTCTTTATAGACTTCTCAACCCATAAAAGCCAAAAAGAAAGTAAAAGGTCAATCGGGAACTCTGTTGAAACTGGGTGGAAAAGAACATGGTTTGGCCCCTGCCCCCAGGGCAAGAAGTAGTGGAGGTGCAGCAGCTGCAGTTGCTTTGAGCTGCTTGGATCTGGATCGCGGTCTTGGGTGGTGGTCCCAGGGTATGTGGCCAGTGCTAGAAAATAGCTCTGGCAGCTGCGAAAACTCCAGTGATTTGGGACATAGCTCTCTCCATTCTGAAAGCAGAGTTCTACCATGGCAAAGACCTCAAATATCAAATAATTGGCTGGCAATGTGAGCAAGCAACAGAAGCACAAACAGATCATAGAATCCTTTCTTGGGGACAAAAATTATCAAGGCATGGAGTGGGAAGAAGACAGTATAGGCAGAACCCCTGCATCAAAACCTTCCAAGAAAAATATGAATTGGTTACAGGCCATGGAGGAGATCAAGAAGGATTTTGAAAATTAAGTAAGAGAAGTGAAGGAAAAATTGGAAAGAGAAATGAGAATGATGCAAGAAAATCATGAAAAGTGAGTCAACAGCTTGCTAAAGGAGACCCAAAAAAATACTGAAGGAAACAACACCTTAAAAAATAGACTAACCCAAAAGGCAAAAGGGTCCCAAAGAGCCAATGAGAAGAAGAATGCCTTAAAAAACTGAATTTGCCAGGTGAAAAGGAATTTCAAAAACTCACTGAAGAGAATAATTCCTTCAAAATTAGATTGGAGAAAATGGAAGCTAATGACTTTATGAGAAATCAAGACACTATAAAACAGATCCAAAAAAATGAAAAAAATAGACATATTGAAACTAGAATTATGGGAATAGCCTTTCAGAGAATTCTGGGGAAAAACATTGGAAATTGGAGAATAAGAAAGGATGGTGATGATTGAGGGGGTTGTCTTTTACTCTGCAAATATCCTTACCCACCTGTAAGCTGCTGAAAGGGGAGGTAGGTATAGGTATATACCAATATAGGAATCCTAAATGAGATTCATGTGGTGTCCATGAAAAGCCCCTTTTCCCCTTCTTCCCAATCCAGATGACATATGCCCCAAGTAGCTTATCTTTTATAGTCTAGGAGGTTTTAAAATTCATTCAAATTATTAATTTCACTCTCTTTACATTTTTTCCTGTAAGTCAACTTGGAGAATAGCATCTTCACCCAACTCAGAGGCAGTTGAAAAGGGGAATGTCTTTGAGGGATGCTGCGATTACTTCACCAATCCTTCACAGTCCTCGGGAGATACAATTCTGTATCTTGCAACACTCTCTCTGAAGAGAATGGGGGTTTGGGGGATAGAAGACTTGGATGCCCAGCATTTGCGCACATAAAGTCATGATGGAAAATTCCACATAAATACATGCTCTCTTCTTTTTAACATCTTTCTCTCCCAATTTTCTATAAAAGCAAACAAACAATCCACCTTTTCCCATAATCCCAAGTCCAACACAACATGTTGATGGATCCTCTGTAGTATATCTATGGCAACACTGAGGGATACCTTTCTTTCTGTCCAGACCTACGATTTCATCAGAAGGAATTCCTGGTGAGGAAACTCCTTTCACTGATATAGACATGTAACTATTTTACAATTTTTCATCTTGGAGAGTTTTCTGGGACACTGAGAGATTAAGAGATTAAGTGAATTACCCAGGGTCACACAGCTGATATGAGTCAAATATAGAACTTAAACCCAGATGTAGCTGACTCTGAAGATGGCCTTCTATTCCTCCACTATGACAACTTCCCCTCAGTAATAACTTTCTCAAAGATATGTTCAGAAATGGATCGGTGGAAGGGAATAAGCATTTATATGTCTATATATGTCTATATGCCTATATGCCAGGCAGTGTGTCTTACAAATATCATCTCATTTTCAAATCATCATTTCATCACAGTTTCTACAAGGTAGCTGCTATTGACTATCCCCAGTTTGCAGATGAGGAAATTGAGGCTGAAAGAAGTTAAATGACTTGTTCAGGGTCTCATAGCTAATCTGAGGTTGGATTTAAACTCATATCTTCCTGAATCCAGGTAGAGCACTCTTATCTATTATGCCACCTAGATGCCTCATGAAATGTGTTTTCCATCACTGAAAATGTTTGTCCTCCATAGACTGTATGACCACCTAATAAACCTGTTTGCTGAATGAAAAATTTAAAGCTGAAAAAGACCTCAGAAATATCTCATTCATTCATTCATTCATGCTCATTTCAAAGATGAAGAAACCAAGGTCAAAAGCAGTGAAGTGACTTGTCCAGGGTCCCATAATTTATAAGAAACAGATCCAGGGTCTGGGTCTGATGTTCTCTGACTTCCAATCCAGCACCCATTCTGCATGGAAAGGACATTTGCTTTGAGTAGAAGGTTGGTCTGAATGAACTCTAAGTTCCTTTTCAACTCTTAAGTTTCTATACTTTATTAAAGATTAATGGATTAGACTTTCTGGCCCAAGTCCCCTGTTTCTTTTTCTAAACATACCCTTTATTTGCTGTAGCACCTATGAAATATTTAAAAAAAGAAACAGAAAAAGAACTTCTCAAGGTGATTTAGGAGGAAAAGGCAAGAGGAATAGCAACTGAAAGGCTGTCTATAAGAGACTGCTTTCCAAAGATTTGGATGGTAATAGCTAGATCTTTGTGGGGTTCAAAGTCAACTTTTCCACTTAGCTGGGTAAACAAAACCATACGAGATCATGAGATGAACTGAGAATTCAGAGTATAGTTCTAGTTTAATAATAATGATAAATAGCTAACATTTACATAGCACCTATTATGTGCCAGGCACAGTGCTAAGTGTGTTACAGATAGTATCTCATTTGATCCTCACAATTCTGGTAGGTAGGGACTATCATTCAGTTGACTCCTTCATATCTGACTCTTTGTGGACCTATTTGGAGTTTTCTTGGCAGAAATACTGGAATGGTTTGCCATTTCCTTCTCCAGTTCATTTTACAGATGAGGAAACGGAAGCAAACAAGGTTATGTGCTCTTAGTTTGAGTTGCTAGGAGCCCTTTCCCATAAGCCAAAAGCAGTTTGTGATAATGGGGAGCTTATTCATTTAAAAGCAACCTTTGAAAAGCTGGCACTTCTTTCATAAGAAACAAGATCTTAGAATCTCAAGCTAGAAATGACTTTGAGCAGATGCCTAATCTGATACCTCTGTATCCCCTATTTCAAACAAGACCACATTAAAATCATCTCTAACAGGGGCAGCTAGGTGGCACAGTAAATAGAGCAATGGCCCTGGAGTCGGGAGAACCTGAGTTCAAATCTGGCCTCGGACACAATACAAAAACTAGCTGTGTGACCTTAGGCAAGTCACTTAACCCCAATTGCCCTACCCCCCCAAAAAAAAACAAAAACCAAACAAACCAAAAAATAAAAAAAAAAACATCCCTAACAGTAGGGGTCTTTAAACTATGTTTCAATATCTTATGTGATCTTGCTCCTCCACCACCCCACCCTCCACAAAAAAACATCCTCCTACTTTCTGATCTGTAGACTATATAGGCAGTAAAATCTGAAGAATTTTATTTTTTAAGAAATCTCATTTCATGTGATTTGTGGCATGCATGGTAGTATCCTTGATGAAACCATGAAACTATGAGAAGAGTATCAGCTAGCTTCTGGGAATGATTTTCTACAGGAAATCTCATTTTCATAGTCACCCTGAAATGGGAAGAGAATGTAAAATCTTGCTGAATTTGGTATTTTGGTTGCAAAATAACATTTGACTTGGTAGGGCAAAATTCAGCTGTAAAGGCTATCTTCCAAGGAGGAAGAGGTGGGGTATGGTTTTGAGCTAGGTCATACAGCTGTTTAGAAGTATAGCTGGAACTAGCTCTTCTGACTTCTTTTCACTCCAAGGCATATTTATTCCACTATATACAGAGGAAATTAGAGATAGATCACAGCAAAAAGAGCCTTGGACTTGGAGTCAGAATACTCGGCACTCAGATATTATTTACCATCCCTGTCAGTTTCCTCATCCATAAAATAGGAATGAAAATAATCTTTGTATTTCTACCACCCAGAGCTGTTAAGGAAAGTATTTTATAAACCTTAAATCACTCTGAAAATATTATGTACTATTTGTGAAATACATGGTACAGTTAGGTGGAACAGTGGATAGAGCACCAGCCCTGGAGTCAGGAGTTCAAATCCAGCCTCAGACACTACTATCTGTGTGACCCTGGGCAAGTCACTTAACTCCAATAACCTAAAATATCTATATAATTAGCTACCTTTGGCCATGTAACACTGTGAGTAATCACAGTCCCCAAGCAAAGTGTAGCCTAGATGAGGTTTTAAAAACAGAGACTGTATGAGCAGGATAATGTCTGGGTTTCAAAGTTGAATGATTACTTACATTGATTCATTATGTAGAGTTTATATGTCTGTAAAGACTTCTTTTTACATTGAACAAATGCTGTGATTAGGATCTTTACCTTGTGACTAGCTCCATCATGGTACATGTTAGATTTTTTTCAAGATGTTGATGGGTTTTGCTAATTTTTCACCTCTTCTTTCTTTTTTTCTTTAAAAAAAAATTGCTCATAAAGGATGGCTCTCTGGGAAGGAGGGTGAGAGGATACAGGGGGAAATCTAGGTCATATAAAAACAAAAGATACCAATAAAAAAATCTATTTTTAAAAAAAAGGAAAAAAAATGTCACTAGCCCATTGGCTCCAGGCCAAACAAAAGTTTGATCTGGGTCAAGGAAAATCAATTCTTAAAATGAAACAAGAAGGTCCTGGGAGCCTAAGATTCTCTCCACATGTCCAGCTCATCACAGAAAGCTTCTTTTACCCTTCTTTCTTACCCAGATGAGCCACAATAAGGGTCTTCTTCCCCTTGTAACTAGAAAAGAAATCAACAGACCTCAAACCTGTTGATAAGTTAGGGGAATATAATGTAATATATAAAATAGAATATAATTTATAGTATAAACTATATTATAAAGTGGCAATCATCAAAAGTATTTAGTACTGGCTAAGAAATTGAGTGGTAGATCAAGGGAATAGGTTAGGTACATAAGACACAGTAGTAAATTACCATAGTAACCTAGTATTTGATAAACCCCAAAACTCCAACTTCTGGGATAAGAACTCAGCATTTGACAAAAACTGCTGGAAAAACTGGAAAATAGTATGGCAGAAACTAGGCATAGACCAATATATCACACCATTTCCCAAGATAAATTTGAAATGGGTACATGAGTTAGATATAAAGGAATAGTTTGCTTGCCAGATCTATGAAAAAGGGAAGAATTTATGACCAAATAAGATACAGAGGACATTACAAAATATAAAATAGATACTTTTGATTATATTAAATTAAAAGGTTTTGCACAAACAAAACCAATGCAACCAAGATTAGAAGGAATTCAGTTGGAAAAACAATCTTTATAGCAAATGTCTCTGATAAAGGCCTCATTTCTCAAATATACAGAGAATTGAGTCAAATTTATAAGAATATAACCTATTCTTTAATTGATAAATGGTCGAAGGATATGAACAGTCAGTTTTCAGATGAAGAAATCAGAGCTATCTTTAGTCATATGAAGAAAAGCTCTTACTCACTTTTAATTAGAGAAATGCAAATTAAAACAGCTCTGAGCTACTGCCTCATACTATCAGATATTGGTTAATGTGACAGAAAAGGAAAATGATAAATGTTGGAGAGGATGCAGGAAAATGGGGACACTGATGAACTTTTGGTGGAGTTGTGAATTGATTCAACCATTTTGGAGAGCAACTTGGAACTATGCCCAAAGGGCAACCAAACTGTGATCCTTTGATCCAACAATACCCCTACTAGGTCTGTATCCCAAAGAGATCACATAAAAGGAAAAAGGCCATACATGCACAAAAATATTGATAAGAGCTCTTTTCATGGTGGCAAAAAAAATTGGAAATTAGGCAATACCCATCAATTGGGGAATGGCTGAGCAAGCTGTGGCATATGAATGTAATGGAATACTATTGGGCAATAAGAAATGATGAGCAGACAGATTTCAGAAAAACCTGGAAAGATTTATATGAACTGATGCAAAGTGAAATCAGCAGAACCAGGAGAGCATTGTACACAGTAATAGCAATATTGAGTTATGATCAACTATGAATGACTTAGCTCTTCTCAGTAATACAATAATCCAAGACAAGTACAAAGGCCTCATGATGGAAAATGCTATCCTCCTTCAGAGAACTCTGAACTAATGAACTCTGAATATAGATCAAAGTATACTATTTTCACTTTTTTTTTAATGTTTTTTTCTCCTTCGGGTATGTTTTTGCTTTCACAACATGTCTAATATGGAAATATGTTTTGCATCATTGCACATATATAACTCATATCAAATTGCTTATGGTTTTAGGAAAAGGGGAGGGAAGGAAAGGAGGGGAAAAAATTTGGAACTCAAAATTTTGTAAACATAAAATTGTCTTTACATACAATTGGAAAAAATAAAATACTATAAAAATGAATAAAATAAAAAATTTAGATGCTAAAAATAAAAATTTACTGGACCCCAGATTAGAAACCCCAGATCTAAGCATTAATGAATTTCCTGGATTTTAGTACAAATAACAAATGCAAATTTTTATATTGCAAATACAAAAATTCATATAATATAGTATCTCTAGCAGCTCCAGAATATTACTCCCACCTTTTCAATCTTCTCCTAGCCCTGGTTCCTAATCCATATAGTTAGAACACCCCAGAAGTCAATGTGAGAGGATGGCTCTCTGTGTCAAGAACCATCTCACCTGCCTCCAGTCACAATCATTTCCACACTAACCAAAATGCTGAGATATTGATTTGCTGGGAGAAGTTCTGGGACCAACCAGTGCTGGCTCTGGTATATGTCCTGGCAGTGGAATGATGAATGTTGAACGTACTGCCCAATTCTCTTCCTGTCACCCACCTCCAGCATGATGTAAGCTCCCTGAGGGCAAGGACTGTTTTTTGCCTTCCTGTCTCCTCTCCTTAGCATATTTGTAGTTACTCAGTCCATTTGACTGTGTCTGACTCTTGTTGACCCAGTGGACCATACTATCTATGAGGTTTTCTTGTCAAAGATACTAAAGTGATTTGCCATTTCCTTCTCCAATGGATTAAGGCAAACAGAAGTTAAGTGATTTGTCCAGAATTACACGGCTAGTAAGTGTCTAAGGCCAGATTTGGCCAAAGGCCTTCTTGAATCCAGACCCTGTGTTCTATCCACTGAACCACCTAGCTATCTTACTTAGCACATAACTCTCGATAATTTCACAATGCTTTCTTGCATTCAATTAAATTCACCAGTTACACAGCAGGAACCAGTGCTGGTTTCCCACTTCGACCTCCAGCTGATGGAAATGGTCAACATGCAAAAGACAGAAACGAAGAGGAACAAAAAACTTGGATAATCCACAAAATGGGTAATTGGGAGTTGCTATCTTTCATGTGTGGCTGGATGGCTAATCTATTGAGATAATTCATCAGTATACGCATCTGGAAAAGGTCTTCAATAGGACAATAGGCCAGGGCCTGAACTGAATAGGGTAGAAGAGATCAGATTGGATCAAATTTGGGAAATTGTGCATTTTATATTATTTTTGTTTTGAAATAAATTCTTCTTGATATATTTTGTTGTTACATCACCTACATTTTCTCCTATATCCTTCTCTTTTTTGTTGTTTTTGGGTTTGGTTTTTTTTGCTTTTTTGGAGGGCAATTGGGGTTAAGTAACTTGCCCAAGGTCACACGGCTAGTTTGTGTGTGTGGGGGGCGGCTTTTAAGTGTCTAAGGATGGATCCTCCTGACTCCAGGGCCGGCTCTCTACTCACTGCACCACCTAGCCTCCCCACTATATCCTTCTCTTTACCTCCTCCCATATAACATCCCATATAACAAAGAATTTTTTTCAAAGAAAAAAAGAAAGAATAGGAACCAATCAATGCATCTAGAAACCCGACATTATGTGCAATGTTCCATATCCTTGCAGCCCTTACCTCTACAAAGGAGTTGGGAAAGGTATTTTCTCTTATCTTCTTCAGGTCTGCGGCTATTCTTGTCAACATTCATTTTCAACTACCTTTGGTTGTTCTTTCCATTTACATTATGGTGGTCATTGGGTGTATTGTTTTCTTGGTTTTTTGAGCAAGGTCTCTAACAACCATAAGCTATTTACACACACACACACACACACACAGAGTGATATTTTGAACACCACTATTAAACATGCAGTGTCACTACAATCCAATGCCACTGGTCTCCTTGGAGTTCTTTGAACAAAACATTCCATCTCCCAAATCCAGGCATTTTCATCAGCTGTCTACCACACCTGGTACTCTCCCCATTTACACCTCCTGGCTTCCTTCCAGTTCCAGCTGAAATCCCACCTTCTACAGGAAGCCTTTCTCAAACCCCCTCAATTCTAGAAACTTCCTTCTGTTGATTATTTCCAATTTATCCTATGTCTAGTTTGTGCATAACTGTTTACATGTTGTTTGTGCCATTAGACTGAACTCTTTTGCTTCCTTTGTATCCCCAGCACTTAGCACAGTGCCTGGCATATATATAGTAGGTGCTTAATTTATGTTTATTGACTGACTGATACTGAATGGCTGTGAATCTTAGAACATCATAATCTCTGGAGGATAAGAGTTGCCAGTATTGCCAGAGTTGCCTGTCATCAAAGGGTAATGGAGAGACCCATCATGGGCACGAGCAGTTTATAGCATGTATAAGAATTACTTAAGCAGAGCAGAACTAACACAGAGGAAATGCATGCAGAACACACTGCTTGCCTGTGAAAAAAACCTTAAGGTCAAGGGAATAAATAAAAACTTGGCCCAGCCACTTCTGAAAAGTTGCTGACGCCTGGGTTAATTCATCTCTTTCTAGCCGTAACCCATCCCTCTCACATAAGGCTATATATAGAGTAAGGGCAGGAATTTCATGTTTAAAACATTTGTATGTTTGAGCTTTGATCAGTCACAATTCTCTAGAGCAGAGGGTCAACTTGAGGTCTGTGAACAAAATTTAAAAAGGATATTTTGATCACTGTATTTCAGTATAATTGGTTTCTTCTCTAATTCTATGTATTTTATTTCACACATTTAAAATCATTCTGAAAACAAGTTTGTCGGCTTCACTTGGCAGACTTAAGCACACAAAAGTTAAAAACCCTTTATTTCAGAAGAGATTCTGAGTTGAATTTAAGCTCCCCAAATAAAACTACAAGTAATACAAAAAGTTATTAAAACAAAACAAACAGTAAACAAAATTATATGAAAATCAAGTAATAACTACAAGACAGAAATTCAAATAAATATGAAATTCTGGATTATTCTCAAATATACCTGACTAGTCCATCTCTGTCTTCTTTGCTAGATCCTCTTTTACACGTTCTAACCATAGGTGTACCACAGTGTTCAGTCCTGGGCCCCCTTTTCTTCTCCCTACATACGACTACACTTAGTGATCTCATTGGCTTCCATGGATTTAATTTCCATCTCTACACTGATGATTCTCTAATCTGCTTATCTTTCCCCAATCTTTCTGCTGACCTCCAATCTTATATCTCCAACTTGCCTTTCAAGTATTTCAAACTGGGTGTCGGGTAGACATCTTAAATTAATAATGTCCAAAATGGAACTCATCTTTCCCCCTAAGTTCTCTGCTCTCCTACTTTT
Organism: Petaurus breviceps papuanus; assembly: GCF_028583685.1. Taxonomy (NCBI): domain Eukaryota; kingdom Metazoa; phylum Chordata; class Mammalia; order Diprotodontia; family Petauridae; genus Petaurus; species Petaurus breviceps. The sequence continues at coordinate 59,093,844 of NW_027185764.1, read as the reverse complement.
CCCTAGAGGATAACCCCATCCTCCCAGTCCCTCAGGCTCAAACCTAGGAGTCATCCCAGATGCCTCACTATCTCTCTCCCCTCATAGCCAATCTTGCCAAGTCTGTCGATTTCAACTGTGTACCATCTCTCCAATATGCCCCCTTCTCTTCTGTGGTGCAGATCCTCATCACCTCATGCCTGGACTCTTGCAATAAGCTGCTGGTGGGTCTACTAGCCTCAAGTCTCTCCCCACTTCAATTCATCTTCCATCCTGTCGCAAAAGTGATTTTTCTAAAATACATAGCTGATCATGTTACCCTCCTACTCAATAAACTCCAGTGGCTCCCATTGCCTCCAGGATCAAATACAAAATGCTCTATTTTGTATTCAAAGTCTTTCATAACCTAACTCCCACCTACCTTTCCAGTCTCCTTACACCTTACTCTCTGACAGTGATCCAGTGACACTGGCTTCCTGGCTCTTCCACAAACAAGACACTCCATCTCTCAGCTCTGGACATTTTCTTTATCTCCCATGCCTGGATCACTGTCCCTCCTCCATTCTACCTTCTGACTTCTCTGGCTTCCTTTAAGACTAACTAACATCCCATCTCTTACTGGAAACCTTCCCCGATACCTCTTAATTCTAGTACCTTCCATTTGTGAATTGTTTCCTATTTTCCTTGTATATAATATGTATTTTTCCTAAATATAACTTTTGTATTTTGTTTTGCTTATATTTGTTTGCATATTGTCTCCCCATTAGACTATAAGCTCCTGGAGGGTAAGAACTGACTTTTTTTTTGCCCAGGGTCACACACACACACACACACACACACACACACACACACACAGCTGGAAAGTGACTAAGGCTGGATTTGGACTCAAGAAGTCTTCCTGACTCCAAGTCTGGCACTCTATTCATTGTATCACCTAGCTGCCCCCTTTTCTGCTTCAATTTCCTCAAATTAAAATGAGGATAATCATCAATTGGGGAATTACTGAACGAGTTGTGGTGGTATATGATTGTGAATGGAATACTACTGTGCTATAAGAAATGACCAGGTGAGTGGTTCCAGAAAAAACATAGTAAGACCTATATGAACTCTTACAAAGTGAAATGAAAAGAATCAGGAGATTATTGTGCACAATAACAAGCAACATTGTAATGATGATCAACTGTGAAAGACTTGGGTACTCTGATCAATACAATGATCCAAGACAATCCCAAAGGACTCATTCTACAAAATGCTATCCACCTCCAGAGAGAAATAAGGAACTTTGAGCACAAATTGAAGTATAATTTTCTCACTTTATTCTTGATTTTTTTGACAATATGGCTAATATGGAAATATGTTTTGCATGATTTCACATGCATAATTGATACCATATTGCTCGCCTTCACAGTGGGTGGTAGAGCGAGTGGGAGGGAGGGAGAAAATTTGGAACTCAAATTTTTAAAAGAAAAAATGTTTAAAAAGAAAAGAATGCTTAAAATATATATTTCTATAAATAAATAAAGGTATCCTCCTGTCCCTTAGGGGTGACACTTGACCCATAAAGACAAGATGTAACAATCCTTGTCCTGGAGAACCTGACTCAGCGGGATTTGATATAACCCTCAGAGTCTATGTAGGTAACATATATAATTTTATATATATATATATATATATATATATATATATATATATGCACGCACACACACAATATATAAAACAAATGCAAAGGAGTTGGGGGAAAGAGTGTAGCCTCTGGGGTGATTAGGAAAGGCTTTATGTAGAAAGTGGAACTTAAGCTGGGTCTTGAAAGAACCAGGGATTCCAAGAGCCAAAGGCAAAAAGGGAGTACCTGCTAGGCATGGGGACAGCCATCAAAGGTGTGTGGAGACAAGATGGAAAACACTGTGTGTAGAAGAGAAAGTAGGTCAAGATAGCTGGATAGCAAATTGCTTAGAGGGGGGGAAGTATGTAAGAAAACCATAAAGGAAAGAAAGTGGAAAGATTGTAAAGACATTCAAATGTCTGCAGAATTATGGGAAATAAACTTACTGCACAGAACATAGCTCACACTCCAACTTCCTATGAGGATCCAGTACTGTGTTTTCGGACAGACACATCTCTGACCTCATCCCCATGTCGTGTGCAAGAAGGACACCTCCCAAAATGTAATCAGATCATCAGTGTCCCACTCCAGTGCCCTATACTCATTAAAACATTGGCAATGTTCCCATGGTGCTTGTATATGACGACTGTCTTCTAATTACCACAAACTCATCTCTGCTTATTTAAGCAATCCGGTGGCTTACTGGAGGATGTCATCCTCCAGTTATAGCATAATACAATAAACATTCCTTAAACAGCTGACGCAGAAATGTGCTTCTCATGACTATACATTCTTACATTGGATTCTACTTTTCTTGGCTTCTCAATGAACAGGGGAGGGGAAAGGCAAGGAAGAGAATTTGGGACAGAAAATAAAGTAAAATGGAATCAATAAGCATTTATTAAGCACCTACTATGTGTCAGACGCTGTGCTAAGTCATTGGCCTCAAGGAGTTTACAATCTAAAGGAGGAAGATAATATGCAAAAGGAAGCCAGAAAAGGGAGGGTGCCAGAACATGAAGTTCATGGAGTGGAAACCAAACAGAGCATCTGGTGGCAAAATGAAGAGATGGCTGATATTTTGAAACCTCTGTAAAGTCCCTGGGAAGAGTTTTTTGCTCCACTCTCAGCCCTCCAATCAGAGAGGCAGAAGCAACTGAGGGGACCAATAAGGTGTGAGAGCAAAGCTGAAGACATCCTGTTGGTGTCCAATGAATTCAGGTGAGTCATCACTTTAGTGTCCCATCCTGTCTCCCTTCAGAGAACAGCCAGTAAGAAATTAGGTCTAAAGAAAATGGAGGCAGGGAGGCCAGGTAGCACAGCCAGTAAGAGCACTGGCTCCAGTTTCAGGATGGCTTGGAGATCGAATCCACTCAGACACTTAGCACCCCACCCAGAAACACCTGGCCGGGTAACCTTGAGCAAGTTATTTAACCCTGATTACTTAAAAAAAAAAAAAAAAGAAAAAAATGGAGGCAGCATACTTATTTCTGAACAGCATTGAGCAAGGTTATTGGTTAAGCTCCTGCCCCTTAAATTCAGAAAAAAACATATTTCGGGGCGGCTAGGTCGCGCAGTGAATAGAGCACTGGCCCTGAAGTCAGGAGGGCCTGGGTTCAAATCCTGCCTCAGACACTTAACATAAAACTAGCTGTGTGACCTTAGGCAAGTCACTTAACCCCAATTGCCCTGCCTTCCCCCTCCAAAAAGCAAAACAAAACAAAAACAAAAAAAAAACATATTTCAATCTCCTATGTACAAGACACTGAGAACATAAAGGTAAAAATCGTAAGACACCTTTAGAACACATTCAGTACTGGGCACTACAATTTAGGAAGGTGTAACATGCCTTCCTCAATACACACTAGCATTGACAGGCCAGTTCCCCAGAGAGCAGCTACTGGTCTCAGGGCTCTAAGGATAACTCTGAGGGTCTAGGTTTCTATTACCCCTGCTCGTGAGCCCCCTCACCTTGTGTTTCCAATCAACAATCAGTCAGACACTTAGATTTTTAGCAAAGGTATTTACTAAAATGTTATAGGAAGAACAGTAGCTAAAATATCATTCTCTCCAAAAGTCTGGCTCATACTTTCCCACAAATATAATATGGACCACGGGGAGAATGGGCACAAAAATAATGAGGCGCATGTATATGGACTCAACAATGTGGAAAAGGGGTGACCTCCTACCCCTCGTACAGAAAGTCTTTTTCTACTCTTGTAACCTTTATAGTTTTCTCCTTAGGTGTAGTTCTCTGCTGGGGCCCAAGTATTGATGCCTTTTCAGAGCCCATAACTTTCTTTTTTATTTCTTTATTAATTTGTTTGTTTACTTTTAGTTTACAAGATTCAGTTCCACAATCCCTTGAGTTTCAAATTTTCTCCCCTTCCCTCTCCCTTTCCGCGCCGCTCCCCACCCACGGCGGCATGCAATCAAGTATAGGATCTGCAAATACTTTCACATTAGACATCAGTCAGGTTATAAAGAAGGATTGTAACTGATGAAATGAATGATGGGAAAGAGGAAACAAAACCAAACAAGAAAAAGAGAGAGCAGGTAGTTTGCTTCGATCTGCCTTCAAACTCTGTACTTTCTAGTTCTTTCTCTGAATGTAGGCATCTTCTTCCATCATGAGTCTTTTGGAATTGTCACATAACCTTGCATTGCTGAGAAGAGTCCTGTCTATCAAAGTTGGTCTTCACACATATGTTGTGTCTGTAATTATGTGCAAATTTCTCCTGGCTCTACTCTTCTTACTCAGCATCAGTCTGTATAAGCCTCTCCAGGTAAATATGAAGTCCATCTGCTCCTCATTTCTTCCAGCACAATAGTATTCCATTACATTCATATACCACAACTTGTTCAGCCATTCCCCAATTGATGGGCATCCCCTTCATTTCCAATTCTTTGCCACCACAAAAAGAGCTGCTATAAATATTTTTGTACATATGAGAGCCCATAACTTGCACAGCTCTCTTCCATGAGAGGTAATATTCTCTCATGGAAGAAAACTGTATTTTCTAGAGTGACTATCGATTCTAGCTAGTTGTGCTATTTTCTAAAGATCTAGTCACTCTGATCCCGAGTGGATGTGTTGTCTGATATTTGTCCAATCTCTTTGATGACATGGAAAATGGGGCAAAGTTTTTTGTTTTTTTTAACAGATGACAAAACCAATTCTCAGACACCTTAACTCATCTGCCCACAGTGAGCATCAAAGACAGGTTTTGAACCCAGATATTCTGGCTGCAGAACCAAAGTGATTTCTACCATACTGGGCTGCTTCCTTCAGAACTCCAAGTCCATTGGTTCTATCTTTTTATTTCCTCCATTGGGGATGGAGAAGGCAGTAGGAGAGAAAATAAATTCTTGCTAATTAAAAAAAAAACAAAATATAATTTTAAAAATTAGCATAAACTATGAATGAGAAAGGGTGATGGAATAAAGTTTTTAAGAGGAGAAGAAAACACCATTGCTACCTCTAACAGAATGCCTATCCTGATCCCCCAGTTACTAGTTCCCTCCTTCTCCCTCCACCACCAATTACATACATATTTTTTATTTCATTTTCAATACACATATGGTTTGTCCACAATAGAATATATACTCCTTGAGGGCATAGATTGTTTCGTTTTTGTCTTGATCTCTAAATGCCTATCATAATGCCTGACACACAGCAGATAATAAATATGTGCTTGTTGAATTAAATTGCTTATTAGGATCCACGACTTTGATGTTCTAATAGTAAATGCAAAAGCCACGGCAACAACTTACATTTATATAGCACTTACAGGTTTGGTTGGTTGGTTGGTTGCTGTCCTTCCTTCTCAAAGAGGACCAAAATGCATCACTGTGTTGGGGTCAAGGTACAGAGTGTCCAACTATGACTGATCAGACCAATATGAGCTTGGAAGGCTCTACCACAGGTTGGCACAAATAGTCCTTGTGAACATTTGGAGTGGCGATGTCTCTAAATGAGGTAACTGAGACTCAGAAAGGTTAAGTATGTTGCCCAAGGTAACATGTCCAGTAAATATCAATCAAAGTTGGATTTCTCCTGACTACATATTCAGTCTTTTCACAATCTCAGGCTCCCTCTACTATACAGAATTCTACTAAATCAATTGAGATGGTCCTAGGTGGCACAATCTTCCAATTTGGTGCTTAGTGAATGAACTGATTAGTCTTTGGTAAAAGAAGTGATTTGTTTAAAATGCCTGGGGAGAAAGATGATATTAAAAGAATATCGCAATTAAGAATGAGTTAATAACTGTAAAGCATTGCTCTTTAGCTCCTGGTTCCCCCGGGGGGCAGGAAAGGGGACCACAGGGCAGCTCGAGGTCTGCCTGCCCTACCCCCTTTCCTCTCCCCACTCTTTTAACTTCCCTCCCTTCTCCTGACTGACCCCCGAGGATCCTACTTGTACATGCTTGGAAGTGTTTGAGGGAGGAAAAAAAAGTCAGACCAACTCATCAGTGCTTTCAGAAAGTTTGTGCAATGTTTAACACAGCAAGACCTCTCACCTCCAGCAAGGGAGAGGGGAAAAAAATGTCAGCTCAATTATACAACACTCAGAGGACAAGATATTTGTGGCTGGAGACACACACTCTGAGAACATTCCAGCTACTACAGGCTTGCTCTCTGTGGAAACACATTTCATCTAAGAACAGTCAGAAGAGAAGATATTTATGGCAGGAGACAGTTTCTCTCAGAACATTCTGGTTACTACAGCCTTGCTCACTGCTGAAACAACATTTAGTCTCAGAACACTCAGAGAATAAGATCCTTGAGGCAGGAGATATGTGCTCTGAGAACATTTCAGTTACTACAGCCTTGCTCTCTGTGGAAATACATATAGTTCAGAATGCTTGGAAGACAAAACATTTCTAGTATGATCCACAGTAACTGATAACATTTCAGTTGCCTCTAGTTTGGCCTCTGTAAAAGCTAATATTGTTTGAGAAAACTAAGACCTCTCGTATTGGTCATATTCCATGAGAAATAAAGGTAACCTGAAGCTCGTGTGTGTGCGTGCACACACACACACACATGCACAGCTTCAAGGTCAGCTACAATTTGAAAAGGCTACAAGCCAAGAAGAAAGCAGAGGGAGAGTTGGTGTGTGATTTTTTTGCTCACAGATTATTGTGGACTCAATACAACTTCTGAGGCTGAAATGCAACAAAATACGGATTGTTTCTCTGCTTGTGCCAATTTTGGCCTAACAATGAACACCAAGAAAACACAGGTGCTCCATCAGCCACCACCATATGATCCATACTTGGAACCATTGGTTACAGCAAATGGAAAAGTTTTGAATATTGTGGATAAGTTCACTTACCTTGGTAGTGTGCTTTCCAGGGATGTACCCAGTAATAATGAGGTTGACACATCCATTGCCAGAACTAACTCAGTGTTTAGGAGTCTCCAAAGTATCTAATAGTAATTAGGGAGAAGATTTCACTATGTAGGCTGACTTTACTCCGCTATTGAACATGCATTTAGTTAATAATGCAGACAGACTGAATTGCTGGATAGGCCATTAATATTTAACAAATTCATCAGATTTCTTCCTTTGCCAAGGACCTGAGCAAGATTCTGGCTCGTGGGCAGCTGTGTGGTCTTACCATTCTCTGCCACTGTCACAAAGGCAGGCAGACCCAAGACCCTCCTGGCTGAACTGTCTTCTTGCTCTGGCTGCCAACCCAGGCTTAAAACATCTGAAGTGTGATGAGGCAAAGAGGAAACTAAAGTCCAGCAGCAGAGCCAGGCCTGGAACCATCTCCTGCCAATGAAATATTTTACAGAGTAATTAAATAATTAAGGGGTGATGTCATTCAGTTGTGTCCAACTCTTCATGAGTTTGGGGGTTTTCTTGGTAGAGATACTGAAGTGACTTGCCATTTTCTACTCCAGCTCATTTGACAGATAAGGAAACTGAGGCAAACAGGGTTAAGTGACTTACCTAGGGTCACACAATATATATGACTGAGACCAGATTTGAACTAAGGAAGATGATTCACTGTGCCATAGAGCATATAGGTAGAGTGGCTCAAAACTTGGGAATTTTGCTGCTGGCCACACTTGCATGTGAAAGATAGGAATTTAGACCAAAGGTTTTAAAGCAGAAAACAAGATCTCCTATCTAGCCTTTTAGTCCTGGCCTTCCCCCACCCATGCATTTGCTTAGCAAATGGGAACAGCCTATTTTACAGATGAGGAAACTGAGGCTTAAGTGACTTGCCCAGGGTCACGAAAGTAGCCAGCATCTGAGGCTAGATTTGAACCCATTCACTCTTCATCACTTCAGCCCAGCTGTGCCACCTACATCAACACAAAAATGGCTAAAATAGTTTAGTCTCTGTAGAAGAAACAATATCCTACCTCCTTTCCATGCCGTGTACTGATTTTTCCTTACAAGGTCTTGATCATCCTCAACTGGTTTAGGCTGGTTCAGGTTTATTTTCCCTCTTCTACTTAGCAGATTTTTTATTGTATAATGTCTTTCCAAAATACAAATAGAAGTGAATTCTGTAGATGAGACCAAGGACAGGAGATGAAAAGTCTTGATTTTCAATAGCAGCTGCTATTAGGAATTCAGTAGCCTCCTCACCCGGCTAAAACAAAGCAACTCCTGGGGAAAACTCAAAGTCCCTAAGTCATTCTGTCAGAGTAAGGCCAGCGGTAATGGGCAAAAGCCCCCTTTCTCAACAGGGAATAGCAGCTAGCCACCAACTCCCCAGTCATCCCCCCTCCAGCACCCTTCCCAAACTGACCCACTCCCTAGGCCTGAGATCCTCAATCCCTGCTCCCACTGTGTGGTCCTGTTTGGCCTAAAAACCCTATTAAAACCTACCCCACTTTACCTGTTTTGGGCACCAAACTCCATGCAAGAACCCAAGGGATTGTCCTGCATCTATCCACCCTGACTGCTTCTCTACTACAGAAACTTCTCCCCTCAATAAAGCTTGTCACCTGTCTTATGCCATACTTGATCTAGTGGTACTAAGCCTCTCAGGTGTCTCCTGAGAAGCATCATCTACTTCCCAGTGCTTTAACTAATGGTTTCAGCAGATATATCTACCTCCCAAGACTTGACCTAGGGAGCATAGAATGCAAAGGCTGAATCAGGAACCCTCTGACTCTGCCCAGGGCCCCGTCCTTCTCAACACCAGGGCTGGACTACCAGGCCCTGTCCCAAACTATGTACCTCTCAGGCTTTTCCCTTAACACTATAAATGATAGATAAAGGGGACTGCCGCCTTTCCTTACACAGTTCTATGGGATCCCCCAAACCTTCCTCAACCTAGATTGAGACAACTGCCATCTCCTGGGAGTCATCAGGGGAAGATAAAAGGAGGACTTATAGATATGTAACAGGGTAGAAGAGCTTGATATTTTTAGGCGTCAATAAGTGAAAAATCTAAAGGTAAGAAAAGAAGCCAGGAGAGCAGACACCTAGATAGAGATCAGGTCAGGACAAGAAGGTCACATTAGCAAAAATGCAGATGAAAAGACTACAGAAGAAACAAGGTAGGAGCCAGCAGTCAAGAAGTCAGAAGTGAGTAAGGACCTCAGTTCAACCATGAAGAAGATAGGCCAAAGCATTATAATGTTTCATTTTAATGCTTGGTTCGACCCCATCTGCCTTATCCCCCTTAAAGGACCCTAGTAGCCCTGGGAGCTGTGTCAGGTGCTTTTTTTAAAGCCTTAATTGCATTGTAAGTAAGGAATAAGATTGAAGCAACTTAAACTGAACTTGGGCTAATTCATCAACCATGGTCTTATTTGTAACTTCATTATGAAGGACAGACATTTGTTAACCTGAATAAGGCCTGTCCTTTCCTGAGAGAACATTATGGGAGCTAGGAAGCTTGGACCATTGTTTCAAAAAAGGCAAGATGATACAAGTCACCCATAGTTGTCCTGATCTATCTCTTGACCCTGGATCCAGATGGCTCTGGGGGAGAAAGTGAGGCCGATGACTTTGCACAGTCCTTCCTTCCTTAAATCCAATTCACTAGCATGTCATGGCATCACCTTCCTGATATCATGGCGCTCTTCCAGAATGAAGGACAAACAACAGGAACTACAAAACTCAAACACAGTTGTCTAGGGAAGCCAACATAAAAAGAAACAGCAAATATGAAATGATGTTGTATTCTTGCCTTCTCATTGGGGAATGAAGGGGGGAAAAAGCCTCACAAAATACTTACTGAACACCTACACAGCCCATAGCTGTGCCAACAGGAGTATTGGGATGATGGAGTGGTATTAAACTTATTCCTGACTTCTACTCCATTTGGGAGAGACAGGACATATATTTGTCCAACAAGAGAACAAATCAAGTTTCCTATTGGTGACTATCACACCCAAATTTTTCTTATAATTTTTCCCACTCAGTTTTTCTTTCCCCTCATCATGTTTGGAAATTAAGAAAAAAAAGTTCTTTTTGCATAATTTCCCTTCCTCCACACCATACCCTTCACTTTTTTTGTTTCCTGAGATGGAAACTTTTCTGCAGAGGCTTTACTAAGTCTAATGAACTTGGTTTTTCCTAGACCAGGGATGGGGAACCTGCGGCTTGAAGGTCACATATGACCCTCTAGATCTTCATGTGTGGCCCTTTGACTGAATCCAAACTTCACAGAACTGCTGTTCTGCAAAGAGCCACACTTGAGAACCTAGAGGGCCACATGGTGCTTCCAGGCTTCAGTTTCACTACCCGTGTCCTAGACTAATGGAGGGTTAAATTGGGGGAAAGTCAGGGGCAGTCCCCTGAGAGGAAAGCAAGGAAGTCCAGAGAGATTTTTTTTTTAAAGCAATTGGGGTTAAGTAACTTGCTCAAGGTTACATGGCCAGTTATTTCTGGGTGTGGTGCTGAGTATCTGAGCCCAGATTTGATCCAGGTCATCCCGACACTAGAGCTGATGCTCTTACTTGCTGTGCTACCTGGTCACCCCCCAGAGAGATTTTATAAGCAGCATTCTCTCTTTAACCTTAATCCGACTTCTTTTCACATCAGTCTGTTTTTCCTCTGCTTCTACTGGGTTGGACAGAGTTATAACCCTATTACACAGCCAGCCTCAGAGAAATGAGTGATCAGTAGAGGTTTCAGAAGCTGCCTGGTCCTTCTCCCCTCTGGACTAACATGCTTAAGCATATCTGATGCTAGAAAGGAAAGGGAATTCTCCAGGCTGCCTTGAGGTTTAGAGCCAGAGGGCCTGGCTTTAGCTTTGCCTCTCCTCTTTACAAACTCTGTGACATAATGCTCCATCTCCTGACTTGGGGCATTTTCACTGGCTATCTCTCTCTCCTGCCTGGAATGCTCTCCCTCCTCATTTCTGCCTCCTGGCTTCCTTCATGTCCCAACCAAGATCCCACCTTCTCCAGGAAGTCTTTCCTGATCCCCCTTCCCTCTCTGATTGCTGTTGTTTAATTTAGTCATTTCAGTCATGTCTGACTCTTCATGACCTCGTGTGGGGTTTTCTTGGTAAAAATACTGGAGTGGTTTACCATTTTCTCCTCTAGCTCATTTTACAGATGAGGAAACTGAGGTGAACAAAAGTCAAATGACTTATCCAGGGTCAAGCAATTAGTAAGTGTCTGAGGTCGGATTTGAACTCAGGTCTTCCTGACCCCAGACCCAGCGCTCTCTCCACTAATCCCTCTAGGAGCCTCTCCTTCTGGAATTATTTCCAATTCATCTTGTATATATTTTGTTTGTACACAGTGGTTTGCATGTTGTCTCCTCCATTAAACTATAAGCTTCTTGAGAGCAGGCTCTGTCTTTATCTTTCTTTGTATCTCCAGTGCTTTGCATAGTTCACAGTAGAGGCTTAATAAATGCTTGTTGATTTGTTGACTTGTGACCTTTGGACAGGAACTCTAACCCCTCTAGGCCTCAGTTTCCTCATCCAAAAATTAAAGAGATTTAATAACATGACTTTAAAGGTTTCTTCTAGCTTTAAATCTATTTTCTTAAATTTAAACATATGTAAAGGTGGCACAATGGATAAAGTGCTGGGCCTGGAGTCAAGAAGACCTGAGTTCAAGTTTGACCTCAGACACTTACTAGCTGTGTGACCTTGGGCAAGTCACTTAGTCTCTGTTTGCCTTAATCCACTGTGGAAGGAAATGGCAAACCACTCCAGTATCCTTGCCAAGAAAACCCTATGGACAGTACTGGTGGGCCATGGTACATGGGGTCACAAACAACTGAATATGACTAAACAACAGAATAACAACTTTTAAAGTTGTATGAAGAGACATCTTTTCCTTCTTCATCCCTCTCTCTTTCACACACATATCCCAACTGCAGTCATGATTCAAGTACTCCAAACTGCAGTAACAGATATACTGGGAGATGTGCATTCCACTTATCTTCACCACTGAATCTGGGTAACTCAACAAGGCTGAAGAATCTCCAAAAGATCAAAATAAGTTGCTAATAGTGGCAGCCGACCAAGATTCATAATCACATTCCCCTAAAAAAAATTCAGAGTGAAGAGAGTGCTGACTGAGGACCCTTGGAAGGCATTTCAATAGGAACGATTCTATCCCCCTAGCCTCAAGGTCTCATCTGTTGAAATTCTTTGCCTCTGATTCAGATCAAGGACTGGTTTGGAAAAGAACAAAGGAGAAGAAATATGAGGGATGGCTCAAAAGAAGAGGACTGGCCCAAACAAATGCTGTCTGTCTTGGAAAAAAATTTTCCCAATTCAAGTGACATGAGTTCAGACCTCCATCGCATCCATTGGTGTTTTCCCAACATCCTATGACAGTGAATGCTAATACCTGTAATTCCTTCTATCTTCCTTTCAAAAGGTTACTTTGGAAGTTCACTAAAAAATTTTCTATACTGAAGGTATTGCAGGGTACTACATAAGGTATTTCATAAGACATGGGCCTTACTTTTAAACAGCCAACATCTAAGAGATTTGACATGTATGCAAATAACTAAACATAAAGGCAAGAACATGGGAATTCATAACAAGAAGAGTTCATTTCTGAATAAAGCAGTCAGGGAAGACTTCAGAGCTGGTAGCGATTAGTGGAAGGAAGACGTGCCCTTCAAGCATAAGTAAAGTCTCATACATGAGAAACCACTAGATTTGTTTGAGGAAGGGACCGTAAAAAGTCCCATTTGACTGGAACATGGGGTATCTGTACAACAGCGGTGAGCAATAAAACAGGAAAGACAGGTTGGGGCTACATTGTGCAGGACCTTGAATGTCAGGGAAAGGAGTTTGGATTTTGTCCTGTAGGCAATGGAAGATCACTGAAGGTTGTTTTTTAGGAATATTCACCTAGTTCAAAGATTCTTAACCTTTCTTTGTCTCCTGGACCGCTCCAGTAGCCTGGTGAAGCCTATGGACTCCTCTGAATCATGGTTTGATGCCTATATTCATAATTGAAGGAAATGCCAAATTCCAGTTGAAAGTTAATGAAGATAAATTTATAATTTCTCCATTCAAGTCTATGGAACCCTGGAAATCTATCCATGGACTTTCTGCGAACCCCAGGTTAAGACCCCCTAATATAGTAGAAACATGCCACTAGGCTGGAAGAAATTAAAGATAGGTGGACAAGTTAGAAGAAATAGAGATTTAGAGTTGAAATGGGGCTTTAGAGATCATCCAACTCCTGCCTTTTACAGATAAAGAAACTGAGAACCAACATAGGTAGTAAATATCAGAGCCAGGATTTGAACCCTTGAACTACAAATCCAGAGCTCTTTATAATATACCATACTGCTGGCATCCAGACTATTGCAATAGCGTAGGCAAGATGTGAGAGACATTGCAGAGGAAGAACAGAAAAGTCTTGATTGATTATAAATGTGAAATCTGAGGAAGAGAAGGAAATTGAAATTGAGGGAATGGTAATATCACGGACAAAAAGAGGGAAGTCAGAAGAGCTGGTGGGATATTCGGAAGGGAGACAAAAAGACGACCGATTTTAAGACTGGAAAGAACTTTAGCAATTATCTAACTTAACCCTCTCATTTTACACATGAGAAAATTGAGGTCCTGCGAGGTAAAGTGATTTTCGTAAGGTCATACAGTTAATAAATGTCAGAGATGGAATTCCATGTTTTGGGTTTTTTTTTTTTGACACATTCTAAACCCATTCTTTTTAAGGGACAGACATGGAATTAGGGAGACTCATCTTCCTGAGTTAGGGCAAGTGAAGTCTGTCTGCCTCAGTTTCCTCATCTATAAAAATGAGTTGGAGAAGGAAATAGCAAACCACTCCAGTATCTTTGCCAAGAGCTGTATGACCCTAAACAAGTCACTTAACCTCTGTTTGCCTCGGTTTCCTCATCTGTATAAATGAGTTGGGGAAGGAAATGGAAAACCACTCTTTACCAAGAAAACCCCAAATGGGGTCAAGAAGAGTCAGATATGACTGAACGACAACAATAACAACTTTCTTGTTAACACTATGCAGTGCTGGCTTTCCTGGCTTTAGGCATATTGAATCCGGGAAAAGCAAAGCAGAGAAATTTAGAGCCTAGATACTGTGTGTAAGCAAATATATGATCCTCAGTTTCATTGTCCAAAAAGTAAACATAAGACTATTTATATCAACTTACATGAGCCTATAAAAAAACTGAACTTGACTAATTTATAGAATATTATTTGTAATTCTATTATGAAGTATTAATAAGTCCTTACTTATTAATAAGGGCAGGTAGGTGGTTCAGTGGATAAAGTGCCAGGTCTGGAGTCAGGCAAACCTGAGTTCAAATCTGGCCTCAGACTCTTCCTAGCTATGTGACCCTGGGCAAGTCACTTAACTGTGTTTGCCTCAGTTTCCTCATCTGTAAAATGAGCTGGAGAAGGAAATGGCAAACCACTCCAGTATCTTTGCCAAGAAAACCCTAAATAGGGTCACAGAGAGTAGGGCATGATTAAATATTGATTAAGGAAAGTCATTTATTGGCAGATTTGCATTTCAACCATCATAGCATAAGTGAGGATGATGATAGGCTAGGGGCTAGAGAACAGGAGAAGCTGAAGAATGAAGGCCAAAGCCTCTTAGCTTCAACAGAGGGTCCCTAACCAAGAAGAAATAAGGAGTAGACTGCCAAAAACAGAAATGAAAGTCACCAAATATAAGCCAGAGAGCATTGAAGGGCTGCAAGCTAGAGCTGGGCAAGCAGCTAGGACCCAGTGCTCAAAAAGGGGTCCGAAATCTAGGCAGAGACACTAGGCAGCGGCTCAGAGTCAGGCAGTCAGGAGAGCAGAAATACAACATTGAAATTCAAGTTAAGCCTGCTCTGACTGGAAACTGTGACATGCCCTGATACATCAGAAACCAAAGACCAACCTTACAGGCTGAGTTTAGGCCAGCTCTGCACAACAGCATGGTCTCCTCCAAGATCACTGGCCTCTGAGTTTTGTTTTTGTTTTTTTTTTTGCTTTTTGGAGGGGGGAAGGCAGGACAATTGGGGTTAAGTGACTTGCCCAAGGTTTTTGTGTTAAGTATCTGAGGTCGCATTTGAACTTAGGTCTGTTGCTCTATTTACTGTGCCACCTAGCTGCCCCAGGCCTCTATGAATTTATATGGGAAGCTGTACAGGCACTGATAAGAGCTATGCCTACCAGTCTGTATTCCAGGACCAGGAGAATCAAAACTGAGGAGATTAAGCCAAGTGTTACCTGTCATAAGATAATAGATTTAGAGCTGGAAGGGACCTAGGGACCATCTAGTCCAATACCTCATTTTATATGGGAGGAAACTGAGGCTCAAAGTGGTTATTTGTTCCAGGTCATCCAGATAGCAGAGTTAGGATTTAAAATAAATACCAAAGTGAAAATCAAGCTTGGAATTATCTTCCTGAGTTCAAATCTGGCCTCAACCACTTACTAGCCATTTGACCCTGGGCAAGTCACTTAACTCTATTTGCCTCAGTTTCCTTATCTGTAAAATGAGCTGGAGAAGGAAATGGCAAACCCCTCTAGTGTCTCTGCCAAGAAAACCCTGAATGGGGTCACACAGAGTTAGACACAACTGAACAACCATTTCTGACTCCAGACAGAGTTCTATCCACTGTTTCTTGCCCTCCAGAACCAAAGAGCCAAGAGAAAAGTCCAGACAGAAGAGATCGAAATCAGGACACAGAAGACAGAGGCCCAGACAAAACTATAGATAAATGCCAGGGAGGAAGTCAGGAGAACAGAATCAGAGGCCACAGAGCCCAAAAACTCAGGCAAGCGTTTTTTAGGAGCAGGCATTTTCTTAGAATCTTTCTACTATAGTAGAAGTTACCCTGACCTTGGCATTAGAAAGTCTGGTCTGCAGTGTCTGCTCTGCTACCTACCTATTGTGTGAACATAGAAAAGTCTCTTAAACCCTTTGTCCCTCTGCTTCTTCATCTGTAAAATGGGTGGTGTGGGGGAAGGAATTGCACTGAATTCTTGTGGTCAGAAAAGCCCTTTGTGAACTGCTAAGTACCATATTTCTGATAGCTGTGCCAGCTTGTCAATACCTGCCTGGTCCTGACATGCTACAAGAGAAAGTGTTGCAGACTGAATATCAAAGTGTCAGATTCCCTTCTGGAATTGTGCTGACAGATGCAGGAGAGAAGTACTATTTCTGAGCTAGTCACTTGGAGACTCCTGGGATTTTCTGCACCTGTCCTCAAGGGACACTGAGAAGAGGGCATATAGATGAACTCCCAAGAGATGAGTGCCTAGGAGCAAACATAGCTCCATGTTCACAAGGGGCAGGGAATATTAGATATTGTGTCACATGAAGTGTGACTGCAGTCACATGAAGTTCTGGCTGGGAGCAAAATTACAAAATAAGTAACTTTCTGTGTGTACCCTTTCCTCTTTGTACAGACCAGGGAAAGAAAGCCAAAGCTCTCAGACTGCCAACATTTCTGATTGTTGGAAAGTGACTAATAAATTCGCTCAGTCTAAGGTGTTCAGAACTTAATGTATTTTCTCTTAGGGGGACTTCCATTTTTAGTGGGCAGAGAAAGAGACCCCCTCATTAACACAAAAGAATAAGTTGCTAATGGTAGAATTTCTATGGGCATGATTTGGGGGGGGAGGAAGAAAGGTGTTTTTGACTGGATGACTCTGGGCACAGTCCTGGGTGGTTTTTCCTAGTAGTAATAAGTAACCTGTCCCTTTAAACTTATGAGCCAACCTCTCCTCTCCCTCTCCCTCCATCCCCATCTCTTGCTCTCTCCTTCCCCCTTTCTTGATCTATTCACCTTCCTCTCTCCCCTTCTCTCTCTCTTTCCCTTCCCTCTTTTTTCTCTCTCCTTCCCATTCTTTTTTTTTCTCTCTCTCCCTCCCTCCTCCCCATCTCTTCCTCCTCCTCTTCCCTCTCCCCTTTTTTCCTCTCTGCTTCTGTCTACTTGTCCCTCAACACTCCCTCTCCTCTTTGTTTTATCACTGACATGAGGAAAGAATTAGGTGGGGGAGCGGGGTGTCTCTTAAATTAGAAAACCTGATCACTGGGAAGATAACAGTTGGACTTTGGTCCCCTGAGAATAAATTGCTGCATGCTTAACCCAGATGAACACCTTCAAGCTCTTCCCTCCAGCTGACCTCTTTCTACAAACTCCAAGTGCCTTTCTCTTATGGCTCTTAGGGATTAGAGGAAAACTTTCTGGCCTCAAGCAAAGGAGTAACCTTATATTTAAGGGATTCATCCAGAGTTGCCTGATTAAAACAGTTACTACAATTAACCAAGTAACACAAAGGTTACACAAAGCACCAGCTCCTGGACTATTATAACTCAAATTTACACTGGCAGACTCCTCCTGTCAAGGTTCTAGAGGTGACCCTCCAGGACTGGGTTTCTGGTATTATCCAGAGCTCCCATAGTCTCCCATCAATGATCAGGCAGAATTTGTTGGGTTTTAGAAAAGATTGTTTACTACTAAGACAGTGCTTAGAAACAGTTGTACAAAACACTCCCCTCCACCCACCAAAAAGGCACATTCTCTTAAAAGTAGACACAAAGTCCAAGGGAAGAATAAGCCTGCTCTTGGAGTAAGGCACACACGTGCAGGCCATGTGGGACCAAAGAACAAACTCACAATTACTAGTTACTGAATGTGCCTTCTGGAGGCCCTAGCCAGGGCTCCTCAAGCCGCCCCCTCCCTCAGGGAGCTCTCTATCTTTCAGGGTCTAGGTTTGCCCTGGTATGTTCTTTTTCTGCTCTCATTTCGATGCTTTGTCCCCAACTTGTCCCTTTTCTCCAGTAAAATCTTGAAGTGGCCTGCCACCTGACCACCTGACTTTGTTGAACTTTCTCCAGGTAGAAAGTTTCCCAAGTGTGATTAACTTGTTTGAAATAGCCTCTGGTGCTGCCTTCTTAATCCAATGTAAAGATTTCATAGTTCATAAAGGGATTACAAGACACAAACCACCGTGTTTACATATTTAAAACTTCCTCCAGATGATTGGCTCTGTGACTACCTCCCGGAGGAGTCGGAGTCTGTAGTGATTATGCTTATAATAAGAAGGGGGAGGGGAGAGGGAGAAGGTCATGCCCATTGTTATCTAATGGACTCTGTTTGGAGGGAGGGGAAGAATTCCTTCCATCCTGGGATACCTCAAAACAGCTGACTGAATTTCCTAGCAATAAATCAAGTTTGCTATAGTTTCCTTTCCTTCTCTGGGCATCTTCTCTCTTAAGTTCCTGAGGTCAGATCACATTCTGAGAGGTTTTTCCTGGGGAGGCGAGGTGGCGCAGTGAATAGAGCACCTTGTTCAGACCCAGGATTTCATCAATGTTAGGGTCTCCCGGTGTGGAGATTCCCTTTATCAATGCAGATCTGCAATTACCTATCATTGGAGACTTGCTAAGAGCTTAAGAGACTGGTCCACTGTCTCAGAGGTGTCAGAATGCAAGTCTCTCCTCAGACTCATTCTCTGAACTAGGAAATGGCCTGTTCTTAGCCTAAGGGAAATGCTTTACAAAAACCTATCTGGTACCAGTACATAGATGAAGTATTGTGGGGAACCCTTTGGTCCCCATGTAATCTCTTCAATTTGCATTCATCACAACTGATTTTTTGACTTCAGAAAACAGAAGCCTGGTTATATAAAAGGCCCAATGAAGGTGAATCCTGGTACCCCACTAAAAGCAGAACTGGCTTGGAAAGTGCCCACACAGCACCCTGGCTTGTAAGAAATCTCCAAGGGCTCTGAAAGCACTCAAGTCTCATGATGTCTCTATTACATAAAGTATTATTTCAAAGGTCAAATGACTTGCTCTGTTATAACTCAGCAATTCACTAGCAATACCAGAAATAGAACCCTCTCAATTGCAGCCTGGACACAAACAGGCCTGAGTGAGAAATGCTGCAAACCACAGAAAACTGGGAAGAAATGCTGTTTGGGTGCTTTCCCCTAAACTAGTCTGCCCCCTCACTTTTCCCACCTCCTCACTCCCTTTCACTTTGCCCCAGGAATCAGGAGCTGGCCTAGAACCTTAGCCCTTTGTAACCCCTGCTCCTTATAAGATTACAGAATTTTATTCAGAACTTACAGGATCACAGAATTTTTACATGAATCAATACAGAACCAAAACTACTAAGTGGTTGATGCTAGCTAATCTGATTTCCTTCTTTGGATTTGTCATAGAAACCATCACCAGAGAATGAGACAGAGCTGCCTGATCTAGAGTATAGATGCAGACAACTCCCTAAGTTACCCTGGAACTATAGGGAGGAGACTGATGGATACTTGCTGCATCCAACCCTCCCTCCTCCACCAATTTCCCTTCCCCCCAAGATTCCTGGAGCATTAGTGGATTTAGCCTCTGAGGAAGCCTCCCAGGGACTGGATAAATAAAGTATTCAGAAGAACTAGAGATTTAAGAAGAGATCAGGGAAAGATAGAGGGCAATAACTATCATTTTTTAACACATCCCAGGGCCTCAATTTGTATTATTTCTCATTTTAAGACCTTGAAATAGTCACTATCCCCTCTCAATCACCAACTCACACTATTTCACAACCCGTTTACACTGGCAAAGGGAGGGTTGTTATAAACCAGACTCTAGAGAACATGGTGGCATTTTTCTTTAACCTGGCACAATGAATTATTAGCTGGAATTCTGAGCCAAGGCCATGAAAGTGAAATTTAACAGGGATGATAAATATCAGGGTAAAAAGTCAATTGTGCAAAATTGGGATGGTATAGGCCTAACTTGGAAAGAGTTAAAGGGGAAAAGAAAGACATAGGTTTTTGCAGCCGCCAAAAATTTCCCAGATTGTGCCCAATGTCTTGGGTCTATTTACTTTCCCTCAGCAAAATGTCTGATTCATCTTCTTCCAAAGAGGCTGGTTCTGAGCTAAATTGGCCATTCAAAAAGACACCAATAAACTAAGCAAAAAAAGTGTTCATAATAATTAAAACCATAAAACATTACCCCTCTCAAGAATATTTGTATTTTAACTATAGACACTGCCTTAACCTGAATAAATGAATGAAAAAGCATTTATTCAAACTAGCCGTGTGACTTTGGGCAAGTCGCTTAACTCCAATTGCCCTCCAAAAAGCAAAAAATAAAAAAGCATTTGTTCAGCTCTTATCATGTGTCCAGCACTATTCTAAGCCTGGGAAGACAAATACAAAGACAATCCTTTACTCTAAGGAGCTTATATATTCTGAGAGAGGGAGGGAACTCACAAAGGGGAATGATGATCAGGAAAGGGCCAGAGCATAGTTTCCAAGTACAGTATAAGGCCAAACCCATCCCTTCAGCTAAAACTAATATAGTCAGATCTCCTAATTATGATTTTTTAATTTTTATTTAATTAATTAATTATTCCTAATTAATAGAGAGGGTTGTGGGAAGGAAAGTGGGAGATGAGAAGGGGGGAGGAGGCGATGTGAATGCCTCTGACATTGGTGTAGGGCTATGGATTAGCAACTATTATCTTTGTAATTTATAGTCTTACAGCCTATGGTGGGGGGGGGGGGGGGGCGGCATTAAGAAGTTAAATAACTTGCCTATAGCCATATATCGAGCATGTCTTTCTGGCTCTAGAACCAGTCTTTCCACTTTGCCAATGTTGCTTTTCCATAGGGTGGATCAGGGCATAAATAATTCCAAGAAGTATACAATGCATCAACCACTCATATTTCATTTTGTAGTCTATCTACTTTCCCAGTTCCACAGGTTTAGTATTAGGCAGGTTAGCCTTTCCTGAGCACATTGCAGCTAGGTAGCAAGAGAAGATGGTAACTAAATCCTTATCATAAAGCTTACAATTGCCCAGCTTCATGGAAGGGCGACTGTGTAGCTGGCAGCTTGATTGATGGTCAGTTAGTGTTTAAAATCCAGAGGAGGAGGAGAATTTCTAGCTCTCAATACTACAGTGCTAATGCAATGCTGTTTTCTTAAAAGCATAGGCTTCATTGTTTAAATATCCATTAGGAAGTAATAAAGAATTTAATCAATGAATATAAACTTTTATCTAAGGTTACTGCTTGAAGAAAAAAAATATCTAGCAATTCCAAAGTTTTCTACAACCATACAAACAATCAATTGATCAACAAGCATTTGCACTTGGGAGGTGGCTCTGTGGATAGAGCACCAGCCCTGGAGTCAGAAGGACCTCAGTTCAAATGTGTTCTCAGGTATTTACTAGCTGTGTGACCCTGGGCAATTAACCTCAATTGCCTAAAAATAAACAAACCAAAAAACACTAAGCATTTGTACCAGACATTGAAAGGGTATGATACTTTCCTAAAACATACCACCTGCTCTGGTGGTAACTTCAAAAAGAAGAAAGGCACTCTAAAAAATTTGCCTTTATAAACAAATTTTTGTCTTGACCTACTGAAAGTATGTTTGATCTTTGGGATTCCTTACTTCAGTGAGAAATGGGAAGAGTAGGCAGAAATCATTTGCAGCTATGTAAGTCACTTCTTGGAGTCAGGAAGAACTGAGTTCAAATCCAGCCTCAGCCACTTACTAGCTGTGTGTCCCTGGGCCTTAACCTCTTTTTCAGTTTCCTCACTTGTAAAATGGGGATAATAACAGCACCTGTCTCCCAAAGTTGTTATGAAGATAAAATTAGGCAATTTTTGCAAAATATCATGTTTATTATTAGCTGTTATTGTTATGATTATGTGTGTGATGGGGAACTGAACAATAAGGGCCCGGTCCTTGGAGCACATATGATAGCCTGGCACCTACCGACATGGAGGTTTGGTGAGCTGGTTTCTGTCCCTCTCCCTGGCAGCTGTCTCGTGAGGAGGAAGAAACCTTGGAAGCCTCCAGGTGCTGCTGCTGCAGATCCCTTATTTCCCCACTCCCAGCTGCCACATGGCCATAAATGCATGTTGACTGTGTTTCTTTGTCCCCGTTGTGTCCATTCTTTCCAGATCCTGAGTGCATGACCATTAGAGACAGATCTTATCAGTTTTTGGTATGCACTCCTTCCTCTGCTCAAATTCCCAAGGGGCAGCTAGGTGGAACAGTGAATAGAGCACTGACTGGAGTCAGGAGGACCTAGGTTCAAATCTGACCTCAAACACTGACACTTTACTAGCTGTGTGACCTTGGACAAGTCACTTAACCCCAATTGCCTTGCCTTCCCCCCTCCAAAAAAATGAAAACTCCCCAAGTTCACATTTAAGGAGGTGTAACAGCAAGCACCCTGGCTTCCCCAGGGTGTCTGCCAACACAGGTTCTTGGATCTGCTTTGTTAAAGGAAAGCAACTCAAAATGGGTTAACAAGCTTACTTTAATCAGTCAGACATATATCGTTTACCTTGTTCAGGGGAAAAAGGTCAGCACCCTGAACTTCAAAGCATACAGGCAGAATTATCAAGACAGAGACAGATCAAGTAGACAGATTTCCAAACTGTCCAACCATTACATCCATACCCAGTCAACATCTGGGTTTCAACATCTGGGTTTTTTCAAAGCCGGGGGACTCTCAACAATGGCTTCCCAAAATTCAGATCAAATCACAGAACACTTCTCAAAGTGAGTCCCAAAACAAAGTTACACATCAGGGCTTATATAGCCTTCTCCTGGCTCAGAGAATGTAACAACCTTATTGACTCACTGGCCAATCAAGAAGTATCTACTGAAAAACAAGCCTCCCTCCCCAGGCTTCAGGTGCATTTTAGCCTAGGGGCAGGGAAGATCTTCCAAATTTGCATTCCCATTACAGGAGGGTGGTCAGGCTAAGCCATCTCTTCATTTCCCACCTAGCTGCATTCCTTTGAATTTCTGCATCAACCTCCACACCAAGTACCTTCCTTTCACTTTCTCCCTTTGCAGCTTCTTTCTGTCTACTGTCTTTCCTATTAGACTATAAACTCTTTGAGGGCAGGAATTGTTTTTTGTTTTTTTTTTTCAAATTTGCATCCCCAATCCCTGGCACATAGCAGACCCTTACTAAATGTCTATTGACTGTCTGACAGAATCGAGTTATGACCTTGAACTTTAAAAAAGTCAGTCGAGCAACTGGAATTCATAGCAATACTTCCAGTAGCCACGGTCGCTGAGCCCCAGTGAGGAAACAGTCCTGAAGAATTCCATAGGAAGCTTTCCCTAATTCTTCTAACTTCTAGTGCCTTCTCTCTGTTAATGATTTCCTGTTTATCCTGGATATAGCTTGCTTTTGTGTGGGACAAGAAGACCCTTGCCCAAATAAAATAAGCAGAGATATCTCCAAACCTTGACCCAGGCCAACAGTGAATTAACCTAACAGCTATGACACTAAGTCTTTCCTAAAGTATCCATTTTTTTATGCAATCCACAAAAGTGAACTTGATTGAGGCAGTTAGGTGGCAAAGTGAATAGAGCACCAGCCCTGGAGTTAGGAGGGCCTGAGTTCAAATTAAACCTTAGACACTTACTGTGTGACCCTGGGTAAGTCACTTAACCCCTCTTGCCTCCAAAAAAAAAAGTGAACTTGGTTTTGATAGTTCCCACTGTATGTTCGAGTCCTCTCTCCACAGAGATCAAAGCCATAGAGGAGAATAGGCTCCTGGTTAAGTTTTTATTATATCATCTTCATAAAATTCCTTTGTTATTCCTTTGTAAATTCCTTCTTCATAAAAATCAAAACTATTGTTCATTGATATTGAAGAGAGATCAACTGTCAAAAAGATTGGGACAGTAATAACCGGATGGATGATGTTGGGGAAGAATTAACTAGCAATGATATTGAGGGTGGGGGAAACCCATGGATGGGGTCTTGTGAGGAAGATGGTTTCCTCAGCCCACCAGTTACTCTCAGAACCCGGAGAGGAGCGGTAGTAGTGCCCTGGGGGGCCCAGCCTAGTCTGAGGGTGAGTTGGGAAGAGCTTAAGTGCTAATGGGTTTGAAAAAAAAGTTTCTGTAAGGGAATGATTGCTTGATTGCTTGGAATTCCCACTGGCATCAACCTGTAGAAAGTAATTGAATTGTTTTCCTGCATTTTATTTTGCTGACTGATATTTGTCCACATATGCCTTTAATCAGTGAGGCATCCTTTTTAAAAATTTGATTAGAAACTGAGTAAATGGTCATCCTCCACCCCTGGAAGGGTTAACCTAACCTAATCAGTCCTCCAGGGAAAATTGTGTTGTCCTTCGTTCTTGAGGAGGACCACGGCATCAGAGAAGCATGACTTGCAGGACTTTGATTTGCGTGAGGGTGGGCTGTGCAAGGTCACTGGCCTCACTTTCTCCTCCAGAGCCATCTGGGTCCAGTGACCAGATACTCATCAGGACCCCTAGATATGGACCAGGATACAATGGGAAACCCTGAAAAGGCAGCACAGTCAGGAGCCCTAAAGGCAAGATGGCCCTAAAGGCAGGAAGGCCTGGGGCTGCCAGACTCAAGCTTTTCATGACCCTTAGCAAGGGCTTCAACATTTCCACCCTTGAGTTCACTCATTTGTATAATTCCGTTAATGTCAAGTCTACACTGCTACCTCACAGAGTTGTGGTAAGGGTCAAAAGAGATGATGTATGAAGAGTGCTTCATAAACTTTAAAGTACAATATTAACCTCAGTTGTTGTTTTAAGTGATTAATTTGAAAGGCAGCATGACTTAGCAAACAGAGAGCTAAGAGTCAGGAAGACCAAGGTTCAAGTCCCATCTCTGACCCATATTGGCTGTGTGATTACTTACCCTCTCAGGGTCCCAGGCGACCCCCTGAGATTGGAAATTGCAGAGCAGAAGCTGGTCAAATTTGTTGGGGAGACTCCTTGCTGGAAGTTCCCTAGATAAATGAAATTGTGGCTGTCATCTTTGTTGTATTTCATTGTTGCTATTGTTGCTGCTGCTGCTGTTGTTATTGTAGGTCTTGTGAGGAAAAAACTCCTGGCTTTTTTTTTCTTCCATATAGCATTTAAGCTATTCCTATTTGTCCAGCTTGACTCGTATCTGACACACAATTCTCCAGTGAAAACTAGGGAAGTATCATCTTCTGAGAGATACATTAGGCATCCAGTAATGGAATGTTGCCGATTTCCATTTAAGACAGGCCTGTGTCTCAAGACACATGCTGTCCTCTAGTGGCCAGATCCACTGAAATGTCTTTGGTCTATGAGGATTTCTTTTTCTCCCCGATTGCTACAACACAATATTGTATGAGTTGATTTACTTTGATATATTTCAAAATATATACACTCTTCAATGCCTACTCTCAGTTTAAGATGGAAGAAGCAGCCAGGTAATTCCTAGGTGTGGCTTTAACCAACTAGCACAGAATTCCCAGCATTCTCTTCTCCCAGAAGAAGTTTTATAACCATTTGTATAAAGCAAGATAGATGAAAAAAATGCAAAGGGGGAGGTAACCTCTATCACTCGGGATGCCTTCTAGAAATGGTGCTCCCTTTGGAAGGCAATCTTCCCTTTCTGGGAAGAAATAAAGAAGCTTAAGAGTCCTGTTGTGGATTATGTTAATAAAATAACTGCAATTTTTGAGAAACCTTTAGAGATAACAAAGTATTTGGGCTGAACAAATGACTGTCTGCCTCAAAAAGTACTTGCTATGTACCAGGAACTGTGCTGAGCACTCTGTAAATATGACTTCATGTGTTCCTCACAACAGCCCTGGGAGGAAGGCATGATTATTATCCCATCTCACAGATGAGCACACTGAGGCGAACAAAGTGAAGTGACTTGTCTAAAGTCACACAGCTAGTAAGTATATGAGGCCAATTCTGAACTCCCATCTCCCTGTTTGTGATAGTAATGGAATATAAAGATCCCCCTGTATTGGCTTGGTTTTCAAATTGATTGTGTTAAAACCCAGAGCTTGTTAATCCCACCTGTGGGATGGACTTGTTGATGTGAAAAGAGAGTGCTGAACTGGGAGGAGCTGGTGACATAGATTTGGAGAGACAAGAGAGAGGCAGAAGAACTTTTTGGAAGCAGCATCCTCATGGAGGCAGAGAGAGAGACTGAGAGGATTGCTGAGGGCCACTTTGAATTGCCCTGGACTTTTGAGACCTTCCCCCTGAGCTGCCAAGGACTGAGGAGACATGGCTGTTTTGCTGGTACTTTGTCTGTCTGTTTTGATGTTGTTTTGCCAGATTTGTCCACTGGTGAAGGACAGTCCTGTTGAAGAAGTCCTGGAAACTGGCTGTTGGCTAAGAGCTCCTGAGACTGTCCTGCAGACAGAGAGTGAATACTGTCCACTGGTGAAGGACAGTGCTGTTGTTGCAGGGGTCTGGGAACCTTTCTGTTGGTACAGAAGCCCTGAAGAAGGATTTTCTTGTTGTATGCTTACAGAAATCCTGGGAGAGGGTTTTGCTAATGTTTTCAGGGGTTCTAGGACTGTTCTGCAGACAGAGGATGAATCAATGAAGAGACTGGCAATGTATCTTGTGGCCTTGCTAAGCCTTGTCTCCCCAGGAACTAAGATTGCTGAGAACTTGCCTCTTGTCAAGATGAAGAAAAGACCTCCATTTGGGTATTAAGTGCTGTGCTTAAACTTGATGTAACTCTGGGGTAGATTCAATTGTGATCCAGGGGTGGGGAACTTTTGACCTCTTTTGTGTTCTATGGTTGAACAAATGAATGTACTTTACTTAGATTGGAAACTAATCTCCATTTGAGAAGAGGGGCTTTGTGGTGGACTAAATGAAGGTACAACCTAGGGGTGAAGTGGTATTTAGAACAGGGACTTTGTAATTGATTGAATGAATGGAAGGTCCTGGGGTGGGGTAGTACTTGGAGATTATTTAATCACACTTAGTAAATGCTGTATTTTGAATGATGTCATGTTTTGATCTTCTCTGTTCTTGGTTTGTCACTGAATAAAATGGAGAGCACCTATGCTGGTATTTTGAACCTTGGGAAGTTGCCTTTCCTTGGCATTACATTACACTGTTCTAGGGCTGAAAGGAACCTCTGAGGCCCCTAATCTAACAGCTTCATTTTATAGATCAGAAAACTGAGGCCTTGTGGAATTCTCACTCCTTCTGACTTGTTTGTCCCCTCTAGTTTTCCCTGGGATCACCAGAGTTTACCTTATACACAGATCTCTATGGACAAAGAAAGAGGTCCCTTAGCTTTCATGTAAACAGTCAGAGAGTTGGGAGGCAGGTGGACACCAAAGGCAGACGAGCATCCCTGAAAAGGGCCCTCCTACCAAGGTGCTAGTCCTCTCAGCTGTGACTTCAAGAAGCTAGAACATGGGGCAGCTAGGTGGCTCAGGGCCCTGGAGTCAGGAGGACCTGAGTTCCAATCCAGCTTCAGACACTTAACACTTACTAGCCCTGTGACCTTGGGCAAGTCACTTAACCCCAATTTCCCTGCCTTCCCCCTCCAAAAAAAACAAAAACAAAAACAAAAAACAAGAAACAATAACATGCACAGCCACCACCCCCTGATAAAATCATCTTGGCAGACCGGCTAAACCAGGCTGAGGGTAACTGACAGGCCTCAAACCCATCAGAGAGTTAGGGGAATGTCTCCCCCAAGACGTGAAGACTTTCTGAGAAGAATGGGCAGAAGAGAACAGTTTGTTCTAATGACCATGAAGCTGTATGAGGCAGGTGCTGTGGAGCTTAGAGCTTGGAGAGCACATGGCGACCCACTGCATCCTGGGCTATCGTCAGTCTTTCTGACTTTTGTCCTGCCATTGGACTTCGATGGCTCTAGAGGAGAGAGGGAGGCTGATGACTTCGTACAAGTCTGCCTCATTTAAATCCAATGCATACACAAGTGAAGACATCACCCTCATGATGTCTGTGGTCCTCTTCTAAACAAAGGATGAACAGCAAATCAAATATGAAACAGGCCAAAGGAAAAATAGAGAGCTTGCATGTGAAGTCATAAACAATCCAGCTAGCTCCACTCTCCCATTCCCCTGGGGGCATCACCCCACCAGGGAACTCCATAATCCTCCAGACTTCCTGCTTCCCTGAATAGATTCCCCCACCAAAAGGGGAAATCACTTGGAGTTGCAATAGAATCAAATAACTCCCCTCTTACTGATGGTGTGTCCCGTCTTCCCAGGGACCTTTATAGTCCTCCAGATTTATGATTCAACTGCCCTCAACACACACACACACACACACACACACACACACACACAAATACTTGATCCTCCTTCCCAAGACCTACACAGTTCACAAAACTCACATTGCCATTGAAGGACATGGTCCAGGTTTGCTCCTTCATAGTATAACTGTCTCTTTTTTTTTTTTTTTTAAGCAATCGGGGTTAAGTAACTTGCTCAAGGTTACAGGGCCAGTTATTTCTGGGTGTGGTGCTAAGTATCTGAGCCCGGATTTGAACCCCAGGTCATCCCGACACTGGAACTGGTGCTCTTACTTGCTGAGCCACCTGGCCGCTCCTGTATAACTGTCTCTTACTGCTACTCAGTTCTGACTCTCACTTGACCCAAGATCACTTTTATTCTCCCACTACTACTGGTTAGAATTTATTCGTCCCCAAGCTTGGACCACTAACTCCTCACCACTCTAGGGCTGCCTCTATCCCCTGCCATTTTGGGACTTGTGGAAGTTCTTCCTTTTTTTTTTTTTTTAAAGCAATCGGGGTTAAGTAACTTTTTCAAGGTTACACAGCCAGTTATTTCTGGGTGTGGTGCTGAGTATCTGAGCCCGGGATTTGATCCAGGTCACCCCAACACAGCCCATGCTCTTACTCACTGAGCCACCTGGCCACCCTTAAGCAATTGGGATTAAGTAACTTGCTCAAGGTTACAAGGCCAGGTGTTTCTGGGTGGATGCTAAGTGTCTGAGCCTGGGATTCGATCTCCAGGTGGTACTGACACTGGAGCCGGTGCTCTTACTCACTGTGCTACCTGGCCGCCCCAGTTCCTCCTCTCTTAAGGAACCATATAGTTCCCTGGTTAGTCCCCAAAGGAGCACCCTCCTGGAAACTGAATCTCTATATAGCTCCTTCTCTTGAAACATTTCTCTGTCCCCAATTCTCCAGCTTTCCCAACTCCCTACATAGCCCTTTTGGGAGGCCAAGCCAAGCAGCGTAAATGAGGTGTATGAACTAAGCAAGACACTCATCCACCCTGTACCTACGCAATTCTCAAAGTCTATGAATTGCAGATGAGTAGCCCATCCTGCTGGTGGAAGAAGTTTCCATAACTAGAAATTCCTCACACTGTTGTATCCAGAGTGACTATCCAGCACAACAGCTAAAACCACTTCTCTCCCCCATTAAGCTAAGCCCCTTAAAGGCAGGAGCTGCATCTTAAGCCTGTTTGTAGCCAGTACCTAGAACGATGCCCTTCATAAGTGGTGTGGAGCATCTTTGTGATTGTTAGTGCTTCAAAATCAAAAAGTCCA
The DNA here is from genome assembly GCF_028583685.1 of Petaurus breviceps papuanus. Taxonomy (NCBI): domain Eukaryota; kingdom Metazoa; phylum Chordata; class Mammalia; order Diprotodontia; family Petauridae; genus Petaurus; species Petaurus breviceps. Next base: position 59,064,492 of record NW_027185764.1, on the reverse strand, counting down.
GTCTTCTCACACCTTTCTTCCTGACACATACTTTTGGATCCAGTGGCACTGGTCTCCTGGCTGTCCTATGAACAAGACATGCCATCTCTTAGCTCCTGGTATTTTTTCTGACTGTTGTGATGGCTGAAAAGACATAATTTCTTGTTAATTAATAATTTTATTAATTATGGCTAGTAAATAATTAATAAAATGATGGTCATTTGGCTTTCTCTCATAATCCAAAAGACCAGTTATGGTGGTCTCTCGATGCTTATATGTTCTTGGAAGAGTGGGTGTTCCCAACAGGCAGAATCAACTCTAATTGTTAACAATTAATGAGAGGATGAATATTATAATGAAAAGTGGACTTATTCTAATGAGGGGCTGGGGATGAGACTTTGATTGTGTCGCTCTTACTCCCAGACCATGCCCAACCTTGGGCAATCTAGACAAAGGGATCTACCCTCTCCTCCCTTTCCCTGCCACCAAGCCTGTCGGAATAGAGAACAATACACTGGAATTCACCTAGATTAGATTATTTTGTAAGGTTTTCTAGTCAGTGGGGTAACAATTTCACCCAGATAAGTTGGTCTAGGTGGGGTAGATTTTTGGTCAGTAATGTCCTTCAAAGACTGGTTGTATTCATCTACAGGGGCTTATTTCTGAATGAGGAAATAGAAAAGATCTTCATATCAATTAATAATTGGCTATTAATATAAGAGATATATCATTTCTCTCACTGTCCCCCATGCCATAATGCTTTCCCTCCAACTACTTAACTCCCTGACTTTTTAAATCTCAACTAAAATCCCATAGGAATTCCATAGGAAGATTTCCTAATCCCTCTTACTTCTAGTGCCTTCTCTCTGTTAATGATTTCCTATTTATCCTAATATGGCTTGCTTTTGTGTGGGACAAGATGACCCTTGCCCATAATAAAAGAAGCAGAGATATCTCCAAGTAGAGACAGGAAGGATTTATTTAATTATTTCTTCCAGCAAGAAGGGTAGTCTTGCTACCAGAGGCAGTCTAGTAGGAGAGGCAAAATACAAAATGCAAAGCTTGGTTATATACCCAAAAGGTCACTCCTCCCCACCCCTTTGTCCTGTCCTATTCCCATTAATTAGGAACTGAGGCTCACAATCTTAATCACAAAAATCTGCTGGTGTTTCAGGTGAAATGTGAAAGACAAAATATGTCATCAGTATCAACTTAGATATGAAAGCAGAAGAAAAATGTTCCAATAATATCAATATAGATATGAAAGCAGAAAATATTTTATGAATCATGGGGATTTTAGACACAATGACCTGCCCAGAGTTCTGCAACAGGATTGCCAATTTTATATCTATACATGTCAGATGGTGGTCAGTGGAAACAAGTCTGGGCTATCCGTGGCCAAATTTGAGGAGCTTGTACTTTCCCCTCCTACACATTAGCTAAGTTTAGCAAAAACTTCAATTTATGACCAGGGAAGTAAGGCAAGGCCCAGGCTCGCAGCTCAGGCTGCTAAGTCTTTGGTACTTTATTATAATTCTGTTCAGATTTCTGGGATGTAACCTGAGAAGTTTTCACTTTTATTCCATTCACTTTGTATATATTTGTTTGCCTTGTGTCTCCCCCATTAAATTGTAAGCTCCATGAGGGCAGGGGCTGTCTTCTGCCTCTTTTTACATCCCCAGGGCTTATCACAGTACCTGACACATAGTAGGCACTTAATAAATATTGATTGATTGATTGACATTGTGTGCTGAGAGAAATGATCATTAGCAACCAATGAATTTGGAGAAATTCTTTTTTCTATAGTCCTCATTTCAAAGTTCAGTCTCTTGAAAGACATTACTGATAATGAGATTTCATTAACTCTCCTAAATCTTGGTCATACTCCACCCAACCTTATGAGGAATTTAATCCCACTGCATCATATATCATATTCAAGTTTGGATGGGGAGAAATTCTTTGATTAGACTACCTAAGACTGGAGGTAATTTAGAAGGAAAAGATATAGTCAAAGTTCATTAGAATACATCCAGCCCCTCATTATAATATTCTCTCTCTCTCTCTCTCTCTCTCTCTCTCTCTCTCTCTCATTATTTGTTAATCAGAGTTGATTGCCACCTTCTGGAACACCCACTTTTCCAAGACCATGTAAGTCTTAAGCCACCCCAAGAGTCTTTGGTATTGGAGAGAGCCACTGACCTCTTTTATTATAGTACTAGAATTTTTAATAAAATGCTAGAATGCCAGAAATTATGTCTCTCCAACCTTTAAAAATCACAATACCCAAACAGCATAAGGGACAGAGCAGTGAGATGGGCATCAGGAAATCTAAATCCCAATGTTGCCATGAAATCACTGTGTTACTTTGGGGACATCACTAAAACTCACTGGGTTTTAGTTTTCTCATCTTAAAATGAGGCAACTAGAAGAGATAATCTCAAACCTACCTTTAGCTCTAGTGTTCTATGAATCTGTGACACTGTGAATGACATGAAGATAGGTAAAGTGGTATGTGGACAGCTAGGTGGTGAAGTGGATGGAGTGCCAGGTCTGGAGTCAGAAAGACTCATCTTTAATTCTAGCCTCAGATACTTACTAGCTGTGTGACCCTGGGCAAGTCACTTAACCCTGTTTGCCTCAGTTTCCTCAGCTGTAAAATGAACCAGAGAAGGAAATGGCAAATCACTCCAGTGTCTTTACCAAGAAAACCCCAAATAGGGACAGGAAGGGTCTGGATACGCTGAAATGACTGAACAACAACAAAGTGACATGAGGGGAAAACTCACCATTGTCTTGTAGACTGTCATTAATATTCAAAGCTGTGAAGGGTGAACAGAGAAATAAAGTTATCCCTTCTACCCTTGGAGAAAAGAAGGGGGGAATTATGGCACCCCCCTGCCACCACATGATCTAGAAAATCCACATAAAATTGTTTGGTCCTTTTGTATCACAGAAGAAGTCTGAATTATTATGGCATTAAAAGATAAAATATATTATTAAATTATATTATGCATATATTTTATACATTTCTCAGTTTCTAAACTTTTTCTGTGTTATCTGCTGACTTTTGCATGTCATCTACAGCTTTTGCAAAACTCTCCCAAAATTCCCACTTAATTTCTTATACCAACCTGCAATATATTGAAACTACCATGGGGAAAGTCAAAAGGGAACAGCCACGTTTAATTGGGATATAACAATGGTGGCTGAGTATGGAAAGACCACTTGCTCTTAAGACCTGGAGGTTCAACTCTTGACAAGGACACTCAAAATTGAGCAAGTCCCTGATTCTCCCCGAGCCTCCTCTGCCTTGTCCATCAAACAGGGATAACATCACCTATGTTGTCTACCTCATAGGGTTATTGCGTGGAAAGGGCCTTGTCCAAAGGCATAAAGATGAGCTAAAATTATTGCCCATGAAATTAACTGATAGAGGAAACCTTCCCAAAGGCAATCCGGAGGATAGTGAGCAGTGAGTACATAAAATATGATGTCATGTTATGCTTGGCCCTGGAGAAGAGAGGAGAACATTCATCTTTCTTGCTTCTTTTCAGAAGAAGGTAGAGGTAAAGACAGGAGGTAACTTAGAAGGAAAAGATACAAAGTTCATTAGAATATATCTAACCCCTCATTACAATATCCTCTCTCTCTCTCTCTCTCTCTCTCTCTCTCTCTCTCTCTCTCTCTCTCTCTCTCATTATTTGTTAATCAATTAGAGTTGATTGCTACCCTCTGGAACACCCACTTTTCCAAGACCACATAAGCCTTGAGCTCACCCCAAGAGTCTTTGGCATTGGAGACTGCCACTGACCTATTTTATTAAAATACTAGCATTCTTAATAAAATGACAATTTTATTTGGTATGACAATTAAAAAGGTTTAAGAAGCATAATGTCTGGATAATGTCATCAGTTTATTCATAAGGCCAGCACATTATTAATAAAAGGATGGTCATTTGACCAGCTCTTCTAGACCAAAGGCAATCATGGCAGGGCAGGTTCACAGTTTATATACCCTTGTAAGTATTGAGTAGGTTCAAGAAGAGGCTGAGGGTGACATCATGTCACTATACCCGGACCACTCCCAGCCTTGGGCAATCTATCAAAGAATGTGTGCCCCACTCTATCGTGAGCAGAACACAATGGCTACTACATTTGGGTGGAGTCTGAACAAGAAAGTCCCATCTCATCAGCAATGTTCTTCAAGAGACTGAATTTTTTAAAATCAGGACTTTATAAGAAAGGAAAAACTCTAAATATCCCCAAATCATTGGTTAATAATCATTTCTCTCAGTGGGAGATTATGGATGCAGAACATTTCATGTGCTTTCAGACTCAGTTGATATGTTGGTTGTGCAGAGCTGCCTTTTTTTTCCTTTCTTGTTTAATCTTTGTTATGAAGGATGACTCCTTAGGTAGGGAATACAGGAAAATGAAAATGACATCAAAGGAAATGGTAGCAATAAAAACTAAAACTTTTCAAAGAAAATATAGGGGTGGCTATGTGGCACAGTGAGTAGAGTGCTTGGCCCTGGAGGTCAGAAAGACCTGAGTTCGGATCTGGCCTCAGACACTTAACACACACAAACAAAAGACCTAGCCCTGTGACCTTGGGCAAGTTACTTAAACCCAATTGCCCTCCAAAAAGCAAAAAGAAAAGAAAAGAAAATATAGCACACCATAAAAGTAAGGCAAAATGACTAAATCAGAAAGTCTAAAGCAAACATGGAATACAGAGAGTAAAAATAGAGTGAGAAATAAAGGGCAAGAATCCATCAGTAACTCTTTGTTATACACAAGGAAAAAGGAGGACCTTGTCCTTAAGAAACAATCATAGGTGAAAAAAATTCAAGCTAAAAGAGATATTAGATAGCCTCTATTCCAATACCCTGATTTTACAGGTAAAGAAACTGAGTCTTGTGGAGCAGTGAGTAAGAGTGCGGGCCCCAGCATTGGGAGATCCGTGATCGGTTCCAGCCTCAGATACTTGTCACCCACACAAAAATAACTGGCCATGTAACCTTGAGCAAGTTACTTAACCCCAATTGCTTTAAAAACAAAAACAAAAACTGAGTCTGTGGCAGCATCAGGACTAGACCTCAGGTTTCCCAAATCTCAGGCCAGGTCTCTTTGCAACAGACCAATAACTTGGTTTTGTATTCAAGTCTAGAAATTTAGACAAGTAAGAAATAACTTTGATCAACATGAAGAGATTCATTAAAATCAAGGGTATGATGCAGCCAGCTCAGATTAGCTCCTCAGAATTGATTTTTAAATTTTCATTGTGAGCCTTTATACCACAGAAATCAGCAAAAGCAACAAATCAAACCTTGATTTCTTTTTGTGTTGATTGTCCTTTGTTGATTAAAATGATGGAAAAAATGGTAATAATGCAGATTAAACTTACAAGAGTGTCATGAATATGTTTTTTTTCCAAACTCCTTCTAACCTCCAGAATCTCAGTAGAAGAGACCTGGGAGAACTGTACCTGGGAGAGCTTTGATAACAAACACAGAACAAAACTGTCCTCATGACTACTCATTTTTCTTTTCTTTTTTTCTTCTTTTAAATAGCATTTTATTTTTTCCCAATTACATGTAAATACAATTTTAAAAATTTTTAAATAAAATTTTGAGTTCCAAATTTTCTCCCTACCCCCCCAAGATGGTAAGCAATTTGATATAGGCAATTATGATTGATTTTTTGATTTGTGCAATTATGTAAAATGTATTTGATATGTTCAAATGTGAAAAACATTTCTGTATTAGTTAAATTGTAAAGGAAGATTCAGAACAAAAGAAAAAAGAGGGTTTTTTTTCTATTATTACTTCCTTTTTCTTTAATTTTATGCTCACCAAATAATCTGATGAATGATTTGGCTTCATGAGTAACTCTATCAATACAGAAGGTCACTAGAAAGGGGGGGGGGAATCTTAAAAAAAAAAAGTGGTTCTCAAACTTCTTGTTTGAGAAGTTTTAAACTCTTAAAAATTATTGAGGAACCCTCCAGCTTTTGTTTATGTGGGTTACGTCTGTAACTGCTATTTGCCACGTTAGAAATTAAAAGGTCTTAGTATTATTATGAAAATGTTTTTGACCTCATGTACTCTTGTAAAAGGGGCTCAGGACCACTAGGGATCCCTGAGACCCTACTTTTAGAACTACTTCCCTAAAGGGACAAAGACCATGCAGACTAGATTTTCTGAAATGATCCCAATTTCAAATATTCTGAGGTTTTTTTTTCATAGACATGAGTTTACTTTGATACTTGAGACCCTAGACTGAGGGCTAGAAAGAATCTCAAAGGCTATAAAGTCAATCTCCTCATTCTGCAGATGAAGAACCAAAGTTCAAAGGTTAAGTGACTTACTCAGAATCACAGAGAGAATAAATGACAGAGGTCCTCTGACTCCCAAGTCCAGTGTTCTTTCCACTATATTATGCTGCTTTTCAAGGGATCATTGATCTCCTTATTACAGGGTATCCCAAAAGTTTTAGTGTAGCTTAAGGCTGTTCAAAAAGTCTTAACGCAGTTTAAGTTGATTAAAACTAAAACTGCACTCAAACTTCTGGGACACCTTGTATTACTCCATTGAGGCAGATCTGTGTCCTCTCATCCTGGACAACTTTAGTAAATGCCTTTCCACACATCCTTCAGAGGAGGTATACCCAGGAACTGGGAACCTTCCTCTAGTTCTAGGGACATCCATGTGGGACAGTGGATGGGGTGTCAGGCTCCGGTAGGAAGACCTGAGTTCAAATCCAACCTCAGACACTTCCTACCTGAGTGATCTTGGGCAAGTAACTTAACCTCTGTTTTCCTCAGTTTCCTCATCTGTAAAATGGGGATAATAATAATACCTACCTACCAGGATTATGAGGATCAGATGAGTTAATAATTATAGAGTGATAAACATAGTGTCTGACACATAGTAAGTACTGTATCAAGGTCAGTCGTTATATTTAATTTTTTTTATATTATGTTGATACCAGTGTATACGCTACCCAATAACCTAACAAATACATTTACAAATCAGAGGGGAAAAAATTCCATTTCAGACCATATTCTTAAATTTTGCTTTGGTTACCTATCGATAACAAAAGTAGTCCAGTGGATGAGACAAGCTGCTTTTGAATAGTGATTTCAAATTAATAAATTTGTATTTGTTGTTCAATTATTTCAGTCATGCCCAACTCTTCATGATCCCATTTGGGGTTTTCTTGGCAAAAATACTGGAGTGTTTTACCATTTCCTTCTTCAGCTCAATTTACAGATGAGGAAACTGAGGCAAACAGAAGTGAAGTGACTTGCCCAGAGTCACACAGCTAGTGTCTGAGGCTGGATTTGAACTCAGGCTTCCTGATTCCAGGCCTGGCATTCTATCTACTGTGCCACAATCTATATACTCCTTTATAATCTGTTATCATGTGAATGGGCCTACGGGCACATTTTTTTCTTGGGGTTTGACTGTCCCTGAGTGAGGGGACAATTAAGTTCTTGCTTTGTAAGCTGAAGTGACTCCGAGACCCTGGAACACCTCAGAGACCCAGTGACCGAGAAGGTTATCCTCACATCCTCACAGCCTTCCTAACACCAGCACTAAAGCAAATGCAGAAACGGTCAGAAATAAACAGGACACAATCAAAAAGACAAGTGCAACACAAGGTGCCAGAATCAAAGAACAAAGAAACACATCAAGTCAAGTGAACAATCATTTATTAAGCACCTACTACATCCACTCTGCCAAGGAAAAAAAAACTTAGGGACAATTAGTTTTATACAAGATAGCAGAGTGTGATGTTTGATGATACACTGACTGTGAGCCATCAGAGTAATGTTGGAGTCTAGAAAGAACAGGGTTAGTGCATAAAACGGAAAACCCTTGGGCATAAAGCACTTCAATGGCACAATGGATAGAGCACTGGCCCTGGAATCAGGAGAACCTGAGTTCAAATCCAGTCTCAGCAACTTACTAGCTATTTGACCCTGGGCAAGTCACTTAGCCCCAATTGCCTCAAAAAAAAAAAAAAAACCTGGACACAGACCACATACCTACCACGTACAAAAAATGTGATATCAACTAGAAAACACTAATGATAGGGCTTTAAATTTACTTAATTCATTTCCGGTCTTTATAAGAGTTCTTAATCTTGTACTTTCTTCACAATCTCCTCCACTTTCCCATCCTGAAGCCAAGTAGGAATTCTGATATTTACAAATTGTGACGACAGACTATCAGGAAGGCAGGGCCATTGATTGGTGGAGCTGTGGAGCCAACAGCTGTTACCAATAACTGACAAGTAAACCAGCCTCTATCTCCCTCCAAGGTGGTCTATAGCTAGCCCATAGCAAAGCTAGTTTAAGCTTCTTCGTTGCTGTTTCTAAACTGACCTTTGGAGGTGATTATGTTGGAGAGAGAGATATACAGACAGAGACACAGCAAAAGAGATACAAATAGGAGGAGGGGAGAGAAAATGTAAAAAATGCAAAGAAACAAATGAGACGTCTATGGGGCAAAGCAAAGCAGTTCTGAGGAGTCTGGTTACCTAGGTTTCTTTCCCAATGTGTCTGTGTTTGTGTTTATGAGGAGAGTGGGTGCTGAAATCTGCTGGCACTCTTAGGCACAGCATATGCCCAAAGGCTGGGATAGCAATACTACTATGTCATGAGGTCAGTGATATGTCTTGAACTGTCTGAGCTCCATCTTGTGTTTTCTGATTAACCTAAAACCAGAAGTCAGAAGTCACGTCACCCTGATAATAAGACTTCAAAACCCACACAAAGCCTCTCTTTGAAAAAAAAAAAAAAAGCGCACTGAGCCAGAGCCTATTATTCCCTTTCTTCCCTAAAATTTTAGGAATATACATACAAAGTACTCCAGCTATTATGGTGCAGGTAAATGCCATAACATTGTTTATTTATAAATCTTTCCCTTCATTGTTTAGGAAGACAGAGTGGTTGTTTCATTGAGTTAAAGTTGCCTTGTGCAAAGGCATGCCAGTGAATAGGACTGTGTCCTCTTGGTCTGCCTTTTCTCATAAAGTCATATAAATGTAAATTTGATGATTCTCTCTGTGCTTCCTCTGTTTCTAATAAAAATGTGTGCACATAAAGAATGGATGATTTTCTCTCTTTGGATTATGGAAAACCAAAACCCTTGATCATTTTCTAGAGGCCCTGGTTCAAAGACTGAGTCGGTTGTGAAGAAGGTTGTGATTTGCTATTCAGACCTGGAATTGTGGGGAAGCTAAAATCAGCTTTGAATAACATGCAGAGCTTCATCAAAAACCAAGGCTCAAACTGCTTTCAAGCCCCAGAATCACAGAATCTCAGTGTTAGAAAGGATCTCAGAGAAGACACTCCATGCCACTCTGTCCAGAGGGTGTATACAGGTAATGTACCACTCAGTTTTGCTGAATTTTTTTTACTTCCACTTTTTATTTTAAAATATTATTTGTTATATAGATGACTCTGAGAGAAGGGGGAGAGGGGAGCAATGTAAGAAATTCTGATCATTTCAGGTCAAAAGGCAAAAACAAGGAGTTTACTTTCTAACGGGGGAGACAACATACAAACAACTATGCACAAATGTAATCGGATTTTGTAGGCCCCCAAATTCCAAAATGCAATAGAAGGCAACTGAGTCAGAGCTCTGAGCAGGTATCAATTTATTAGGGAGACCAGTGATCCCTAAGCAGTTAGATCCATGACCTTCCTCTGGGCCAAGGACCCTTTGGACTCCATTGCTTTTATGGACATTGATAGATCACTAAAAATAGAATGAAGTGGTACAATTCGTGATTGGTCAGTTCCAGAAGTGGGTGGAATCTCATGATAGGCTAAAGGAGATGTTCTTCAAAAAACCATCATTTAGTCAGTGTTTCATCATGATTCTGGGGATTTCCACAAATAGTTCTGAATATTAGGCATAAAAAAACAGATGAAACATAAGGAAACCGGTGTTTTGAGCATTGTTCTCAGAGGACTAGGGAGGTAGTACAGCAAATTTCTATGTCAAATACAATATAATACATATCTGAGTATAAATTTATAACTAAAAAAATATAAATTCACCCTCTAAATGGAATAGAAATAATATAATCAACACCTAGTGGGTTAATTAATTCTGACGTGAATAACTCTTATTCTAAGTGTTAACTAAAACTTAATTCTATCCTATTAACACAATCATTGATTCTAATTAAATCACAATGAACTGAATAAATACAGATTACATTGAGTAAAGATCTCAAAATTATTTTCACAGCTTTGTGCATGCTCAGTTTGCCTAGCATGGAGTCCACTAAGTCCTTGCCCATGTGGGTGGGATGGCCTCCTGTATCTTTAAAACAGATAGGACTAGGCTCATCACTCTCTTTCCTCTGTACTGGTAAGAGGGGAAAGGGACTCTGCTCCCCCTGCTTACCTCTATTGTGTCATTTGTCCTCAGTTTCAGATTCCAGAGGTGATCCCCATAGGACCTGGAGTTCAAGTCTTGTGGCCTTGGAGCCAGGAATGCATGCAGGAAGGTGCAGCAGGCAGCCATCTCAGCATGTCAGCCCTAAGCAACCTGGGTCTCCTGGGTCTCTAGCCTTGAGGACGTTTGGACTTGGAACTGGGGTCATGCTCTGTAGGAACCAAGCTAACTAGGAACCCAAGCCCCTCCCCCTCTGTAGAGACTGAGGTAGTACAGGGGGAAAGAAGGATTATACTTCCCCTGTGTTGGGAGATGTTTGGATATTTGTGACTACCTTTGAAGCAAATATTCCTCCTCTTTATAATAAAGGAGACCAGGAAAGACTTGAAGAAAGCCAGGGAAGTCAGAAAGTGGAAATGAATGAGGAGAGAAAGTTCCAGTTGTGGGGGACAGCTAGTGAAAATGCCTGGAGCAGAGAGATGGAAAGTTGTCCAATTAAGGAGGTTCAGAATTCTCGTAAAGGGAATGCTTGGCACTCCAAGAAAGACACAGGGCAATTTCTTTAGAATATTCAGAATATGTGTGTGTGTGTGTGTGTGTGTGTGTGTGTGTACACAGGCAAGTGAGAAAGAAACCGGAGATAACAGTAAGAGGCTTAAAGATAGCAGAATAAAAGCAGCTATGATGAATAGTGGGTATATATTTTTACAAGTGTCACCATTGTGGGGAAGCACCAATACCTGACCACATAAGCTGGGGAATCCCGGTCCCAAACAGGAGGGTCCCTGGCAAGATGTCTTCTCCATGGGTGAGATTCCAAATTGGGTCTCTCACTGACTAGCTTTTAAGGGGAATTAGACAAAGAAGGCTTCGTGCCAATTAAATTGGAAGAGAACCAAGGAAGCTGGACAAGAGTCAAGGACTCAGAAGTTGTTAATCAAATATTCGATAATTATGGGGGGTAAGCTAATTCTGACATAAGGATATTGACATGGTTGACATATATCCCAACATCTGTGGCCAAGATCTTTACTTATCAACGTAAACTCTGAGTGGATAGCCAGTCCTCAGAGTTCAAAGAGTTCTGAGAATGGCTAGTTCCTGGGACTTATAAGCACACACAGATATCGGGATTATACCAAGTTCATCAGAGAAGCAGAAGACAATATAGGGATTAAGAATAAGATTATTATATTATATGTTATATAGGGATTAAGAATAAGGGATTAAGAATTAACCCTTCAAAAGTGTAGTTCCAAGGAACACTAGGGAGGTGTGTGTTACTGGATTGCACAGTATGCAAGGAAAAAATAACGTGTAAGAAAAGATTGGAAAGGTTGGAAGGGGTCAGGTTATGAAGGGCTTTAGAAACCAAACAGAGGATTTTATATTTAATCTCAGAGGTAATAGGTAACAACAAAGTTTATTGAATGGGGGAAGGGGAGAGGGAGTTGGGTGCTAATCATGGTCAGACCTGTGCTTTAGACAGCTCAGTTTTACAGTTTAATGGAAGATGGACTGAATTGGGAAGGTACTTGTAACAAGGAGACGAACCAGAAAGCTATTGAAATAGTCAAGGCATGAACTCAGAGAAAGAAGGGGGCATAAACTAGGAATGTTTTAGAAAGTGGAAATGACAAGATTTGGCAAATGATTGGATTTGGAGAAGGGGGACATGAAAGACAGTAAATTGACACACTCACCTTGTGAGTCCAGTTGACTAGGAGGTATCCTTGACAGTAATAGTGAGGTTAAGAAGAAAGGGTTTTGGGGAAAAGACAAATGAATTAAGTTTTAGTCATGGTAAGTTCTAAGATGTCTATGATGTAAAATAACAAGATTATAAAAAATAAATTTTTTAAAAAGGGACCTCAGAGAACAACTGACCTAAACTGTACTTGAACAAGAATCTCAATCCCCAAGAATTGCTCATTAAGCTTTTTCTCAAAGATCCTATAGGTATAAGGGGGAACTCGCCACCTCCTGAAGCAATCCCTTCCACTTTTTGATAGCTTTGATTGCTAGGAAGTTTTTCCTTACATCAAAGTCTAGATCTGCTTTTCTTATTCCTCTAGGTAAGCATCATGATCTCATCTTTCCCTTTAACCTTCATCTTTCTGATTACTCCAATCTGTACTTCTCAGTTTCTACCCAGGTCAATGTAGAACAAAGAACAACAGTCCTGAGTGAATAAGAAACACACTTATCAAGCATCTACTGTCTGTCTGCCAGGTACCTGCCAAAGGACCTGAGTTTGTATCCCCACTCTGATACTTCACTCTGATCCTATTATTCACTTCAACTCACTTTGGTCTCCTTATTGGGAAAATCGTGATAATCATTCTTGTGATCTCTACTCTACAGAGTGCTTTGAGGGGAGTGTTTTGTAAATCTTAAAAGTGCTTTGAAAATATCACCTACAGGGGCATCTGAGTGGTGTAGATAGAGTATCAGCCCTAGAGTAAGGAGGACCTGAATTCAAATCAGGCTTTAGGTACTACTAGCTGTGTGACCCTGGGCAAGTCACTTAATCCTGATTCCCTCAAAAAAAAAAAAAAAAAAACGGTCAACTACTAACATTGTCTGATTTATCCTTAACCTCTCATTTTCCTCAGTTTTAAAATGAGAGGGTTTGGAGTAGCTAGGTGGTACAGTGAACAGAGCACTGGCCCAGGAGTAAGGAGGGCCTGAGTTCAAATCCAGCCTCAGACACATAACACTTATGAGCCATGTGACCTTGGGCAAATTACTTAACCCCAATTGCCCTGCCTTCTCCCCTCCATAAAGCAAAAAAAATCAAATAAATAAATAAAATGAGAGGGTTAGATTAGAGGACCTCCTAGATAACTTCCATCTAAAACTATGATCCTGAGTTCAAATCCAGCTTCAGACAATTATTAGCTATGTGACTGTAACGCCAATGTGATATTCACAGCCCCCATGGCAGCTATGAATATGCTGGTATAGGTGTGAATCACAAACTGTAACAGGCTGTCCACATGGAGGACAGAATCAAAGCATTTATTCAAATACCAGACAACTGAATCTCAAAACCAGAAAGCCAAATTCATGATAGTGAACACAAAGTTGGTACACATAACTAATGCAGCAAACACCAACATTCTCAAGCCTTCCCAAACTTTCCCTCTGTCAGGCCTTCAAAACAAAACAAGCTCCCTTAAGCAAGAATGCCCCTCTCTCACTCACCCTAGCTGCTCAGCCTCTGTGATGCTTGCTCCCAGAAATTCTGGCCCTCTCTCAGCTTGTGCTAAGCTTTTTATCTGGTTATTAGCTCCTCCCTGTTCCTGTCTTTGGCAAGTTCCTCCCACCACACCAAGTTCTATTTCTTAACAAAGACTTGATATAATCACGGGCAAGGCTCAACTGAAACAAGGAGCTAAGTATTTGTTTGCTTGCTATTACAAGGGGCAGGGAAGATCATCAAATCCCCATTACCATCACAATGACCTTGGACAAGTCCCTTAACCTCTATTTGACTCAGAATCCTCAATTGTACAATGGAGATAATAACAGCACCCAATTCCCAGGCTTATGGTGAGGATCAAATGAGATAATACTTATATAGAGCTTAGCACAGTAGACAGTTAATAAATGTTCTTGCTGTTCAGTTGTGATCAACTCTTTATGACTCCATTGGGTTGAGATTTTCTTTGGCAAAGATAGTGGAATGGTTTGCATTTTCCTTCTCTAGCTCATTTTACAGATGAGGAAACAGGTAAACTTGCCCAGAGTCGCACAGCTAATAAGTGTGTGAGGCCTGATTTGAACTCAGGAAGAGGAGTCTTCCTGACCCCAAGCTTGGCCTTCTATCCATTGCCCCTCAACAACAATTGCCTACTTATGGCTGTCTTCTAGTCAATCATCACTGATCCTGACAACCATTTGCTGCCCCACAGGGAAAAATCCCTAAACATATCAAATAGCAAATCCCTCCACCCCTTTTTATACAATGTCTTCCTCCTAAGAACCACTTCTGCAATTCTAAATCCCTGAAAGAGTTAATATGATAAAAATACAGATTAGTGATCCTTGACGCCATCCCAAGAGACTTATTTAAAGAGCTTAATGCAATCATCTAACAGTTTTTCAACATAATTCAAGGAGCAGCTTCCTGTTCTAAAAATCTCATTGATTTTTTTCTCTTAATTTACTGTCTATAGTTCCTTGCAGACAGACACATTCTTTTATACAATCTTCTACATTGACTCATACGTACCAGCATTAATCAGTGAAGAGAGCAAGCTCAAGTCAGCTTGGCATTTTTACAATGTCTTCAAAGTGGAACAAAAATTTTTTATTATCTCAGATCTTTAGAAAGAATGCTTTAAGCTGTTTGGAAATGATTGGATCTCATACTAATTGCACTTTGAAACAGAGGGCCCAGGGTCAGTCAACATTTATTGATCTCCCATTATGTATGGAGTATTGTAGTAAGTCCAGGGGGAAGATAGCCAAGAAATAAAAGATTCAGTCTCTGCCATCAGGGCAGCGTGATCTAATGGAAGAGATAGGACTGAAAAAAGATGGATATAGATAGAGCCCAGTCTAGGGCATTTTATGTGCTGTTGCCATGCAAGAGAGTTGACTGCAGATTGGTGGAGAGAATACTGAGCATATAGTGACTCTGAGTGCCTGTGTAAGGAGTAGAGTTGGTGGTAGAGTATAATTAGCATAAACATAGATAACACACACAGACTCACATGCATGTGTGTGTGTGTGTGTGTGTGTGTGTGTGTGTGTGTGTGTGTGTAGAGGGAGAGAGAGTTAGATAGATATTTAAACCTATTTGTAAACTAATGCAACTCCTATCAGCTTTTGATCATCAGTCAAATGCTAGATTCTGGAGTGGAAAACCAAAAGCTAGATAAGTAGTTCAGTTGCCTTGGGACCACAGCTTTGCTCCCCAAACAAGGAAACTTTCTAGGGGAGAATAAAGCTGCAGCCTCGAACAACTAGGGTGTGGAGGATGGCTTCTGAGGTATCCCAATTATCCTCAAGACTGAGAAGGCCTGCCTGAACAATCTAGGGTGACTATGGACAAAATAAAGGGTCCTGATGCTAGAGCAGTGACCAGATCTCAGTAAGGGGAGATGGGGACAGTTTCATTGAAGAATCTCCAGCAGGGTTTGGGAAGAGGGGAGTATGAAGGCCCAATAGTGAATAGAACCCCATGCACACAAAAAAACAGGCCAGCACAGGTATAGGTAGTGGTCAAAAAAATGATTAAGGATTAAAAGATGTCTGTAATGTGGTAGAAAGTGTGCTAGATGTGATGACCAACCACAATTCCAGGGGACTAATAATGAAACCTGCTACCTCCCTCCTGAAGGTACAGGATTCAGAGTGCAGATTGGGACATATGTATGTGAGTGTGTGTATGTGTATGGTTGTTTAGTCTTTTTCAATCATGACTGACTCTTCATGACCTCATTTAGTGTTTTCTTGACAAAGATGCTGGAGTGGTTTGCCATTTTCTTCTCCAATTCATTTTACAGTTGAGGAAATGGAGGCAAACAGGGTTAAGTGACTTGTCCAGGGTAACACAGCTAGCAAGCATCTGAGTCTGGATTTGAACCCAGGAAGATGAGTCTTCCTGACTCCAGGCCCAGCACTCTTTCTACCCATTGCACCACCTAGTTGTGTATATGTGTGTATACACATGCATATATGTGCACACACACATATTCATACATATATATGACATCATGAATGGAGAAATATGTTTCATTTAAGTTTACATGGTTGTAACAAAGGTTTTACTTTTCTTTCATTCTGAGGGATGGGAGGGGAGAGATAGAAAATGGATTTTTGCTTATTAAAGATAATTAATTTTTTAGACTTGAAATAAGGAAATAGGGTTTAAATCTCTGTTCCATCATACACCAATAGTATGACCATGAGAAGATCACTTTAAGTTTTAGGTTTATTTTATAGAGATGAAAAGTTGAAGAAAAGACACAATTTGCATTGACAGAGGCAGTCTCTTTACCTGATGTTTCCTATATTAAAATGACACGTCTGGTCTCTTCCCATAAAAGGAGGAATATGATCGGAGCAGTATCTCCCAAGGTTTGTGGCACCTCACCTCCTTTCCCCTGCACCCCACCCAGCATAGGTTAAGAAAAAATGACAAAGCCAGGATTTGAATGGAGTGAGGCAAGGCTCAAGTTGTACCTCTCTTTTTTTTTTATTTTTTGGAAGGGCGAAGGTAGGGCAATTGGGGTTAAGTGATTTGCCCAAGATCACATGGCTAGTTTTTGTGTTAAGTATCTGAAACCGGATTTGAACTCAGGTCCTCCTGACTCCAGGACTGGTGCTCTATTCACTGTACCTCCTAGCCACCCCATTGTACCTCTCTTGATATAGCTTCCTGGTGGCTTCTGACTGTATTGACAGGCTTCCTGGACCCCAGAGGCATAAAAGACCCCACCTACATGGGGAACCCTCAGACCTGGTAGATTCCCAGAAGACCATGGAGTCACCAGACCCTTCCTTGTTGATCAGGTGGAGAAAAGGGGGGCCTCCCAACATTTATAGAAGCTAACTGCTTCTGTCTCTTTCCTGTTTCCTTGCTGTTAGAGCTAAGAAAACCTTTTGTGAATTTTCAATGACTTACAAGTGCCTTATTTTGCCCCAACATCATACCTAAACTACCAGGGTGTAGGCTTCAAGTCTACCCCTAATAAGGAGGTTAAACTAGATAATCTTTAAGGTTCTTACTGTTCTAATACTCCATATATCTATATCATTATAGAATATAAATATATTTTATTTATAGTTTTATAAAATTTTATATAATTTTATTTTATATATAAATGTTCATATAAAATATAAATATATACATATGCTGTGTATATATACATATGTATCTAATATAATCTATCTTTGAATTAATTGTCAGAAAATCACACAGTGTCCAATATCCTGGAAATTCAGAAAACTGATAACATGATCCCTCTGGGAAAAATCTTAAGTAGTGTGACTTATCCCATCATATGCAATGATCTAATTATAAATAAATGGCAATATATTCAATGATTCAGATTTGCTATATTCCTTAATCCCCCTTTGATCACAAGCAACTTCATTCTAATAGCCAGAAAGAGATTTTTAAAAAACTTAATTCTTGAAAACAAGACCCTGCTTCACACAAGTACACCACCTTCTGAATTCTATGGGGAAATACATCTTTAATTCAAAAATAAAATATGACATTTAAAAAAAAATCATTGTGCTAGTTCCCAGGGCTATTGCTGAAACAGTGTAGCCAGGGTTATTTCTACAAAAGCAAAACATTGAAAAATGGGTAAAATAAATCACCGGAAAATCTTTCATGTACAAGAGGACAGCAGAGTCAATATAAGGGGTGACTTAAAGTAATGTACGCACACCAGAGACAAGTGAAGGATTTTTAAAAATTGTTTTTATTTTCACAGAAAATGGAAAACAAATTATTTTAGACATCCATTGTGGCCCACGTCATATTCAACTGAATTGTTGGGCAAAAAGGAAGAAGTGTAGAAGGAAAGAACACTACATTTGTAGCAAAGGTCCCTAGGTTCAAATACTGGTTCTGCTGTTTTCTATCTGTGTGGCTTTGGATAAGTCTCTCTCACCTTCTTCATCTCCAATTTAAAACACAAAAAAAAAGGAAGTTGAATTAGTATTGGATGACTTCCAAAGTCCCTTTCCGATCTAGGTACTGTTATCAGTAGATTGTAGGATCTAATCTCAGAAGAATATGGGAAATATAACTGGGGGCAAAAGGAATGTAGCTTTCATTGCCTTTACAAAGAAAGGGAAAACATATTGGAAAAAGAAGAGTACACAAATAAATAGGATAAACACATTCAAAGCAAGTTCAATGGAAAGCTTTAGGGTTACAGAATCAGAAAGTTGAATTATCTGTGTACTTTATTACCTGTGCAGGCTGCTGTCCATGGTAGGCTCCTTTCTCTGGGATTCTGTTCCCAACAATCCAGAGATGAACCTGTCACATTGGATTGGGCAGCCAGAACAATTTACAAGACATTCATCATGGTATCATAAATGTGAACTGGAAGAAAGTTTAGTGACCATCAAGTCCAACTCCCTCATTTTATAGATGAGGAAACTGAGGCTGAGAGAGTAACTTAACTTGCCCAAGTTAACAAAAGTAATGTGACTGATGTGAAATTTGAACTTAGGTCTTCCTAATTCCCAGTCCAATGTCTTGTCCACTATACCACATTGCTGATGTGATGACCATGTTATGAGGTGATGGGAGATGGTGTAGTGTAGTGAATAGAGCTGGCCTCAGAGGCAAGAAGACTCAGGCTTAATGCTGCTTCTGAATTTACTGACCTTGTGATCCTAGACTAGTCACTTACCCTCTCAGATTAAGAGTTCACCAACCTGGGGTGGCTAGGTGGTGCAGTGAATAGAGCACCGGTCCTGGAGTCAAGAGGACCTGAGTTCAAATCCAGCCTCAGACACTTAACACTTAATAGCCGTGTGACCTTGGGCAAGTCACTTACCCCCAATTGCCCTCCCCCCTCCAAAAAGCAAAAAGAAAGTACTTATATACATTATCTCATTTGAGCTTCACAAGAACTCTGTGAGCTACGTGTTATAGGTATTGATTATTTCATTTTACAGATGAGGAAATTGAGTGTATTGTGATCTTTACCTTGTCCGTGATCATGCAATTAAGAAATGTCAGAGACAAGATCAGCACCCAAGTTTTCCTGATTCCAAGGTTAAAGAGAGAACTGTGAAGGGAGATGGAAGCAGAACAGAAGTAACAGGATTCTGGTCAGTCAAACAAGCATTTATTAAGCATCTACTATATGCCAGACGTTTGGGCAGCTAGGTGGTGCAGTGGATACAGTGCCAAGCCTAGAGTCAGGAAGTTCAAATCCAATCTCAGACACTTACTAGATGTCTGACCCTGGGCAAGTCACTTAACCCTGTTTGCCTCAGTTTCCTCAACTATAAAATGAGTTGGAGAAGTCAAACCACTCTATATCTTTGCCAAGAAAACCCCAATGGGGTCATGAAGAGTTGGACAGGACTGACTGGGGTAAGAAGCTCCCAGGCTAATATAAGGCACAGCATGGCTATCTCCAAGATTCAATCTGGCATTATCATATTCAAAGTAGAAACAAGAGAAATCATATCATTGGTTAGAAGTAAGGTTTCTATTACCTTTAGTATTAGGAATAAAAGTAACTATCACAGGTTTCCTTGTCCTCATTGGGACTAGCTCTCTAATATGAAACAAAAATATTTCAGATATAACATTTTCAAGTTTGCACCTGACATGTTATCTTATTTATACCTCAGAACATTGCTGTGAAATAATACTCCAGATATTATTGTTCCCATTTTGCAGATGAGGAAAATGAGTCTCCCCAACATTGAGGGACTTGCCTGAAAATACTGAGCTAGGAAGTATCAGAGGCAGGATTTGAATCTAGGTCTTCCTCAATAAGTCAGTGTGCATTTATTCATCAATTACCATGTGGCAGGCACTGTGCTAAACTTGTCTAGGAAGACCAAGAAAGGTAGAGTCCCTGCCCTCAAGATACTCACAATCTCCCTTGACTCAGTGTCCAGCACACAGGTCATTTGGAGTGGGAACATAGAAAGAAAGGATGTGTAACAGAAACATGACACTTGCATCCAAAAACCTGTTTTAAATTTCAATAAATCTCCAATTTTCCACTACAGGGTTGCTTTCTGGCTCTAACCCTGGGAGTAATGGATAGATGCAAAGAAAGACAGTGCTTACAGCTTCCACAAGATGGCCTTAGAGCACAAATTGTATAGAACTCTAAGGGATGAGGAGATATGCTGAGCATGATTCTGGTTAATGGTCCATATTACAAGAATGTTTAGCTCATTCATTCACTTTATAAAGGCTAAAAGGTTTCCTGTCCTCGTTAGAACTAGCCCTCTAATATGAAACAAAAAAAATAATAAAGAACAAGAGATACTATACTACAATGTTTATTAAAGTTAGAGCTGTAACAGACTTTTAATTCTGCATTGTATCACACTGCTTATCATCAATTAAGCTGAGAAGAAAAAGTCTCCTATAAATCATTTCTATTTGCCATATTTATTCATTCTTAAATTTTAAAACTCAGAGCATTATTGCCACTAATTAATGAGGCTATATTATAAGAATAACTTTAAGTCTGGAGCTTACTAGGTTTTCCCAAAGTTTTTCTGTTAATTTAGTGAAGGTTTGCTTGTGCAAGACAAAGCATGAAACTCTTTGGGGGGGGTTGAAGGAGGGGAGTCTAGAGATAAGGCAGATGCAGTTCTAGTCCAATCGGCTTTCACCAGAGTTGACACACAGAGAATATCTACCCTTTACATTCATGATCTTATCTGAACTTCATAGCAACTCTGCAGGAGTCACAGCACAGCTGACTATAGTATGTCAAGATTTTAAGGATCTGTGACTTTTGTCCCATTGGTTCCTCCTTCCACCAGTGCAGATTACAGCCTCTTTAGACTTAGCATGCCATCTTTGAGAGTTGTTATGACCACAAAACTCATCACCCAGTGGCTAACCTGATAATAAGCCTCTCTGAACTTAGGACATTTCTCAGGTGATGGTCAATCTCCAAGTCAATACTCAAAATCTTTTCAGCTTGGCATTTCTTTCTAGAGCTTGTCCTCTCCTGGAATTATCCTTTAAGAAGCCAGGGTCATACAAATGAAGTGGATATAAACCTCAAACTGTATCATGAAACAGTAATCATTTAAAAAAAAAACACCTAACTGGTGCTGAGAAAAAAGAAAAGAACGAAGGAAGGAAAGAAGGAAGGAAGGAAGGAAGGAAGGAAGGAAGGAAGGAAGGAAGGAAGGAAGGAAGGAAGGAAGGAAG
>NW_027185764.1:59033367-59043186 GCF_028583685.1 Petaurus breviceps papuanus | reverse complement strand
AAGGAAGGAAGGAAGGAAGGAAGGAAGGAAGGAAGGAAGGAAGGAAGACCATTGGGACAGACTGAATAAGCAAGAAACAAAAGCAAACGTAGTAGGCCAATGTTTGATGAAGCAAAGGATATAAATTGTTGAGGGGGTAGAGGAAGAGGAGAAAAGAATGCCCTTTTGGACAAGAAGTACTAGAAAAGCTAGAAAGCAGTTTGGCAGAAATCAGTTTTAGATCACCATCTCACACAAAAAAACTCAAAATAGATATGTGACCTAAACATACAAGGTCATAATCATTTTTCTTTTTTTTTAATTTTACTTGTTTTTAATTTGCATCATTCGCTTCTATAAGATTTCGGTTCTAAATTTTCTCCCCCTCCCTCTGCTCCCCTCTCCCCAACGCAGTGTACAATCTTATATATGGGTGTACAGTCATATTAAATATATTTCCACATTAGTCGTGTTGTAAAGAAGAATTAGAAGCAAAGGGAAATACCATGAGAAAGAAGAGACAAAAAAGAGAAAAAATACTATGTTTCAATCTGCATTCAGACTTCATAGTTATTTCTCTGATGTGGATAGCATTTTCCATCATCAATATTTTGGAATTTCCTCAGATCCTTCTATTGCTGAAAGGAGTTAAGTCTATCAAAGTTGGTCATCACACAGTGTTGCTATTACTGTGTATAAGGTTCTCCTGGTTCTGCTTACTTCACTCAGCATCAGTTCATGTAAGTCTTTCCAGGTTTTTCTGAAGTCCACTTGCTCATCATCAACTCACTTTAACCTGTTTCCCTCCATTTCCTCATTTGTAAAATGAGCTGGAAAAGAAAATGGCAA
Source organism: Petaurus breviceps papuanus (assembly GCF_028583685.1). Lineage (NCBI taxonomy): Eukaryota > Metazoa > Chordata > Mammalia > Diprotodontia > Petauridae > Petaurus > Petaurus breviceps. The sequence continues at coordinate 59,042,358 of NW_027185764.1, read as the reverse complement.
ACCACTCCAGTATCTCTGCCAAGAAAGAGTTAAACATAACTGAAAACAACAAAACTGCAACTATATGTGACTTGCCCAGGGTCATACGGCTAGTAAGTCTCTAAGGCCAGATTTGAATTCAGGAGGATGGGCATTCTATCCACTACACCCCATAGATACCTATAGCTATCTACATTTTTAGACACAGCCAGTGTGGGAACTTGTTTTGCATGACTATCCATATATATATATATATGTTTTTTTTTTTTTAAGCAATTGGGGTTAAGTAACTTGCTCAAGGTTACACGGCCAGTTATTTCTGGGTGTGGTGCTAAGTATCTGAGCCCGGATTTGATCCCCAAGTCATCCCGACACTGGGGCCAGTGCTCTTACTCGCTGTGCTACCTGGCCACCCTGACTATCCATATTTTTACAAGGATTTTGTTTTTCTTTTTCAATAAGGAAAGAGAGGTTGGAGGGAAAGTTGATTTTTATTAATTAATAAAATAAAATTTTTTAAATGATATACTTGGGAAAATAAAGTAAAACAAAATAAAACATTCTCCCTCATAAACCCAGGACCCTTTCTCACAAATATATATATATATATATATATATATATATATATACACACACACACATATATATAGAGAGAGAGAGACACAGGGAGAGAGAGAGAGAGAGAGAGAGAGAGAGAGAGAGAGAGAGAGAGAGCATCTGTGGGAAGACTGGGCACAAACTTAGAAATAAGGCATACACATCAGTGATTATATTGAAAATTAGTTATTAAAACTTGTTAAAAAACCAAATTCACAGACCCCCAAGCTAAGAATCTTTGCCATATGTCATAATCTGGCCATTTACCATGATTCTCCCTTTCCTCTGTATCATCTCCAAATTATCAGTATATTTACTTAAAAGCAACACACAGAACTGAACCCAATATTTCAAACGTGGTCTGACCAGGGAAAAGAACAGAAATGCTTTTTCTCCACACCCCTAACCCTCAGTCCTTGGTCTTACCTAATGTAGCCTAAAATTTCATGGGTGGGGGGAGAAGAGCTGCCCCATTAGATTATTGATTCATACTGAGTTTGACATCCAATAAAACTCCCAGATCTTTTTCAGATAAATTTCATTCACCTCCCCCATAGTGTCCTTATGAAGCTGACTTTTTGAACCAAAATGTAAGTAACTTTACGTTTATATCACTTAGACTTCACATTATTATATATTTAAGCCAATGTTCTAGCCCAGGGGCGGGGAACCTGAAGGGGCGGGGAACCTGAAGTCTCGGGGCCACATGTGTTACTCTAAGTCCTCAAGTTCGGCCCTTGGACCAAATCCAAACTTCACAGAACAAATCCCCTTAATAAAAGGATTTGTTCTATAAAGTTTAGATTAGGTCAAAGGGCCCCACCCAAGGACCTAGAAGGCCACATGTAGCCTCAAGGCTGCAGGTTCCCTACCCCCTGATCTAGCCTATCAAGATTTTTTTTAATACTGACTCTGTCATCCAGAGTTTTTTCTCTCCCTCTTGGTTTTTTACTATCTGCAAATTTGATAAGCATCTCATTTATACCTTTACTCAAGTCACTGAAGTGTGGCTAGAATGAACTTTAAGATTCCACTAGAGAATTCTATTAGAAATCTCCTTCCAAACTAACACTGAAAATTTAATAACCACTCTTCAAGTTCAATGATTTAAACAATTCCAAATTCAGAGAATCACAATGGGCAGCTAGGTGGACCAGTGGATAGAGGGCCCAGCCTGGAGTCCAAGACTTGAGTTTAAAAAGACTCTTACTGTGTGACCCTGGGTAAGTCACTTAACCCTGTGTGCCTCAGTTTCCTCATCTGTCAAATGAGGTGGAGAAGGAAATGGCAAACCACTCCAGTATCTTTACCAAGAAAAATCCAAAAGGACTCACAAAGAGTTGAATATTATTTGAAAACAACTAAACAATAAAATAATTGTACCATCATCTAGCCCACATCTCTTCAGTTTGGTTTTTTTTTTTTTTTTTCACTAAAATAGCATCAAATGCTCCACGGGGAAGCATTTCCTTAGAAGTATTATCTGAGAAGATACAACCTGGCAACTGCCCCTGCAGATGTCACAATTCATAGCAACTGAAAATTCAGAAGGGAAAATTTCTTGCTACAAAAGTCCTTGGCCCTATCAAACAGGTCAGCATCGAAACCGACATGATTTTACTGTGGAAGTGACATAGAATAAGAAGCATTGCCATCTGCTTTGCTCCAGCATGCTAAGGCTCATGGAAATCTTCTGACTTGCAGCATTACACATGTGTTGGAATTAGAACGTGAGCTCCCCAAGAACAAAGATTTTTGCTTTTCAATTTGTATTCCCCAGGGCTTAGCACAGTGTTTTGCATATAGTAAGCCCTTAATAAAGACTTCATTCATCCATTCACTCACTAAAATCTAAGTAAACCATAACTACTACATTTCCACTAGGTTACTAATCCTGTCAAAAGATTAGGCTACTATTGATTAGGAAGCAGCTGGGTGGCTCAATAGATAGATCACTGGACCTGGAGTCAGGAAGACTCATCTTCATGAGTTCAAATGTGGTCTCAGACATTAATTAGCTATGTGACCCTGGGCAAGTCACTTTACCCCTGTCTGCCTTAATCCACTGGAGAAGGAAATGGCAAACCAGTATCTCTGCCAAGAAAACCCCATGGATAGCACGATCTATGGGGTCACAAAGAGTCAGTCGCACCTGAAACAATTCCTGATCAAACCATCCTGGAGTTTTGTGATCATTTGCTTTTCTAGATATAAGGAGGGAATGGGGGCAGGCAGCTAGGTGGCACAGTAAATAGAGCACAGGCCCTAAAGTCAGGAGGACCTGAGTTCAAAATGTGGCCTCAAACACTTACTAGCCATGTGCAAATCACTTACCCCAATTGCCCAGCCTTCCCCCCTGCAAAAAAAAAAAAAAAGATATAAGGAGGGACTGAATGAATGTAGTTTCAAATTTCTCTGGGTGGCTCCTAATCTCTGCCAGTGGTAGCACATTTCCATTACAGGTCATTTGCCCTTTCTTCCCAAGATCCTTGATGACAAGGGGCATGGGGACAGGGACAGGATTGATCAGCCAGGCTAAACAAAAGAAGTGATAAGTAAGACTGGGAAAAAATGGAGAAGGATGGAGAAAATAACATGACCATGGCCATTTGTATATGAATTACACTGTCTTCCCCAGAGCTTATTCAAGGTAGGTAGCAATCTCTTGTACTAGTGAGGCACACTGAGGAACATCCCAGTGGAACTTTTTTCTTATTATTCTGACCCAGAGTGATCAAGAGAATCTGAGTGATTAGAGTGATAAAGAGGTCTCACCACTAAGTCACTAATAGGAATCAAAGCACCCCAAAACCCACTACCAGCATCATGAACCACTTCCACAGCTGATAGTGAGTTTTCTCTCACATCACAATAGAAAACCATTTGGAAGGACACTATGCTAGTTCATGCTCTTTGACCCAATGATCCCATTAATGGCCACATACTTCCTATGAGGTCAAAGACAGAAAAATTTTATATAAAACCAATTGTTCTGAGAGAAATAATTATTTCTTTGTTATATTAGTAATGAATTATTGAATTAGGACCAAGTTTTTCTCGCTTTTCTACTTCCTCATCCAGAAATCAACCAGTGTGGGAAATCTTAGGCAAAGATTTACCCAAACTAAGATCTAATCAAAGACAGTAAAAGGAATTCTAAATGAGCAGGTGGATTCCTGCTCATTATGTTTACTCAGACAGGTCTGGGGAAATGTGGTTCTCCTTTTTGTCAGACAGGTGATATGGAAATGGGTAAGTCTCTTTGACCAAGATTTGGGTGCTCAGTGTCACATACCCCAATACCCTCATTGTAATATAGCCCACCTTCATTGTAATTTTCATTCTCTCTTATTACTTGTTAATCAATCAGAGTTGATTGCCAGCCTCAGGATCACCCACTCTTCTAGGGGCAAATAAAACCTAAGTGGGTTCCATGAGGAGTCTTTTCGCATTTGAAAGGGCCACTGACTTCTTTTATTAATAAAATGATAACCCAGAAACTATGCCTCTAGAACTTTTTAAATGTCATAGTTCATAGGAGCACTCTGTGTGGCAGCCAAAAAAAAAAGAACTAGAAACAAGATACGTATCCATCAACTAGGAAGTGCCTGCACAATTTGGAGAGTCTTCATGTCATATACAGCTACATGTTATCTATAGGTATCTCCATGTTATATGACACTAGCGTGCTGTGATAGTAATGGCAATTAAAGATTCCCCTGTATTGGCTTGGTTTTCAAATTGATTGTATTAAAACCCAGCGCTTGTTAATCCCACCTGTGGGATGGACTTTTTGATGTGAAAAGAAAGTCCTGACTGGGAGGAGCTGGTGACGTAGATTTGGAGAGACAAGAGAGAGGCGGAAGTTCTTTTTGGAAGCAGCACCTCGTGGAGAGGAAGAGACTAAGAGATTGCTGGTGGCCGCTTTGAATTGCCCTGGACTTTTGAGACCTGCCCCCTGAGCTGCCAAGGACTGAGGAGACATGGCTGTTTTGCTGGTACTTTGTCTGTCTGTTTTGATGTTATTTTGCCAGATTTGTCCACTGGTGAAAGACTGTCCTGTTGAAGAAGTCCTGGAACCTGGCATTTGGTTAAGAAGGCCTGAGACTGTCCTGCAGACAGAGAGTGAATACTGTCCACTGGTGAGGGACAGTACTGAGAGTGAATACTGTCCACTGGTGAAGGACAGTGCTGTTGTTGCAGGGGTCTGGGAGCCTTTCTGTTGGTTCAGAAGCCCTGAAGAAGGATTTTCTTGTTGTATGTTTACAGAAATCCTGGGAGAGGGCTTTGCTAATGTGTTCAGGGGTTCTAGGACTGTTCTACAGACAGAGGATAAATTCATGAAGGGACTGGCAATGTATCTTATGGCCTTGCTAAGCCTTGTCTCTCCAGGAACTAAGATTGCTGAGAACTTGCCTCGTGTCAAGATGAAGAAAAGACCTCCATTTGGGTATTAAGTGCTGTGTTTAAACTTGATGTAACTCTGGGGTAGATTCAATTGTGATCCAGGGGTGGGGAACTTTTGACCTTTTTGTGTTCTATGGTTGAGCAAATGAATGTATTTTACTTATGTTTGGAAACTAATCTCCATTTGAGAAGAGGGGCTTTGTGGTGGACTTAATTAAGGTATAGCCTAGGGGTGGAGAAGTATTTGGAACAGAGACTTTGTAATTGATTGAATGATTGGAAAGTCCTGGGGTGGGGTAGGCCTTGGAGATTATTTAATCACACTTAGTAAATGCTGTATTTTGAATGATGTCATGTTTTGATCTTCTCTGTTCTGGGTTTGTTACTGAATAAAATAGAGAGCACCTATGCTGGTATTTTGAACCTGGGAAGTTGCCTTCTTTTGGTATTATATTACACGTGCCATTCTCCCAACTGTAGCTCATGTCTATTCTTCAGACTTCATGTTTAATCAGTTCTTCTTCTGCATTGTTCCTCACGTGTGACCTGAATTATTAGAGTAGTCTAAATGAAATCAGTATGATATATTGCAAAAAACATTGGGTTTGGAGTTGGAGCATTTGGACAGTTCTCCTTACTTCCTGTGCGACCTCATCTCTACATGTTCCAATCCCTTCACTGGAGGCAAGCCAGGTTGTACAGAGAGTAGTGTGCTAAACTTGGAGTTAAATTCTGCCTTGGAAACCACGTAACAATGGGCAGTCTACTTAGTCCTTCTTAGTTTCATTTCTGTAAAATGGGGATAATAATAGAACCTACCTTGCAAGGTGCTTGTGAGGGTCAAATGATACAACACATGTAAATTGTTCCTGCTGAGTCCTTTCTTACTCTCCCTCACCCTGTTTGAGGTTTTCTTGGCAAAGATACTGGAGTGGTTCGCCATTTCCTTCTCCAGCTCATTTGACAAATGAGGAAACCGAAGTAAACAGGGTGAAGTGATTTGCCCAGGGTCACACAGCTAGTAAGTGTCTGAAGTTCAACTCAAGAAGACCTGAGTTCAAATATAGCCTTAGTAATTAGCTGTGTGATCCTGGGCAAGTCACTTCACCCTGTTTGCCTCAATTTCCTCATCTGTAGCTGCCCCTTTATACATGTAAGGCAAATTGTAGACTTTCAAGTGCTACATAAATACCAATGTCATGAGGAATTCCGAGAAATGTGGGAAGACCGGTATGAAGTTACAGAGTTAAGAAAGTCAAACTAAGAGAACACTTACATAGATATCTAACCACCTGGTGGTGCTAGCAAGCAAGGCAAAAGGAGCTGTCAGTCATCATTGAGCTAGGGACTTATCTGCACATCAGAGGGACTCATCCTTATCCCTGAGCGTAGGCAGGGTTTCCTTGGCAACTCACTCAGACCACAGAGTCTTCCTTTCATACTCTGAAGAAACTGTGCCTTCCTGGGGAAGGTGAAAATAGCTACTACCTATTTCCCTTATTCCCTCTGCCACTGGGGCTTTACCAGCTCATGTTAACGAGAGGCATCTTCCTGGAAATGTCTCCCAGTCTCTTGCAAAGCACTCATTCAAATGCCCTAGTAAACTGTCCTCTTTATTAAATCTGTAGCTCTGAATCATTCCCCTAGCCAGCTGGCATTGGCAAACCACAAGTGAATTTACAAAACCCCAAAAATACATTAAAAAATACAAAAAATAATAATTTTGGTTTTTGTCCTCTCCAAATGATGCAAAATAATCAAGCAGAGGAAGATTCACCAGCCAGTTCAATTTATGATGGGAATTTTTTTTTAATGGAAAGTGATAAAGAGTGATTAAAATAAAATAAATAAAATAAAATAAAAAGTGATAAACCTGCATTTGTTTGCAAATGCTGCGGGCTATTTAATGGAAGAGATGGGAAAGTGATAAGCAGCTTTCTCTAAGAGGAGTAAAGGACTCCCAGCTCCCGGGAGAGTGACTTTCTCTTAGGTGGAACAGAGAAAGTACTACAGCCAAGTTAATGGTGCTCTCACTACCCTGACTGCTACAGATGCCAGGCCCTGCTCTTCCCCCTGGTGTCCGCCTGCAACACAAAATCATTCCTAGCTCCTCAGTCCACAAGCTGGGCGCTGCCCACCATGATTCTACTTCCTGCCAGCCTATCCTTTAAAAGCACATCCCTCATGGCTTACGATTAGGCAGCTGCTCCCTAGCTCCTCTGGGGCACCTGCTGGTTTACAATGACTTCCTGCCTCTTCTTCCCAATGAACCCCTTCCAAGGTCAAGATTAAGTATGAGTTACCATGCATTCTAGGATTCAGTTCCTTGCCCTAAGTTTCTTTTCTTTTCTTTTATTAGGCAATCGGGGTTAAGGGACTTGCCCCAGGTAATGCAGCTAGTAAGTGTCAGAGGCCACTTTTGAACTCTGGTTCTCCTGATTCCAGGGCTGGTTTGCCTCCCTGCCCTAAGTTTTTCAGACCAAAGCCTAGAGCTACAAACACAATGTAAAGAGTAGCAACACACACAAAAAGCAGTTAGAATGATGAATGTTAATGTAATCATCTCAGCCTTGGAGAAATGACTTTAGTCAATTGGAACTACAGGTATAGAATGTGCTAGACTGAATGTCTGTGATCCACTGGCTCCCTTTACATGGTTTTTGTTTGTTCAAAGGGACAGTTCAATGGGCAGCAGGCTCAAAATGAAATTACTATGATATAAAAACAAAAGACAGAAATGAAAATATAAAATAAAAATCATTAGCATAATGCAAATATACTTTTTTGGTTGCTGTTTTGTCCTAAAATTTCACCAAAGGAAAAAAAAATGAAATGAACATTGCCCTGAAAGAGTTTATATTCTGCTGGGGGAGAACATGTGTACTGATAAGTAAATAAACTTGTATAGTCTTTCCATGGAGAAGCAGATTAGTGACCCATTTGTGTGGTTTTGAAAAAGGATCAAGAGACATAATTTCTGGATAATTTAATCATTTTCTTAATAATGCCAGAATTTTAATAAAAGGACTGTCATTTGGCAAAGACAACCAGAGCAGTGGTCTCAGCTTTTATGACCTTTTGGAAGAGGAGTGTTCAAAAGAATGGCAATTAACTCTGATTAATTAACAATTAATGAGAGAATGAATATTACAATGAGAGACTGAGAGTGACATCTCAGTCACTCTTGGGCAGGCAAGACTATCTCAATACTCAGAACACCTTCAGCCTTGGGCAATTTAGACAATAGGGTCTATCTCCAACCAAACTTGATTGGGTGGAATTCACCTTAGATTTGACATTCCTTGTAAGGTTGGGTGGGGTTGGACAGAGAAGAAAGTTAATTCAACCTTCAGAGACTGAGGTCTTTGAAATGAAGATGGACAGAAGAGGGGAATCTGAAATCTCCTCAAATCATTGGTTATTAATAATCGTTTCTCTCACTTGTAATTTATAGTTTTAAAGAGTTGCCTGGGGGACTTCAGTGACTAGCCCAAAGTCACATTTCCTGGCAAACCCTCACTCCTCTTAAAGAAAGTTGTTTATCACCTTTCCAGCTCCCAGTGAAAGTAGTGGGGGTGAACACAGATTTGTTACTTTAAATATTCTTTTTAAATGTGTCACAGGCAGGATCTGGATGAAGTCAGGTCTTCTGAACTCTGAGGCTAACCAACTCTACTCTGTGCCGGCCTCATGGCCTCTCATAAATGAACTCCAGAAAAAAGGGAAATGAGCAGGATGAGAAGGAGCCAATAGGAGGATTTTTAAAATTGGAAGACCAAAACTGATATTGACTGGCAATTCCCAGATTGAAAAGTAGGATTCTCCTGATAGAAGGCAGTGGTATAGTGAGCTGAGAAAAGGGGAAAAAAGTCATGATTACAGAAAGGGAGGAAGAGTGAACAAGGCACAAGGCAAACTGCAATAGCAAAAGAAAAAGAAGAGAAAGAGAGAAGGAGAGAAGGAGAGAGAGAGAGAGAGAGAGAGAGAGAGAGAGAGAGAGAGAGAGAG
>NW_027185764.1:59025097-59033357 GCF_028583685.1 Petaurus breviceps papuanus | reverse complement strand
AGAGAGAGAGAGAGAGAGAGAGAGAGAGAGAGAGAGAGAGAGAGAGAAACTGTCTTTCTTTTTTAATTTTAAGATTTTTATTTTCAGTTCCAAATTCTTTCCCTACCTCCAATCTCTCTCCCAACCATTGAAAAGGCAAAAAATATGATACTCATTATACAAATGAAGTCATACAAGACATATTTCCACATTAGCCATGTTATGGGTAGTGGGGGGGGGAGCAAGAAAAAGAAAGAATGTGAAAAAAGCTGATGCTTCAATCTGTACTCAGAGTTCATCACTTCTCTCTCTGGAGATGGATAGCCTCTTTTATCATGAGTCCTTAGGAATTGTTGGTCAGATTAGCTAAACTTGTCACAGTTGATCATTTACTATATTGTAACTGTAGAGCTTAAAGGATCGAGACAGAAGATCCCCGAGAATAAATTTGGAAGTGGATTTTATTACTTCGGGACTGCCGGGTCACATACCTAGATCAGACAGTGGGTTGGCATGGACAATGTGCCAGTTTTTAAAGAGATTACAATAGTCAGGTTACGTAAGCTGAAACTACAATCAGTGATTGGTCAGTGTATATTTGAATTTTTCCCCACCTGAAGTTTTTTTCTAGGCTGAGGGACAGGAACCCAGAATGGGTGGAGATGGGGAACATGGGGGGGGTGGGCCGATCAGGGGACTGGGAAGAATGGAGCAGGGATTTTACCCTAGGCTGAAACTCCAGCCCATGGATCAATTAGGGGAAGGGAAGGATGGACTTGTGCTGAAATGCCTGCTCACAGATCAATTAGGGGAAGGGAAAGGTATAGTTGTGCTCAACAGTTACAATATTATATATTGTACTGTATACAATATTCTCAGCATTCTGCTCACTCTACCTTGTTTCAGTTTTGTAAATCTTCCCAGGTGTTTCTGAAACCATTCCCCTCTTCATCTGTTGCAGCACAATAGTATTCCATAACACATTTTGTTCAGCCATTCCTCAATTGATAGAGGTTGCCTGTTTTTCATACTGAGGTATTATTATTGAGTGGAGATCATGCTGGTGATGTTCTATAACTCAAAATATTTGAATCAAAGTACCAAATTAATCTTAATTTTTTCTGTGATAAGTCAGTTCAATTTAGTGAGAATTTAAGTGCCTACTACCTGCCAGGCACTCAGATAGACTCTGAGAGAAAAAGAAAAAAATGAAAGAGGCCCTGCCCTCAAGAGCTAACATTCTACTAGAGGAGAACATATGCACTGATTAGTAATTAGTAATTAGCAATTGGGGTTAAATGACTAGCCCAGGGTCACATAGCTAGTTAAGTGTCTGAGGCTGGATTTGAACTCAGGTCCTCTTGTAATAAGTAAATTTTTTTTATTTTTAATTAAATCATTTTAATTCAAAATTATTTTAATTTAATTTAAAATTAATTTAATTTAATAATTAAAAATAAGTAAAAAATAAAAATATGTAAAGGTATAATGTGCAAGTCACTGAGATCCAGAAGGGAATATATATGTGTGTATATATGTATGTGTGTGTATATATATACACATGTATGTACATACACACATTTGTGTACATGTATAAATATATACATGCATATATGTATGTGTATGTATATGTGCATATATGCCTAGGAAATGAAATCACTTCAAACTTGAAATTAATTTTTGAAATAAAAGCTTCCTTTTAATTTAAAATTCAATTTTTTTTCTCTTCTTCCTACATTGATATCACCTTCTTATTCCACAAATCCTCTACCTGCTTTTAGTTTCACTGTGTAGGTTTTTTTAGTGGCCAGTAAATAATACTGCTAGGCGGCATCTGGTCCAGTGACTAGAGGACTGGGGGTCAGAGTGTGTGGCCTCAAACCTCCATCTCACTGTTTGTACCATCTTGGGCAATCCACTTGGTCTAGGGTGGCTTTGTTACCCTCTGTGACTTCAGCCATAAAATGAAGGGGTTGGACTAGCTGGTTGCTAGAGTACTTTCCAGCTTCCAGATTTATGAATTCTATAATAATGAGGGAGCTAGGGTTGCTCAAAGATTATGACACTGGATGTAGCCTTAGGAAGACATGAATTCTACTAGCTGTGTGACCCTGGGCAAATCACTTGAACATCTGTAAAATGAGGATAATAATAGCACCTACATCTCAGGGTTGCTGTAAGAATAACAGGAGATAATATTTGTAAAGTACTTTGGTTGATTGGCTGGTAGTTGTTGCCCTTCATTCTCAAACAGGACCAAAATGAGTCACGTTTCAATGTGTCCAGACTCCTGTGGCTCATCAGACCAACCTGAGAACTCTGAATGTTCTACCACAGGACAGGCACATTTACAAACCTTAAGGCAGTATTGAATTCTAGGTTTTATTATTATTATCATTACAATTCCCTAAAACAAAGTCTTGGCAGCTAGGCGTCTCAGTGGATAGAATATTGAGCCTTGTGAGAAACTAATATTTCTCTTGTATTTAATAGCTAATTATTGAATCAGGACCAAGTTTTTTATTCTTTTCTATTTCCTCATCCAGAAATTGACTAGCGTGGGGAATCTCTCTCAGAGATTTACCCATGCCCAGATCTAATCAAATAGTAAAACAAACTCTAAGTTTGGGCTACTGGGTGCATTCCTGCTCATTGTGTTTGCTCAGACAGGTCTGGGAAAATGCTAGTTCTCCTTTTCTTCAGGATATCTCTTTGACCAAGATTTGGATGACCCAAGTCACTATTCCAAGACTCTCATTTTAATATAGTCCACCTCTCGTTGTGTTAAGCAATCAGAGTTGATTGGTACTCCTCAGGAACACTTACTCTTCATAGGGCATATAAACTGTGAGCCCACCACCATTAGAGGTCTTTGGTCTAAGAGAGATGGCTAAATGGTCAGCCTTTTGTTAATAAGCATGCTGGCCTTATTAATAAAATGATTAAATTCCCCAGAAACTAAGTCTCTGAGAATATTTTAATTGTCACAAACTAGAGTTAGGAAGATGAGATCAAATCCAGCCTCAGACACTTCCTAGCTGTGTGACCCTGAGCAGGTCACTTCAGACTGTTTACCTTAGTTTCCTCATTTATAAAATGAGCTGGAGAAGGAAATGGCAAACCACTCAGTATCTTTGCCAAGAAAACCCCAAAAGGGGTCAAGAAGAGTTGGACACAATTGAAATGACAGAATAAAAAATGGAAGATTAAATTCAGCCTTGACCCAAGTCCCCTTGAAGAATATCTGCTCACATCAGGTTAACTTTTAGCATTGTTCTCTTTCCCACTTGCTACACAATGCCCTGTCATGTTTTCTTATCTTTTTTTTTTTTAATGCAATTGTGGTTAAGTAACTTGCTCAAGGTTACAAGGCCAGTTATTTCTGGGTGTTGTGCTAAGTATCTGAGCCCAGGTTTGATCCCCAGGTCATCCTGACACTGGGGCCGGTGCTCTTACTCGCAGAGCCACCTGGCCGCCCCTCATGTTTTCTTTTAAAACCATTAAATTGATCCTCAAACACTACTGATTCCAAACAGTAGAGTGATTTTTTTTTAGACATGGAAGTTATTATTGATTTAATATACTATGATAAAGCATAATGTGACCTTTAATTACTATAAATTATAGTATATATACTATATATATATAGATATACTATAATTACTTGTTTTTCCCAAGATTTGAAACTTGCACATATGTCCCTTAATTTTATCCTGCTAACTTCCTTATAAAGTAAAGCATTCATTATCCTGATCAGTTTACAAATGCAGAGGAAAGCTGAGGCAGGGCCCGGCTAACCTGCCCAAACACAGTGGCAGAGAATAAAACCGATTCTACTGACTCTCAGTCCAACATTCTGAAAAGTCCACAGGGCTTTTCACTTTCTATTATAGCTTTCCTTTGTGTACGAAGGATGAGATCGCAGAGCTATTCTGAACCAAATAATAATGATGGCTCACATTTTGATAGTAAAACTTTGCATTTTCTAATAAAAACCCTTTAAGGTAGGTAAGCATAAATTTTTTCCTCCCCCCCTTTTTTACAGTTGGGGAAACTGAGGTGCTAAGAAATGGCATGACACTGACTACCACAGAGCAAGTGGCATCACTGGGACTGATTCTCAAGATTGCTGACACAGAGCCCAGGGCCCAGTTCCCATCAATGCAAGGCCAGTTCTGTGCTGGTACTGAAAATCTGTGTTGAACTGCCCTGGATTGGTATGAATTGCTGGGTTGAGTGTGAGGGATTGAATGAATTATTTGTCTTAAGAGGCCATTCCAGCTGTGCTGGGAACTTCTAAGGTAATCTAAATTTAGTTCACAACAGGACAACAGACTAGACATGAATTTTAAAAATAAAACACTTAATCAGAAGTAAAAGGAATAGGAAAATACTCTCAGAACATGCAGTCCAAGGATTATAATAATAACAGCCAGCATGTATATAGGATATGGAGGAAACAGGGTATAAATAGGTATAAAACATGGTATAAAGAGGAATTCATTATATAAGAACAAACACTGGCTTTTCTACTGCCTTGAGAAGGAAAGCACAGGGATGGGAGACCATTTTTTAAAAGTAGCAAGAAGAGAAGTATATGAATTTTTTCTTTTTCCTTTTTGGGGGGAAGGTAGGGCAATTAAAGTTAAGTGACTTGCCCAAGGTCACACAGCTAGTTTGTTAAGTGTCTGGGGTTGGATTTGAACTCAGGTCCTCCTGACTCCAGAGCCAGTGCTCTATTCACTGCATTACCTAGCTGCCCCAAATATATAAGTTTTTAAGGATATGTGTTAAGTGTGGAAGGAAGAGTGTGACACCCCTGCCTTGATTGTCAGGTAAGTCCAGGGACTGGACATCTGCCCCAGTGTCCCTCCCACTCCACACCAGTCAGCAGTCCAGAAATAGAACATTGTCTCCTGCCCCCACTTCCCCATTTCCCAATCTTTTCCCAACCTGTATTAATTCATTCAACACTGGAGTCCTGGGGCAAAGCTGACCTGACAGAGGGTGAGCAGTTCAGATATGCCTTGCACCTCTATATCCAGGCTGGTCTCAGGACTCTACCAACTCTTGCTTTGACCATCAGGCAAGAACATCAACTGGTAACTCCATTCAGGGGTCAATAATCGGTATTATCTCCTGTGAAGGGGGTGACAATCTACATTCCCAAGCTCCCTATAGTTCTGTCATAGCCAAGGTTCTACTCCTGGCTCCCTCATACCCATCTATGTTAGCCTCATTTCTCCTCTTCTCTTGTTCCTTCTGGAACCCCTATTCTATTGTTAATAAACTATCCTTTATATTAGACTTGCACCACCACCCCTGGGGAATTGCTTTATACATATTTTATATTAAGCTATTGTTAGTAAGTTAGCTAGCCAGTATTGTTAATTACCAGTACAAACCCCAAAATCTAAAAGGGTTTTAGAAAGAAATTTATTTGGTCATTTGGCAAAGGAGAGAGTTGAAAGATGTGGTTCCTTTGTCAAGTTCCTTTTAGGTTTACATTATATAGAGTTCAGACAAGGGCATAATAAAGACATTTTCCTGATTGGTCTCACATAGGCAGTAGGTAGTCTCCAGAGAAGGGCAATTTGAGATGTACATCAACAGATAAGTCAATCTAATTTGGGGAACCCAAAATGCAAGCTTTGGGTAGACTCCCCCCCCCCTAAATAAGATATGAGCAAACCCTGGACCCCAAACAAGTACTAGGTGGGATCTAACCATTCCTTACAGCCATCCAGCTTCTCTACAGCCTCTCTGAGGTCAGCCTGACCTCTACAGTCAGCTTTTGGTTAGACAATTTCTAGCTACATAAAGCTAGGTTCAAACAATCTTAATAAATGATAAATAATATGGTAATTTTTTTTTCACAGCATGGTCATTTTTGCTGGGCTCCTTGTTGAGCCTCTATCTGCTTTATTTCATTATTCCCAGTCTTCTCTTGGCTCCTGGTGCCCATTATTGTCTTGGGATACTGGTAGGGTGTTGATGAAAAAGTTTAAATTCTCCAGACCTTTCAAGGTTCATATGGCTCCTCTGGCCAAGGTGAGGTAGGGGGTGAGGAGATCAAGACTGAGAGCCAGATCCAAGGCTCTGTTAGTCAATCAATGAACATTTATTAAGCACTTCCCATGTGCCAGGTACTGTGCTACAAATGTGAATCCAAATATAATAGAAATATAAAAATATGAGGATACAAATATGAAAAAAAAACAGCTCGCCCTCAAGGAGTTTACCTTTTAATGGGGGAAGACAACACAGAAAAGGAAGATGAAATGGGAGAGGCTGTTTAGTGGGGGGCCACGGTAGGAGGGCATAGTGGGAAAATGTCTGGAGTTCAGTCTATAAGAGGATAAGACATTGCTGGTCCCCTTAATGAAAGTTCTGGGAGCAGCCATCCTATCAGAGGGAGAAGCCACAAGGGTAGAAAGTACTTCCAAGTGTGAATTTCAGGGCTGCAATGAATCTGTATCACAAGAGGTTTCTGGGGGCACAATGGAAGAAGTCTGAAGGGCTGCTGGAGAAGAATCAGGAAGAATATTAAAATATTTGTATTCCTGTAGCACAAATGTCTTTTTGAAAATTATAATTGCTGGGCATAGGCATTCCAAGCCACCTTGAAACTATCTGAGATCATCACAAACATTCTGCAGAAACAAACCTTACATTGCCCCTTATTGCAGTATGAAAACTATTTTTTGATTTAAACTTATCTTCCACTTGTTTGACTATTCTATTTGGCAGATTTTCAAATGTTTGGCAACACTGGTCAGTAGTTTCTCTGACAGTGTGCCGGTGTGCCAGTGGTAGAAGAAAAGACAGTCAAATCTCTAAAGATAGTCCTTTGTTAAAAAGGCAAATTCATATATAAACATTATTAAAGTATGACACTGAACTTTAAGTACACTTGTCATTTAATACAGCACTTGTCATTAGCCAGTAGAAGAGTTAGTATTTTGGGGAGGCCAGGTAGCACAGCGAGTAAGAGCACTGGCTCCAGTGTCGGGATGACTTGGGGATCAAATCTGGGCTCAGATACTCAGCACCACATCCAGAAATAACTGGCCGTGTAACCTTGAGCAAGTTACTTCACCCCAATTGCTTAAAAAAAAAAAAGAAAAGTTAGTATTTTACATGGAAATTAACTATTGATTTTTGTCAATTGGTTAGGTGACTAAAAATAAATAAATTTCCATTCCTTAGCAAGGGATCTTGTAAAACATCATACCATTTTCTACCCCATATCTGTGTGAGTATTTTCATTTTATTCTTATTTTAAATCAAAATATTGTTATAAACTTGATGTGGGACCAGATTTATGTTAAGTCGAATATTGCAAACCTTTGTTCAAATAAAAAAGTCCAATATCAAAATAGTTTAATATGACTATTAAATTATTTTAACCATCATCTAAGTTGTAACTTTTTTCATTAAAATGATATTTGTATTCAACAAAATTTGTAAAGAGGTTTAATATGAAGTCTTACAGATAACAATAAGCATATGAAATTTTGTTCGATTACTTCTTTTTAATTCTTATAGAATGTCCCATACAAAGCATGGATATAATTTTATATTTAGAGTTGTCATAATTATAAGTAGAATAAAGATTTTATTTTATAATCATATAATATAAATTTTAATTTGAGACTGGGAGGTGGGCAAAATTTACCACTGTAGTTATTATAACCATTTAATGAAAAAATAAGTATTATATTAAATTTTCCGAGGGAGTTCACAGCTTATTTTTATTGTTGTTGAAAGGGATTCATGGAACAAAAATTTTTGGAACCACTGCAGTGCACCATACAAATCCATCCCTTTATTCCCCTTGACCAAAGTATATTTTGAGAGGTTTATCCCCATTGCTTACTCCAAATAAGCCATTTTCTTAAGTCTAGAATTAGCTTAAATTTCTATTCTATTAAAGAACCATGTTTATATGTTAAATTGTTGTATCCATGTCTGTATGCCGCATAGAAAAAGCAATCAGAGAGGAAACCCCTGGAAAGAAAAGAGATTACACTGGTTTGTTTGGGGGTTTTTTTGCCAGAAATCTGCCAGCAGGGGACTCAGAATTCAAACAGAGAAAAGGGGAAGGTTTATTCTAATAATGTCTGAGAACAGAGAGGGTAGAGATCATTCACTGGGGTGCCCTGGAATAATGAATTAATTTGCACTGAATTATCAAGTAGTGGGGTGAACTAGTGAGTGGCCTTATCTATTACACACACACACACACACACACACACACACACACACACACACACACACA
>NW_027185764.1:59003636-59025087 GCF_028583685.1 Petaurus breviceps papuanus | reverse complement strand
ACACACACACACACACACACACACACACACACACACACACACACACAAACATATACACACAGCCCGAGAAAGACACATGAAGGAGAGAATCCCAAGGAAATTTCAGCTACCAAAAGGAAGGCAAGAATTGAATAAAGTGACACAGCCTAGCTCTGTTCACATTCTGGCTGATTGGCAGGACCTTTTCTTGATGTAGCCTGCTGACCCTTTGTGACCTCTTTCTTCTCAGATGTTCAGGAACCATTTTTTAAATTATCTATTCTAGAATTTTGTCAATGACTACAGGCAAGCTCATTGGTCTTTGGCTTGTGGAATCTATTCTGTCAAAGAAAACAGTAACAATGCCATCTTTTGTGTTTTAGGCACAAGTCTACCTGAAATAATTTTACTCATTAATTTAACATTATCATTTGATTTATCCATTAGTTATTATTTATTAATTTGATCCCTTCTAAGCATTCTTGCTCAGAGAAAAATGTCCAAAACTGGCATATCTTTCTCTTGAGCATGTCTCTACTCCAAGATGATATGAGGTGATATTTATAGGAATCTCAAACAAGGAAAAGATTACACAATATATCAAAAATATGGATTGGGATTAATATTCCAGAACAATAGTCAATACTCAATTCTTCTCTCTTCCACTCTTCTTAAGAATTCTTTGAGTAAACAAAAGGACCTCTTCCCTCTGATCAATCTGAATAAAGAAGAGGCTACAGTCCTAGAAAGATCTTAGTTTAGACCAGTCTCTTGAGAGGGAAAGGAGGGAGTGTGTGATAAAAAATGCTAACTGAACTGAAGGAGGAATTTATTAAAAAGTTTGGTTCATGACTAACATGGAAATATGTTGTCCATGATTGCATATGTATAACATCAAATTGATTACTGTCTCAGGGAAGGGAGAGTGGAAGGAAGGAGAGAATTTGGAACTCAAAATTTTTAAAAAATGAATATTATAAAGTAATTGTTTTTAACATGTAATTGGGAATTAAAAATAAGATGCCACTTCTAAAAAGCAGTTTGATTACACCCTAAACCTATCTAAGGAGATAAAAGACATTTTAGACCAGAAACCTTAAAATTTTAAAAAATATTTCTTAAAATTTCATTAAAAATATTTAAAATGTTTCTTAAAATTTCTAAAGAAATTGAAATGGAAATTTTTTTAATGTCACCACATTTCTTAAAAATCAAGTCAATATTTGCTCTTTTCTATTCTTATAGTACTGTAATGGGAATGTAAATTTTAAAGATCTTCCCTGCCCCTAGGCTAAAGTGTACCTGGAGCCTGGGGTGAGAGGCTTGTTTTTCAGTTGATACTTCTTGATTAGCCAGTGAGTCAATAAGGTTGTTACATTCTCTGAGCCAGGAGAAGGCTATATAAGCCCTGATGTGTAGCTTTGTTTTGGGGCTCACTTTGAGAAGTGTACTGTGATTTGATCTGGATTCTGGGAAGCCTTTGTCCGGAGGGGGGGGGCCCGCCCCTCCCCCCTCGCTCCTTCCCCCCCCCTTTGAAAAACCCAGATGTTGATTGGGTATGGATGTAATGGCTGGACTGTTTGGAAAGCTGTCTACTTGATCTGTTTCTGTCTTGATGATTCTGCCTGTATACTTTGAAGTTCGGGGTGCTGACCTTTTTCCCCTGAACAAGGTAAACGATATATGTCTAACTGATTAAAGTAAGCTTGTTAACCCATTTTGAGTTGCTTTCCTTTATCAAAGCAGACCCAAGAACCTGTATTGGCAGCAAACCCTGAGGACGCTTGGGGTGCTTGCTGCTACAAGTACTTCTCTTCATAATATTTCATAGATCAAAGTGGCTCAACTATCACATTCCCCAGTTCTTTCCCTAGCTGATGATGCAATTCTTCTGGGCTGAGGAACCTGAAGCTAGAAGCTCTCTTAAAATCTTTTTACCTCTTTTGGTTATCAGTTTCCCATTAGTTATCTTGGTTCAAACCTTTCCTAATCAAAGGTCAGTCTCATTGACAGAAAAAACAAGCAGGATGAGTCCCATCTACCTTAAGGATTGATTCCATTCTTCCTTAGATCCACTTATTTCCCGCAATTTAGTTTCAAATTCATTTTTTATTTTTGTCCTTAGCAGACTCAGCTCATTCTGATATTTATCATCCCTGACACAATCTTTACATTAGTTTGCCACTTTCCTATAGTAATCTTCTGTTATCACTTCTTGCTTCCATTTTTTTGTACATGTCCTTTTAAAAAGATATTGTTTTAATATTTTTATGTTTTTTTCTTTACATCATTTCTGGACCTCCCAACCCTACCCAGATCAGATCTTCTCTTATTACAAAGAAAACAGTGAAGTAAAAGCATCATATACAGTAGCTGCATTTGAAATAGCTTGTGGTAGAGAATTGGAAATCAAGGGAATGCCCATCAGTTGGGGAATGGCTGAACAAGTTGTGGTACATGAATGTAATGGAATACTACTGTGCTATAAGAAATGAGGAGCAGATGGAATTTCATAATAACCTGGAGAGACTTATATAAACTGATGTTGAGTAAGAAGAGCAGAGCCAGGAGAAATCTGTACACAATCACAGACACAACGTATGTGTGACAACTAACTTTGATAGGCTGGGCTCCTCTCAGCAATGTAAGGTTATAAGACAACTCCAGAAGACTCATAATGAAAAGAGATATTCACATCCAGAGAAAGAACTACAGAGTCTGAATGCAGATGGAAGCAAACTACTTGCTGTGTTTCTTTTTCTTGTTTTGTTTTGTTACCTCTTTCCCACTGATCATTCCATCAGTTATAATCCTTTTTTACAACCTGACTCATGATTAATGTGAAGATATTTGTAGATCCTATATTCTAGTGCAAGCCGCCATGATGGAGGGAGGAGAAGGAGGGGGAGAAAATTTGGAACTCAAGGGATTGTGGAACTGAATGTTGTAAACTAAAAGTAAATAAATCAATTTTTTAAAAAAAGAAAGAAAATGTACAGCTTCCTAGGTTATCAGTAATGCCAAGTTCAAACAGAACAAAATTTGATTTACAGATTGTAAATGATAAGCTGATGCTGGGTTACATTTAATTGCAGCTACAATTTAATTAATGCAATGAATGTGAGCTGCTCAGGGGTTTTAATTCTGGCTGTCATCAATCTTCACTTGCCTATTATAATATATGGAGGTGATATGGTGTTATGGACCATATTACCAACAGTTGTGTTAATGCTTTTTTCTAAGAGTCCTAAACAAAATGGACAAGAGGAAGAATACTTCACCTGAAAACACTACCAGTGCAAAAAATAAAAGAGAGAACAAAAAGTTGATGTAGCTGAACTACACAAATACGGTCATAGTCACTTTAAAATAGGATGAAATGTCAGTATGTCAGAATCTGTAGTTGTTGTTCAGTCATGTCTGATTCTTCATGATTGCATTTGGGGTTTTCTTGGCAAAGATACTGGAATGGTTTGCTATTTCCTTCTCCAGCTCATTTTACAGATGAGGAAACTGAGGCAAATAAGGCGAAGTCACTTACCCGTGGTCACACAACTAGTAAGTGTCTAAGGCTAGGTCTGAACTCAGGTGTTCCTGACTCCAGGCCTTGGGGGCTCTATCCACTGTGTCACTTAGCTTCTCAGAATCTACACTATAGAATATTATAAAACACAGGCAACATAAAATAATAAGTCAAAGTTGCATCAGCTTTTTGTGATTTGCAAACAACAAGGAATAGAATTGCTATGATGATAGAAATGGAGCATCTTTTAGCTGAATGAATTGAAAATTGCAATAAAAAACACATTTCTCTTTCACCCATTTGGGTGGAATCTTCAAGTTTATTTTAAAGAAAATGGAAAGAAAGTAGATAGTGAAGAAACTTTTACTGCCAAGTGTTCATTGCATGGAGGGAATAGATAAAACCTATGTAGTGTGAGTTGGGAGGGGAAACCTTAGTAACCCTCAGAGGTCAAAGAAACAGTTAAGAATTGTGTAAATAGAGACATACAGGCTGGTCAGGATAGGATAAGTCTTACTGATTTCTTTCCTAATAGAAGCTCTTTCTATCTTAAATCTTTGCTGCCAGGATATTCTGATAAGAGTCTCCTCAGAAAAATGCATTATCACACAGGAACAAACCTGATCTTTGCAACTCCTGAGATTCCAAGGTAAATACTTTCTTCCCACAAACACCTGACATCTTGTCCATATCACTCAACCTCCCATATAAGGAAAGGGCTTAAGCAGCCTCACCTGAGAGGTTGATTGAACCTTCCCTTTGCCACAAAAAGTCTCTCCAAGAGGTACTTTATATACTTGTATCTTCCTTAGTTGCAATTTTACCTGACTGCCAATCAGCTGATGATAATTAAACTTTTTATCTTCTAGCCTCCTCTCTCTCTCTCTCTCTTTTTTTTTTTTTAAAGCAATCGGGGTTAAGTAACTTGCTCAAGGTAACACGGCCAGTTATTTCTGGGTGTGGTGCTGAGTATCTGAGCCCGGATTTGATCCAGGTCACCCCGACACTGGAGCCGGTGCTCTTACTCGCTGAGCCACCTGGCCGCCCCTAAGCAATTGGGGTTAAGTAACTTGCTCAAGGTTACACGGCCAGGTGTTTCTGGGTGGGTGCTAAGTGTCTGAGCCCGAGATTTGATCTCCAGGTCTTCTCAACACCGGAGCCGGTGCTACCTGGCCGCCCCGTAGCCTCCTCTCTTAATATATTGACCTCCATCGAAACAGATCAAGTAGGAGGAATTACTCTCCAGGAGTTATTTTAGGACCTCTAGGGTTTGATCACTATAACAATCTAGTTCAATTGCATAATGTTAAAATTACTAGAGAAGTGGTTAGTGCAGATGAGAACACTAAATATCTTAAAATCCTGTCGTTTTGAAGAAAATAATCAATGAAAGCTCAATGAAATTTTTATGTGGATGAAACAGGCTTATTCTGCATAAAGGATGTCTTTCAGGACTTAAATTTCTAAGAAAGAAAAACTCAACTTGGATTTAAAGTTTGTAAGTGATTGGGATGGGATCTGAACCCCAAAAAGGAAAAGATCATGTCTCTGGGATCTGGACCACAAAAAGGAAAAAGTCCCTGGACTTTCCCACATGACTCAGGTCCCTGGCATTCACCTGGGGCATCCAGCCCTTCCTGGTCCTTCTCTGTTACTTCCCAGTCATCCCAGACTACTTGGCCACTCCTACATCCTTCCCACAGTCTTTCTGTAAAGAAGGTCCATTTTGCCCCACATTAAGTCACCCAGGTTCAATCTGACCCACTTGTCAATACAACTTGTCATCACAAATGCTCAGATTCCTTAAGAGTCTGGTCAAATGTACAGATTCTGAAAATCTCACCCACTCAGACTGTTGTTCTAATAAATCTTGTCTGTGGCTAAAAGAAGGCTGGAATTGAATTCATTCGAAGCAGGACCATGTGTTGTTTGCCCTTGAATTTAGGGGTCCCAGAAGCCCTAGACCTCAACCTTCACAAATTCTCAAATTCCTTAGGAGTCTAGCCAACGGCTCAGATTCCTTAAGAGTCTGGTCCCACTCCTACTGGCAAAACAATAGCAGCCTAAACTCCTAAACCCCAACATAAGGACAAGCCTAACATTTTTATTGGGAAGTAATGTTGACAGAGATTTTAAACTAAAACCAATGCTTACTTATGGGTTTCAAAATCCTTACACTCTGACAGGCTAGAACCATTCATTTCATGTAGTGCATTGGTGGTCAAACAAGAAAATACATATTAAGGAAATACATATGAACAAAGCAACATGTGCATCCAGTATTCCAGGGCCCCACTGTCCTTTGTCTCCTTATGGAATTCTTGCCACAGCTCACCTCTCAAATCTCTCTTGAATCCATGCCCAGTTCTCTTCTCTCCTGTAAGTAGATATGCTCCTTGAAGCTACTTCCTGCCTGGAATGACGGCCTCTCTGTCTATACAGGCATACCTCGTTTTATTGTGCTTTGCAGATACTTTGGTGTTGTTTTTACAAATTCAAGGTTTGTGGCAACCCCTGCTTTCAGTGAATTTTCCCAACAGCATGTGCTCACATCATACCTCCATGTCACATTTTGGTAATTCTTGCAGTGTTAATTTAATTTATTTATTTTAAAATTTTAATTTGAATAAAATTCAAACTTTTATATTATCATATTTATTATGGTGATCTGTGATCAGTGATCTCTGAGGTGGCTATTATAATTGTTTCGGGGCATTACAAACCCCACCCAGATAAAATGATGGAACTTAATAAAAAAGGTTGTGTGTCCCTATTCCCTGAGACACAACGATATTGAAATTAGGTCAATTCACATTCTTACAACGGCCTCTAAGTGCTCAAGTGAAAGGAAAAATCAATCATTGCAGCAAACTTCATTGTCTTATTTTAAGAAATTGCCACAGCCACCCCAATCTTCGGCAATCACTACTATGATCAGTCATCAACTCTAAGGCAAGACCCTCCACCAATAAAAAGATTATGACCTGCTGAAGGCTCAGATGACGGTTAGCATTTTTTAGCAAAAAAATTTTTTTTTTTAAATCAAGGTATGCATGTTGATTTTTTATATGTAATCCTATTATACACTTAATAGATAATATAATAAATAAATAATAAATGATATAATAGTATAAACATAACTTTTAAATGTACTAGGAAACCAAAAAATTCATACGACCCACTTTATTGCAATATTTGCTTTATTGCGATGGTCTGGAACCAAATCCACAATATGGTTTGCCTGTATCTTTATAGAAAGTATATAAACATACCACTCCTTTGAAATACACATCGCAGGATGTACTGATATAGCAGAACACCTTGCCAAATTTAAATTCCTCTATATTTGTTAAGCTTATCAAGTTTGCTTCTTGTATGAAATATACTTTCATATAAAAAAAAAGATTAAACAAGAAAGTTTCTGCTCTACTGCTGGCTTTTGCTTGAACTTTCCTGACCTGAAGGATGGGGTGTCACCTACTGGCCACATAGTTCTACTAGATGCCATGGCTGGTGAAAGGCGAGCAGAGAGAAAACATTTCCTCAAATCCTTGCACTCTCTGGTATAGGTTCACGTGCCATATTCTTCAAAACTGCTTCTAGGGGTGGCTAGTGGCACTGTGAGTAAGAGCTCTGGCCCCAGGGTCAGAGGACTGGAGTTCTATTCCAGCCTCAGACGCTTAACACCCACACAAAAAAACTAGCTGTGTAACCTTGGGCAAGTTACTTAACCTCAACTGCCCTCCAAAAGGCAAAAACAAACAAAAAAAAAACTGCTTCTAGTCTGGACTCACGTGAACTGATGACTTTTGAATTGTTCCATTGACTCATAAGAGCTGTTAAGGGCACAGCCAGACATTGCTTGGCCAACGGTGTTATCCCTTTCAATTCAATCAAGAAAAATTTGTTCATACTTCATAAATGAATTATTTCACAGAATTACATCTTTAAGGTTAGTTTAATGCTTTGTCATTGGCCCCTAACTTTCTGTAGTCAGTTCTTGGGCTAGAGGACTGGTTGAAGGTCAGCTCTTCTACAGTAACCTTTCTGTAGTAAAATTGGTTGGAATCATTGCATGATTTTTCTTCAGCAATATTTAATTGGTTTGATCTGGGTCTGATTCAATTGGTCTTCTGGAAGTTCAGAATTATTACTGGAATGAAATGAGATATTTCTAGGTCATTCAATAGTTAGCAAAAGGTTATTAGCTGTATCAGAGCAAGGATATTCAATAAGGATATGCATCAGGGACAAATCTAGTTGCTTCAGATGAGGGTCCTCTAGCTAAGCATCTGAGTGGTGCTGGAGCTCCTTGTGGCTTTTTGTTTTACGAGGACCAGGAAGGGATGTCGATGGCCTGAATCTTTGGTCCCCTGAGCCCATTAAGTCTCCAGGTAAGCTTTAATTCCTGTAAAAAAACATTAGCCCAACTTGCAGAAGGGCAACTACAGGGTCGGATATTGCTCCTACAATACTCTACCCCTTTGGTGGTAAGATCCTTAAGGCCTTTTAGAGGACCTTTCACCCCTTATATGACTAGGAGTGTTACTGGTCAACCCTCACCTTGGTATGCAAGAAGCCTGACACAGACATCACAGAAAGGAGAAAGAAAAAAAAAAACAGAAAGTGTGTAGCAGCAAGCACCCCAGCGTCCCCAGGGTGGCGTTCACACAGGTTCTTAGGTCGGCTTTGTTAAAGGAAAGCAACTCAAAATGGGTTAACAAGCTTACTTTAATCAGTCAAACATATGTATCGTTTACCTAGTTCAGGGGGAAAAGGTCAGCACTCCGAACTTCAGAATATACAGACAGAATCATCAAGACAGAAACAGATCAAGTAGACAGCTTTCCAAACTGTCCAACCATTACATCTATACCAAATCAACATCTGGGTTTTTCAAACCCAGGGGGCTCTGGACAACGGCTTCCCAGAATCCAGATCAAATCACAGAACACTTCTCAAAGTGAGCCCCAAAACAAAGCTACAAATCAGGGCTTATATAGCCTTCTCCTGGCTCAGAGAATGTAACAACCTTATTGACCCACTGGCCAATCAAGAAGTATCTACTGAAAAACAAGCCTCCCACCCCAGGCTCCCGGTGCACTTTAGCCTAGGGGCAGGGAAGATCTTTAAAATTTGCATTCCCATTACACAGTCAAAACAAAACAAAACAAACATTATAGCTATCCCCTGAAGAAGTGATCAAATACCCAGAATCACAGACTTAACTTTCTCCCCCAGCTCTAGAATTACTTAGTCCAAGATTTAAACAATGTTTTTGTTCATTCATATGTTTATTTATTTGCTTACATGTGTCTCCCCCACTAAACTGTTAACTTCCTAAGGACAAGAACTCTTTCACCTCATTTTATGTCCCCAGTACTTAGCACATAACAGGCACTTATTAAATGTTATTGGTTGATTGATGTGGAGGGGGACATGAGCAGAAATAGCATCTGGAACATCAGGACTACAAGAAGAATGATGCCACTTCCTGCATAATCACTAGATCACCATTTACTTCGTATTCCCTGGTCTATTAGTCAGACCTCCTCCTTGTTGGGGATCCCAAGGAAGGAGGGAATGACAAATCTTTGCTTCATTACAGGCCTAGGAGGGGCTGCCTCCCTTCTTGTTTGGGGACCACTTTCCCTTGGTGTCCAAAAAGCAAGCTGTTTCCCAGCAATCCCACCGATTCCTTAAGGCCTTCCTAGTGAGTTCTATAGTATCTAGGTACTGCATCAGTAACAATGAAGAAGGGCCAATCAATTCTACCTTACAGAAAGCAAATGGCTATCATATGCCTTCTTTTGCCACTTCACACGCCAATGCCCACCCTACTGGGGTCCATGTCCCTACTCACTCTGCTGTCTATTCTGTCAGTGTTAAATTTTATCTGCTGTTCAGAGGTAAGATAACTGCTGCTATCTGTGCCGCCTTTGTCCCTCTCTGCTGGGGAAAAACATTGTTGAAGGTCTGTACTCCCACTGCCCTACTTTACTGAAATAGGAGCACTCTGGATGCTGCTACTACTGGCACTTGACTCTATTCCCCTATCCTGATGCATGACTCTGTCACACTAAGCCCAGGCCCAACTCTACTCCCCTACTCTTAGCCATGTGTTGCAGACCAAAGTGTCACTGCCCTTGGCTGGTCCATCATTGCTGATAAAGCCAAGAACTACTACATAGGATGTTCCAGGCAATTCCAGGTGATTCTGGCCAATCAGAGCAAGGCTTGGGTTCTTCTTCCTGTTAGTAATTATTCTCTCCAATGCAGAAAATTCCTCCTGCTCCTAGTCAGCCCCTATTGAGGAACACAAGAAATCTTCATATCTTGAAATTTCAGGGCTGCTGCCAACTCAAGATCTAGACCTAGAAAAGAGGCACAAAGCAAAGTCAGAAAGACACAAAACCAGAGACTTGTCTAGACATAAACTTTGTTTGCCTTGTCTAAGCAGTATATATTTTTGTCAGAGTGGGTGATGGTGTCTGGGGACCTAAGTTATGCAAGAGCCTCTCAGAGATTGAGAGAGAGAAAGACAGAGAGTTCATAGTTTGAGACTGGAAGCCATCTCTTTTAAAAACTTTTTTAACTGATGCTACCCAACCTGTCCTCAGCAAATCAAGTCGGTGTGAAATTGGAACATTTATCCATAACACCATTCCAGAAAGATATATGGGTTTCTAGGGATGAATAAAATATCTTCCTTTTGATACAAAAATTATCCAAAGATTATTGATAAATATTGCTGCCAAGCAAAAACTATCCACAAGAATATATCTGGAAAAAACAGTTTGCTTATATTTAGAACATAGACCCACAATATAAAGAAAATAGTAAGAAAAATAGGGAAACTACACTGTGTCATCAATATTATTCAATATTGTTTTAGACCATTTAAAATAACTTGACAGTATAAAATATCCAAGAGTATACCTGCCAAAACAGACATAGGAACTACATGAACATAAACATAAAATGCTTTTTATACAAATAGTTAGATTTAAATAATTAGAATTAGAAATTAAATAATTTATTGTTCATGGGTAGGTAAAGCCAAGATACTAAAAAATGACAATTTTACCTAATCTATTTATTCAATGCCATTCCAATTAAATTACTAAAGAAAAAAATCTTACTGACTTAGAAAAAAATAATAACAAAGTTCATCTGGAAGAACAAAAGGTCAGGAATGTCAAAGAAACTGGGAAAAGATGTAAAGGAAGGAGAGTCAGTATTATCAGACCTTAAACTATATTATAAGATGAGAGTATTGTTGAAATGTAAAGTGGATAATTTGAATTATTTTAAATTAAAAATTTCTTGTAGAAATAAAGCCAATATAACCAAGAATAAAAGGAAGACAGAAAATTGGGAAGAAACTTTTATAGTCTCCTAGTTAGGATTTGATTGTGCTGGAATTCTGTTGTGATGTAGGAAATAATGAGTTGATTGATTTCAAAAAATATGGAAAGACTTAGACCAATGAAGGAAGATACTATTCATCTCAGAGATAACATGTGGAACTATGCATAGTCCAGTTTAACATTTATGTATATGAGTATATATGTATGTATATGTATAAATATCCATGTTTAATTGTAGCCTTTTGGGGCAGAAGGGAGAGGTGAGTGGGGATGGTGGGAAAATAAAGTACACAGCAGAGAACAAAAGAAAACTTAAAAGGAAGCAAGGTGTTTGTTATATAGTAGTATTTATTGTATAAGTTTTCCTGAAATGGAAATTGATTGTTTTAATATTGAATCCTCTCCTGTGTTCTGCTGTGTACATGGAACTGTTCTTTTTTTCTTTTCTTGTTTTGAATTTAAATTTAAAATTAATACATAATTTACAAAACAAAAAACTAGTGGGCCCTTAGCAGCAAACAATCTTAAGCTACTTTATGTAGGTTATGGTTACATAAGCAGCATGGATGCAATAGAATTTTATAGAGGGCATAAGACAAAGGTTTATGCGTCAAAAAAAATTTATACATTAAAGGACAGAAGCAGAAATGTGAGACGTATAGCAGGCAAAATAACAAAATGGTCAGTAAATGCTGAGGATTTAGCTGGGATGTGCAGACTAACCATTAACACCAGAACCATAGCTAGTTATGTGACATGCTCTTCATGCGTAAATAGAAGTAATAAAAGCTACACCAGAAATTCTTTTAGCACTAACCAGTTAATCACCTGATCTAAATTTTGATGTCTTAGTTAAATTCTGCTGGCTCTAGCTAGTTATGTGCCCTATCAGAAATTCTCTTATCACACTTTGAATCACCTCCTTTAATGCCTCATACTAAAGAATCACAGCCAAGTCCATGTGGCACAATTCCCAATGGCATGCTCATTACAATATTAAGATATGTATATGTGTGTATGTATAGCTATAGCTATATAGATTATATAGGTATCTCTATATATACACATATGTATACAGTATAAATGTATGTATATATGTACACGTATGCATGTATATATCTATATACTTATATGTCTATATCTATATATCTTTCCAGCACAGTGGTTAGACAATCAGTAAAATTCCAGGGATCCACTGCGGTTTCCTTTCACTGGGGTCCTTTATCCAACTTCTCTATTGTCTTTCTAAGTCCAATATAGTTACAGGACTAAGGAATGCTTGCTCACATGGATTGTCATTTCAAAAGACATTCAAAAGTAAGCAATTTTATCTCAACTTATATACATAATTTACAGTAAGGACTAAAGGAAAAAAATCATTAAACTATCAAGATAGTCTGGTGCCAAATTTACATTTTAGGTAACTTGCTAAAAGCTGGGAGGGATTTTCTTTTAGTAGACTTCCTTTCAGGCAATGAAGTAATATTCATTAGCAATTAGGTCAGCTAGGTGGAGCCATGGATATGGTGCCAGGCCTGGAGTGCTGAAGATTCATCTTCCTGAATCAAACCTGGTCTCAGCCCTTAGTCACTGTGTGATCCTGGGTAAGTCACTTCACCCTTTGCCTCAGTTCCTCTTCTATAAAATTAGTTGGAGAAGGACATGGCAAACCATTCCAGGATGTTTGCCAAGAAGTGGACATGACCGAACAACAACAAAAGGTCCTAGGAAGAACACCTTTCATTGTCCTGAAGGGAGAAAAATTTTCTTTAAATTCACCCAAGTGAATTAAAAGGAAGCCCTTAAAGGAAGCCCTTTAAGCTGCTTTCAAGGTAAACTGAATTCTGAGGAAATTCTCTAGTTGAACCTTGCAGACGCTTACATTATCAGACTAGAAGGCCTATGAACAACATAACTGATGAACCTAGAAGACAGTCTACCACAATTATCTTCAACTTACAACCCTTTATCACACAGAGCATATTCACATCAGTATCTCCTTGCTGAATGGGCACATCTTCCATAAGGGAAATGGCTCCAGGTAAGCAAGTAACTATGGCCAAAGGCATATATCTCCAGAAGCACTACCATAGCACCTCTTTTTGTGGTGGAAAAGAATTGAAAATTATAGGGATGCTCATCAGTCTAGGAATGTTGTGGTATATGATTATGATAAAGTACTATTGTGCTAAAAGAAATGATGAGCAGGGTAGATCAGAAAAATCTGGGAAGACCTATATGAAACGAATGCAATGAGGTGGGCAGAACTAGGAGATCATTGTATACAGTAACAGCAAAATTGTAATGATGAAAAACTTAGCTACTCTGATCAATTAAATGATCCAAGAGAATTCCAAAGGACTCCTGATGAAAAATTATATCATTTCCAGAGAGGGAACGATGAACTCTAAATACAAATTGAAGTACAATTTTAGAACTTTATTTTTCTTGGGCTTTTTTTTTTTGGCAACATAGCTAATATGGAAATGTATTTTGCAGGATTTTACACATGTAATTGGCATATTGCTTGTCTTCTCAGTAAGTGGGGGAGTGACAGGAAAGAGGGAAAGAACTTGGAACTCAAAATTTAGGAAAAAAAATGCTAAAAATAAATAAATATGTAAGAACCAATTAACATCTGTGATACAAAAACTATTCTAAGTAATAAAGACACCCATCAAGGATATCATTCCAAGCAGCTATACCAATTGTTCTGGGCTGCATCCAATTTAGGTTGATCCCCTGCTAGTTTAAAACTGACAATAAACTGATTTGAAACCAGTGTCATAATCCAAGAAAGTGTCTGCTACTAAGAAGGGGAGGTAGAGTCAGACTGCTCTGAGTAATGCTCCAAAAGAGACACACCTTTTATAGCTTTCTAGGTGAGTGTTACCCCATCAATAAAGAAAATATCTACTATGTATAGAACGCTCTGTGGGTTTTGTTATCTTATCCCAGAACAGAAAAGAAACAATTTCCAGAACATTTTATTTCACAATTTCTATAGCTGAGAGAGCTAGTAAATTCATTTTGCTTATATAGCTCTTTAGTTCAGTGAAAAGTCATTCTTGCTCTCCTCTCTAAGACTCAATATTGTAATGAAATGAGATCCTTGTAGGTCACTTAGCAGTTGATAAAAGGAGATTTACATAGTAACTGGGGAAGGATGTTCAACAAGGATAAGCAGGGAAGGTCAAATGGAGGTGATTCAGAAGAATAAAGCTCCCTTGCTTCTGAGTTGCCCTTGGTGGTCTTCCACCTTTTTTTTTTTTAAGTTTTCAACATTCACTTTTATACTTTTATATATAGTTTCAAATTTTTCCTCCTTCCCTCCCTTCTCTTCTCCCTCCCCAAGATGGCAAGCAATCTAATATAGGCTATATATTAAACATATTTCCACACTAGCTATGTTGTGAAAAAAGAAATAGAACCAAAGGGGAAAACCATAAGAAAGAAAAAGATAGCAAAAAAACAGCAAGTAGTATGCTTCTATCTGTATTCAGATTCCATGGTTCTTTCTCTGGATGTGGACAGCATTTTCTTTTTCTTTTTTTTCCCAAATGCGTTATTAACTTCTGGTTTACATTATTCATTTCAGCCAGATTGTGAGTTACAAATGTTCTCCCCGTTTTTCCCCTACCCACTGCCTCAAAATGTCAATCCCACAGGATATCCCCCTCCTCCAATTTGCTCTCTCCCATATCTTCTCCCATACCCCCTTTGACTTTTCCAGTAGGGCATGGTGGATCTCTATGCCCCAGTGCCTGTATATCTTATTTCCCAATTACATGTAAAGTAGTAGTAATAATAGTATATATATATATATATATATATGTATATATTTTTTTAAACATTTGATTTTAAACTTTGAATTCCAAATTCATTCCCTTCCTCCCTTGTCACCCACCCTTACTAGGAAGATAAGCAATTCAGTATAGGTTGTACATGTGTAGCTAGGTAAAACATTATCATAGTAGATATATTGTAAAAGACTGACTATATTTCCCTCCCTCCTATCCCACCTCCCACTTGTTCTATTCTCTACTTTGATCCTGTTCCTTTTCAAAAGTGGGTGCTCCCAACTTCCCTCCCCCATAGCCTGCCCTCCCTTCCATCATCCCCCCTATCTTCCCCTTCCCCCCCACTCTCCTGTAGGGCAAGATACCCTATTTAGTGTGTATGTCGTTCCTTCCCTGAGCCAAATTCAATTAGAATAAGGTTGATCCATTCCCTTTTGCCTTCCTGTTCTTCACCTCCATTGTAACCATTTTCCCTTGCCTCTTCTATATGAGATAGTTTACCCCATTCTGTCTCTCCCCATCTCCTCACATTATATTGCTCTCTCACCTCTTAATTTTACCTTTTAAGTATCATTGCTTCCTAATAAATTGGTCCTGTGCCTTCTATCTATGTATACCTGTAAACATATATACACACATTCACATATGTATTCATATGCACATATACCCTCTTATACAGACATATATATATGTATATATATATTCTCTTCAACTATTTTCATACTGAGAAAAGTTTCATCAGTTACAATTATTGTTTTTCCATGTAGGAATGTAAATAGTTCAACTTTGATAAGTTCCTTATGAGTTCTTTTCCCTCTTTACCTCCTCATGCTTCCTTGCTTCTTATATCTGAATATCAAATTTTCTATTCAACTCTGGTTTTTTCATAAAGAATACTTGAAAGTCCTCTATTTCACTGAATGACCATATTTTCCCCTGAAACATGATACTCAGTTTTGCTGGGTAGGTGATTCTTGGTTTTAATCCTAGCTCCTTTGACCTCTAGAATATCATATTCCAAGCCCTTTACTCCCTCAGTATAGAAGCTTCAAGATCCTGTGTTATCCTGATTGTGTTTCCACAATATTCAAGTTGTTTCTTCCTGGCTGCTTGTAATATTCTCTCCTTGATTTGGGAATTTTGGAACCTGTCTATAATATTCCTAGGAGTTTTCTTTTTGGGATCTTTTTCAGGAGGTGATCAGTAGATTCTTTCAACCTCTATATTGCCCTCTGGTTCTAAAACATCAGGGCAGTTTCCCTTGAGAATTTCTCGGAGGATGATTTCTAGGTTCTTACTTTGATCATAGCTTTCAGGTAGTCCAATAATTTTTAAATTATCTCTCCTGGATCTATTTTCCAGGTCAGTGGTTTTTCCAATGAGATATTTCACATTGCCTTCTATTCTTTCATTTGTTTGGATCTATTCAACAGCATCTTGATTTCTCATAAAGTTATCAGCTTCCATTTGCTCCAATCTAATTCTGAAGCAATGATTCTCCTCAGTGAACTTTGGAGATTCTTTTTCCATCTGGCAAATTCGTATTTTTAAGGCGTTCTTCTCCTCATTGCCTTTTTGAGCCTCTTTTGCCATTTGAGTTAGTCTATTTTTTAAGGTGTTATTTTCCTCAGTCAGTCTGTTGACTCTCATTTCATAATTTTCTTGCGTCATTCTCATTTCTCTTCCCAATTTTTCCTCCACTTCTCTAATCTGCTTCTTAAGGTCCTCTATGGCCTGTAGCCAGCTTGTATTTTTCTTTGAAGTTTTTGGTGCAGGAGTTCTGACTTCACTGTCTTCCTCCTGTTCCATGCTTTGATCCTTTTTGTTGCCAAAGAAGGAGTGTAAAGTTGGGTTGCTCTGTTTATTTTGCTTCCTTTGCCTGTTCACATCACCACTCAATCACTTGACCCCTGGGCTTTTTGCCAAAATAGGACTCTGCCACCAGACAGGGGAGCTTCATCCCAAGCACTGGGGTTTTCTCAGCTTCTGAAGGTATTAGTTGGGTGCCCTTGCTGAAGCCTCCACATGCTCTGGCAAGCTGGTTGCACACCCCAGGACCTCCACCCTAGACTGCAATCCAGATCCAAGCAGGTTAAAGCAAGAGTGATTACCCCTCAGACTGGTCGCTTGGTCCCCCTACACTCTGCAGGCCAGGAGCTGAAGCTGCCACTTAGGGGTAGCTGCACAGCAGTGGTGACTCAGTGGCTTCTTGCCCCAGGGGCAAAGGTCAATCACACTCCCAAATACTGGATCCCAAAGTCCACACTACACTGACCTCTCACTTTGTTCTTTGCATGTATGTGTTGATAATTCTGGAAACCACCACAGCTGCTGGTGATCTGGAGTCCCTCCAGCCAGTGGCTGGTCAGGCCCACCCTGGGGCTAAAACCTCTGGCTCATCCCCGGCTGGGGTCAGCTCCCAGAGCACTGTGCTGGTCAATTCCTTCCAGCCTGCCAGGCTGTCCAAAGCAGGAGATTAGCTTCTTTGTGTCATTTTGTGGGTTCTGTAGCTCCAAAGTTTGTTCAGACTCCCCTTTTACATGAATTGGGGGAGGTGGAACCTGGAGCCCCTCGGAATTCCTGTTTCTACTCTGCCGTCTTGACTCTGCCTCTGTGGACAACATTTTCCATCATGAGTCTTTTGGAATTGTCCTTAGATCACTTGTATTGCTGAGAAGAACTAAGTTGATCATTGCACAATGTTGCTATTACTATGTACAATATTCTCCTGGTTCTGCACATTTCACTCAGCATCAGCTCGTGTATGTCTTTCCAGCTTTTTCTGAAGTCCTCCTGCTTATTATTTCTTGTATCACAATAGTATTCCATTACAATCATATATCACAACTTGTTCAGCCATTCCCCAATTAATGGTCATCCCCTCAATTTCCAATTCTTTGCCACCACAAAAAGAGCTGCCATAAATATTTTTGTACATGTGGGTCCTTTTCCATTTTTTTTACAATCTCTTTGGAATACAGACCTAGTAGTGGTATGAGCATTACCTCTTCAGAGCAAAGAGAAGTATAACCTTGAGAGTCTTAAAGGACCCTGACAAAGTGCTTAGAGTCCAGTAGAAAGAGAAAAATCTCAGAGGAACTTTATGAAGACTACAATAAGGAAGAAAAAGACAGCCATACAACTAGGAATGTGCTCATGTGTGCTCCCCAAGTTTGAGTCCACTCTCTCTAGGGACCATGTGTGTTCAAGGGAGAAATATGACCCCAGTTTGGGGGAATGTTTTTGTTAACCATGTCCTTACTATACTACCCTAGTAAATGCCAGTTTCTTAAAGCCAATTAATTTTGGTTGGTTATTTGACAGTCATTAGGGGGAGCACAGTGAATAGTGACTTAGGAACAGCAGTGTTAGAAAATATCCCCAACTCCTTTTCTGGAATCAGACGTACTCCAAAGAACCTCAAGTGCTTAATCCCTTTTTGAGAGTCCCCCATGTTTGGAGTTCATCTGAATGTATGTCTTTCTTTTAAGTTGGGGCTGCTTGTCCTAGTATCAGTGAAGAAGGGGCATGGTGTAGTTCAGGGTTGTCAAATAAAAAGGGAAGGTAATGGAAATTTAACAGATATATAAGGATCCCTGCAGACTATATATTAACTTAGTTTTAAAATGTAATGTTATCTCTGCTTTATTATATTTTTATTTATTTCATTAAGTATTTCCCAATTATATATATATATATATATATATATATATATTTTTTTTTTTTTAGCAATCAGGGTTAAGTAACTTGCTCAAGGTTACACGGCCAGTAATTTCTGGGTGTGGTGCTGAGTATCTGAGCCCAGGATTCGATCTCCAGGTCGTTCTGACACTGGAGCCGGTGCTCTTACTTGCTGAGCCACCTGGCTGCCCCTAAGCAATTAGGGTTAAGTAACTTGCTCAAGGTTACACAGCCAGGTGTTTCTGGGTGGGTGCTAAGTGTCTGAGCCCAGGATTCGATCTCCAGGTAGTTCTGACACTGGAGCCGGTGCTCTTACTTGCTGTGCTACCTGGCCGCCCCTCCCAATTATATTTTAATCTGGTTCTGCCTGCAGTGGGGAGTGTTGCTTCTCTGTGTTAGTGAATAGAATACTGACTTTGAACTGGGAAGACCCAAGTTCAAATCCTCCTTCAGATACTTACTAGCTATTCTCAATTTCCTCATCTATAAAATGAAGGGGTCTGATTTTTTGGTTTCCAACTTCTATTCCACCTCTAATGAATTTGGTATGCTATTTGTGCTTCAAGGACACCTAGAAAGATGGTGTCCCAATTTCCATTTAGGTTGTCAAATGTAAAGGTGAGGGGGGAGAGGAAATGTAAATTTCCTGTGTAAACTGGAGGGGGAAAAACAGGCTGCCCTTTGTACAACAGACACCTATGGGGGCATTTTCACCCAGGACAGCTTCCTTTCTCACCTGAAGATGAAGGAATTATTGAAAGTCATGCTGACCTAGTGACCTCATTGTTCTCAGTACTGCTTGTCACTCAGAATTGAGGTAGGTTCAATTGTCACCCAGTCTATGGCTTTTGCATTACCTGCTATCCAGCATGTAGCAGGTCATTATCTATAATCTCATTTCCTTATGATGCCACAACTGGGGAGGAGCTGAAATGCAGTGGTCCATCTTCTTTTGTTGACATAGACCTCTCCAAATTGTCTTTATCTCATTATGGAAGTTATCAATAAAAACTAACTCCATCTTGGATCCCTTGTTAATCTTAAGTAATCAGGCCCATTAACATGTTGTTTCCTTGAAATATTTTTTAATAAACTTTTAATTCTCTTTTTCTTGAGTTTTGCCTCATTAATCAGGGCAAAAGTCAGAACAAATTTTTTTCCTTTTTAACAGGATAACCTCCAGTTGAATCTCTCTAGTCACCAGACCTAAGGGAGACCCTAGACATGAACTATACCTAAACTTTCAGTGATTTTCCCTAAGACTCCAGGGTGCAAAGACAGAAAGAGGAAGACAGTATAAGAAAAGAGCCTGACCTGTCAGTGAAAAAAATCTCCCAATCACCTCCTGAAAGACTTCCCAAAATGAAAATTCCAAGGAATATTATAGCCAAATTCCAGAACTATCAGGTCAAGAAGAAAATACAAGCAGTCAAAAAGAAAAAAACTTAAATATTATGGAACCACAGTCAGGATTACATAGAATTTAGCAGCTTCTGCATTAAAGGATCAGAGGGCTTGGATATTCCAGAAGGCAAAGGAGTTTGGATTACAACCAAGAATCAACTACCCACCAAATTGAACATCTTTCAGGGGAAAAGATGGACATACAATGAAATAGGGAACCTTCTATCATTCCTGATGAAAAATCCAGAGCTGAACAGGAAATCTGATCTTCAAATATAAGACTCAAGAGAAGCATAAAAAGGTAAACAGGAAAGGAAAAAAAAAACCATATTATTCAACAAGGTTAAACTGTTTACATCGTTATACAGGAAGATGATATGTGTAACTCTTGAGAATTGTATCTTTATTAGGGCACTTAGAAGGAGGATAGACAGAGGATATGGGTATAAGTTGATTTAGCTGTGATGATTAAAAAAATTAAATAAGGGGTTAAAAAAAGGATTATACTGGGAGAAGAGGAAAAGGGAAAACAGAATGGGGTAAATTCTATCACATGAGGAGATGCAAAGTAGAGGGAAAAAA
This sequence comes from Petaurus breviceps papuanus, assembly GCF_028583685.1. NCBI lineage: Eukaryota > Metazoa > Chordata > Mammalia > Diprotodontia > Petauridae > Petaurus > Petaurus breviceps. The sequence goes on along the minus strand of NW_027185764.1, from coordinate 59,004,748 downwards.
AGGAAGGAAGAGAGAACATTGTTTGAACCTTACTCTGAACAAATTTGGCCCAGAGAGGGAATGACATATACTTTCAGTTAGTTATAGAAATCTATCTTACCCAATAGGGAAGTAGGAGAAGAAAGAGGAAAGAAAAAGGAAGAGGGTGGATAGAAGGAGGGCAAAAGGGAGGGAAGAAGTATAGGGGAAAGGGGAAAAAATGGAGGGGGACTGACAGAAGACAGGGCAGATTGACAGAAAGGGTGGTCAGAAACAAAACACTGGTGAGGAAGGAAAGGGTGAAAGGAGAAAGAAAAGTATAAATGGGGAAAATAGGATGGAAAGAAAGACACATATAGTAATCATAACTGTCAATGTGAATGGGATGAACTATCCCATAAAACAGAGATAATCCAATCCTACAGAATAAATGGTTCAAACAACAAATCACAGAAACAATCCATAACTTCTCAGGTGGCTAGGTGGTGCAGTTAATAGAGTACTGGCCCTGGAATCAGGAGGACCTGAGTTCAAATATGGCCTCAGAAACGTAACACAAAAAACTAGTTGGGTGACCTTGGGCAAGTCACTTAACCCCAATTGCCCTGCCTTCCTTCCCAAAAAAAGCAAAATAAAAAAAATCCATAACTTTACCCAAGAGAATGACAATAAGGACATACCAAAACTTATGGGATAGAGCCAAAGCAGTCCTTAGGGGAAATTTTGTATCTCTAAATGCTTACATGAATAAAATAGAGAAAGAGGAGACCAATGAATTGGGCATGTAACACAAAAGTCAGAAAAAGATAAAAATTTAAAATCCTCGATTAAATACCAAACTAGAAATTCTGAAAATCAGGGTGGCTAGGTGGCGCAGTGAGTAAAGAGCTGGCCCTGGAGTCAGGAGGACTTGAGTTTGGTTCTGTCCTCAAGACACTTAACACACACAAAAAAACTAGCCGTGTAACCTTGGGCAAGTTACTTAACCCTAATCGCCCTCCAAAAGGCAAAAAAAAAAAAATCTGAAAATTGAAGGAGAGATTAAATATATATATATATATATATATATATATATATATATATATATATATACATATATATATATATATTTTTTTTTTTAAGAAAAGTGGAAG
>NW_027185764.1:58866255-59003236 GCF_028583685.1 Petaurus breviceps papuanus | reverse complement strand
ATTTATGTGAAGACATAAATAAGAAATACATGGAATGAGAAGGCATAGAGTTACAGTTTACATAGGTGTTGGGAAAGTCTACATCAATGAGACCAAAAACCCAGGATCATGAAGACTTTTCACTCATATGTGAGTAGAGAGTGATCATCTCTGAATATGAACGTAAGGTATGTGTGTGTATGTGTTATAGACACACATATTGGCTTTTATTAGTAAGTATGAAAATAGTGCTAAAATTTTGCAATATGAATATGTATTTCAGTACTAATTCCACATGACACATATTTATTGAATATTCTGGTTTTTAATGTTTTGCACATGTAATACCAAAAGGTTTTTCAATCCTTCTCATTCCCTGGTTCTTTTGAGTTTTTCCCTTTCACAGTGCCATTTAGTAACTTAAAGTTTGTAGGTAGCTATGTTTGCAAGTCAACATCAATATGTCCTTTGTTATACTAGTGGTTCTAAAACTTTTTGGTCTCAGGACCCCTTTCTTTAGCCTCTTAAAAATTATTGAGGATCTTCCTTCACAAAGAACTTTTGTTTATATGGGACAGTATGTGTGTGGAGGGGAAGGGCAGAGGGGGAGGGGTGGGTGCAGAGAGATTGATATTTACTGAATTAGAAATTTAAATATCTTAGTATTCTTATGAAAATAGTTTTGACCTCAGAAACCCTCTGAAAGATGCCCACAGTTCCCCTGAGACCATATTTTAGAAACTACTACCCTAAAGAGATAGGGACCGTACAGGCTAGATGATACCCCAGAGGTCTATGAACCATACTCTGAGAACCACTGCTCTAAACAACTCCAACTTCATTTTTCTTACATAACACTTCACAGAAAATCTGTCCCTTTTTCCTGAAATTTTTGATATTCAGGAGACTATTTTCTTGTTCATTGCATACTCTTTGGGTAACATAAACTTTAAAATTATCTAACCTTTGAAAAGGGCAGCTGGATTGCACTGTGGAGAGAGCTCCAGGCTTGGAGTGAGGAAGACCTGAATTCAAATCCAGTTTCAGACACTTAGCTGTGAAGAGTCAGACACGACTGAAAGTAATGAACAACAACAAAACCTTTGAAAAAGACAGAATCATCATGAGTAGAAATGCAATGAAGAGAGTGTGTTGAATTTCTATAATTTAGTCTTTTCATTGTATCATGTATGTTAGGAATGTCTTTCCAAGGAAGTTGTAAATTCACTAAGGGCAGAGACCTTGTATAAATACTTCTTTGAATCCCTCTTAGGACTTAATGGACAATGCCTTAATAGAGTCAGTTTTCAATGAAAGCAGTAGTACTTCTATTCACAAAGAGGATGCATTTCAAATTCACCTTTTGTTATCAGAGCCTTCATTACTAGAGGTAGAAATAGCATTGGTTGTATATGGAAACATTCCAGGAAGTGTATTCCCTCCCTTCTTTCACCCTGTGGTGCTAAAGCAAGGTCTCTCCCACTCTCTCTGTACTCAGATCCCCTTCATTGAAAGGATCTTTGTTTCCAGAACTGGACAGATACCTTATTATACTTGTTAACTGTTTTATCAAGGTTACTGTTAACAGGAGTTTACTGAGCCAGTCTCTAACCTGAGAATGGCAGGCCAGAGACAAAGTGCCAGTAAACAGGTAGTCATTTAATTAATTAGCTTCAGTACCAGGAACAGATTTGCAAATTGGGAATTCTCCTGATGAGAATTCCAGGCTGCTGAAGTAAAGACCGAGATTATAAACATAAATCACAAGTGGGAAGGGAGAGGGGAGGGTAAATTACAAGTGATTATTCTCTGAGCCAGAGTGGTTTCCCATGACAAAGCCACAAATGGAAGACAATACAATGCTGGAGTCCTTGGGTGTCCTTACTTAGTGGGTCACAGAACCAGAGTTCTATGACAGGAAAAGGTTCTCCAGTCTTTAATTTGCTTCACTTTCAGGTATGTAGGCAGAAGGATGCCAGTCACTGTGAGCCTTGTCAAAGTTGGGTTGATAAGTTCAAGCTGCATTGTGAGCTCTCTCACAAGAGAGGCAGTTCTGAAAAGTCTAATCTATTAGTATATTCATTACACATATCATATCCCATGTTATTATAAAAATCAGAATGCCCTCTACATTACAAAGGCTCTTGGGTTGCCTCAGTCACTAACCTCTTTTCTCTTTTCTTTCTGACTCTATTGAGGCATTGTCCAGTAAGTCCTAAGAGGGATTCAAAGAAGTAATTATATATGGTCTCTGCCCTTAGTGAATTTACAACTTCCTTGGAAAGACATCTAAAAAGGACATTGTTTTTTAAATTTTATTTTGATTTATATTTTTTGTTTTAACTTTACTTTTATTTCTGAGCATATATGCCTCCCCACCTCTCCTACTCAATAAGCTATTCCTTTATAGCAAACATTTTTAAAAGAGAGAGGGAAAAAAAAACACTTTAAAACCAATTAATATATCAATCATGTTTGACAGAATAAGCAGTATTCCATATCTGTGGGCCCCAACACTTCAAAGACATAAGGGAGGTGGATTTTCTCACCTGTCTTCTGGGACTGATGTGGTTTAAGGGGTTCAGGAACCCCTCAAGGACTGAAGTACAGGAGAGGGTAATCTGGAATCAATTCACAGACTCAAGCATTCTTAAATCAAGTTACCAAAGGTTTATTGTTAACACCCATATGTCAAACAGAGCTCTTTAAGGAACTTGCAACTTAACAGCAATGATGCTAAAGTTTATATAGGAAAAGTAGTGGATTATTTGACAGATATGCTAATTAGGTAATAATTTATAACCTAGGTCACAGGCATTATTCACTACTGGAAACCAGGGAAAGGGGTTTCTCAGGGGTGTGTTTTTGGTTTGTTATATCCATAGAAAGATAGCTTTGAGAGCTGATATCTATAGCTTGACCTCTGAATTGAATACAATAACTTTGGGAATCAATACATGATAATTCTGTGGTTACAAGATAGTCCTATTTTGACAAGAGAATTTCTTCAGAGGTCAGTTTGTTCTTGTGATGAGGAAAGATGTTTTACTGGAACCCACTCATGAGTAATTGCTAGGCATAGTGTCATTGTACTGGGCAGAAAACTATCAGGGATAGTGTTTTGCAGCTAGGGAGAAATGTGATCTTGGAATTGGGGTCTAAGCACAAACACCCAAGCACCCCTTCAGGACCAACCTTGGTCATTATGATTACACAGCATGGGGTTTTATTTCATTCCTTCTGTATAGGAGGAGTTATTACATTGTTATAGTGAGCATGGATATTGGTTTCCTGGTTTTGCGTACTTCACTCTGCATCAGTTCACATAAGTCAAAAAAATCCAGGTTCTGACTAAAATGGCTGCCAAAACAGGTGGGAGACCACCTGGCTCCTGTGGTCCTACAGCCAGCTCTAATTGACTTACATGGGTCGATTGTTGAATTTTTAGTTACACCTCAGAAATCCATAAATGCTACAAAATGGATTGATTTTTTATTTTGTTGGTTATCAAGACTTAAGAAAATGTTAATAATGCAGATTAAACTTAAGAAATATATCTTTTGTTCATTTTTTTGGATACCTTTGTTAAATACCTGCAAGGATCTGTGATTTCATTGGTATAGGGAACTTCCAGGTGAAGAAACTTCCTTTGCTCATCCATGAAGGCAGCTTTTCCACAGTCTATAGTCTTAGAAATTGTCTGGTCGACTCAGAGGTTAAGTATATGTCCTGAGTCACAAGGTAAGTTTCAGAGGCAGGATTTAAACCCAGGTCTTGGGTTTAAGGGGCAGCTAGGTGGTGCAGTGGATAGAACACCAGGTCTGGAGTCAAGAAGACCTGACTTCAAATATGGTCTTAGACACTTCACCTTGTTGGCCTCAGTTTCTTCATCTGTAAAATGAACTGGAGAAGGAAATGGCAAACCACTCCAGTATCTTTGCCCAGAAAGCCTCAAATGGGGTCATGGAGAGTAAGACACAACTCAAAATGACTGAACAACAAACTTGGGTTTAAGCTGTGAGGCCCCTTCTCTTATCTACTCCTCTACCCAGAACTTGAGATAAAAATCAAATCCTAGTTGTTAAAGGAAAAATCCTGGTTTGGGACTCACCCTGGTCCATTAAAGGCAAACTCAGGAAATAAGACAAAAAGGAGTTAATTGGCACCCCAAGGCATCAAGCACCTGGAGTGGGGCCCTGCCACCAAAATTTTCACTTCCTTATCTTTATTTTCTTTATTTTCCTTTTCCTTTCTCAAGTTCCCTCTCCTTTCCTTTGATGGTATCAAACACATTGGGTAAAATTCCCCTAAATTCACCAACAATTTTCCCATTGCATCCAGGGCAGGATTTATGAAAGTAATCATGAATGACTGCTACCAATTGATTAACATAGGCTGAAATGATGACTTTTAGATCACAACGATTTTTTGGATGGAAATGAACAATTTTCTGGGTGGCAGCATACAAAGGAATAGAGAAAGCATCAGGATGTGTATTCTGTATAGTGTCATAGGATTTTCTTCAATCTATCAGTTGCTGTTCCTCTTACTCTAGATTGTCATAGAAGGCGATTTTTGTATTATTGAATGTTCCCCAATCACTCTCACTGTTATGGTTCCAATGAGGGCCATTCTGGGTCATGTGGTTCTATTCTGTTCATCCTCTAACTTTACAGCACAGTACAGGACCTTAGCCTTCTCATCCTTTGTGACAAAGACATCAAGATATTTCCAAGTCGGAGTCAGAGGGGTACAGACATTTACTAACTGTGTGACCCTGGGCAAGTCAATTAACCCTCTTTGCCTCTGTTTCTTCATCTGTAAAATGAGCTGGAGAAGGAATGGCAAACTGCTCTTTGCCAAGAAAACTGAACCACAATAATAATATCTTTCCAAGTGGGATTATAGCTTCTTATAATGGTCTTAATTTTCTTTTCTTTTTTTTTTTTTTTTTTGCTTTTTGGAGAGGGGAAGGTAGGGCAATTGGGGTTGACTTGCCCAAGGTCACATGGCTAGTTTTGTGTTAAGTGTCTGAGGCTTATTGCCTCATGCAAATGCCTCATCAAATGAGACAATTTAATGAAGAGTCCAAGGGAGGTTCCCAGAGCCAGTACCCCCAAGGACTCAAGGAGAGTTCAAGGGGGCTCCCAGAGCCCAAACCTCATCAACCTTTTAAAGATTTTTACCCTAATTTCTTTTCCTTCTACTTTTCTTCCATCTAAACATAGCTTTTAAGATTATTCACTTACTCTTCCTCTTGCATGTGTGAAACTAAAGTAGAAATAATTCTTCTTGACCCTGTCTTCTTTTCTTTTTTTTTCGTATTATCAAGTATACAAATATTATTTCAATCAATAAATATTTTTAGGTGCCTTTAAGACACTGTGCTAATAAGCACTGGGGATTAAAAAAAAGAGGCAAAAGACAGTTTCTGTACTCAAGAAACTCACAGGCTAGTGGGACAGACAACATGCAAAGAAATATATACAAAGCAAACATATATCAGATAAATTGAAGATAATTATTAGAGGGAAGGCACTGGAATTAAAAAGGGTTGGGGAAAACTTCCCAAAGGAGGTAAGATTTTAGTTATGACTTTAAGGAAGCTAGGAAGGTCAGTAGGCAAAATTCTGGAGGGAAAACATCCCAGGCATAGGGGAGACAGACCAAATGCAGCCAGACCAGGGATGTTGGAAAAGTTGGACTGTCTTGTTTATTCAAGGGCCAGGAGGCCAATGTCAGTGATTGGAAGAGTAGCTCTGGGGAGAAAGGTTGGATGGGATTAGAAATGGCTTTGAATATGAAACAGAGGGTTTTGTATTGGATCCTGGAGGCAATTCCAATCCTAGAATTTATTGGGAGTGACCAGATCCAATCTTCAATTTAGGAAAATTACATTAGTGAATCAAGGGAGGATGGATTTTACTAGGGAGAGATTTGAGGTAGGTGGACCCACAAGCAGGCTCTTGAAATAATCTATGTGTGAGAGGGGCAGGTAGGTGGCACAGTGAAGAGAGCACCAGTCCTGGAGTCAGGAGAAGCTGAGTTCAAACCGGGAGTCACATCAGACACTTGACACTAGCTGTGTGACTTTGGGCAAGTCACTTAACCCCAATTGTTTTGCCTTCCCCCCTCAAAACAAACAAAATAAAAATAATCTAGGTGTAAGGCGATGATGATCTGCACCAAACTGGTAACAATGTCAGGAGAGAGAAGGGAGAGTATTTGAGAGATGTTGCAAAGGTGAAATTGACAGGCATTGGCAACAGCTTGGATATGGAGGCTGAGAGATAAGTGGGTATCCAGGATGACATCTATATTGTTAACCTGAGGGACTGAGAGGATGACGCTGCCCTCTGTTGTTCCTCCTTCGGTTTTTGAATAGGGCCAGTGACATCACACGATGATGTCTTGACTCCTGCAATGCATTGAATTTAAGGCAGTCACACAAAGCTGTTGGTTTCACTCTCCCTTCCAGAGTCATCACCCATGTTCTGTGGGAGGATAAAACTCAAGATGACTGGTTATGGCTGGGATGCAGTGGATATGACCTTGGCATCTTCTATATTTGACCAAGTTCTAAGTTCTCTACATTGCCTGCTTCAGTCACCTTCATGGCCTTTGGAACAAATTGTTCCCATTGTGCCAGGGGAAGTTAGAGGAGTGTCTACCCCAAGCATGTTGCCTGTTAGTGTAACAGGGAAGGTAGGAAGAGGGCAGCTAGGTGACCCAGTGGATAGTGCAGTAGGCTTGGAGTCAGGAAGACCTGAGTTCAAATGTGGTCCCAGACACTTACTAGCTGTGTGACCCTGGGGAAGTCACTTAACCTTGTTTGCTTCAGTTTCCTCATCTATGAAATGAACTGGAAAAGAAAATGGCAAACCACTCCAGTATCTTTGCCAAGAAAACCCCAAAAGGAGTCATTAAGAGTAAGATGTAAGGGGCGGCCAGGTGGCTCATCGAGTAAGAGCATCGGCTCCTGTGTGGGCTGACCTGGGGATCAAATCTGGGCTCAGATAGCACCACACCCAGAAATAACTGGCGTGTAACCTTGAGCAGGTTACTTAAGCTGATTGCTTTAAAAAAAAAAAAGAGTAAGATGTAACTGAATGGGCTGAACAAGAAAAGGACGGGGAGGGTTTAGGGGAAAGAGAATGGGTCCTGTTTTGGACATGTTGGAGTAAGAAGTATACTGGACATCTAGTTCAAAATGAGATTGGAGGTCACAAGAAAAGTTGGGGCAGGATAGATTTGAGAATGAATAGCATTGAAATAGTAATTAAACATATGGTTCCTGATGAAATCACTAAGTGAAATATAAGGGTGAAGAAAAGAGGGCTCAGTAGGGAGACCTAATTGATCTTACTCCCACCCCTCTCAATCTGGATTGAGACCTTTAAGTATTACTCCAACTGATCTCATTTTTGGCTTCTTAACTGAGTCAAAGTCTTTGTTGCCTTAAATTCTAACAGTTTGGTCATTCTGATAGCGTTTCCCACCCCTAAAATCAACCTTTGGGATCTCTCTGCTCTGAAGCCTTTTGGCTAGCCTCATGGTTTCTTTCTCCACTTAGCTTCCCCAGCACCTTTTCCCTAGGGATCACCAAAGAAACTTTGTATTTTTACTTCTGAAAATAGCATTCATGATTAACTGCCCTCCTCCACATTTTTCTTCTCTCCTTATTCTGAGATAATTTCAAGGAAAGGAGCTCCTGTATACCAGACAGCTAAATGCACATAACTATTCAATAATTCAAACCATGAAGCACCTCCTAGGTGCCAGACCTTGTGCTAAGACCTGAGTATACAAAGGCAAAAACCCAGTCCCTGCTCTCAAGAAGCACACAGTCTAATGGGAGAAACATGTAAACCATTATGTACAAACAAGATACAGATAGGATACATCAGAGATAATAAGAGAGAAGGCACTACCATTAAGGGAGATCACTAAAGGCTCTTTTCCTCCACTTCTGCTTTTTAGTTGAACACAAGAACAGTGAAAATAAATATGCAATAAAAACAAATGTAATCATTATAAAGCTCTTCTCTGAAGTGCCTCAAAGCATCTTACAAAATATTTTGATGGAAATTATGATTCTTTTCTAGCTGGAGATATGGGTGCACAGAGACAGGGTCATTCAATCTGAGCCTCAAATACTGAAGTCAGAACTAGTTGGTCCATTATACCATCGTTCCTTTTTAAAAAAAAATGATAAATATTAAATAGTAGTTCAAAAAATTGCTATTGACTTTATTAGTGGGTAGTGTCTTGACAAAGAAAAGTTTAAAATGGTACATTTGGGAGATTTGTTTCTAAATTTAAAAGTTGTACAGTGCATGTACACACAGAAATATGTTACAAAATACAAAACTCGGAAAGCTCGATTAATATAAATAATGCAACAAATTTTTTTTAATACTTAACATGTTACTGGAGTCACTGAAAAATATTCAAAGAAAGAAAATTTTGACCTTTGAAATAGAATCCTAAATTCTTTCCAGTTTAGGATAAAGAATTTATTTCCAAAATGACTGAAAATTTGGGAGGCTCTTCAATGCCTGTGTCTACCTGAATTCAAGAGAAAACAGCCAAAATAGCACAATTGAGGTCTTTGATCAGGGCCAGAGACTGCAGCTTGGGGTGTTACACGGCAAGTGCTTGGGTACCCAAGGAGGCACTGGAAACAGGGCTCCTATAGGGTACTAAGAGGGAGGGGGGGATGGCCGACCTGCGGGTGGGAGAGGTTAGGCAGAGGGAAAGTGGCTGCAGGTGGTAGTGGGGGGGGGGGGGCGTGAACCTTCTGCGGTTTCAGCAGGTAAGTTGTTTTGCATAACTACTGAAAGTTCCAGGAGAAAGCAGGAGAATCCCGGGGCGGAGAGTTTAGGAGATTCACAAAATAGTCAAAGGCTGAGAGTGATAACATCTGGTTAGCCTTAGGCAATTCATGGGTAAGGGAATTGCCACTGAGCCTGACACGAGGTTGTTAATTTTCTGTAGGCATTTTACATATGAATAAATTTTTAAAAATAAAATTTAAGTATGACATTGTACACATCTTGATTTTTCAAAAAAACCTACGTTACCTGAAAAATCATGGTTACTGTCTTCTTCTTCATTATTATTGCCTGAAGAGCATTTCTTAAAAGGTCTTCTTTTCAAGAGTAAAATTTAGAAGACAATGGTCCCCTGCTCTCGGAAGAGAACTAGGGGCCTTTTCCGAGGTAAGGTCTGTTTGAAAGTCACCAAAAAAAAAAAAAATGAAATAAAGGGCTATGGGGGTTTCTTTGAAGTGAAAGAATTCTCAGCCTTCTTTAACACAAATGTAGCCCAAGATCTCTCTTCCTCTTTGCATTCGAGGTGAAAGTTGGATTTGCTCCTCCCATTCTGATTAAAATTGTGGGTCTTCCTGTACGATTTGTGTCTTCCCTTAATCCCACTGGCGAAGATAGAAAGGATTCTCCCCATCCAGAGATTGAGGCTGGGGACAGCGCAGCAGGCAAGGTTGGGCAATTCCTGAGTAGACATTTCACTGCCGGAGGAGTTGATTATGACACAGCAGTTAGGATCTGGGAGACCTGGGAGGGAGGTGTGGAGCGAAGCATCAGAAGAAGGAAGGGATGGACAATCTAGACATTTTGACCTTAAAGGAAGAATATGCAAATTAAGCATTATGTTCATATCTATTATTGCGCAGCAGGAGCAAGAAGGGATGGACATCCTAGACGTGTTGACATTAAAACGAACAATACGCAAATCAGGCATAACATCCAATGCTATATATTCGTATCTATTTCTGCGCCGACGCCTTGGTCATTTTCCCCCCTTCAGGCTGCAGCCGAGAGCTAGGGGTGAAGAGGGAGTGGGGAATGGGAGTTACACAGGTCCTGGCATAGACTGCTACTCCTGGAAGCGAGGGGGACAGTTAGTGATGGTGAAGTCTCTCCCATAGCAGTTTTCCCTTCCTCCCAGTCAGTGGCTCCCACTGGCGGGTTCATGCGTGGGGGTTGGGAGCGTATCTGCGACTGCCATCCCCTCGTGACCATGACCGTGACCGCGGTGGGGGGGATTAGGGGATTAAAGAGATGGAAGGCGATGGTGGGGTTGGTGGCTCTGGTGGTGGGGTGGGGGAGAGATACGACTTTAAAGGCTGGGGGCGTTGCAGCGTGTGCGTCAGTGGCTGGCGGAGGGGGCGAGCGGTGGGCACAAGCTGCCTGACAGACAGACTGCCGGCCGGCCTGAGTGATAGACAGACAGACCGTGGAACTGAGTCAGCTGGGGAGTTAGGGGCGGGCGCAGTTGTGGGCGCAGCACGCGAGTAGGACGAGGGGCAGGCGCAGAACTGGGCCCTGGGCGCAGTGAAGCCCTGAGCCTCGGCGTCCCAGCCGCCGCCTCCCCCGCGGCGGAGGAGGAGGAAGGGACTGCCGAGGAACAGTGATCGCCGCTGGCCTGGGGCGCGCCTGCCCGCAGCCGCCGCCGCTGCAGCAGCAGCGCAGCCGCCCCTCGCTCCATTCATTCTACGAGGCTCCGCCTCCTCCCTGGCTCCTCTCCTGTGCGTCCGGAGGGCGCGCCCAGCCGAGGTAAGTGAGACTCGGGGTGGCTTCCTTCCCTGGGCCCGCAGCCCCTCCAACCCCCCCACCCCACACACACATACCTTCTCCTGGCCTCGTCCTTAGCTAGGCACTCCCGTCCCAGGGAAACGCTCTCCACGCCCCGGGTGCGGCAAGCAGGCTGTCAAGGCCGAGCTCCGGGAGACAGCCCTGGCGTGGGAGGTGAGGGGCAGCCTTGCGTCCGTCCCCAGGTGCGCCCAGCTTCGTGGAAGCTCCACCATTTTGTGTGAGGGAATTTCTCCTCCATCCCACTCCTCTGGCCTCTAGCTGGGTCTCTGCAGCTAATTACCCTCTCATGCATCCTTTCTCCCTCCCCCCTCCCCCACCTCGGCTTGGTGTTGGGGTGAACATACTGTACCCTTCAAGTCTCAGTCCTTTGGGGATATAGGACTGGCCATGTGGTCCTTTAGGCTGCTTACCCCATCAGTCACCTTTAAATAGTCTTGACTAGTCATCCAGAGGTTCTTTGGGATTCGTGAACTTGTTTTTAAAAATATATTGATGTATCTCTCGGTATGATTGGCTTCCTTTGTAACTCTATGCATTTTATTTTATGTGTTTAAAAACATTCTGAGAAAGGGGTCCATTACCTTCACTATACTTTGGAAAGGGACCAAGAATCCTTGGATTAGTGGAAGGGAACTTGGGATCCAAAGCATCGATTTTCCTCCTTCAGGTTGTGACTTCTTGATCATGCTTGTTTTTTTTTTTTTCCGTGTGTGTGTGCGTGTGCGCGTGTGTGTGTCCGTCCCTCCCTGACCCCAGTACTGAGCGCAGTGCTTGGCACGTAGTAAACGTTTCATGAGTGCTGGTTGCCTGCTTCTTTACAATCTTATGACTTATCAGGATCATCCTGTTTCTCAGGAAGGCAGTATATAGAGCCTTGAGTTCTCTAGATGGTTTTATGGATGAACTTGTGAGTTGGGGTCATATTTCTTACTATTTCTGCCAGTGGGAAGAAAAGATTAAGTAGTCCTTCCTCAACTCAGCTAAAGCAGTCAGAATACAGGAAACAGATGTAAATTGTCTTTTCTCTTCCATTCTCCCTATCTTCCCCTTCCTCCTACTCCCCTCAGCCTCCCCAAGACTTTGATCTTCTTAAAAATAGAATTAAATGAATGTAAATCTGGGTTGGTGGGGTTTGGAGGTGTGGTTTTTATTTCTTCAAAGAGGAGAGAGGGATTAGAATTAAAATTAACTGGTCCACATTTAGGGACCTTTTCAAGGAAAAGTTTGTGTATGTTTTGCTTGGTTCCAGAAAATTTCGCAGTTCATATTTTAATGTATTGTTTATGTGCTTGTCTTAAATTTATTGGGCTACGAAGGAGATGGTAAATTATTGTTTATTTGGGCCACAATTTGGATTATATCTGGTAATGTAGAATTGGAATTGTGTGCAGAATTTAAATTCTTGAATGTTGATTAGTGGCTATTGCATAATGCAATATGCAATACATTGTGTGTATTGCATACACCTTGTGTAGGTTAGTTTTATGAAGATTCGCCAAAATGAGTCTGTTTCAGGCACTTAGTTTCTGTTATTTTACCTTATAAAGATTCATGGTTGACCTTTGTAAGTGACAGATGTCTTGGTTTTTTCTTCTGTAGTATTTACATGAGGGAGGAGTCTTTACCGATAGGGCAGAACCTACGGAGATATGTTTTGTTTTGGTTTTAATGGTTGGGGGAAGTGAGAGGAGTTGGGGAAAATTCCATTGTGATCTCTTCCAAATACAAAGTGAATGTGCTACAATTCGCTGATGAAAATTTGTAGCTTTATTATTAGAAGCTGCTATCTTATAAGCAACCCAGGAAATAATAAATAAGCTATGAGTGACCACATTGACCTTTCAGAGGGACAGTTCTAATAGTTCATGAGTTGTGGGTTCCTTAGAGGTTTTTATATTTTCCAAGTTCTTACAAATGGTGTCCTTTCCCAGATAAAAACTGAATAATAATATAAATTTGAAGTAGGAATATATAAAATTATACTTAGCACATCTAAAAAGGACAACTGATTCTTTCCCCCAAACCTGCCCCTCTTCCCAATTTTGCTATAATTTCCTCATGAGATCACCATCATCCCAGATCCTAACCACAGAGTCAGACATCCTTGACTTCTTCCTCTGCTTCATCCTTCCCTCCCCCCATTTCCAAGTTGCCAAGTCTTGTTGATTAATATTAGCTCTTAAACATCTCCTATCTAATATCATACTAAGTCAGTCCCTCATCCCTTCTCTAGCATGGATTCTTGTAATAATGCTCTCATTTATCACCTGCTTCCAATCTCCCATTTTTCTTAAATTAAGTAAATTAAATTAAGTAATTTTTTCTAAGTTACAGGTCTGATATCCCCTGATCAAATAACCTTCCATGGCTCCCTGTCTAGTTAAAAAGCACAGATTCTTTAGCCTGAGCTTATGCCCCTGCCACCACAGTCTGGTTTCAGCCTACTTTTCAAGCCAAATTTCTCATTAGTCTCTCTTCATATCTAGTATATTATAGACAGACTGGACTAATAGCTGTCCATTTCCTCCCTTGGTTCATTTGTCTCTTGTCTGGAATGCACTTCCTCCTCCTCTCAGTTTCTCAGAATCCTTATATTCCTTTAAAAAAATTTTTTTTTGCTTTTTTTTAAGGGGGAAGGTAGAACAATTGGGGTTAAGTGACTTGCCCAAGGTCACACGGCTAGTTTTTTGTGTTGTGTCTGAGGTCACATTTGAACTCAGGTTCTCCTGACTCCAGGGCCGGTGCTGTATTCACTGGTCTTATCTTCCTTTTAGATAATCTCCGTTACTGCCTCCTCTGATTCTTTGCCTCATTTCTTACCTAGCTTTAATCACTGAATGGGCATTGCCATAGTCAAACTGAGACCTGGGAAAGACCTTAGCTTAAGAAGACCAAGGTCTTAATTTGAGCCATTTACACTCCTGATCTTGCCACTGGATGCAAAAGGCTCCAGAGGAAAGAGTGAGTCTAGTGACTTTGCAAGGTCCTCCCTCTCTTCAATCCAATTCACTTGTCATAGCATCACCTCCCTGATATCATGGTCCTCTTCAAAAAGGAAGAATAAACAACTCCTAGAGAAGTTGTTAATGTTTTCCTCAAATTTTCTTTTGTATTTCCCTCCTGTTATATACCTCCATACCATAGAATAGAAACTATTGGAAGGCAAAAAAATCACTGACCTACTACCTTCTGCTTTGTAGGTATTTAATAAATACTTGTTGCTTGTTGAAATGCGTGTACATTTATAAAATACCTGTTTGTTGGGCATTATACTAGGAATAAAGACAAAAAATCAAACAGCCCCTGGAATTTCTTAAAGAAATTAAATTTTACTGGGAGAAAACACAACTTATGAATCGATGTTGGAAAGGGGAGGGGGCTATCACTAATATCTGATCCATCAGGAATGGTTTCCTGTATGAGAAGATACTTGAGCTGAGCCTTGAAGGAGCTGGAGAGAGCATTCCATGCCTCCTCAAGGACAGGCTGTGCAGAGGCAGGGGCAGTTTGCCTAAATCCCTTAAGTATGTGAGTGTGGGAGTAATGTGAATTCAGTCTAGAAAGATACGTTGAAGCCAGATTGTGAGGGGCTGCAAATGCCAGAGGTAGAACTTTGTATTTTTTTTCATAAAGGTAATAAGGAGACATTGGAGTTCCTTGAGCAAGGAAGTAACATGGGCAGATCTGTGCTTTAAGAATATCAGTTTGGCAGCTTTGTGGAAAATGATTATAGAGAGAAGAGAATGAAAGCAAACCAATTAGCAGGCTATTGAAATAGTTATAATCCAGAGAAGAGGTGAGGAGAGGTTCTTAAGTGAGGTGGTATCAAAGAGAGAAGAGGCTGAATTCGAGAGATGTTGTGGAGATAGAATCAGCTCTTGGCAACTGATTGGATGTGGGGAGCAAAGGAGAGGAAAGAGTTGAGGATGCCTCCAAATCCTTCTCTGAAGGAGAGGAGCTGGAAGAATGCTGGTATCTTGAAAGAAATAGGGAAGTTAGGAAGAGGAGTAGGTTTTAGGGGAGAGTAACTTCTTTATTTTGGAAAATGTTGGAATGTCAGTGGGACATCCAGTTGGAAACTTTCAGAAGTCAGTTGATGGTGTGGGACTGGAGTTTTTGGGAGATGAAAGATATGTCGATTTAAGAATCATTTGTTTAGATGTAGCCTTCCTAGAGGCAGCTAGGTGGTGAAGTAGATAGAGCACTGTGCCTGGGAATCTGGAAGACTTGATTTCAAATCTAGCCTCCTCATATACTACTGCTACAGACACACAATAGCTGTGTGACCTTGGACAAGTCACTTAACCTGTGTTTGCCTCAGTTTCCTCAACTGTAAAATGGGGATAATAATAATACCCAGGGTTACTGTGAGGATCAAATGAGATAATATTTGTAAAGTGCTTAGCACAGTGCACAGCACACAGTAGGTCCTATATAATAAGAGAGAGTAGTATCACAAAAAACTCAGGGAGTGTCCAGGAGGAAGGAAGGAGTGGTCTGCAATGTCAGAGAGACTGAGAAGGGAAAAGATCTTTGGCTTGGAGTAGAACATTGGCATTCAAAGCCAGAATGATAGGGGTTGAGAAGTGTGGATTGAGCAAAAATAGAACCAGTGAATGTAGACAGGTTTTTTTTCCTCTAGGGATCAGAGGTAGGCAGAAAACAATGAGAGAATGTTAAGGTCAAGTGAAGGGTTTTTTGATTTTTTTTTTTTTTACCAGGGGGGATATCTGGGCATGTTTATAGACAGCAGAGAAAGAGTTAGTGGACTAAAAGAGATTGAAGATTAGAGAGGGGATGATCTAGGGGATAAGCTCCTAGAGGAGATGAGAAGGAAGGAATGGTGGAACCAAAGGTAAAAGTAGACATGTTAGCCTTGGCAAAGAGAAGGACCACCTCTTTGTCAGAAGCTGGAACAAAGGAGCAGGAATTTGGGATGTTATTGGGGAGATATAAAATGTAAAATTTGGAAGAAGAGGGAACTCGTGGATGCACTTTATTTTCTCTGTACAGATGAGGTCATGCTTTGTGCTGGGAGGAACAAGGGAGCTGGTGATGTGTAGGTCCATAGCTTGAGGAGAGCAGATTTTGAACATCTGTGGAGAGTACAACAGGAGTCATTTAGGGAAGAGTAAGAAGAATTTCTGGATAGCAGTGAAGGTCCATTTGAAATAAGGCGATGTAATGAGCACAGTTGTGTGACTTCTTCCAGAGATGGCTGGCATCTCATATGTAGGAGTGGGAAGTCATCTGTTAGGAATAGTTTAGGATTGTGATGTGGAAAGGGATGAGTAGTGGTGAATAGGACAAGGGGGCAAGAGACACAAGAGTAGAGGACTGCATAAAGTTGAGCTACTTATATGTAACCCTGAGATTTCTTGAAATAATCCCATCATAGTCACATCACACATAGTCAACCCACACCTGCGCGCTCTGTCTATGTTCATTGGGTTGTTGTCCATACCTCTCAAAGAGGACCCAAATGACATCAGTATGTCAAGGTCAAGGTGTCCAGCTGTGGCTGATCAGACTAGTGCAAGCTGGGAAGGTTCTACCACAGGTTGGGCATAAGTAGTCCACATGATGGAAATGTCTCTAAATTTGCACATTTCATGTTTCTTTTGAGCTATTGCAATTCTGCTTTGCTCATAGAGCACAGTACCTTCTTCAACACAGGCATGCCATGCTGGGGGTGGGAGGGTGGGGGGAGGCTGTGTCAGTGTCTTCTATGTCTCACAATCAATACAAATTTCTTCAGAGAGACTTTGATAGTGTCATTGTGCATTGTATCACTTTTTTTTTTTTTTTGCCTTTTTGGAGGGCAGTTGGGATTAAGTAACTTGACCAAGGTTACATGGCTAGTTTTTTTGTGTGGGTGTTAAGTGTCTGAGTCTGGAACTGAACTCGGGTCCTCCTGACCCCAGGGCTGCCACTTTACTCATTGTGCCACCTAGCTGCCCCTATATCGCTTCTTCTGACTTCTGTATGAGTGTAAATAGTCTTTTATGCAAACTTAGGTTTGGCATTTGAGCAATGTGGACAGCCCATCAGAATTGCACTCTGCAGTGGAGTTTGAATGCTTGGCGGTTAGCTCCACAAAGGACCAAAGGACCTCCATATCTCTGGTACCTTATCTTGCCAGGTGATCTTCAGAAATCTTCCTAAAACAATTCAAATGGAAGCAATTTCTGTTTCCTGGCATGGTGCTCAGAGACTCTCCAGATTTCACATACAAAAATGAGGTCAACACAACAGCTCTGTAGACCTTCAGTTTGGTAGGCAGTCAAATAAATATCTTGTCTCCTACACTTTTCTATGTATATGCATTCTAATCGCCCTGATAATGATAAAATTTTTAGAGTTACAAGTATCATTTTCCCATATTGGAATGTAAACAGTTTTAACTTAATTAGATCTCTTATGATTTCTCTTTTTATGTTTTACCTTTTTGTGCCTCTCTTGAGTCTTCTATTTGAAGTGATATTTCCTATTTAACTTTGCTTTTTTTCATCAGGAATACTTAAGTTCTTTGTTTTATTAAATTTTCATTTTTTTTCCATTGAAGTTCTATATTCATTTGTGCTGGGCAGGTGATTCTTGTTTCTAATCCTAGCTCCTTTGTCCTCTGGAATATCATATTCCAAGTGCTTTGATCCTTCAGTGTGGCAACTACTAAATGTTATGTGATCCTGACTGTGACTCCACAATACTTGAACTGTTTCTTTCTTGCTGCTTGTAAAATTTTCTCCTTGACGTGGGAGCTCTGGAAAAGGCTTAGGAGTTTTCATTTTGAGATCTCTTTTAGAAGGTAATCAGTGGAATCTTTCAGTTTCTGTTTTACCCTTTGGTTCTAGAATATCAGGACAATTTTCCTTGATAATTTCTTGAAAGATGATGTGTAACTCTTTTTTTTTTTATCATGGCTTTCAGGTAATCCAATAATTTTTAAATTATCTCTTCTTTATCTATTTTCCAGGTCAATTATTTTTCTTTTTTTTTTTTTTACTTTTTAAATTTTTTTTTTTTATTTTTAAGCATTCGGGGTTAAGTAACTTGCTCAAGGTTACACGGCCAGTTATTTCTGGGTGTGGTGCTAAGTATCTGAGCCCAGATTTGATCCCCAGGTCATCCCGACACTGGAGCCGGTGCTCTTACTTGCTGAGCTACCTGGCCACCCCTAGGTCAGTTATTTTTCTAATGAGATATTTCACATTTTCTCCTATTAATAATTTAAGTCTCTTGATATCTCTTGATATCTCATGGAGTCATTAGATTCCCACTTCTCATTTTTAAGGAATTTTTTCTTCAATGGTTCTTCTCTCCAGTGGATTTTTGAGACCAGACTCCCTGCTGCCTTAAGAGGGACCACAAGTACTGTTCCTTGCCCTAGAACTGTGGCTAGAGTCCCTGTTTCCTTGTGGCCACACACCATAGTATTCTTCTTCACCTTGGGACTGCTACCTGAAGCTACAGATGAGGAACGTAGTAGCATCTCGAACCCAGTGCCAGCAAAGGGTCCCCTGTAAACTCTGTCTGACCAGTTGTCCAACCCCCTTGCAGTCTGTGCCCTGAGAGCTTCTGAAACTTCCACCTCCACTGACACAACCATTTCTAAGGCTTGCTGATGTTGAGGGGATAGAGTTGTTATTGCCTGCGCCCGTGTGACAACTTTCCTACCAACCTCCTAAGATGGCTTGGACTGAAAAATTGTTTCACCTTGACCTTTTGTTGGTTCTGCAGCTGCAGAATTCAGTTGGAGGAGTTATTTTAAAGTTGTTTAGATAGGAATTTGGGAGAGCTCAGATGAGTTCCTTCCTCTACACTAGCATCTTGACTCTTCCAGCCCAAAGATTTCTAGGACTAGAATACAGGGTGATAGAGATAGAATGAATGGAGAGGTTTTAATGAGAACTAAGAATGGGTGAGGAATCGAATAAGACAGAAGGATGGCAGGTTATGGTCAAAGAATATTCAGCATTCTGGATTTGTGTGTTGGAATATCTGTATTTGATAACTATCAAGGCTATGATCATCTGTCCCTGTGTGTGGTTGAGATAGAATGAAGGTGGACGTCATTGGAGTTAAGAAGTTAAGAAGGTTGATTGAACTGGGAAACCACAGTATGTAGAGGCATCGACATGGATATCAAAGTCCTCAAGTATAAAGGAAGGTGGTATAGTAAAGAGGAAGACCAAGGCCGATAGTGAACTCCTTGACAAAGGAAGGTGGATGATATGGGGGTTGTCATGCTACCAGAATTTGGATGGGGTGATATATATCTATGGAATTGTGTGGATCTTGGAAGAGGGAAAGGTTGCTGAATGAAGCAACAGGGGGACAGTCTGGCAGTAGAAACAAGAAGTTAGTAGGATGTTTACTCATTTTAGCCTGTTGTATCAGAGGCAAGAGAGAAGGTACATCCAGTACTAGAGAGGATGGTGATTAATGCAGTGTCTTGGGGGTAAGGGAATGAAAAAATAGGTCTATTTTTGTAGGACAAATTGTTCATATCCATCATATTCGTACAGTAGAAAATAACGATTATGATGGCATTTATATATTATTTTAAAGTTTACAAATTGCTTTACAAATATGATCACATTTTATTTTATCTTTGAAGCAGCCCAGAGAGATAAATAAGTCATGTATTTTCCCCATTTTACAGATCAGAAAACTGAAGCAGACAGTGGTTAAGGGTCACACAGTCATACAGCTAGTAGGTGTCTGAGGCTGGATTTGAACTCACATGCTCAAGATTTCAGATCTAGAGTTCTATCCACTTCACCTTTGAGGGATGAGAACCTCATGATTTTTGTCTTTCTGTCCATAGCTCTTAGCATAGAGTGAAAAAGCAGTATTTTTTTATATTTGGAAAGGGGATTTATTTTTTAAAATACATTTTTATTGATTTTTTTTGTTTTTGCATCTCCTGCATTTCAAGCCCTTCCAAAGAGCCAACTCATATAACAATGAATACTCAAACAAAGAAGAGGAAGAACAGGAAAAAAAAAAAGCTAGCAAAGGCCTGTCTTTTTCCAGTAATAACTGATAGCGAGCATTTATGTAATGCTTTAAGCATTGTACAGCATGTGTACAGCATTGTGCATATATTAACTCATGTGATTTGTAACCACTAACAAGAACATCCTTAGAACTGCCCCGGCCTCCCAGGTATTTCCTGGATAAAGGCTGGCCCTGGCTAATGGGAGCTTTTTGTTCCCACTAAATTTCGTGCTTTGTCAGCCGTACCAGTTCATCATATGCCATGTGATAAGAATGACTAACATAATTAAATCTGTGCAACTGCATCATCTGTGGGATCTGGAAATGTTTTTCTTCAACTGTCTTAGACATTGAGCATCATTTGTAAATGGCTGTGAAAATAATAATAACTCACATGTGTATAGCATTTCCCTTATAGAACTCTATGAAATAGGTGAATTTAGTCTTGAAAGGGACTCAGAGGCCATCTGGTTGGTTAACACACATTTATTAAGCATTTACTATATCCCAAGCACTGTGTTAACAATACAAAGAAAGGCAAAGGGCATAAAATTGGTGGGTTTTAGTATCTAATCTTAGATTTTATTTTTTGTGTGTAATGTTCTAATTGTTGCCTCTATTAATGTGGGAAGAAATAGTATGGTTAATAGAAAATAACCACAAGCCCAGCATTGGAATACAATCCAAGAGGACAATAATTAGTATTACTCTGCTGTGTCCAGCTCTAGGCTGGCTGGGACAGGTGATGGTGGGTGGGACTCTTGGATTTGGATTTGGGGGGATAATTGGAAGGTGACTCTTTGAGAAAAGTCCCAAATCCCATCTCGAAGGGAGCTTGGAAAGTGTATTCTGTTACATTTTAAACTATTGCCTTCCAAGTTTGGGAAGTAAGTAGGTCATACCTCAATTATGAGCTAACTGGTGCTGTGAATACATGGTTGGACTTGGAGTCAGAAAATCTGGAATTCAAATCTTGTCTCAGGGACTCACTAGATATGAGCCTTAAGGTTCTAACCTGTAAAATGGGGCTAGCACCTTTCCTTATAGGATTGTTGTGGGGATCAAATAAAGCACTTTGCAAACCTGAGAAATTCTATATAAATGTTAGTTGTTGTTGTTATTGTTTTTAGCTTAGCAAACTCAAAATTAGAGGTAAATATCCTTTTGTGTGTATTCCTTAGCAAATGAAAAGGGTTTTTCAGGTGTTTAGTACAGCAGTGGCACTCAACTTTTGGTCTCAGGAGTCTTGCACTCTTAAAAATTATTGAGGACTTAGCTTAAAGAGCTTTCTTTGATATGAATTATATATATATATATATATATATATATATATACATATATATATATATATATATCTTGCTATTTACTGCATTACAAATGAAAAATCTTAGTCCTATTATATCTTTGACATTGTGGATCCCCTTCAGGTTCCCTGGACCATACTTTGAGAACCACTGTAATACAGTATTGGTATATTTATATTTGTAAGTTTTTAAAAAAAACTAAGCTGATTAGCTTCTAGAATTCCACTAGAATGCAACATCTGACATCTGGTGAAGTTTATTTTTGGATATTTTAATTGTGAGTAGTTCCCCTATAGCAAAATTCCTAAAGAAAAAATCCCATAGTGTTGTACAAATGTCTTAGCTGGCAAGTTGACAGAATTTGGGCAGGTTTGTTTTGCTTCCCTTAAGTGTGTTTGACAGAGTAGAATAATGATGACTTCTTAAAAGTTAGTGAAAAATTTTATATTGAACTGTGTAACCTTAAAATTTTCATTTCTTTGTTTTTGGAAATAGCACTTTTTTGAGTATCATTTGAAATTTTACATTATGCAGATTTTGCAGGAATTATGGCTATTTTGGGATGTTGAACTCAAGACAAAAACATTATATTTTCAAAATAATGAAAATGCATAAATTGAAGTAACTGATTAGTCTCTTCCAGCTGAGAATTGAGATTTTTATTTGAAGTGACTATTATTCTATATTTGGTGTTTTAAGAAGACATTGCTGACTTGGAATGATGGCTTTTTTATATTTGGGTAATTATCATGAATTGTAAAGAGTTTAGACACTATCTTTAATAAAAGAAGTACTATTTTATGAGATTGGCTATCTAGG
Organism: Petaurus breviceps papuanus; assembly: GCF_028583685.1. NCBI lineage: Eukaryota > Metazoa > Chordata > Mammalia > Diprotodontia > Petauridae > Petaurus > Petaurus breviceps. The sequence goes on along the minus strand of NW_027185764.1, from coordinate 58,981,515 downwards.
CACTGAATACATGAACACTTAGATTTAGAAATCACCTGGACCAGTCCCTTACCTACCTCCATTTAAATTTGTCAGTTCCCTACCCATTTACCAACTCTATGTGCTTGAGTAAGCAAAATTTATACTAAAATTATACATTTTATTTTATTTGCATTAATATGATATCCAAAATTTAACAGCTCGCCTAGCAAACCAAATGGGCATGCCTTTTAAGAAACCCCTGACTTATAAAATGTAAACTCCTTTAAGAGCGGGGACCTTGTCTTGTTTTGTTTTCTCATATCATACAGTAGGTTTTTCTGTACTTAGTAGGCTTTTGATACGTGTTCAACATGAAAGTAGTTAAAACTGTATACCAGCCTGCAACATCCAAACTACCTTTTTTTTTATGGTGTTTGGAACTCAGAATGCCTTTGCCAATGAAATAATTTTTCAAATAGACTTCTGATTTTTAAAAATTGTTAATACATATCAACAACAAACATGTCAATATACAAAGAAAAACATGGTGTAGTGAATGGCTCCATAGGCTTAAGAGTTAGAGAGTTTTAACCCTGCCTTAGACAATGACAAGCTGGGTAACTCTGGGCAAAGGCACTCTGTGTATCTTGGCCTCCATTTTTTCATGTGTAAAATAATGGAATTGAACTTACTGACCTCTGAGATACCTTTCAACTTTAAATCTGTGGTTCTAGTTTTTTTTTTTTTAATTTATTTTATTTTGTTTTGCTTTTTGGAGGGAAAAGGCAGGGCAATTGGGGTTAAGTGACTTGCCCAAGGTTACACAGCTAGTAAGTGTTAAGTGTCTGAGGCCTTATTTCAACTCAGGTCCTCCTGACTCAAGGGAGGGTGCTCTATGCCACCTAGCCACTCCTGTGGTTCTAGTTTAAAACATAATTGAAATCAGGAACCTGTTCCATATCCTAGATGGAGTTGCTGAGGTATTCTCAAAAATGTGCCACTAAATTGATTTCTTTCACTTCTTCTGGTACATGCCAATGTCCCTGATTAGGAGAGGAAGTAAGTGGGCACTGTGAAGGGGCTGATTAGTTTTGGGGCCAATTTTATCCAATCTCAGCTATTGTTTTCCCGGATTTAGTAAAAGAAAACCCATCCCAGTGGGGAAGAGCTATCTATATGTTTTTTGCTGGGTTGGAGACCACCTGCTTTATTCATGAAGATGGAGGAAGTAGGAAATTTGGATTTTTGTATGGAAATTCTGTTTAGAACCAACTTGTCTAGAATACAACCAACCTTTACATTGAGAAAATATCTCTAGTTTGTTTCCCAAAAGTCATTGTTCAGTTGTGTCACATGGTATCTTATTGCTAGAATGCAACCATTAGTCTTCTTGTCCAACTTTCTAGCAATGGCCTTGCCCAAAGACGGCACCCTAAGTTAGAAAATAGAGAATTTGTATCATGGTTGGGGTCGGGGGGGAGATGTTGCATCTGACTCAACAGGTTATTCCATGTAATGTAATGTAGTGTTTGGAATTTTTGTTATTACCATGTTAGCTACCAATTTTAATCATATAGGTGTAATTTGCCATAAACTCATGAAAATTCATACTTAGCAAAATAGGACTTTCTTTTCCTTATATAAAAAATTCCTTTAAAGAGCAGCTAGGTGGCACAGTGGGTAGAACATTGGGCCTGAAGTCAGACTTGAGTTCAAAATCAGACTCAGATACCTCCTAGATATGTGATCCTGGGCAAGTCACTTAACCCTGATTGCCTCAGTTTCCTCATCTGTCAAATAAGCTGGAGAAGCAAATGGCAAAACACTCTAATATCTCTGCCAAGAACACCCCAAATGGGATCATGGAGAGTTGGACACAAGTGAAACAACTCTACAACAGTAGCAAACTCCTGCATTTAATCTTAATTTAGACACAAATTTTTAGTTTTGTATAAATGTATCTACTATTATCTTATTCTTCATGTTTCTACATCATATTTCCCTCTGCATCCTGTTAAATATGTGGGATTACATTTTTCAGCAGTGAAGCTGAAAATCCAAGTGTCTGCTTTTGTGTACTTTGGGGCTGCATTTTGGTATATATTGAGAAGCGTTCTGGATGGTCTCTGACCCTGTGGACTTGTCAGTGGTGTTTTGTTGCCCTTTTGTATTTCCTCTTCCTTTTTATAAAAAAGTAAGTTTTTCCTTAAGTTGCTCAGCCTTGGGAAAGGATTTCTTTTCCTGCTAACTACTTTGAAAAGGTAGGGATCATGATTTTGTAAAGCTTTTTGTTTGAATTTTCATGATTTAAACATTGTCATGCTATACCTCCCCCTTGCAAACTTAAAAAAATTCATTTGATTTCAAATTCCTCCTTTTCCATTCTTTCCCCCCAAATATTTAGGAAGTGAAATAATCTTAGAAGTTTTCTTTTACTTGCCGAAGGCAAGCTCTTAGTTGAGTGATCTTTGTGAAAATTGGATTCATTTTTCAACTAAAATGAAAGGTCATCAACAGTTTTGATTGAGCACTAACCTATATGTCCAGCACTGTACTAGTCCAATCCAATGAACATTTAAAATGTCTTCTGGGGCAGCCAGATAGCCAGCCCCAGAATCAGGAGGACCAGAGTTCCAGTCCTACCTCAGACAGTTACTAGCTGGGTGATGACCCTGGGCAAGTCACTTAAGTCTTTTTGCCTCAGATTCCTCATCTGTGAAGATCAGCCTAACAGGGTGCCAAGGGAAATATGATGTGGAAACATTAAGAATAAGATAATAGTATTTACATTTATACAAAACTAAAAATTTGTCTAAATTAAGCTGGAGAAGGAAATGGCAGACCACTTTATTATCTCTGTCAAGAAAATCCCGAATGGGGTCACAGAGAGTCTAACTGAAAAGACTTAACAACAGCAACAAATACCTACTATGTATGAAGCACTGTGCTGTGCTAAGTCCTGAAGATACAGTCAATAAAAAGAAAAATAAATAAGTTCCTTGAGGGTTGGTCTGAAGTGTGAGACAGCTCCCTAAAGGAAAGGGGTTGGGGAGGGCTGGGCATTAGGTTCATATAATACAGCTGGAAAAGGAAAGGTTTAGAGATCATCTAGTTAACTCCCCCTTTTACAGATAGGGAAACTTAAGTCCAGAGAAATTTAAGTGATTTTTGCCAGTGGTCATATAAACAAATGAGGCAGAGCTGGGATTGGATTTTCTAACTCCATTTTACACATGAAAGCAATTAGGAAGTAATACAGATAGTGCAAAGAACATTGGTTCTGGAGTCAGAGTCCTGGATTCAAATCCCACTAATTGCTTGGGCCTCGGTTTTCTCTGTAAAATGAGGGTGTTGGACTAGGTGGCCTCTAAAATGGAGTCCAGCTCTAGGTCTGTCCTTCTGAATTACAGAATCCAAGATGACATTATAATTGAGTGTTAAATCCTGTGGTTCGAACTTCCCAACCTGGTTCCAACCTGTCTTTTCTGATTAATTTCACATTATTCCCCCTAGAGCACTCTACAACCTGGCCAAATTGGCCTGCTTGGTATTTCCCATACATGACATTCTTGCTTCCTTCCACTTTTTTTTAAAGCCTCAATGCAGGTCTTTGGTCTTTGTCTTTTAAAAATATTTTAATACATTTGTGTATTTTTACATGCATTTATAATCTGCCCATTTAACTACCCTCTCCCACGCCTCCCCCAGCATGCAAGAAGTCCAGCAAAACACATTTCCACATTGGCCCTGGCTGAAAATAATGTCTCTTCATTTTAAATCTTTTGCACTTCTCTGACAGGAGGTGAGTAGCAGCGTGTTTGATCTTCAGTTTTCTACACTTGATTTTATCATTATATCAATCAGAGTTCTAGAGTCTTTAAAAGTTATTTTTCCTCTGCAGTGTTGTCATTATGGAAGTCAGTTCCCTAAGTCTGAACACTTCCCTCTACATGAGTTTTTTTTTTTTAAGCAGTTGGGGTTAAGTAGCTTGCTCAAGGTTACACAGCCAGTTATTTCTGGGTGTGGTGCTAAGTATCTGAGCCCAGATTCGATCCCCAGGATCCGCCGACACTGGAGCCGGTGCTCTTACTCGTTGTGCTACCTGGCCACCCCTAATGAGTTCTTTTTACCCTGTACTTTATTTTTTTTAAATTTTGTTAAATATTCTTATTTCATTGAATACTAACCAATTTCATTTAAAAAAAATTTTGGCATTCAAAAAATTAAAATTTTGAGTTTCAGATTTTCTCCCTCCCTTCCCCCCCTCTTCCACCCAGTAAGAAGGCAAATAATATGTCAATCATACACGTGAAGTCACGTAAAACATATTTCAATATTAGCCATGTTACCTTCCAAAAACACAAAAAAGCAAGAAATATTAGGTAAAAGAAAGTATTCTTCAGTCTTCACTGAGTTCATCAATTCTCTCACTTTAGGGAGGTAGCATTTTTCTTCATGAAATTACTTGAATTACTTGGATCACTGTCTTGATCAGAGTAGTTAAGTCTTTCAGTTGATCATCATTTCAATATTGCTGTTATTGAGTACAGTTTTCTCCTGGTTCTACTCACTTCACTTTGCATCAATTCATATACCTTTTCCCAGACTTTATTTTTTAAAATAAATTTTCAATGATGTCTTTTTTTAAAAAATCACCAAAATTTCTCCCAGTATTCTCCTTCCTCTTCCTCTCAGAAAGCCATACCATGTAACATTTTTTTTTTGCTTTTTTTTTTTTTTGGAGGACAGCTGGGGTTAAGTGACTTGCCCAAGGTCCCACAGCTAGTTTTTGTGTTAAGTGTCTGAGGCCACTTTTGAACTCAGGCCCTCCTGACTTCAGGGCTGGTGCCACCTAGCTGCCCCTGAATATTCTTTCTTAAAGAAGACATTACAGAAAAACAACCATACCATGGCTGCTTCTCACAATGTATGTATCTTTGTTCTGCCCTCATAGTTTGTTACTTCTTTGCTGAGAAAGGGGGGGGTATGTTTTATTATTATTATATTTACTTTACACCAATTTACACCAGTTTATTCTTGTTCTTCAGACCCATTACTGATTTTTCAGTTCCTTGGAATTTGGCTTCCTTTTACTCACTGATCTTTGAATTTTCATACTTGGAGTCATGCTGGATATTGTGTTTCTGTTTATTTCCCTCTGCATCTTTCATGTCTCTCAGAATTCATTTGTCATTTCTTCCAGCATAGTGATATCCCATTGCACTTACACAATATATTATACTCGTCCATTCCCTAATCGATGGGCACTTTGTTCCCATCATTGCTACCACAGAAGGTGCTGCTGTGAATGTTTTAGTATATATTGGAACGTTCCTCTTTGACATCCTTGGGCTATATACCGGACTACCGAAATCATTGGGCCAAAGGTTATACTTTGCAGTTCTTTTGAGAGTTGTTGGTTCATATGCTTTGACCGTTTATCTCTTGGGGACTGGATATTAGACTCATGGATTTATTAAATGCTTATAGATCTTGGATACCAAATCCTTATCGAGAAGTTTGATGCAAAGATATTTTTTTCCCATTTGACCACTTTGCTTCTTATCCTAGAAGCATTAATGTTGTCTGTGTAAAAACGTTTCAGCTTCTGGTTCCCTCTTCGGCTATAAACATAGTATTATGTTCTTTCAGTTACTTTACTAAATAAAGTAAAACATGGTGCAGTGGGTGGAATGCCGGGCCTGAAGTCAGAAGACTCATCTCCCTGAGTTCAAATGTGAGCTTAAGACACTCACCAGCTGTGTGACCCTGGACAAGTCACTTAGCCCTGTTTGCCTCAGTTTCATCTATAAGATGAATTGGAGAAGGAAATGGCAAGCCACTCCAGTATCTTTGCAGGGGGTGGGGAGGACCCCAAATAGGGTCACAATGAGTCAGACACCCTGAGAAATGACTGAATAACAAAAATTAACTTTAATCTTTTTTTTTTTTTTTGAGGTGGCACTGTTTCTACTGGCTCTCTTCCCCTCACCCCACCCCTTCCTCTTATTTGATATTTCCCCTCCCTTGCTTTTTCTCCTGGTTCCTTTGTTTTTAAATTTCTTTTTTTTTTTGCTTTTCTATTTTTGCTTTTCTTCCTTCCTTCCTTCCTTCCTTCCTTCCTTCCTTCCTTCCTTCCTTCCTTCCTTTCGGGGTTAAGTGACTTGCCCAAAGTCACATGGCTAGTAAGTGTGTCAAGTGTCTGAGGCTGGATTTGAACTCAGGTCCTCCTGACTCCAGGGCCGGTGCTCTATTCACTGTGCCATCTAGCCACCCTAATTTCTTTTTCTTTTTGCTCTTTTCAAGAAAGATTTTTCTCTCTTCATTTTCCATCTTCTCTTTCTACTAGACCTTCATTCACTGATTCATCACCCCTAAAATGATTTCTGTCTTCTTCATGCTTCTTCAAAGCTTCCAAGGCATTCATTCTAGGCTCTCCTCTCTAGAGAGTTCCTGCCACTGCCTTATAGGGTTTACTCCATGGATCCCCTTTTCTAGTGGGTCTCACTTGCCGAACAATAGGCATCATTATAGATGTCATAAAGGACACTTCCCCATTAGAGGGCCCCTCCCCACCATGTTCCTTATTACTTAGTCCACCTATGATTTATATCTGATTTTGTTGACTTTTTTTTTTCTACATTTGTCTAGAAATCTCCTTCTGGAGTCTGTTCTCCCACTTCTCCAGCTGCCTATGTTGCAAGGAGTTCCAGCTTTCTACTCCCTCTCCTCCCCAGAACAAGTAGACTTTTCAAGTGCCAAATCCCTCAGCCTCATCCAGTGTAAGGTTCTCTTCACCCATAGGACAATTCAGTGGGATCCTCTCTCACCTCCAAAGTAAGGCCTATTCCCTTCCCTCCCCCACTTTTCAACTCCCTTATCCCCCAGCTTCTTCTCTTTCTGAGACCACAGAGGTCACCTTTCATCCTCATTGTTAGCCCTTGATTTGACCCTCACCCCCACAAATCATTCTTGTCTCCCTATTCCCCTACCCTCCTTTATATACCTTTCCCATGTTGTAATGTAGTCCCACAAAAGAGGCTTTCTTTCACTAGTAGACATGTCACTATATTCTGTCCATAATGTCCCCATCCGCCTCTTTATTGTGACCTCTATAAGATTTCCACCTTCACCCCTGTCTCATGTAGAAAGAAGTCTATCACTCTGTTGCTGTCATTGTCTGCTTAATTTATTCACTCCTGCATTTCTGTTATTTGGGAGTGTTTGAGAGGCAAATAATCTCTTCAGTTCTGGTTTTCTTTCTAAAAATGTTTCAGACTCTTCCTTATTATTAAATATCCATCTTTTGTCCTGTGTGGTTAAGCTCAGATTTGCAGGATTGGTCACCTTGAGTGAGCACCATTGCTCTTTGGAGCACATTATTGGAATAAACCTTCCTTTTTCTAGTGACTGCAGAATGGTGTTGCATTAATTGAATATCCTTTCCTTTATATGTGAAGGACTTTCTCTTGATGGCTTGCAGAACTTATTTCTGAATTGAATTGTTAAATTTAACCTCTATGTGTCTTGGAATTTGTAGTCTTGGTTTTTTACTTTTGTTTTAAAGGTGATCTGTGAATTCTTCTAATTAGAATTTTACTTTCTATGTTTAGAAGTTTGGGGCATTCCTTCTATTACTTCCTTTGTTATGGTGTTAGGAATTTTTTTGACCTGTCCTGTTCTTCTAGGAGACCTGTGATCTTCAGGTTGTCTCTGTGCATTTTGTCTTTGAGTTCAGTATGTTTTGCTTGCATAATGAGTGTATTTTCTTTTAATGTTACTGCTTTTTGCTTCTCTTGTAGCTTGTCCTGTGTATTTGCCTTCTCACTCTCTTATTCTGTAATTTGTTTCTTTGATGAAGCTTGCCATTGCAGATGTAAGTTTTTCTATTCTGTTCATTAGTTTTGCTGTGTAGGATATAAATTCCGCTCTCATAATTCTTGTTCCTTTTATACCACTCAGGAATAACTTGTTATGGCTCTCCAATCTCCTCAAATTCCACAGTGTCCTCTGTCTCATCGGGTGTTGGATTATTTTCCTTTGTTTTGCATTATTTATCAATAGATGCCAGAATTCATTTACTAGATCTGGAGGCCATATTTTCTTTTGTTGTTACTGTTTTTCTCATTGATTTATCTGTTTATGTTCAAGGTCTTTTGAGTTTTCTTCTTCCTGAAATCTTTGGTCTTTTCTGTCTTTTTCTCCTCTTATTTCCTGACTCCCTTCCTTCTGTGGTTTTCTTGGGGGCTGGATATCAAAGTATCTCAGCTCCTTCCATGCTGGGCAATTGTCACCAGCCTTGTCTCTGCTCCACTTGACTCCGCTTGACCCCATCTGGGTGCTATATTCTTTGTCTCGGCCTTGATGGAGTGCTGCATAGCTCCCCACATGCATGGCATCCATTCCTGATGGCTTGTCCCATTCCCTCTGTTCCTCAGTTCTCTGCCCCCTAACCAGCAGTTTAGTTTTGCAGCACTGACCCTTCTGGGTTGTTGCCCCTGGCAGGCTTTTGATCCTAAAAGGCTGTGACCAAGCTAGCTTTTGAGGCTGGAGCAAAGTTCCACGTCTTGAAGCCAGTGTCTTCATGGCATTAGAGAAAAAGAAGGGGGACTGGGTTGCAGGGCTGAGTTTTGACTAAGCCTTTGTGTTGTCCTCAGGTCTGCTAGTGCAGCCTCACTTCCCCTCACTGAGGTGGAGAAGGGGTGCTGAGTGAGCTCAGGGTCAGTGAACCATCAGTTCCTGGGTTTGGGGGTTGTTTTTTAATGCTTTTGGGTTAGAGAGAGACCCCTGAAGTTGTTTTATCTTTGAAGTTACCTTATCTTCTGGTTTTGAGAGGTTGTAGCAATCCAGGGACAACATCTTGTTGCTCATGTGACCCGGTGGGTCAGAAGTTACAAATTTAGTCACTTTTCTTGTACAATTACAAATTTCTATCCAAAACTGCTGGACAGATTCATAGCCTCACCAACTGTATTTCTGTGCCTGGCTTCCCATAATTCCTCCACTGTGTTGTTTCTCCCACCTTTTTTTGGTCTTTCTTTGCAAATTTCTAGGGTATGAGGTAGAACTTCAGTTGTTTTAATTTGTGTTTTTCTTATTAGTGAGTTGGAGCATTGAAACATATGCTCTTTTGCAAATTTTGCTATCCCCTCTATTTGAAAAATGCTTTGCTACTACTTTGTGCAATAGTCCAAAGGTATGTCAAATGCTGTTTTTGCTTAACTTATTTACTGATTTCTGCTGTACTATGTTTTTGATACATTGAAAAAAAACCACCTTATTTCCCACAAAAAAAAACATGTTTTCATTTTAGGCTGAAAAGAAATTTTTTTTGTAGTTTTCTAGGCAGGGCTGTGTTTTGTAGCATTTAGATTTGTAGGTATGCCAAATTTTTTGCCCTGTGCTTCTTTATCATTTGACATTCTAGGCACAGATGTCCAGTTGAGGCAGACCTATTTCCCTCCAAGGTATGCTCCCATGAGTGGCATTCAAGGTGTTATTTGGAGCATCATTGACAGGAGTTACAGGGTGGTGAGGCCCAGCTAAATTCCTTGTCACATTTCCCCTGGGGTCCAGAAGAAGCTCCTTCTTGGCAAAAGAAGTTGGAAAAGACCCTGGGATTAGCTGGGAAAGCATGGGCAGGTTCTCATGATAGTGATAAGTGGAAATCACTATGAAAGCTGATGGAAAACTGGAAGCAGGAGCTAAGCACTGAAGTGGGAGGAAGGAAAAATAGATATTTGGTCTTGCAGCCTCAAGCACTTACTAACTGTGTGACTGGGCAAGTCACTTCACCCTGTTTGCCTCAGTTTCCTCATCTGTAAAATGAGCTGGAGAAGTAAACTACAAACCACTGCAGGATCTTTTGTCAAGAAAACCTCAAATGGGGTCATGAAGGGTTAGACACAACTGAAACTACTCATGATGGTGTACCAGAAGATAGCAGTAGGTAGGCAGACATCTGAGAAACTACTCTGGTCCTAAAATATAGGTATCTGTACTTACATGAGTTGGTATAGACTTTGTGCAACCCTGTACAAAATACTCAGCAGTGAAATGCCCCTTCTTTATTCTGTCTTGAGCTAGGCTGCTGCAAAATTGTTAAGCATTTATTTTCTTTGCATTTCATTTAAGGATTTGATTTCCTTAAAATGAATTCCTGTGATCTTGGGTTGAAGATGTTTATAAACAATGCATTTACTGCATTTTAACTCTTTAATTTTTAAAATGTCCTTAAAATTATCCAAGGCTGCTAAGCATGCACATAACTCCTTCCACCTTTGAGAAAGCATTGTAGAACTGGAAACACCGTATATATCTTAAAAGTCTGGGTATCCTTGGAGGTAGGAGAAAGAGATAATTTTAGATTAATTATGTAACATTGAACAGCCTGGGTAAAGGGAAAGGATGGGACTGCACGGGGTGTTGGGTTTAGTGGTTTTGATTTGGCTTTTCTGAGCTGTTGTAAGCTGCTTCCAAGTGATTACATAAATAATATGCAGTAATCTAGGTCATGCACTAGTTGCTGACGTCTTCATGATAAAGGGTGTTGTTTTCATTTCCGTAATATCACATGTAAAAAATGAAGTGCATTTCTCTCTTATTAATATTATGCATATTCACTATATCCACCATCTACTGTACGTTCATTGTGTAACACCAATGCCAGTGTAGCTACAACAGTGTGCAGTTTGATTCTGTGTGTCTCGCCAATTGTTTCTCTTCTGTAAGATAAGGATCTAGCATCCATGTTCGGGTATGGCAGATGGTGGAATTGTCATAATCATGTAACTGATCAATCAGGGAATCACTATCTTGGAATGAAATTTTTAGATAATCCAAACCAAGTTCTGTTAGTTTATCCATTCACCCCAGTAGAATGTAAGCCCCTTGCAGTCAGGATTTGTTCTTATTTTGCCTTTTTGTGTACTCAGTGCCTTGTGCCCAGTAACCGTTTGTCAGCATACTGTAGCAGACAGTGAAGAGTGCACAGTACTGCTGGGATTTCACCTCTGATATTTTTTTAGTTGTGACAACTTTGTCTCTCTGAGCCTCAGTTTTCATTCTATACATGGGGATTATAATATCTGTAGTATTAAGGGTTGCTTTGAGGAACAAATGAGATCATGCAGTTTAAAGGTTTTGTAAATCTTAAAGCACAATTGTATATATGTAGAAATGTCAGTTATTCAGTTATTGAGGCACCTAGGTAGCATCATGGATAGAGCACCATGCTTGGAGATAAGAAGACCAAAGTTCAAAGTACTTACAAGTTGTATGATCCTGGGCAAATCACTTAACCTCTTTCTGCTTCAGTTTCCTCTTCTGTAAAATGTGGATAATTAGAGTTCCCATCTCTTCGGGGTGTTGTGAGGATCAAATGGGAGAATATGTGTAAAGTGCTTGGCTCAGTGCCTGATACATAGTAAGCTCTATATAAGGCTTATTCACCTCATTTCCTCCCTCTCCCCACTAGCCCCCACTTATTACTTTAAAAATGATTTGTCCTATGATAGTTAAAATCTCTTAACTCCTTCCAATTTATAACAAAAGAGGAACTGGGTGGGAGGGTGACTAGTTTTTTTGTTGTTGTTTTGGGCTTTTTTTTGTGCCACTGTAGCCTATCTAAGCAGTGCTGGCTGGATATGAACCCCAACATCTGGGGGACAGAGCATATTTGATATTGGGGGCTATGGAGCAAGGGTATCTTATTACCCTACAGACATCACCTTGAAGCCCTAGGGCATTCATTGGCTGATTCTTAAGTGGCCAGGAATGTCAGAATTGCCACACTGCGTCTCAATCCCAGGCACCATTTTAGAAAAGACAAGTTGAACTTTGTCTAAAAGCTAGGGACTGGAATAGTGAAAGGACTGTGATGAGTGGTTGAAGGAACTAGAGTGGGGAGTTGGGGGGTGGTGTATGAGATTTTCAGTCTGGAAAAAAGACTTGGCATGCTGTAATGGGAATGTAAATTTTAAAGATCTTCCCTGCCCCTAGGCTAAAGTGCACCTGGAGCCTGGGGTGGGAGGCTTGTTTTTCAGTAGATACTTTTTGATTGGCCAGTGGGTCCAAAAGATTGTTACATTCTCTGAGCCAGGAGAAGGCTAGATAAGCCCTGATGTGTAGCTTTGTTTTGGGGCTCACTTTGAGAAGTGTTCTGTGATTTGATGTGGATTCTGGGAAGCCATTGTCCTGAGCCCCCCGGCTTTGAAAAAACCCAGATGTTGAAACCCAGATGTTGACTGCGTATGGATGTAATGGTTGGACAGTTTGAAATCTGTCTACTAGATCTGTTTCTGTCTTGATAATTCTGTCTGTGTACTTTGAAGTTCGGGGTGCTGACCTTTTCCCCTGAACAAGGTAAACGATATATGTCTGACTGATTAAAGTAAGCTTGTTAACCCATTTTGAGTTGCTTTCCTTTATCAAAGCAGATCCAAGAACCTGTATTGGCAGCAAACCCTGAGGACGCTTGGGATGCTTGCTGCCACACATGCACAGACAAGACAACAGTCTTTTGAAGGGCTGTCTAGTATCTTTTCCTTGGGGCACTAGGGTCTTCTGTTATCCAGCTTCTTTTCCCTTAACACAGGATTTTATTGGAGTCAGAACCTTGACAGCTGGTTGTTAAATTTTCATTGTGAGCATTTACACCTCAAATCTGTCTTAAGTGTTAGAAATTAGGTCTCAATTTATCATTTTGCTGATTGTCTAGGCCAGGAATGGGGAACCTGCAGCCTTGAGGTCACATGTGGCCCTCAAGTATAGCCCTTTGACTGAATCCAGACTTCACAGAACAAATTCAGTTAAGAAAAGAATTTGTCAGGGGCAGCGGAGTCAGGAGGACCTGAGTTCAAATCCGGCCTCAGACACTTGATACTTACTAGCTGTGTGACCTTGGGCAAATCACTTAACCCCAATTGCCAAAAAGCAAAAAAGAAAGGAAAAGGATTTGGCAATTAAGAAATCATTGATAAATCTAAAGAAAATAGTTTCTTTTCAGTGATGAAATTAGAAGCATAATTGGAAGAGCAAATTTGGCTCAGTACTCTAGTCCATTTAGTGGAAAAATAGGAACCACAATCGTGATATTTTAATGTAGACCCACCCCCCCCACCCATATTGTGATCTGATAGTAAAGTCCCCAATAACTTTGAGGGAGAAATAAGCCAGAGCAAACTATGCAAGGACATGGTAAAACCATCATGTCATCCACTATTGTAACCACTGTTTGTTGTTCTTGGGTAAGATATACCTCATCTCTTCTCTAAATAACCCACTAAATAACTCTAAATAACCATAACTGCAGTTTTGTCTAAAAGGTCTTTCATTATTATAAAAGTATTTGGTCACCTACTCTTGTCTTCTGCCCATGAACAGGGAATTTCTTCTCATTCTATTAACAAATCTTAGTAGCTTCATGGCAGATATTCCCCTACAGGAGCTCCCTTTTCCCCTTGAATGAATCCTCCTTTGCCTCCTCCTCCTTCTCCTGTGAAAGGTGTTACTTAGCTGTCCTAAGTTGCCACAGGATGCTTCTGATGGGTTGTATACTCTAAGGGGCTCTGAAAAATGAGAAAAACTGTATCTGTACCCTGGGAAACTGATGCTACAGTCAGCAATCTTCCTTAGCATTTTAATACATTTCTTTGCATTTAGTTTCGCTGCCTAACTTTGACCCACAGTCATTGGGCCTTTGCTGACAGGTGTTGTTTTGTTCATTTGTTTCCTCCATGACCCCATTTGTGGTTTTCTTGGCAAAGATACTGGAGTAGTTTGCCATTTCCTTCTCCAGTTTATTTTACAGGTGAGGAAACTGAGGCAAATAGGGTTAAGTGACTTGCCCAGGGTCACACAGCAAAGAAGTCTCTGAAGCCAGATTTGAACTTAGATGAGTCTCTCTGGTCCCAAGCCCAGTGTTCTGTGCACTATGGCGCCACCTAGCTGCCTATCTTTGACCCACAATCACTGGCCTTCTATTGACAGGTATACCTCTAAGAGATTCCCTAATATCTGCTATCGAAATTTGAAAAATGTTAAGAGGTGGGAAAAGTGGGGTTACCAGGAAAGAGTGGTTTTTTTTATAAATATTCCAAAACCAGATTTTTTAGTAACGCTAAATTTTGTGACATTTTTAGACTGTCTCATAATTATTGTTATTGTATGTTGCTTCTCTTTAGGCTGGCTTCAATCTATTTCTTTGGACTATGTAAGTTAAATGGATAAGGAATGATTATTTGCTTTTAGGGCCTTCTGAATTGAGAAAAATGAATTATTGAACAGCAGATGTCTATAAATTTTCAGATACTGCTTTTTTTTGGAGGCAATTGAGGTTATGTAGCTAGTTAAGTGTCAAGTGTCTGAGGTGGGATTAGAATTCAGGTCCTGATTCCAGGGCCAGGGCTGTATCCACTCCACTACCTAGCTGCCCCAATTTCTAGCCCTTGCTAAAGGTATTTCAGAATATGGGAAACATATAATTACTGTAAAAATATTACACTTTGCAACTTTTAAAATTACTCTTTGTGATCTGAACGTGGCAAAGGGCTGTCTCAGCAGAGGACCTTACTTTAGTGCTAAAATAGAGGTCACTTGTCCAGAGCAAGAGGGGCAGCAAGGTGGTGCTTTGGAAACAGTTCCAGACTAGAGTAACTTAGGAAGACTCATCTTCCTGAGCTCAGATCTGGCCTCAGGTACTTCTTAACTGTGTGACCATGGGTAAGTCTTGTTTGCCTCAGTTTCCTCATCTGTAAAATGAGCTGGAGAAGGAAATGGCAAACCACTCCAGTATCTTTCCCAAGGAAATCCCAAATGGGATCATGAAGAGTTGTATACGAGAGAAATGACTGAGGGGAGGTTCTTTTGGAGCATGCTTGACTACAAAATCACAGTGATAAGAGTTGTGGCCTTGACATAGCCAGAGATGAAAGAAAGGCTGAGAGAAAAGAAAAGAATAATCTATTAAGGAAAGTCCATCCCATAATTTGTAGCCTGGTAAATTCACATGTCTACCTTCCCTTTTGGTAGAATTTCTATAGTCTGTTACTTTTAGCTTCTCTCTTCACCCCACCTCTGTGAGGGAGGGTTAAAGGCAATGTTGTATGTACTGCCTTTTTCAAGCTGTATGACAAATATGACAAGCATTTGGGGGGGGAGGGGAGTACTGCTTCATCATTTTAAAGGATTCAGGTTTGTTTGTTTTTTTATTGATAGGGTCCTGCCCTGATAGAAACAGAAAGCTGCTTACCAAATCCTGGTTTCCTGGCCAGAACTGAGGCAGAGTGGCGTTTTCCAAGGTGTTAGAAATGATGCCCCCCTATCAATGAAGTCAATGGGGTGTCAATCAATGACTATAATTTAGGCACCTCTTACCATACCAGATTTCCTGATTTCAGGCCAAGTATTAGTTCTAAACCCTGCTAATAACTTTATTATGTCTCAGTTTCATTGACCACCAAATGTAGATAGAGAAACAGTAATAAACTGAATGAAACTTGGGACAGATCTCTTTCCTAATGTGTAATTGACTCCTGGCATTTAATACAACAAATCTGAAAAACAAATAATTTTTGTCTTTTTAAAAAAATATTTTCTCTGTCTCTTCCACCTGAGCCATACTTTACAACAAAGAACAAAGAGAAAGGGAAAGAAGCAGTTCTGCAAAATTAACCCACCAACAGTTTTCTCCAACTGTAGGAACTCCATCTCTCCAATAAAGGGAAGGAGGTATATTCTCTCATTTGATCACTTCCAGACCATCTTGTTGTTCAGTCATTTTTTATTCATGTCCAACTTCTTCTCGAGCCCATTTGGGTTTGGTTTTTTTTTTTTTTGGCAGAGATACTGGAGTGGTTTGTCATTTCCTTTTTCAGACTCTTTGGCAGATGAGGAAACTGAGGCAAACAGGCTTAAGTGACTTGGCCAGGGTCACACAGCTAGGAAGTGTCTGAGGTTAGATTGTCACTCAGTTCTTCTTGATTCCAGGCCTGGTGCTCTATCCACCTTGCCACCAGCTGCATTCCTGCTGCCTTCATCCTTATCTGCCCCCCACCCCAACCCTCCTTAGAGCATTAAACTCTACCCTTGGGAAACTGAACTTTGAAAGTGAATTTTTACCTTATTTTGCTTGGAACCAGGTCTCCACACCACTTCAGCCAAGCCCTGTACCATGCCTTCCCCCCAACTCCCTTTCTTGTCTGCTTGGTCTCCTTTGTCTTCTGTCTTCCCCTGTTACAATGCAATCTCTTTTTCGGCAAGGATTGTCTTACTTGATTTCAAGCAAATATATAATAAAGATTTTATCTATTGGTCTGTCTGGGCTTATTATCATTTAAGTTCTTTTCCTTTTTTATTCTTTCCATTTATATTGTAGTAGTCAGTGCCTATATTACATTGTTTTCCTGCATCTGTTTAATTCACTCTGCACTGGTTAATGTCTTTTACATCTTTCTCTGCATTTTTATTCATTGTTGTGTAGCAAATACTGTTACATTCAGTTCTCACTAGTTGCTTAGTGAGGTCAATGGAGCGGCTACTTTGTTTCCAGTTTGCATTGCTAAAAATATTTTGCTGTATGTGGAACCTCTCTATCTTTGCCTTCCCAAAGAGGTTTTAATTTCCATCTCCCTGTGTACCTTCTGTGGTACATATACTCAAGAACAGAATTAATTTTTTTCTTGCTGTGTTTTCAAGGGAAATGAATGAAAGTAAAAGGCTGATTTGTATGTAAAGTATATAATAAAGCTAGTAAGCATCTTAATGCTCTTATGTAAGAGGTCTTGTATTGAATTTTTACCAGATTCAGATTTGTTCTAATGAGTTTTCCACTTGCTTAAAAATTAATTTGGACATTCTTTTACACTTCACTGGTCATTCCACATAAATACTTTTGATGAGTTAATTTGCCTGAGGCTACAGTGAGCTTTTGTCATTCAGTATGAATTTAGTTGGGCCAGTTGGTTTTATCTCCTGAACTGTACAAAAAACAATACATGACAAGCATTTGACCTGACAGATTTGTAGTCATGCAACCAGAAGCTTAACTAAAAGAAAGCAGAATGAGCAGTGAGTTTTATTATGGTAACATACATTTGCTCTACGGATCACCTCCCTTCCCCTCGCCTCTGTTTCCCCCTATGTGAAGGTGGATGTTAGGGACCTGTCTGTTTAGCCATTATCTTTAACTGATACCTCTTTACCTTCCAGCTCTGGATTGGAGGCATAGTAACAATTTAAGTCCCACCCCCCATGTTTCTGCCCAAACAAGGGACCCAGTGGATTCCGGTGGCTGTTTTCTTTTGTTAACATGGCAAGATGATTTTGATTCAAAACTGATGTCCTTTAAAAGAGGGATAACTATTTCACTGGTCCCTATGTCTTAGCTTAGAATACTCTAAGGTATGACCTAAGCACCAGGGTACAGAGCTTTAGTAAGCTCTTAATATAATTATAAAATAATAAAAATACGTGTGACTTAATGATCAGAGGGAGTGTTTAGGACTTGAGGAAACAGATCTTTTGTCATGTTCCTACTCCTTGAGCTCTCTCCCTTCACTTCCAGGCTTTCCATAATAATAATAAAAGTCATAATGATAAACAACTAGCACTTACCACTCCATTATCTTTGCCAAGAAAACCCTATAGACAAATCCACGAGGTTACTAAGTTAGACACAACTGAATGACTGAACAAAC
The DNA here is from genome assembly GCF_028583685.1 of Petaurus breviceps papuanus. Lineage (NCBI taxonomy): Eukaryota > Metazoa > Chordata > Mammalia > Diprotodontia > Petauridae > Petaurus > Petaurus breviceps. Next base: position 58,963,858 of record NW_027185764.1, on the reverse strand, counting down.
ATGTGAAAGGCATTGCTTGTTTCTGGAGGTATAAAGACATCATAGTCTCTACTTCTGCCGTGGGGAGTTTGTAGCCTCGAGGCCACATGTGATTCTCTGGGTCTTCAAGGTCAACCCTTTGACGAAATCCAAATTTCACAGAACAAATACCTGTAATATAAAGATTTGTTCTGTGAAGCTTTTTTTCAGTCAAAGGGCCACACTTGAGGACCTAGAAGGCCACATGTAGCCTGGAGGCCACAGGTTCCCCAACCCTGCTCTACCTACAAGGAATTTACTTTTTATGGAAAGAAATATGTACAATTGAAGTATTATTGATCCTTTAGTAAAATAATACTAGCTAGCGTTTATGTATCACCTTAAGATTTGCAAAACATACATAATTATTATCTGTAGTGCTGTTATCATCACCCCCATTTTACAGATGAGACTATTGAGGCTGAGGGGTTTAAGTGACTTGCCTTACACAACTAGTAAGAGTCTGCAGTTGTATTTGAACTCGGGTCTTCCTAACTCCTGTTTCAGCACTCCTTGAAGGAGGCTAGGGATTTTAAAATGAAGAAGTAAGTAGAGAGTGCACTCCTGGCAGAGAAGGGGGAACATAGGGCAACAAATGAGAAGGGAGATGGAATGTCTTATGGGGAACAATAAGTAACCAGTAGATCAACTTGGACAGCATGTGGAATGCCTGCCTAAGGGGGAGTATTGTGAAATCAATCTGGAAAAATTGGTTTGAGAAAGATTGTGAAGGATTTTAAATGTTAATAGAAAAATTGATAGTGTAGCCTAGAGGAAATTGGGAGTCACTGAAGTTCCTTCTTTTTTCTCCCTGGGGGCAACTGTGTATCGTCATCATTTCTTTAGAGCACTTGAAACTGCTGTTTTTTCAGAGGTCCTTGTTCTGAAGGTGAGAGCTTCACCCTTAATTATCTAGTTCTGGTGGTTCATTGCTTTTTTTTTTTTTTTTTTTTTTTTGCTTTTTGGAGGGCAATTGGGGTTTAGTGACTTGGTCACATGTGACCAAGTCACTTAACCCCAATTGCCCTCCAAAAGTGTGTCAAGTGTCTGAGGCCTGATCTGAACTCAGGTCCTCCTGACTCCAGGGCCTCTGCTCTACTCACTGTACCACAGCCTGCCCATCATTCTCTGAACTACAGTAGAAATTAAATTTACAGATTGGTACCCAAGGAACTCTTGTAGATGTTAGCACCCAGGCTGGCACCTACTAAGTGCTTAATCAATGTTTACTGATTGATTAAGCCACATGACTTATTTTAAAGGGGTCCTCTGACCCAGTAGCCCAAGTTTTCAGAATAGATTTTGATTTTATTTATTTTTAGAATTGGATCTTATTTTTATTTATATCTTCTGTTTTTACATTACTTTTCTGTCTGAATAGATATTACCCTACTTCCCTAACCATTGAACCTCCCTTGTGACAAAATAACTCATTGATTTAAAAAAAAAGGTTACAACAAAAATGTACTACCCTTTTTCTTCCTGATTTTAAAAGAAACCCTTGATTTATAGTTAATAATTTAGTGCTTTTACAAATTTTAATCCATGTTATTTTTCTTTTTAAGGGGATGGCATTTCCTGTGGACATGCTGAATAATTGTAGTCATGAAGAATTAGAAAGTTCTGCAGAAGATTACTTGTTAGATCTCAGGTGTGGGGATCCAGAGAACCCAGAACATTTTCCTTTTCTCAACAATCTGGTAAGGTGTTCTAGTCCTGGTTTTTATTTTAACATTAATAATGAATGAATTTAGGAGTGAAACCTTATTTCCAAGGAGTGTCCCCTAGAAGGTGCTAAATTGCTTAATTTATAATTTTTAAATGCTAATTGTAAATTTTTGATACTTTAACGAGTTTAATGCTTTTTAGGTATTTGTGAGTTATAAGATTGGTTTTAAAAAAAGAAAATAAAATAAACTTTTAAATTTGGGGTATTTTAAAAATATATATTCATAATATTTATTTTTAGAAAGAGCTTACCTCATCAGAAAGATAAAGCAAAGTGGTAATTAGTATGTGGCAATGTATAATAAGGGCTTCAGTGGACTGGATGCTGGGCCTGGAATTACAAAGACTCATCTTGGGAGCCAAGATGGTGAAGTAGATGCACAAACTTGGCATGGGCTCCCACTCCAATCACTTCCAATACGTGTAAACAAACTTTAGAGCTACAGAACCCACACAGTGACAGAGAGAAACAAATCTCCTGCTGAAGAAAGCCCAGCATGTGAGCAGGAAGGGTCTGTCGCATTGAGCTGGGAGCCAAGTGCAGTCTGGGGCGAGCCACGTGGTTCCAGCCCCAAGGTAGTCCCAACTAGTGGCTGCCAGAGCAGACTTCAGGACAGTGGACAGCTGTGGTGGTTTCCACACTTCTCAACCCATAAATATCAAAGACAAAGTAAAAGGTCAGTGCAGAACTCTATTGGAATGGGGGACTGAAGAGCAGGGTCCAGCCCTTGCCTCTGGGGTGAGAAGCTGCTGGAGACAGGTGGCTGCTTCCAGAGCTCCTGGCCTGTAGATCATGGGGGGACCATTCGACCATTCAGAGGGTAATGGGTCTTGCTTTTACCTGCTTGGATCTGGATCACAGTCTTGGGTGGTGGTCCTGAGGCGTGTGACTGGTGAGCCAGAGCTTGTAGGGGCTGTAGAGAGGATTCCCTCCTAATAGCTGCAGCAGCTGCAAAAACCCCAGCGATTTGGGACATTTTGGGACATTTGGCAAAGTGCTCAAAAATCAAGTAATTGGCTGGCAATATGAGCAAGCAGTGGAAGCACAAACAGACCATAGAATCATTTTGGGGGGACAAAAAGGATCAAGGCATGGAGTGGGAGGAAGACAGCAAAATCAGAACTCCTGCATCAAAAGCCTCCAAGAAAAATATGAATTAGTTATAGGCCATGGAGGAGCTCAAGAAGAATTTTGAACATAAAGTAAGAGAAGTGGAGGAAAAATTGGGAAGAGAAGTGAGAATGATAACAAGAAAATCATGAAAAGCAAGTCAACATCCTGCTAAAGGAGACCCAAAAATACACTGAAGAAAATAACACCTTAAAAAATAGACTAGTCCAAAAAGCCAATGAAGAGAAGAATGCCTTAAAAAGCTGAATTTGCCAGATGGAAAAGGAATTTCAAAAACTCACTGAAGAGAATAATTTCTTCAAAATTAGATTGGAGCAAGTGGAAGCTAATGATTTTATGAGAAATTCAGATACTATAAAACAGATCTAAGCAAAAGAAAAAATAAAAGGCAATATGAAATATCTTATTGGAAAAACCACTGACCTGGAATATAATTTAAAAATTATTGAACTACCTGAAAGCCATGGTCAAAAAAAGAGTCTAATGGGGCAGCTACGTGGTACAGTGAATAGAGCCCGGCCCCTGGAGTCAGGAGGACCTGAGTTCAAATCCGGCCTCAGACACTTAACACTTACTAGCCGTGTGACCTTGGGCAAGTCACTTAACCCCAATTGCCCTGCCTTTCCCCCTCCAAAAAAAAAAGAGCCTAGACACCATCTTTCAAGAAATTATCAAGCAAAATTGCCCTGATATTCTAGAACCAGAGGGCAAAATAGAAATTGGAAGATTTCACTGATTGCCTCTTGAAAAAGATCCCCAAAAGAAAACTACTAGGAATATTATAGCCAAATTCCAGAGTTCCCAGGTCAAGGAGAAAATACTGCAAGCAGTCAGGAAGAAACAATTTAAGTATTGTGGAAACACAATCAGGATAACATAACTTAGCAGCTTCTACATTAAAGGATCAAACGTTTTGGAATATGATATTTCAGAGGTCAAAGGAGCTAGGACTAAAACCAAGAATCACCTACCCTGCAAAACTGAGTATATAATGCTACAGGGGAAAATATGGTCATTCAATGAAATAGAGGATTTTAAAGCATTCTTGATGAAAAAACCAGAGCTGAACAGAAAATTTGACTTTCAAATACAAGAAGCAAGAGAATTATGAGAAGGTAAACAGGAAAAAGAAATTATAAGGAACTTATTGAAGTTGTACTATTTACATTCCTACATGGAAAAATGATAATTGTAACTCATGAGACTTCTAAGTATGAGGATAGTCGAGGGTAATATATATATGTATACTACATGTCTATGTATGTATAGAAGGGTATTTATGTATATTAATATGTATGTGACTGTGGGCATATGTATGTTCATGTATACATAGAGAGGAATTTATTGGGAGAAGGAGAAAGGGAGAGATAGATTAGGATAAATTATCTCATATAAAAGATGCAAGAGAACTTACAATGGAGGGGTAGAGCAGGAAGGTGAAAGGGAATGGGACAACCTGATTCTCATTGAATTTGGCTTAAGGAATAACATACAAAGTCAATTGAGTTTCTTACCCTACAGGAAAATAGGGTGGGGGGGGGTTTGGTAGAAGGGAGGGCAGATTGGGGGAGAGGGTAGTTAGAAGCAAACATTTTAAAAAAGGGATAGGGTCAAAGGAGAAAATAGAATAAGTGGAGGGTGGGATAGGATGGAGGGAAATATAGTTATCCTTTCACAATGTAACTACTATGGAAATGTTTTATGTAACTACACATGTACAACCTATATTGAATTGCTTGTCTTCCCAGTGGGGCTGGGTGAGGAGGGAAGAAGGGAAAAAATCTGGAACTCAGAGTTTTAAAAACAAATGTTTAAAAATTTGTTTTTTACATGTAACTGGGAAATAAGATATACAGGTACGGGGGTATAGAAACCCATCTTGCCCTACTAGAAAAGTTAGGGGGGTGATGGGGGATGATATAAGAGAGAGCAGTTTGGGGGAAGGGGTATTCAGTAGGCTCACTATCTTGGGATGAGGGGTAGGGGAAAGATGGGAAGAAGAAATGTAACTCAAAATCATGTGGAAATGAATGTTGAAAACTAAAAATAAATAAATTCAAAGACTCTTCTTCCTGAGTTCAAATCCAGCCCCAGACATTAGCTATGTGACCCTGGGCAAGTCACTTAACCTGCTTGCCTCAGTTTTCTCATCTGTAAAATGAGTTGGAGAAGGAAATGGCAAACCACTCCAGTATTTTTGCCAAGAAAATGCCAAACGGAGTCCTGGAGAGTAGGACACGACCCAAAAAAAAATGACTGAACTGAATGTACCAGGCATAATAACAATGTGTGATAAAATGGGGGAAAAAAAGAACCAAAAATTGGTAAAGCAGGTCTTTAATGCCAAATGGGGTCAACGAAGAGTGAGACACGACTGAAAAAATGACTGAACTGGATGTACCAGTTTGATAAAGTGGAAAAAAATAACAAAGAATCAAAAATTGGTAGACCAGGTCTCTAATGCCAAATTTCCTATCATCTGTGTAAATCTGTGCGGAACCTTTCTAAGCTAGGCTCCACACTGTATTATCTGTCTCTAAAGTCCCTGCCATCCAGGAGTATATGGGGAAATAAAAGATGTACACAAGGCATACCTTTAAATGTAATGTGCTTTATTAACATTTTCTCCCATTACTTAAATTTAGACAATCAACAGAATAATAAATCGAACCCTGGCTTACAATTTGCTGATTTCTGAAAATCTAACAGCTCCTGGGAGCCGGTTAGAGCTGACTTCAGCACACACCTGCTTCTGGGAAAATATGGTATGGGGGCAGGGCCATCGACTGGTAGAAATGGCTCTGGAGGAAAGTGACTAGGAAGGGGGGTACAGCAGAGGGGGGCGCAGTAGGCAAGCACTTAAACTATGCCGGACAAGGATAGGTTGAAGACTGGGGTTGTCTGGGCATAGGGATAACGATCTCTCTGTCCAGGGGTGACTTGGATGCCACTCTCAGCTCAGCATTGTAATATTCATTCTCTCAGTTGTTGGTGGTATTTGTTTTTTATTTTTTGAGGGGGGAGGGCAGGGTAATTGTGGTTAAGTGACTTGCCCAAGGTCACAGGGCTAGTAATCCTCTCAATTGTTAATCAGTTAAGGTTGATTCCCACCCTGGGGAACACCCACTGTTCAAAGGATATATAAACTGAATTGTCTCCCTTCCCCCATGATCTTCTTTGGTTTAAGAGAGGTGGCCAAATGACCCTCCTTTTATTCATAAACATGCTACCTTATTAATAAAATGCCTAAATGACCATAAACTGTCTCTCCCACTCTTTTTAATAGCCACATAGTGATGAAGCACTTTACATGCTTTAGCCCATTTGATCCTTATAGGGTCCTTTGAAGTAGGTAGGAGTATTTTGAAACAGTCTCAGAGAAGTGACTTGGCATAGGTCACACTGAACGTGGCAAAGATGGGACTTGCTCAGGCCTTCTGACATCTAGCCCTGTTCTCTTTCCATAAACTAAGAGTAGACTCAGTGAGCACATCAGTCAAATCAATCAACGTTTATTAAGCGTCTACTGTATGCCAAGCAGGGTGCAAAGAGCTGGGGATACAAACATAAATAACAACCAAGTCTTACTCTCAAGAAACTTACAGTCTAAAGGAAAGTAAAAAGGATGGGAAGAGGAAGTTGTGTGTGTGTGTGTGTGTTTGTATTGGAGGGGGGAAGGCAGGGCAATTGGGGTTAAATGACTTGCCCAAGGTCATATGGTTAGTAAGTGCTAAGTGTCTGAGGCCGGATTTGAACTCAAGTCTGGGAGGGGGGCTTCTTGGAGACTTCCAGAGAAGTCCAGAAGTGTTCCAATGGGAAATGAATAGAAAAACTGTGTTGAGCCCTTCCTTGTTAAATAGAGGCCCAGGGACATGCTCTTATTCTTCACATACTTGAAACGTTGACTCATAGAGAAAGCTGGTTTCACTTGACTCTATAGAGTAAAACGGAGTATATGTTTTTGAAGAGAGATTTTGGTCAAGGTATAGTAAAACTTCCTTACAATTTAGAAGTGCCAAAGTGGACTGACTTCCTTAGAATATGGAGGCCATTGTCACAGGAGGTCGAGGTAGAGGTTAGATTGCTTGCCAGGGATGGTGTAGAGAGAGGGAGAGCCAAGCCGCAGCTGTTTGATAACCCCTAAGGGTGTGCTTCAGGGACTGGAATACTCTGGTAATATTTTCTGTCACTTGGGGAATTCCTCTTTGGATAACAGAAAGAGATGCCAAGCTGATAAACAATATTCATTATGCTGGAAAGAGAGCATTCATTTATTTAAGCATATTATTGATTAAAAAAAAAATCCTCTCTGTCCCTAACTTGTTTCTTTTTGGGGTGTAATTAGTGACAAACAGTGATTAGTATTTTTTTGCCTTTTGGAGGGGGAGAAGGCAGGGAAATTGGTGTTATGTGACTTGCCCAAGGTCACACGACTAGTAAGTGTTGAATGCCTGAGGCTGGATTTGAACTCAGGTCCTCCTGACTCCAGGGCCTGTGCTCTATTCACTGCGCACCACCTCGATGCCCCCAAAACAATGATTATTTATGAAATGCTTTGCTAATTTGTTAAAAAAAAAAAAACTTTTCTCCCTAATTTTGCACTTTGTCAAAGATCTTGTATCATTGGAATGAGCATGAGAAAAATGGTTAATTTTATTAAAATTGATTAGGTAGCTTTTTTGTAATAATAGTTTTTTTTAATATTTTTTTTATATCGTTTTTCAAAAGTTGACAAGGCACTTTACCAGTGTTAAGTGATTTGATTCTACTTGTGAGGTAGGTGCTATTATAACCCTCATTTTACAGAGGAGAAAACTGAGGCAGGTAGCAATTAAGTGACTTGCCCATGGTTTTCCAGTTAGTGTCCAAGGCATGATTTGAAGCCAGGCCTCTAAGTTTTCTTTGCTCTATCTTCTGGGTCACCTACCGACATCTGGTGGGTGCCTGATCACACAGTTGTTCACAGATGTAATAAATACAACTTAACGTTGTGACAGTGTGTGGTTTTGTTGCACTTTCCCCTTAGCTCCTCATCATAAACCATTCTTATTTCTTTCAGATTCCAATCAGCCTGTCAACTGTTGGCTTCATCCCTCTTTATGGTGGTGATCAGACCCACAAAATTCTTGCTCTTTTTGCGCCAGAGGATTCACTCACAGGTATATTTCTTTTTTGTTTTTTATAAATTAATAGATTTTCCTCCAGACTGTTAGAAACATCTACAATTACTTACATATACATTTGTAACAGTCTATTTCTAACTATATTTAGAGAAGCCCTAACTTACCTCCTCTTTCTTTTTCGGTTCCTTCCTTATCCCTTACCCCAGTGTGTGAAATTATTTTCCTTAACTGAGCAGAGCTAGCCAAGATGGCTTAATTTTACCAAATGTTCAGATAAGCCAACTTGAGGATATTGACTAAAATTCCAAACTAAATATTTACAGAACTTGTAGTTTGTGGTTTGATGTTGGGTTTCTTTAATGGTCTTAGAGATAAACATTTAAAAAGCCCTACTACTAAATAGCAATGATAGGTATAATAAATAGCACCTTTTAAATTATTTTTAAAATGTAATTATTTAACTTAATTATTAATACTCTTGTCCTTCCTTCCTTTTTGATCTGTTTCCTCTGAAGCTGTGGCTCTGTACCTTGCTGAGCAGTGGTGGGCTGTTGATGATATTGTAAAAACATCAATCCCTTCCAGAGAAGGGCTTCAGCAGGTAACAAGATTTTGAAATTTTCTGGTTATGTTGCTCTTCTCCTAATACAGTGTTTTGATGTAGACTAATTATCGTCAGTGGCATTTATCTTCTCTCCCTAGCTCAGTCTGAATAGAATCTTGGGAAATCTTTCCCTACAAACAATTGAAGACTGCCTCTTGGAAACTTCAACCCATTGTCTCTAATTTTTCCTTCTAAACCCAGACAGAGCATATCCACCCCTTCTTTGTGATTGCCTGTCAAATGACTGAAAATGACTGCCGTGTGTCATCCCATCTCCACTTCTCTCCCCATCCCCTCCTCCTCCTCACTAAGGGCATGATATCTAGGCCCTTCACTCTCTTGGTTCTCCCTTTCTGGTTGTTCTGTAGCTTATTAAATGTCCATTCTATGTGACACTTTATCTCCTGCCTTTACTTTTTAAAAATTAAATTCATTTTCAGTTAACAAACATTTATTTTCCTCCCCATTCTCACCATTATGAATCAAAGGAAAAGGAAAAAAATACCTCATTATAAATTTGCCTAGTCAAGCTAGGTAGATTCCAGCCATTTTGTTGTTGTGTTAGGGGCAGCTAGGTGGCACAGTGGATAGAGTGCTGGGCCTGGAGTCAGGAAGACTCATCTTCCTGAGTTCAAATCTAGCCTCAGATATTTACTGGCTGTGTGACCCTGGGCAAGTCACTTAACTCTGCCTCAGTTTCCTCATCTGTAAAATGAACTGGAGAAAGAACTGGCAAAATACTCTAGTGTCTCTGCCAAGAAAACCCCAAATGGGGCTTAGAAGAGTATGACACGACTGAACAACAAAACCTCAATCAAGGCAGATTGCAACCATATGTGTCCAAAAATGTATTTCTCACCCTTTTCTTTTTTTTGAGGCATTTGGGGTTAAGTGACCTGCCCACAGTCACACAGCTAGTAAATGTCCATTGCCCCATTGGAACTCAGGTCCTTCTGACTGCTGGGCTGGTATGCTATCTACTGCACCAACTATCTGCCCCAATGTACCTCTCATTCTGCATCTTTAATATATCACCTCTCTGTCAGGAGGTGGTTAGCGTGCTTTGTCTTCAGTACTCTGGAACTGTGGTTTGGTATTACATCGATCAGAGTTCTTCAGTTTTTCAAAGTCATTTTTGAATGATGTTGATAATTGTGTAAAATTTTCTGCTTCTGCTCACTTCACTCTGGTAAATCTTCTCGGCTTTGCCTGCAACAATATTTCATTGCTTGTTATGGTACGATAATGTTCCATTACATTAATATGCCATAAGTTGTTAAGCTATTCTCCTGAGCACTTGCTTATTGCCCCCCCCCCTTTTCTTTTTGCTACTACAGAAAGACATTTTTGTCCATATGAATCTTTCTCCTTTGGTCTCTTTGGAGTATAGACCCTGTGATTTTATTACTGAGTTCAAAGGATATGTACGATTTAATGACTTTGGGGGCATAGTTTCAAATTGCTTTCTAAAAGGGCTAAATCAATTCATAGCTCTAACAACAGCGCATTAATATTTCTCTTTTTCCTCAGCCTCCAATAATTTGTCATTTTCCTTTTTTGTTAATCCGATGGGTGTAAAGTGGAACCTCAGAGGTTGCTATAATTTGCATTTTTCTAATTATTAGTAATTTGGTGCATTTTTCCTGTGGTTTTGATAGGGTTTGAATCTCTCTATTAGAAAACTTCATACCTTTGCTATCATGCCTAGTATAAGTGGTTCTCTCATGTAGAAGAAAACATTCTACTTGTATTTCAGCCAGATCTGTCAAAGATACTATTTATTTATTTAAGAAAAAGGGCTGACTAGCAGAGTTCTTATTAAATCAGAGGGAAAAAAAATTCCTTCCCTTACCCTCACAAGGTAGTTCTCATATCACATTTTATAGCAGTTGAGAAACAGAAGATGAAACTTCACAGAAATTGTAAAGCAAAAGCAGAGATTTCTTTAGAGTTTTGAGAATGACTGAATAATGAGATCAGGGTTGATATCTGTCTGCACAGCACTTCTCTTTGGAGAAGATGTCATGCCAGAACTGATTCATTTAATCTGTGTACATGTTTGTATATGTATCCTTACACCTTCTACTGCTGCCTCCAAATAAAATAAATGGTTCTAGAGGACCAAGACTGCTTTAGTTTTGTCTTTGTATACCCAGCGCTTAGTAGCACCATGGTGTGCTTAGGCCCATGTCTGCTTAATAAGCTGTGAGTTAAATTTTGTATCTTTGATAAGCATGCCATCTATGTTGGTTTCTTTTTGTTTTGTATTGTTTTGTTTGCTTTTTGGAGGGGGGAAGGTAGGACATTTGGGGTTAAGTGACTTGCCCAAGGTCACATGGCTAGTTTTTGTGTTAAGTGTCTGAGGCCGAATTTGAACTCAGGTCCTCCTGACTCCAGGGCCCGTGCTCTATTCACTGTGCCACCTAGCCACCCCTTTTCTAAATATCCTTAAGCCAAATCTAATGTGTTACAGAATGTTGTCTGGAATTGAAGGGAAGCTCTCTGGCCTCTGGTTTGCATCTGGGGATAGCGCTGCCCCCTCTCCAGTTCTATGGCATCTCCCCTCCCATTCTCCAGGATCTTTTCAAAGTCACAGACAGCATCTCAGCCAGTCACACCTGCCAGATCTTTTAGTGCTCTGTGAGGCAGTATGTCCAGGCCTGGTAATTAGATTTCAAGGTCAGCGAGATGGACTCTTATTGTATTCTTAGTTATCTTGGCTTTCAAATCAAGCTTGATAATATAGTAAAAGAGTTCTGTACCTAGAGTTGAAACCTGGGTCTTTTGGGCACCTGAGCCACCTCATAAGCATGAGACACTGTCAGGGAGAATATTCTCTAAATGAAAGAGGGCTCCCTCTAGATGGTGAGGTTCTCCAGGTACACCTTTTTGTCTATAATATTGTGTTGGCTCCTTTGTGACCCAAGATTAAAAGTCTTTCTCAATGAGATCCACGATTATTCAAGAGAATAGCCTCATAATCCAGAGAAGAAAAATCAAAAGGATGGTAAAAAAAAAAAAATGCATCTTTTCCCCAGACTGAGATGCAGTTGGATGGCTAGTTGACTGAGTACGTCAGCATCTCTACCTGGGCCAGGTATTACAAATAGAGGCAGGGAGCTGGGCCCAGAAGACATCAAACTGGTTTGTATTTGAGAAGTGGCACAAGCTGTTCCCCACACACCTAACCATGTCTGTAACACCAGTGTTCTTCTAGTAGCGTCTGTGTTTATGAATCTTGTAACCAAGTCTGAGAAGGATCAAAGCTGTGGATGCCCCAGAGATCAATGGTGGTGGTCATGCATAATTAGGCCCTTTCTGCTATTTAGCTCCAGGTTCTCATCATATTCTTCAAATGTCCAATTTCCTGCCACAGGCGGGCTTCGCTTCTGCTACTTCAGGTCCTGTTTCTTCCTTATTTTTGCTTTTAAACTGTTTCCATTGCTTCTAGGAAATTGTCATTCTCCCTGATAGCCTGGAATCATAATAACCCTTAAGTTGCTTTACCCTTTTTTTTTTTTAAAGCTATTATATTGAGTCATTTTTCAGAGAAGTATTTGTCACAAGGACACCTCACTTGATATTGTACACCTACCTGCTCTTAGACATTTCCTCTAAGTCTGTCCCATTTCCCTGCCTCTCACTTTCTTTTCTTTCCGTAAAAGGTGCCCAGACTTCCCATTTTCTCATTTAGCCTATACACACAGTCTCAGGAGGAAGTAAAAGTCTAATAATGAGGGGCTAGTCTTGATGGGAAGTGGTTTGGAGTGGTCCAGTACAGAAGGGAGGAAGTCTAAGGTGGTCCTGGGTCAAAGCTATTTGTAGTTGTAATAGTAGCCCTTAGTTAGGAGACTGTGGACAATTTATAGTCATCTTTAACAGTTTAAGAGAAACATGGTTCCTGTGTATAGATTGATAACTACAACCATAGTCCCAGAATAATAAGTAGGAGGAGTATAGGGTGGAATGGAGACATTGCTTAAAGGACAGGGAGTGTCACTCTCAGAGTTGGGAGGTCTTGTAATCTTATGCAACAAGTATTTATTAAGTACTTACTGTGTGCTTGTGGATACAAGTACAGAGAATGAAAGAATCCCTACTGGCAGAGCACTTAACGTTCTTAATAAGGTAGAGGATTTTAAAGTATCATATTAGGGTAGGTGACATTACTTATTTGCCTCTTTATTCTTTATTCATTTATTCTTTATACTTTATTCATTTGCCTCTCAGTCAATATTTTTAAAGAAATCTCTTGTCCTCTGAAAAAAGTTGAGGGTAAACTATTTGGACATAGCCATTTGGCATGTCTGTAGGAAATGTATGGAGGAAAGCACACCATCTTGACATGGATTTGATTTTTGTTACATGGTGTGTGTTGACAAGTAATACAAGGTCTACTTGTTCAAAAAGTGTGCACTCCTAGGCTGCCATCCATGGTGTCACCTTCATCTAAACTGAATTTCCTACTGTTAGAAACACTTCTTTGGATTAGATCTAAGGGTGATAGCAATGGCCTCTTAAGGCCACTCTGATGTAAGTGGGGAGGGCAAGCAGCCCGCCCACCTGTTCATAGCAGGACTTATGCCAACACGAATTAATTTGCAACGAGTCCTTACTCTGATAAGAAAGCAGAGATCCTCGCTTTCATGGGATGGCACACAAAATTTTTGTTTGAATGTCGGGCCTGGAGCAGGGGAGGAAAAGATTTGAGAACATTAAGGACAGTTAATTTAGGATATATAATGTAGGATGGATAACCAAGGAGGCAGATGAAGACCTTGGCCACTAAACAAGGTGGACATACTTAAGACAAACATTTTTCTTGAATCAGATCTCTAAATGTGATTGGCACCTATCAGTCTGTTAAAATAGGTGGTGCTTAGAATGGATGGATGGATAATGTATTTATAGTTTAGTGAAATATAATAAGTATTATAAAAAGTTGTTAGTCTTTTAAAAATTATATCATAATCATTTTTAGATATATCTTCCTAACATCATCCCATGGGAATTTAACGTTTCCTTATGACAAAGAAAGAGCTAAGTATTGACATAGTGACCACACCTGACAATGTATGTAACATTCATGGTGGGCCCTCATTTAATTTATTAGAACTAATTGTGAATTCCAAGGAGTGGGAGCCAAGAGCAAGGTGAGTAGCAACACTCTTGATCTAACTGTTAGAATTGGTGTTTGACTCTTCCCTTTAGGTGAGCACTCTTGGGGAGAGAGTGGTGCTGTATGTTTTGAATCGAATTATTTATAGAAAACGTGAAATGGAAAGAAATGAGGTCCCCTTCCTATGCCATAGCAGTACAGATTATGCTAAAATTTTGTGGAAGAAAGGTGAAGCCATTGGATTTTATTCAGTTAAACCTACAGGTGAGTGTTTTAAAATATATTGTTTATGTTGACCAAACTAGGTTGTTCTATTAATACAAATATGTTATTAAATTATTCACTTGAATTCTAAGTGAAGTTATTTTATTTAGTACTTGCTAAGGGCTTTTTTTTTTTAACTAATCCACAAAACTGAGAATAAGGAATCTTTTCCATCAGCAAGGTTTTTTTTTTAAGTATTCTTTTTTTTTAAGCTCATTTAGTTTGTTGTTCACTTTCTGAATTTCAATTAGGAACAATGATATCAACAGCATTTAGGTAGAATTCTATACCCTACTAACTGAAAACTTTTACCCATACTGCATTCTCATTTTTAAAAATTGTAAGCCAAGCCATGTATACCAAATACTTACTTCATTTTGGAACAAAATCAAATGGAGGTGAGTGAGGAAATATATACAAAAGGTTATTTGTGGAACAAACACAATATTGATGGCTGGGAAGGTAAATATTTCCTATACTTGTGTTTGTAACAGTTTTATATCATAGAGGATATTCCCAAGGTCACACAGCTAGTTAAGTGTCAAATGTCTGAGGTCACATTTGAACTGAGGTCCTTCTGACTCCAGAGCCGGTGTTCTATTCACTGTGCCACCTAGCTGCCCCAAAGAGCTAACTTTTAACAAAGGAAATATACCAAACTTTAAAAAGGAGTCCAAGGTTCTGCCCTGGGTTCAAGTCTCTCCTCTTTCCTTTCATTCTCTCAGCATAAAATAAACTTGCATATCTTTCTAGTTAATCATGGGAATTATTTTCTCTTTGCAATTTCTTTGGTCATTGGCCCCAAGGATTAGAATTCCAGTTTCTATTTTTTCTCTTATCCCCATCAGTTTTTTGGTCCTCCTGCCTCAGAAACCCTCTTCCATGAGCTTCTCATTGCCACTATTCCTACCCCTGCCACTGTTCTACCCCCTCTCATGAAAACACCTTGTTCCCTACCTATTGCAACTCTTGTTCTATGAGCTTTGGATATTGTCTCCTAACTCACTTTGGATAGAACTGGGTCTGTGGCTGAGAACTACTTTGTAGCCATCTTCCCCTTATGTACCTAGACATTTCCCTAATTTTGGCAGGATGTACCTTTTGGTAAAGAATGTCCAGTATAATAAAAGGTGCCAAATAGTTTGAGCAAATATTGATTGCTTTGCTCAGTCTGCCGATTCTTTGGGGTTAAACTTAAAAACCCCTTTGTCTTCATTGTATTTGATTTATGATATGTGTGTGTATAGCCTCAAAAAATAGTGATAATTTGGTTTCCATTCTCATAATTGCAGGAAGCATGTGTACCTCCTATCTTACTCAAAGTTACCAGCTTCCAGTGCTTGACACAATGTTTGTAAGAAAGAAATACCGCGGAAAAGAGTTGGGGCTGCTGATGCTGGAAGACTTCGTTGATTCCTTTACAGAAGACAAACTTGGCTTACGCTTTCCGCTGTCATCTTTTATGCATACAGGTAAATGAATTTTTAAAAAAAGTTTTTACTGTGTTGTGGAAGGTTTTATACACTGCAAGCATCTCATAAATCTCAATTTTAACTTTAGAATTTAAATTTCTCTCAAAAGATTTATTATAATATACTAGGTTCTTTGGAAAGTCAGAGCTTAATTTGTTTCCCTAGTATATTATTATCATATTTTAAAACAGCCTTTTAGGGTTCACTGGCATTCTACAAAGATAATTTATAAAGCAAGGTTTATAAAAATGAGACATTTTTCTTATTGACTTCCACTGTAATGTCAGAAATGCACTCTGATTGAAAATATTTTTTTCCTAAGGCAGGCCATCTGCTTGCTATTAGAAAGGACTGTGGCACTATTTTGGCTGGCAGCAGAGGGATCAAATGTGGAATGCCCATCCCAAACTCTGTTGACTTTTGGGATGGCATCTGGAGCTTGGGTGAGGAAGAGGTGCTCTAAACTTCTTCCTACAGTGATTCAATCCACCCTCCCCCAGTTCTGATTAATTAGGAGGGAATTCTGTGCCATCCTCACCTTCCCCCACTCCTCACCCCCTAATCATCCTAATTTTTGAGGAGTGTAATAAGTCATAATTTAAGGAATCATAACAGACAAGGAATCATAAGTTGAATAAAGTTGGTTTGTCAGCTGCCATCTTTTTATTTTTTTCCCAATTACATGTAAAAACAATTTTAACATTCGTTTTCTTAAAAATTTGAGTCCCAAATTCTCTTTCCACTTCTTCTCTGAGATGGTAAGCATTTGATATAGTTTATACATGTGTAGTCATGCAAAGCACAACTCCATATTAATGGTCATGCTGTGAAAGAAAGAAAACACAGATCGAAAAAAAAAAACCAACATGAAAAAATAAAGAAGGTGAAAGATAGTATATGTCAATTTGCCTTCAGACTCTATCAGTTCTTTCTCTGGAAATGGATAGTATTTGTCATCATGAGTCCTTTGAAATTGTCTTGGCTAGTTTTATTGCTGAGAATACTAAGTCATTCACAGTTGATCATCATATAATATTGCTGTTACTGTGTATAAAGTTCTCCTGGTTTTACTAATGCATTGTTGGTGGAGTTGTGAACTGATTCAGCCATTCTGGAGAGCAATCTGGAACTATGCCCAAAGGGCTATAAATAAGTACATACCCTTTGAGCCAACAATACCACTTCTAGGGTTGTATCCCAAAGAGATCATAGAAGTGGGAGGAAGACCCGTATGTACAAAAATATTTATAGTAGCTCTTTTTGTGGTGGCAAAGAATTGGAAATTAAGGGGATGCCCATCAAATGGGGAATGGCCAAACAAGTTTTGGTATATAAATGTAATGGAATATTATTGGGCTATAAGAAATGAGGAGCAGATGGACTTCATATTTACCTGGAGAGACTTATACAAACTGATGCTGAGTGAAAAGAACAGAACCAGGAGAAATTTGTACACAATTACAGAGACAATGTATGTGTGACGACCAACTTTGATGGACTGTGCTCTTCTCAGCAATTCAAGGTTATAAGACAACTCCAAAAGACTCATGATGGAAAGAGATGTCAACATTCAGAGAAAGAACTACAGAGTTTGAATGCAGATTGAAGCAAACTACCTGCTCTTTTTATTTTTCTTGTTTGATTTTGTTTCCTCTTTCCCATTGTTCATTCCATAGGTTATAATCCTTCTTTACAACCTGACTAATGTCTAATGTGAAAGTATTTGCAGATCCTATACTTAATTGCATGCCGCCATGGTGGGGCGGGGGGGGGGGAAGGGAGGGGGAAGGAAGGGGGAAAAATTTGAAACTCAAGAGATTATGAAACTGAATCTTGTAAAACTAAAAGTAAACAAACAAATTAATAAAGACCAAAAAAATGTTCTGGTTCTGCTCACTTCATTTTGTATCAATTTATGTAAGTTTTTTTAAAAAAAATTTGTTTTTATTTTTCAACATTCACTTCTATAAGATTTCGAGTTCTAAATTTTCTCCCTCACCCCTTCTCAAGACAGCATGCAATCTGATATAGGCTATACATATATGTTCATATTAAACATATTTTCACATTAGTCATGTTGTAAAGAAGAATTAGAATCAATGGGAGAAACCATGAGGAAGAAACAACAATAGCAAAAAGAGAGTAAATAGTATGCTTTGATCTGCATTCGGACTCCATAGTTCTTTCTCTGGATGTGGTAGTATTTTCCATCCTGAGACTTTGGGAATTGTCTTAGATCCTTGCATTGCTTAGAAGAGCTAAGTCTATCAAAGTCTTATCACACAATGTTGCTGTTATCTGTACAGTGTTTTCCTGGTTCTGCTCACTTCACTTTGCATCAGTTAATGTAAGTCTTTCCAGGTTTTTCTAAAACCATCCCATTTGTCATTTCTTAGAGAACAATAGTATTCCATCAGAATTATATAGCACAACTTGTTCAACCATTCCCCAGTTGAGGGACATCCCTCAATTTCCAATTTTTGGCCACCACAAAATGAAATGCTACAAATGTTTTTGTACATGTAGGTCCTTTTCCCCTTTTTTTGGGGGGGGGGGGCTGCTGGTGGTGGTGGTTGAATCAGTGTACAACTCCACCAACAGTGCATCAGTGTCCCAATTGTTCTATCCCTCCCAACAATTGTCATTTTTCTTTTCTGTCATTTGATAGGTGTGACATGGTAACTTAAAGTTTTTTAAACTTGCATTTCTCTGAGTAGTGTTTTAGGCACTTTTTTCTTTTTCTTTTTGGAGGGGGGAAGGTAGGGCAGTTGGGGTTGTGACTTGCCCAAGGTCACACGGCTAGTTTTGTGTTAAATGTCTGTGGCAGGATTTGAACTCAGGTCCTCCTGACTCTAGGGCTGGTGCTCTATTCACTGTGCCATCTAGCCTCCCTTTAGGCACTTTTTTGTATATCTATAGATAGCTTTTCTTTCTTCATCTGACAACTGCCTATTCATAGCCTTTGACCATTTATCAATTAGGGAATGACTTGTATTCTTAAAAAATTTGACTTAGTTCTATATGTATTTGAGAAACGAGGCCTTTATCATATACTTGCTGTAAAGATTTCTCCCCAGTTTACTGCTTTCCTTCTAATTTTGACTGTATTAGTTTGGGTTTGTTTTTTGGGTTTTTTTTTTTTGCCTTTTGGAGGGTGATTAGGGTTAAGTAACTTGCCCAAGGTTACACGGCTAGTTTGTGTGTGTGTGTGCGTGTGTGTGTGTGTGTGTGTGTGTGTAGGTGTTAAGTGTCTGAGGCCGGAACCAAACTCTGGTCCTCCTGACTCTGGGGCCAGGGCTTTACTCACTGTGCCACCTAGAGGCCTTGACTGTATTGGTTTTGTTTGTAGAAACCCTTTTTAATTTCATATAATCAAAATTATCCATTTTACATCTCATAATACTTTCTATCTCTTGTTTGGTCACAAATTCTTCCCTTATCCATAGATCTCAGATTAAAAGAAACTATTCCATGTTCCCCTAATTTGCCCATGGTACCATCCTTTATGTCTAAATCTTTTACTCATTTTGACCTTACCTTGCCATCTGGTATGAGATATAAAACTAGAATAGAACAGGGTGACACAATTGGCTGTAGGCTTGAGGACAACATGACTGGTTACATAGCTGAGTCATGGAGAGTAATATAATTGGTTAGAAATTGGGAATAAGGTTTTAGCAATAACCCATTCATTCCTTCCTGTGACTAAGAAGTGTTCATTATTTGAGTTTACCTGCAAACTTAAAGATAGTAGACTAGGGGCAACTAGCTGACTTCAGGTGACCCTGAAGTCAGGCAGACCCGAGTTCAAATCTGGACTCAGACATTTGACGCTTAACCAGTTCTTGTGACCTTGGGCAAGTCACAACCCCAATTGCCTTGCCTTCCCCTCTCCCCCCCGCCAAAAAAAAAAAAAAACCCTAAACAAAACAAAAAAGATAGTGGACTAGAAGTGTTCCTTATATGGGTTTATGTGCAAGCTTAAACATAGTGGACAAGACTTCTTTGGATAGCAAACAAACCATCCTTGAAAGATAGTATGGGGGTAGAGAGATGTTAGGTCAGACTCTGTGATGTCCACCCAAATCCCCCCAATATAGCAGATTTTCTTGAGGCAAGAATAGAACAGTGATTAGCAAGAAAACTGGATTTTTACAGACCAGTTGAATTTCTGAACTAAGTTCAGACACAAGTATGATTTGTGGCAGTTACAGGACATAATTAACTGTAAATAAGATCAATAAAAAAGGATACATAACCAATTTAATCTTCTCAGTATATATTAAATATCATAACCCCTTGTCAATTCCAGTTCCAGTGTTCTTTCTACTGTGGCATACTTCCATGTGCACTTGGCTATCTTCTGTTGAAACCATTAAGCATTCAGGGGTAATCATTGATATTTTTTAACGTAAATTGATTTTTTCTTATTTTCACTAGCACATACTCTTCATAAGTTATATTTTTAAATGTCTGGATTTAAAAAAAAAGAAAAGAAAAACCATTATACATGTGTTTTGTAGCTTGTAGACAGTATTTTGAGAAGTACCCAGGGGATCATGATCTTCTTTGGGAGGTTGAAGGAACTGGACAGTGGCATCAGAGAATACCCATCACCAGTGCATTGCAGAGAGAAGCATTCAGACATGCCGGTAAGAATGTTTAGAAATTGGTTACAATCCCACTCTAGTTCAGAAAGCGAATGTCCACTGCTAATATAGTACACTGTGTGTACAACAGCTGATACTACAAAGATATTCTAAAGTTTCACTGTTCTTGTATATTAACTTTTAGGCTACTAGTAATCACCTGAGTGATTCAAAATGCCTTTGCCATCTTTTCCACTAACTACTCAATATGTTAATTAGGAATTGGTAGAGAAAGGAGGTAGAGTGCTTAACATATAATATAATAAGCATACTTGTTATCCTCTGGGATCCAAGGTCACAATCTCCATGGAATCCCCAAATTCATGAATTCTCCTGGAATTCACAAAGTGCAAAATACTATGTAAGAATCCTTGTGGGAATCTTTTCTTTTAGTTAGAGTTTGAAGAAAAAAACTCCTGAGGATTGGGTGATTGTTATAATCAAATGTCATAAAAATCATTATAATGGTTGTAATGGTGATATTATAACCAAATATGTTAAGTGGGCTTGCTTTTCTTTTTTAAAATTCTTCTAAGCACAGAGGTTTCTCAGAATGAAGTGAAAAAACTTACATTTGAAGACTGTGACTCTACACCTACTCCTGGAGATGAAACAGGATGTGAAGAAAACCAGTCTAATGAAATGAAGGTAACTGTAGCTGCACACATTTCTTAATAAAAGTAAGATGTTTTTTGTGCACGTGACCAAAAAACTCAGTCCAGCTTAGAGTTGTGAATGTTGTGGTATATTCTGCACATACTTATTTTATCTTCTGTGAAAATGATCATTTGGAGGAAAGTAAAACTACTGCTTATTTGTTCAGAAATGATAGTGTGCTTACATCTTATTGTAAGAGAAAATAGTGGAATTGAGAAATAGAAACATTCTTTGCTTTAAGAAAAGTGAGTATAGGTAAACCTGAATTAACATACTATACTAAATAAGAGAGATTAATTTGCATTTGAGATGGGTGCCCATGGGTGATATAGTCACCTCTTTTTCATTAAAAAGTCTTGAAAGCCAAGACTTACCAGAAAAGTTGTAGGGTGAACTTTTGTTTAATATGGATTGAACTTGATGGCTTTTGAAAAAGGTCCCCTCCATCTTCTGAGATTGTATGAATTTATCCCATCTTGTTATTCAACACTTATAAGAAATGATAAATTCCTTTGTTTAGGTCACTTTCAGAATCTTTTTGTATCAATCTGTGCTCTGAATTGCTCTGTAACCAAAATATAAGATTACAGTTTTTTTTCCTAATATTATATGAGCCCATGAGGAACATATGCCTACTATGGCTTTAACACTAAGTTATGTGGTATTTGACCATATATTTCTATAACTCAGACTAAACATACTGTTTGAGTTTATAAACACAGAAGTTCCTTTGGAAACATTCCTTAATTTATATTAATAGTCAATACAATATCATAACCATTTAAATTATATATGTATTAGAACAGGGGTAGGGAACATGTGGCCTCAAACCCGCAGGTTCCCCGACCTTGTCTTAGAACAACCCAAATTATCATGCAGTTATACTTAATCATAAAGGTACAGATAAAACAATTATATAAAGCATTTGCAGTTGGAGAAGCTCATATTTCTCAAAGAAGGAAAATCTAGGTAGAAAAGTTTGAAATCTAATCTATTCTTCTGTTTTAGGTTGATCCTGTAAGAGGAAAAGGTATCTCAGACACCAATGCAAGTACATCTGAAGGTAAGAAATATTACTGGTCAATCAGTTGCCCAGTATTTGAGACCCTCTTGTGTTCTTAGCATCTCTTCATCTCCCCTGGAACCTGGAGGTTCTTTCATTCTGTCTCTACCACTAAAATAGCAAATGTGAATTTGGGTCATTCAATTAATGTTATTGAGCATTTGCTTCCTCTTTTATAAAAAAAAAGATGCTTAAACCTGCCCAACTCATCCCCTGACTTGGAGATACCAAATAATGAAATGGGATTTAGAAGCATATTGGTAATTGACTAGTTGTGCTCATTTTTCTTTCTTTAAAAAAATTACTTTTTGTCACATGGGATGGCTCTCTGGGAGGAGGAGAAAGGATATTTGGGATAATTAGAGTGATGTGAGAAACAAAAAAGTCAATAAAATCTGATTTTAAAAAATTGGAAATCATGAAGCACTATTCTTGTAAGGTAGACCATTAATGTTATTGATATAATTATCTTTGTTATTTTTGAATAAATAACTGGGCATAAATGAATAAGGAACATGAGGAATGTAGAGTCAATATATAAACAAAACTTAGTTCCTATATTTCATTGTATGCTGGAAGTTTGTCATCCTAGACATCTACTTTAGGATAGGCTTATTGTCTTTTAGGACTTGATAATACATCTCTTAACACTCAAACAAGAAGCATAAATTTGAAGCGTCCAAAGATTGGAAAGAGGTTTCATGATTCAGAAATTAACCCTCTTCAAGATGTGGATGAAAACACCCCCCAGGCTTCATCTGGGTCTCCAGTCAGCAGGTAAAGGACCATTGACACACTTTAATTAATATTAAGAGTCTACTGTACACCAAGCACTATGCAAAGCACTGAGGAATACAAAAAGAGGCAATGTACAATCTCTGTCCTCAGGAAGTTCATCATCTAATGGGGAAATACTAGAAGAACCAGAGTATGTAAGACCCAAATCCGCTTCCCAATAAGTTAAAGGATACAAATGCTTTTCATGCACCAGATATGCTACTAATAAGAGAAATGCAAATAAAAAATATTCTGAAGTACCCAGGAAATTGGCATAGATGGCAAAAATGGTCGATTGCCCAAATGGGACGATCGGCAAACTGTGAAGTCCCAGGTAGAGCTGAAAATTAGTCTAAACTATCCTGGAAAGCAGTATAGAATAAGATGGAAAAAGTCTCTGAAATGTCCATCCAGCAGTTCCACTTGTGTATATATGCCAAAGGAGGTCCATAAATGAAAAGAGAAACTCCATATATAAAAAAATATTTATAGTAGCACTTGTGATAGTAAAGAACTGAAGACAAAGTAGGTGCCTGTCAACTAAAAAATGCCTTAGGGAACACAAATATAATGGAAGGTCACTGTGCTTTAAGAAATGATGAACATCTTGAATATGGAGAAGGTTGATATGAACTGATACAACGTGAAGTTAGTAGAACCAGGAAAGCAGAATTACTGCAACAAGGTAAAGAACAATAACAACCAAAGCACTGCAATTGAATGCTTCAAAATAGCCAAGGGGCAGGTAGGTGGCATAGTGGATGGAATATCAGTCCTGAAGTCAACCAGCCTTAGTCATTTACTTGCTGTGTAACCCTGGGCAAGTCACTTTACTCTGATTGCCTCAAAAAAAAAATTAAAATTGCCAAACTTAACCCCAAAGAAGAGATGAGAACTCACTTGTCCCATTTCCATCAATATCCCTCCTCCTTCTCTACCCAGGGGGCCATCCATTGTAACAAAGATTTAAGAAGCAACAGAAAAACAGTTCAACAAAATTAACAATGTTGCCCAAATCTGATAGTATTTGCAGTCAATTTTCCACACCCATATTCTATCCCCCATCCCTACCCACCCCCTCAACCTCTGCAAAGAAAAACACAAAATAACATTTTCTCATTTCTTCTTTTGTGAGTAAGCTTGGTCATTACAATTTCATATAATTCATTTTGAGTTTGTTTTTGTTTTGTTTGTCAGTTTTTACACTATACTATATATAATGTCATTATATAAATTGGTTCCCTAGTTTTCTACTTAACCTTTGCATCAGTTCATGTGGTATTCTTGTAATTCTTTCATGCCTCTGAATTCTTTTTTTTTTTTTTGCTTTTTGGAGGGGGGAAGGCAGGGCAATTGGGGTTAAGTGACTTGCCCAAGGTCACATGGCTAGTAAGTGTTAAGTGTCTGAGGCCAGGTTTGAGCTTAGGTTCTCCTGACTCCTGGGCCAGTGCTCTATTCACTGCACTACCTAACCTCCCCTTCATTA
Source organism: Petaurus breviceps papuanus (assembly GCF_028583685.1). Lineage (NCBI taxonomy): Eukaryota > Metazoa > Chordata > Mammalia > Diprotodontia > Petauridae > Petaurus > Petaurus breviceps. Next base: position 58,939,766 of record NW_027185764.1, on the reverse strand, counting down.
TTTCTTACTGCAAATAATATTCTGTTACATTCATGGGCTACAATTCTTTTTATCTACTCCTTAATTAACTATCCTTTTCTCCTTTCATTGCTACCACAAATGTATTACTAATAACATATACTTTGACTGATGGAAAAAGAAAACTTTTTAAAATGTTGATTTCCATTTTATCTTATGGCTCTTGCTTATATTTTCCTGCTTCGGTGAATCACTACTGTAGGAGTCCTTTAATTTTCAAGATCCTCTAGTATATTCATGATACTGTTTAGATTTTCAAAAAATATTTCTGTACTTTATTATGAAAGTGGTCAGTAATTTTATATGTGTATATGTGATAATAAGAAAATTTAAGCATTTAAGAATACACACATACATGTATGCATAGATGTATATACACACATGTACATATGTATATACCTATATGATTGTGTATGTGTGTGTTCTTAAATGCTTAAATTTTCTTAACATTCATACGTGTGTGGGTGCATGTGTAAAAATAGAAGTTACATAATTGAACTTTGCAATTTAGTGAGCCAACAGTGTTGTATTCCAATCTAAGAAGGTAATGAAATCTTGGGCAGGGCTGTTGAAATATGTGTCCAGAATGAGGAGAGGCAAAGCTCCAGAGTACTTTGTCTTGACCTCACCTGGAGTATTGTGTACAATTTGGGGCATAATATTTTAGGAACAGTCATTGACATAATAGAACAGGTCAGAAAGCAGAAACCCAAACTATTGAGAGTACTTATTCTCTCAGTTTAATTTCATTTATCATGTCTTTTATGAAGAGCCTCAGATTTACTGGTTAAGAGCACTATATACCAACCCACACATTGCTGCATAGAATTGGGAAATATGGTGACAGCCTGTGTTCCTCAGAATGAGCGGGTGAGCCAGTGGTGGTCAAAGCTATTAACAAATGACTAAGAATTCTTGCATTTTACTGCAATTTCCCCCCCCCCCATTACCCCCTGCCCCAATTCAACTAGGTTCTATTCCTTCCATCAAAATCAGCACACAATTGAGGACAGGTAGTGCCTTCCAGACAGTAGATTCCAAGAATTTTTTATTAAGTAGTCAAGCTTCCTGAACACTAACCAAAGGAAGGATGATCTTGAATGAATTGAGCCTTGAAATCAAGCCATATCAGAGATTAGTTGAGGGAACTTAAGGAATTTTTGCTGGAGGGGAGGGAGAACATAGTCAAGACATAACTCTTATCCTCTAATATTTGAAGGGATTATTGTATCAAGAGGAAGGACTTGGGAGGAGGTGCTTTATTGATAGCTTTTGTTTTTATAATAGTGATTTCCTGATAGTGTGTATACATCCCCATCCCCCACTACACACAACTTCCACACACCAATATTGAAATCTCACTTTTAACATTGAAAAGCCATTTAAACAAAATTTATCAGTATAGACCAAATCTGGCAAAATATGTACAACATTCTGCAAAATTGACTTATTTATTTGTTTTTAGTTTGCAGCGTTCACTTTTATAAGAATTTGAGTTCCAAATTTTTCCCTCTCCCCAAGATGGCAATCTGATATATGCTATACATGTACAGTCATGTTAAATATATTTCCACATTAGTCATGTTGTGAAAGAAAAATCAGAACAAAAGGGAAAAGCCACTAGAAAGGGGGGAACAAGAAAATAGTATGCTTTGATCTGCATTCAGACTCCATAGTTCTTTCTCTGGATGTGGTTAGCATTTTCCATCATGAGTCTTTCCCTTGCTTCTGATGGAACGAAGGGGGTATGTTTCGCCATCTTATTTGAGGGGTCTAGATATTGGTCATTACAGTTATTTACAATATACTCTGTATTGTTTTACATTTTGTTATTTTAGTCACAGTACATATTATTCTGCTTTTACTTCATTCAGCACCAGTTCCAGTAGGGTATCCCCATGCTTCACCTTTATTGTTTCTTATTCCTGTACACTCACATACTATTTTGTCTAGTTATTTCCCAATCCACTTTGTTTTGTGCCCTATTGCTTTGAGTAATTTGGCATATAGAAGACTTTCTGAGAACTTTGCTTGGTTGCAAAGGGCCAGAGGTAGGACCAATGTATAGAAGTTATAGGGATCGAAATTTTGTTTGTGTTAGAAAAAGGAAAACAAATATATAGAAATTACAAAAAATGGAATGAGTTGTTCTGCTGTAGGTAGTGAGTAGTGAGTTTATGGCTTTATGGGGAGTTTTGTAGAAGAGGAGCCATCCATTCATGGGGCGGGGAGGGTTGGAACTACTTGGCTTCTCAGGCCATGTCCACTTCTTGAGATCTCTCTATTCTATCGTCCTTTTTAAGAAAACAAAACAAAAATAACTTTCTTCCCCAGACTGGAATCTACCGCATATACATCTGAGAGCTCAGAAGAGTTAGTTGAAGATGAACCAGAGGAGAGTGTGGTTGATTTTGAGCAGGAAAAAAAAGATAAAGAACAACACATCCTAGAAACACAAGGGTTGAGTAAATCAGTCCCGGAGAAGAAAGATGACGAAGAGGTATGAGACCACGACATAAAAGTCAAAATTATTTTACTCCTCTTAATAAAATACAGTTAAGAAATAAACTTAAGTTCTACTGTTTGCAATTATTTATTCATATAATAGAATTACATATCCATATGATGTTAAATAATTCTGATTTACCCATATAATAAAATGAATACATTAATAAGGGGGCAGAAAGAGAGTTTCCTTCATTTGGAGCAAAAAAAACCCAAAACCCAGAACTCAGACCCACAACACTTTACCATGGAAAATTTGAAATCAAAAGATAAATGGGGGTGGTAGGTGTTTAATTATATAACTTCTAATTAGATTTGCCCTAGGATTTGAATAATGAGATCCCCAAATGCCTTTATAATCTGTTAGTTTACAAAATTAAATACATTTCAATACATCTTACACAAAATTTGAAATATACATCAGAACAATGCACAGGTATATGTGTGTGCACATATTTATGTCAAAGGGCAGTGGGCATTGTAAAAAGAAGCCCTTTCTTCAGAAGAAAGTGTTGTCATGTTTTAGGCTCATATCCAAATCTCTCACATAGGGGCCTTAAATCAGAACAGTATAGAGGAAAAATAATTTTGAAATATGACTCACTAGTTTTCTTATCATTGCCTAAGAGTTTTTTTTTTTTAACTCCAATGTCATGTGACCATAAAAATATTATTGTTTTGTGATTCACTAGTTATCAGAATATTGGTATACTAGGTATTTTAAGCAAATATTTAAGAACGTATTTCTAAGCTGCTTTTAAAAATGTGTTTTTATGCAAAGCACTTTTCTGTGGAATGCAGATACTAGCTATCAGACACTTTGAGCCCTCATTGGTGTCCTTATTTTGTGGAAGGAATAGGACATAATTAAACCTGGGAAAAATTGCTATAAACAGTAAGAATCATTTACCAGTTCTCTAGAATGACCTCCCTTCATTACCCTCCTCATTGCTTGTCATCCATCTTGTACAACTTCTCATTGTTTCTTCCCTCTTACTTTGCTTACCCCATTTGCCCTGACTTCTGGCAGGCTTAGAGAAAGGAGGTGTCAGTCAGTCTTATCGGTAATTCTTCCACCCTGTATTCTTTGGACACTAGATGTGACAGACTGTGGTGCAGTCTTTCCCCCAGTACCAGCCCTTTCTTCTTTAACAGCTTTCTCTTCCTCTTCATATGCTGAAGGCTTCATTGTCTTGGGGAAAGTTTTTCATTTAATTATGTTGTCTTTTTTCCTTATCCTTTTTCTCCTTATATTCATTGCCAGACTGCTTCAAAAGTATTCTATGATATATGTCTTTTATTTTTCCCCATCCTTTTCCTCCCTGAAATCTTGCTTTTATCCCCACCACTCTACTGAAATTATATTGAACTTCCATCTTGCTAAGGCTAGTGGTCTCTAGTCATTCTTTAATTTTCAAGTGTGGGTCACCCACTTATCTACCTTCTTATCAGGCACGGTTTACTGTTATGGTTCTTCTTCCTTTCCACATTCTCCTCCATCTTTTTAGCTGTCACCTTTTTACTGTTTTTAAACTACGGACATTTGCCAAGGCATAGTATCATTTTCCTGCATGGTTTGTAAAAATGTCTCTCTTCTTCTGACCTCATCTCAGTAGATAGCTTCCAAATCTTGGTCTCTATTCCTGACCCATGTTCCAGTCCCACATCATAGGATGATAAGATTTAGAGCTAGAAGGTACCTTAGGGATTCTCTGACTTGGAACCCCTTGAACCTCTTCATTTTGCAGATAAAGTAAAGGGCCTATGAGGGTTAAATGAGTAGAAGGGCCAAGTCTTAAACCATATTATGCCCCTTATTTTGAATCAGACAGCGGTTCCCATTTCACCCTTGGCTGCCTAATGGCCATTTTATGTCCCCAATTAAACTTCTAATTTCTGCTTATGTATTGTCAGCTTCCACATTTCTTAACCAGGCTCAAAATGTTGCTGTAATTTTTTACCTCATCTCTTCCTCTTTTTCATTATTTGCTAAATTCTATTATGGCTTTTACTTTCAAAGATGTCATTCTTTCTCTTCCTACTTACTGCCACTGTATTACAGGATCTTATCATTTGACAGTTGATTTACTGTAATATCCTAACTGGCCTAATCTGAAAGCAATGTGCAGAATGGTGTACTTCTTCTAAAACCCAGTTTTTATCATATTACTATCTTGCTCAAAGACTAATAGCTCTCTGTCACCATCAAGATAAGATTAAATGTGCCCTGACTCATTTTTGAGGCCCCATCTTGGAACCTAGCTCCATTTCTCTTTGATTTTCAGAAGACCTTAATCTCATTTAAAAATGGGTATAAAATTCCCCCTAGTTACCTCCTAAGAACATTTTATGGATTAATTAGTAATATTAGATGCAACAAGAACAGTTTATTTTAAACTGAATTATCAGGACGGTCCTTCCCTATTTTTAGGAAGATAGTCTGTAATTGTGTATGCTTTCACTTAAAAAAAAATTAATAATGCTACAGGAATCTGAATTAGAACCCCTGAATGGTGAGGTAATGGAAGATACCATAAAGGCCTCACCAAAACCTGAAGAGGAAACTGCTCATGATGCTTTGGATGGAAATTCAAAATGTCCGTCTGGTCATTCCAGTGAAGACTCTGGTCCACCTGCAGTTGACTCTACCAAGGCTGCTGAGGATGCAGCACCAGAGAAGGTAAGGGAAATGCCTAACTTTCCTTTCCTAACAAGGAAGAAAGTGAGTCATGTGTTTCTGATGCTGTTGCCATTGATTCAGAATTTGCATTAACTTCTAAATTTTAAAGCATCAGTAGGCCAAGAAAATAGATTGGCATATGTTTTGACATTTGCAGAACCCACAGAGAATAATGGTGATCCCTTTTCAGTTATGAGTCTTGTCGGTTCTCTCTCCACAACATCTCATATCTTTCCCCTTCTTCCAGGGGAGCAGCAGTCATCAGAGTTCAGACCCTCTCACCTCTTGCCGGAGCTACTTATAATAGCCCCTAGTCAGTCTCCCTACTGCTGGTCTCTCCCCTTTCTAATCAATCCTTCATTCAGTTGCCAGAGAAATTTTTCTAAGAATTGGAGCCACTGTCCTAATTAGAAACCCTCAGCGGCTCTTAATTTACCTTAATTAGATTGGTGCTTAAGGATCTCCACAATCTGGCTCCCACCTGCACTTATCTTTCTTTTTGGTGAGTTATATTAATTCACTTCAGTTCAGTCAGCACTTAAAAAGATACCTACTGTGTGTGCTAGGTGCTATGAAGCACAAAGACACATTAAAAAGTCCTCAAGGAGCCTACAAATTCTACTGGTACTTGAGCATCATTTTTTTTGGTTAGTCTTTTTTAAGACAATGAAATGGACATTAAATTGGTTTCAGTAAGAGCTGAAAAATAGATGCTTGCCATATTCAATATGCCCTGCTGACTCCTATTTGGCATTTGTAACTGATGCTTGTGCATTGTGGTAAAATTTATGTTTCTATGAACTTTGTGTGTTTAGTTCTAGAGAAATTCTTGATAGTGGGATCCCTTTGCCATGGTTACTCCCTGTACTTTGGTCATGTCCTGGTTACCATAGTAACAGAATCAAATCCAGAGATGACTGTCACTGAAATCCCGTTTGTTACTAACAGCTAAAATCCATATCATACTTTACATACAAGGTGTCCCAAAAGTCTCAGTGCTGTTTTGAGCCTTAATAGCTCATAAAATTAAGCTTTAATAGCTTAATGACCTTGAGACTTTTGGGACACGCTCTTTATTATTTCATTTGTCCTCGTAACAGCACCATGATTGTGGTATAGATACAGGTATTATCCCCATTTTTACAGAGGAAGAAACTGAGAGGGTGAAGCGAGCTGCCAGGATTTCCAGTATTTATGTATAGCCCTTTATGAACTCTGTTTCTGGCCAGACCGTACCATTCCCCAAACTTAGTGCCCTGTCTTCAACCTCCAAGCATTCTCACAACCATTACCTTGTCCAGAGTGCACTCTGTCCTCAACTCTTATCTCCAAGAAACCCCATCTTCCTTTATGACTCAAGTCAGTTCCACCCTCCTTTGAGAGCTTATCCCCTCCTCCACTCAGCATTCTGTCCATCTTCGGTTTTCCTTATACTGATTTTTGTGCATATTGAATCCTCCCAATAGAATGTAACCTCCTTGAGCGTAGACACTACTCACTTTTTGTGTTTGTGCCCCCAGCACTGTAATACCTAGTAGATCCTTAGTAAATGTTGAATTGAAGGAAGAGTGTATTTATGCAAAATAACATGGCTACAGGGATATATATTTAGTGCATAAAACATAATGAATGCAGTAAAACCAGTAATTAGAGACTTTGCCAATTTGGATTAGCTATAATAAAAATAGCTACATTTATATAGCACTTTATTATGTCCAGGAACTTTGCTGAGTACTTTACAATTATTAGCTCATTTGATCTTCACAACAGTCCTGGGAAGTAGATGCTATTATTCCCATTTTACAGATAAAGAAATTGAGGCAAAAAGGAGTTAAGTGACTTGCCCACTATCACACAGGAAGTGTCTGAGGCTGGATTTGAACCCAGGTCTTCCTGACTCCAGGACCATCACCATATCTACTGTACCACTGTGCTGCCCCTGTAAAAAATCTTTACAGAAAGCTGAATCAAGCTGAATTTTGTTTAACATAGTAGTACTTTGGAATACTTAGGACAGAGTATTAGGAGAAAGTTTTAAGAGACTAGTTTTTTCAAAGAATAGGAAAATTTTTTTTCTTAATTGGAATATCCTCTGAATATACATAGGTGCTTGAAAAATGTGTTGTCAAGCAATTTTTAAAAATTTTATTTATTTTATTCTGAACTTAAAAAATAAAACAAGCATTTCCATAACGTAGTAGAACAGAAAAAAAGATTATCACACATAAAACTGAAAATCTATTATGTACGACTTGCTTTTTCTTTTAAATATATAATAAAATTATCATGTAACATTTTTTTGCCTCTTTTTCTTCCCTCCCCCCACCCTTCCCCTAAAGATGGCTAAACGTTAGCCACAAATAGGTGTGTATGCATACATATATATATATATATATGGAAATATACATATATATGTACATACATGTAAAAATTCTATACATACTTCTGCTTATCAGTTCTTCCTCTGGTTGCAGATGCAGATATTCTCCCTGCCATCTGGTTGTAAGTTTATTTTGCTTAACAAATCCTTACTTTGTAGGTAGGGCAGAGATTAACTTGAGTTTGAGCCTACCTACAAATTCCTTCAAATTATAATCCACATTGTTGACATTTCACCCTATCTTAAAGAATCAGATTCTGACTTGTTTTTGTGGTTATGATGGCTCTTTTTGAAGCATACATTCCAGATAACCTTTTTATTTCTTCATGGTGCTTCCCTTATATTTCCATTTTTCTGAACCAGCAGCCTTTTGAGAAAATTAGGATGGTGGTCAGTTTGAAGCCTCAGGCTCTAGAAATGTGGGGGGGGGAGGGGGAAGGGAAGTGCTAGAGTCTAGCTCTCTCTTTAAGAGTCACCAGGGTCTGAGAATCATAGTTTTTAGAGCTGAATTGATCTATATATTTATTTAGCGTTTAATTTTGTTTTTTCCCCCTAAGGCCACAGATGTGACTGATTCCAAAATGTTGAAGGACAAAAGCTCACATGATGAAAAAGAAAGCTCAGAAGAAAAATCTCTCCCAGCTACACGAAAGAAACCTTCTTTGGCAGGTTCTGATAGTGTTGCCACAACACCGAAGGAAGAACTATCTGATAATGGTCTTTCAAACTCTGTGGTAGGTGAAACATCAGAAGAATCTATTTCCGAAAATGTGTCACCTAATACATCTTCCTCACTGGAAGATCAGGGGGAGGAAATGGTCCCTGATTCTCAGGAAAACCCAGCAACAACCCTTTCTCAGAGTTCCCTGGTAGTGGTTGAACTTGAAGATACCCAAAATACAGGACAAAAGAATCAGTCAGAAGAACAGTCTGAAGCATCTTCAGAACCTCAGGATCATTTCACCCAGTCAACTGAGAAGGCTGCGGACAGCAGTTCTGAGGAGGTAGAAATTGAAGTTCCAGTAATAGACAGGCGGAATTTAAGAAGAAAGGCCAAGGGGTACAAAGGACCCACTAAGAAAAAGGCCAAGCTAGCTTGAATAGTGGAAGAAATATCAGTCTTAAGAATCCTCTTTGTAACAAAGTTGGTGTAGTTTTTTATAATATGGCAGTTCACAAAACCACATGGGATAGAGGATAAACACATTTGTTGTTCCAAAATTTCAGGTTGGAATTATTTGTGATGCATTTTTTCCCCTCTTGTAGGAATCAAGATTCACCATTCTTCTTCTTAATTTTTTCTAGACATTTTCTGCACTATATATAAAAACTTTTTTTTAACCCATTCCTTTTTTGGACCACCAAATAAGAGTGGGATTTCATCTTTTTTTTTTTTTTTAGGAAAAAAAGATGATTTCATCATTAGCAGGTGAAGATAAATGGCCATTACTTTTTTTTAAAACTATATGATAAAAACAAAGGCTGCTGTGAAAGTAGCAGAATTTCCACTGCTTATCACAGAAATCATCTTTTGTACTACAAGTTATACTTTTATACTAAGATGTTTTCATACAAAATAAAGTATTTCACAATCTTACTCTTGAATACCAAAATTCATTTCCAAGCAGTTTTTAAAGGATAGGAATGCTTAAAATGGCAACAACTAATCTAAAAATATCACTAAAATAGAATAAAAAGATAATTGTCTTCAGCATGACCATAAAACTATATTAAGTCAAAGGTATGTAAATAGTGATACTTTGGCTTCTGATTCTAATCATGGAAGCTTATTCTTCCATCCATTTGTGTTGGTATACAGACATACACACACACACAAATTCCTGAGTCATTCTTCTACATTGTGATCTGATACTCCCAGTGATAGGAGCATTAATCCTTTGGTGTTGGGTAAACAAATTATGTTTAAATTATATTAAATTTGTTATTTTGCTATAAATTATTTTTTTGTGGTCCCTAACACTTGAATTTATCAGATGCTAAGAGCCTTAAAAGCCTTAAACAGAGTTTCAATTTTCACCCCCATCACATACTATGTTAAACTTTCTCACTTAGTAATTGTGTACCTCATTTTAAAACCTTAGCTTTGGTTTCACTGGAGTTATACCTTTGGTTGTTCCAGGCAGAGATTTGTCCTTTGTGTCAGGACAAAAACATTAGAGATTAAGTACCACTTTTGAGTCCATTTATTGAGTACCGTTACCAGCCCAGCTGGTAGCATATCTTTTCCTCTTCCACTATTAAATCACATGAATTCAAGAACAATGAAATCCTTTCACTGTGATGAGGTCCCTTGACTTGGCTTTGGAACCCTAGTTACAGAAATTTTTTTCTAACCTAGTCTCCCCATGGTTCTCAACCACCTCTCTAAACTTTTGGGCTAAGTCCCCCTGTAACAGAAAATGTTACTAATTCCTGTTACTGTTACAAAAAATGTTACTACATTTTTTGGCCTAAAGTTCTTTGTAGCTATCTTGGAGTCTTGTCTTTGACCCTCCGTGAGTTTTACTCACCTGCCCCATGTCTTATAGTTACAGAATGGGGCTGACCTTGCCATGAGCAGGGCTGCAGGGCTGCAGGATCTGTCACGGAAACCAGAGTTATGAACTGTATTGTAAGCTTCAGCTCTCATTCTGGCCCTTGCTTATGGCCCATTGTCCTGGTTGAAGGCTTGTAGATGGTGTTGTGACTCATACAGTCACTGGTGACCTACTAGTGCTGAATTTATTCTAGGGAGTTAAGACTTTCCCACCCCCAAACTGTGACTTAGTAATCTTAACATTTTCTAATTAGAAATGAAAACAATCTTTTTTTTTTTCTTTTTGGAGGAGGGAAGGTAGGGCAATTGGGGTTAAGTGACTTGCCCAAGGTCACACAGCTAGTGTTTGTAAATGTCTGAGGCTGGATTTGACTCAGGTCCTCCTGACTCCAGGGCCTTTGCTCTATTCACTGAGCCACCTAGCTACCCTTGAAATGAAAACAATCTTAAAATATCAAACCTTACATTAATTACTCTTTTTATTTTATTTTTTTTGGATAGGGGAAGGCAGGGCAATTGGGGTTAAGTGACTTGCCTGAGGTCACATGGCTAGTAAGTGTCAAGTGTCTGAGGCCAGATTTGAACTCAGGTCCTCCTGACTCCAGGGCCAGTGCTCTATTCACTGTGTCACCTAGCTGCCCCACATTAATTACTCTTTGACAGTATCACTGTCTTGAATATGCACACATAGTTTAGAAAGCAGGAGATACATTGGGACAAGAATCCTTATATGGTGAATGTAAAAAGCCATTTGACCTGTCTGGGTTCAGGTTATGTTTTTATTTTGTATTATTGCAAGAGATACTGAAGTTTGGTTGGGAATCTTTCTTCAATCTATATTTAGATAATGTTGGTTAAACTCAAAAGACTTTTTACCTTTGGGGATTCATATTTTGGAAAGAGAATCCAAAATTGCAGAGATCACAGTTATTCAAGGCAAACACACTATTTAACTTTTTGGATTTTGAACACTCTCTAACCTTTTTTATGTTCATTGTTTCTTGAACAGGAGTGAGCCAAATTTTTGGCCATTTATCTATTTTCTTAACAAATGGTTATTAAATAAAAAATCTTGAATGATTAAGACTAATAATGGTGTATCAATCAAAGATGAGCAGCAGCCATCCCATAGTTATGTGACAACTAAAAAGGTTCAAGAGACATAGTTTCTGGGTAATTTAATCATTTTGTTAATAGGGCTAGTACATTTATTAATAAAAGGATGATCACTTGGCCATCTCTCTTAGACCAAAGACCATCATGGTGGTAGGCTCATAGTTTATATGCCTTTTGAAGAGTAGGTGTTACCCAGTTTGGGAATCAACCCTGATTGGTTAACATCTAATGAGAGAATGAATATTACAATGAGGGGCTGGATCTGAACTTTGATTAAGTAATTTATTTCTTAAATTAACCTCAGCCTTATGTTAACCTTAGATAATCTATTGAAAGAATTTATGCCCCACTGAAACCTGAGCAGAACACAATAGTTACCCTGCCTGGGTGGGGTCTGAACAAAAAAATTAGTCTCTCTGCTAATCTCATTATTAACAATGCCCTTCAAGAGACTGGGCTTTTAAAATCAGGACTTTAGAAAAAAGGGGGAAACTTTGGATCTCCCCAAATCATTGCTTATTAATAATCATTTCTGTCATTTCTCTACTTGATTTTGTTGAGAGGTACAGCCTCCTCAGTGAATCACTAACTGATAAGACATCAAGGGTTTCTAAATATGGGACTTATGAGGGGAGAAAAGTAGATTGATAAGTAGATCTTACAGGTAAAAAAGGTGTAGTGGGTACAATAGTAAAATAAAAGTCTTGTCCCTCTGCTTCTTTGGAAACATCTGGTGCAGCTCTCTGGGAGTGGCCTCAGAGCAGTTTTTTCCTGGTTCAGTTCACTTGTAGAGATGCTCTTCTCTGCCTACAAAATTTCCTACAGAATTGGTTTTAATAAGATTTTAAATTTACTTTTCCAGTAACCAGGTGAAATAATGAAAGTTAGCTTAAACCTTATGTCTCTATTATCAGAAAATCAATTTTAGACCAGGCAATTTACAATTTAGGTTGGGCAGTTGTCATCTTGATATATACCCGTGTTTCCCCGATAATAAGACCTATCCCGAAAATAAGCCCTCCCCTTACTGTGTAAGATTCCTCTAAAATAAGCCCTCCCCCGAAAATAAGCCCTATTGAGATTGCTACTGTAGTGAAGGTGATCCCCTGCACTACACGCTACATTACGGTACCCTCTGTATGCACCGTCCAGCCGCCCCCCGGAAACGCACGCCGCGCTCCAAGCTGCATCCAATCAGAGCTGCAGCAGTGAGCACGTCATCCTGTTCTTCCCCAGTGATTTTCTTGCTGGCGCCATTGAGAGCAGTGCCACGGAGGAGAGCTGAGGCAGGACAACATAAGCCCTCCCCTGAAAATAAGCCCTCTGGTGTTTTTCTTTCCAAAAAAAATAATAAGACAGTGTCTTATTATCAGGGAAACACGGTATAGGAAACTCAAATACAAACAGAAAATTAGAACCCAATTTTTATACTTGGCCTTATTCATTCCCCGATTAGGAGGATGAGATTCTTCTAAGGAATTTATAGAGCACTTGTTATAAGAAGATGGACTCTAATGTAAAAGTGAATTCGTTTAAAAGTTTCCAGATTAAATTCAGTTGTAACAAAAGGCTCCATATATAAATATATATTCATGTATAAATATGTTGAGTGTTCAATTTCAGAACAGTGCATATCAAATAAGTTGCCATAAATTACTCTCCTCTAAGGAAATTGATTGTACCAAAATTCTTTCCTTCAAACAAAACTGAAGATGTTTCTGATCTAGTCTTAATAATTAATAGAATAGAGCTTGATCTCATAAACTGTTGAATCAATACTCAATCATCTTTATGTATTTTGAAACATTTAAGGACCTTATTTTACACACACACACACACACACACACACACACACACACACCAAGTAACAGACAGATGACAAGGCCAAACACTTGTTTATTTTAGCTGGAGAAGACTAAAATTATAGGCTCAGAACTTATACCTGCATGTTATTATGGTAGCTCAGATGTGCTCTATAAAATATTTCATATTGTGTTCATGCTGATCATCTGACATGATTATAGCAATATGCCATAAAAGAATGGGGACATAAGGAAGCATGCTTCCCTAACTTCAAGTTAACTCCAGGCAAAAGTTACATAGATCACTAATTGCATTGATCCAGACTCAGCCAGGTGGTATATTTTCCATTCAAGAGGAAATTTCATATTGGGGAAATTGAGTGAGGAGAATCCTACCTCAGCCATGCCAAGATCTATTCTCCTAGAGGCTAGGACCTAGCCTTTCCCATAAGAACTCTACCTGCTGTCCATAGATATAAAGCTCCATAGGGTTGTAAGCATCATAGATTCATTGGCTCAGCATTTCTTGATGGTCATACCTGGAGCCAGACTCAGAATAATATCAATTATAGCCCCACAGGGTTTTAAATAGCAGGTTCCAGTAATCGGAGGATCAGGTGAGTTCAGCTCTGAGGAATCACATATCCTAGGTCACAAGTATTGATATAATCTTACATTGATAACAATAAGAAATTCATCATGAAAAATCACAACTTATCTTGATATAACTAGTATTCATGGTAAGTAGATGTTTTTTCATTCCTAAATTCAACATCACACAAATGATTTTGCTTTAAGATGCTTAAATAACAAAGACTTGTGATTGGATGTATACATTTAATAATCCTATATTGCATACAGAGATCATTATTTGAAAAGTTGTCTATAGTAAAACGTGCTCAGTTATTAATGATGCTCAAATGGACATAAGCATAGACTACTGTTCTCAGAATCCTTTTAAACAATGGGGACATCTTTAATAAAGGCGATGTTTTTTTCTTTTTGAAGGGGGGAAGGCAGGACAATTAGGGTTCAGTGACTTGCCCAAGATCATTCGGCTAGTAAGTGTTAAGTGTCTGAGGCCGAATTTGAACTCAGGTCCTCCTGCCTCCAGGGTTGGTGCTCTATTTTCTGCACCACCTAGCTGCCCCTAAGGCAGCTCTTATGTAGTTTGCATGCATTCCTGTATTCTGATCCCTGATTAAATAACAAGCACAAGTAAAGTCAGATTTCCCATTAAGGTGAGGAAAGATAGCTCATAGGTTATTACTCTTCACTAACATAGCTAACTGAACTGAAATCCTATTCCTTACAACATAAACAAAGGAGGTTCCTGACTTTAACCTCACAACTTAATAAATTTATCTTTGTCTCACAATCTTCTTTACCTTTGTCTAATTACACTCATCATTCTGAAAGAATGCAATACTTCAGGAACTGAATCTTATGCATATGGCAAGTTCAAGCCCTAATTTAACTCTTGGCTTAGATCATGGAATAACAACAAATTAAGGTCAAAACAGCAAAATCTTTCCCACTTACAGCTTAATACAGCAATTCAGATGCCTTATTATTAATCCAATAACAAATAGATTCAGTATTGCAATAGCAAACTTTCACTTTGTCTACCCTGATAATCGAAATTTGCTAAGAGAGTTATAAGCAGGGACATTGGTCCTCAAGGCCTACACCTCTATAAGCATGTTTCTGATAAGCAGCCTGGCATAGTGGACCAATTTCTTATATGGGAAAATGAATTAAGAAGAGTCCAGTCTTAGCTTTTTTTAGTTGCCTCCCTGCCTTATTCCCAAGGACATGTAGATAGATATTCACTAGCTTGAAATCTCATATGTTTCCATTGAGCTGCTGACTTGACTTTTTTTTTTAAAGCCCCCATTTAAGGCTAATCCAGGGACACAACAAACCTAAGAATTGGAGCACTGGCCCAGGAGTCAGGAGGGCCTGAGTTCAAATCCAGTCTCAAAATCTGTGTAACCCTGGTCAAGTCACTTAACCCATAATATTCAAGGTCCCAAAAAAGGTTTTTCCTCAAACAATAAAGTCTTGCTAATTACACAATACTTATCAATATCATCAAATTACTGGAATATATTGGCTTACAAATAAAATTTAGTAGGCCTTCTAAAATATCACAGAAGCTTTTGTAAAAAAAAATTTAAACTTATACATTTCTTCCTAAAAGTATTTCCCTTTCTTAAAAATAGCTTAAAATTTATCCTGATAGGGGTGAATTTCGTGCACTGGCCCTGGAGTCAGGAGGATCTGATTTCAAATCCGGCCTCAGACACAACACAAAAACTAGCCATGTGACCTTGGGCAAGTCACTTAACCCCAACTGCCCCTCTAAAAAGCAAAAAAAAAAAAATTTATCCTGATGAAAAGATAATCAGTAGATTTTTAGGAACTAAATTAATTGGAAATCTCTAAACTGACATCTATCTCTTATTCAGTCTTAAAGCAAAAATAAATCTTTAAAATTGGAATTCATCCAAACTGAGTCAGTACAAGTTGTCTTTAAGTAATATAAAAAATCCTCAATCTTAAAAACAATGAATTTCTAATGATCACAAATTCCTAAGTGGAACCCTTCCTCTAGTCAAAAGGTATTTATAATGGGGAGGAGATTGTTTCCTAAGCCAAAAATACATATACTAAATTAAATTAGCCTTATCACAATAATAAAGTTTACCAGACCTTTAAAAATCTACTCAATATCCTTTTCTTCCTTTTTTGTCTACTCCTAAAGTATAAACTCAATCTGGTATAAAATATGCCGCTAGAAATTAATTCTGGAATCCCACATAGTGAATATGTGATAGTTCATTTAGACTCCTAGAAAAACACTGGCCAATTCCTGTAAACCTCTAAATCAGCTTATACACACACACAATTTTCCTTATGGGAGAGCACACTCAGACCTTGTTCTTGTTTCCTTCAGGACAGATTTTGGCTTAAATCTGGATTTATAATTGCAAATGGTAACATTTTCATTTCCAAGGCCTAGTACTCTTAGCACTTTAAAAGAAAAAAAGATTATCCACAAATTCATATATTTCTTTTTCTCTCTCTAAAAGACATATGATGACAATTCTCAACTTTTCCTCTACTTCCTTACAAACTTTTTCCTCTACTTCCTTAAAAAGCTGGATCAGTTACAGTTTGAATTCACACCTGTTACCAGGTTAGCTTTTGTGCCTGACTAAAATATCCTAAGATTCTAACTTGAGCTGCTACTTTTGGCCCAGGCAAAGAGACCTAAGGAATTTGATTTAATGCTGGCTGGGTGTGGCCAGTTTTTTCCATGCAGAAGACTTTAAGAGCTTTCACCAAGGGAGTTAAGTAAATAGTTGAATTAAATAATAATTAAATAATTGAACAGTTCCAGGAAAAATTTAAGATTCTTATATAGTAATCATAGATCATAATAACCATTATTTTGCCATATCTAATATTTATGTAGCGATAGATTTACAGATTTATGCTGAAAAGGTGGGTGGACATGATTAACCAGATGATTATCTATCTGACCTTGCTGCTTAAGAACACTGATTACATACTGATTTCCAAACATCTCCTGTGAAATTTCTAGTTCTTCAATCAAATTCTGGAGCTAGATCCTGAAATCTTAAAATACTGACCCCTTAACTCAGTTACTAATCTGCTACTGATTTTTTTTTACGTATTTACAGCAGTCTTTTTACAATTAAATCCATAACCCAAAAGAATAAAAGAGTTCATATTTCTGTTTCTAATACAATAAAAATTAATGTTAGACACTTTTCTTTTAATACATTATAAATCACATTAACTTGGGTAATTGCTTACTACCAAACTTTCTGACCCATATAGTCTAATAATGATACACATCTGGATCTATTTTCCAAATGGTAGGATTACCTTAGTTTAAAATTTCACTGATTTAGTATTCTATTTTCCACAAGGGCTATTTATTCAAAGCATTTCACATTATGGGATTCACTGTTTCTAGCTAGTCCACTGCCAAAGATCTTAAAGTGATAGTATGTTAGATTTTAATTATAACAAATTCTGTCACACTTAGGAGCAGTTGCTTATCAGATTTCCCCTAAACCCCTCATTAGAGCATCTGAAACAGCACTGGCACCAAGGAACAAGAGTGGCTTGGAAAACGTGGTATCCGTTCTAGGTTCCAAGCTCATTAACAGGCTTCACTGCCTACTTACCAACAGAAACATTTTTCCAAATTAAAAATGATACTCACCAAATTAAAAATCAACTCACCCTCCTTCCTTTCCTGCTGCTTTCCATCTTTTAGAATCTGGAGAGTTAACACATGACCAGCATTACTTATAAAAACAGTTTTTACAATGTTAATATACATTTTAAACAAATTATTGAAATTCTAAAGTGATTACATTCAAGACTATGATAGAAAAATCCTGATCAAAGTATCTTAAAAGACAAAAAAATTATTTTTGTAGTTTTAAACACATTGATGTCAGATATATCGAGGGGGGCAAAGACAGTACCTAGATTTAATTTAAACATAATCTACAAACTTTAGCTTTGGTATACAGTTCAGTTTTGGAGTAATAAAAAAATTCCCTTTTGCTAAGGTGCTTCTTAGCTTTCTCCAATCAACTCTTGCTGTCTTTGGACTGCTTGGTCTAGAAATTTGCTAAATCCAAGAAGATTTAAAACTTACAATTTTTCTGGAGAGAGATCCCTTCTCTGATTCCACCTCCAAAACTGTAAACTCCTGAGTCTTACCCTCCTTTTCCCTACCTAGAAAATACAGGCCATATCTTAAGAAAGGACAAAACACAGACAAAAACATAGAAATCAAAGTTGAGATAGTATGCTGCTTTTTTACTTCTGCCTGCCTCCTGCTTTTGTTCAGAGCAGATTTCTTCTCCCATCGTTGTACTCATTCCTTCATTTAGCCTAATTCCTTCTTATAATTCCTTTTTTTTTTTCGCTTGTTGGAGGGCAGTTGGGGTTATGTGACTTGCCCAAGGTCACATGGCGTGTGTGTCTGTGTGTCTGTGTCTGTGTGTAGTGTCTGAGGCCGGATCAGAACTCAGGTCCTTCTGACTCCAGGGCCGGAGCTCTACTCACTGCACCACCTACCCCCCACCCCCCCACCTCCCTTATAATTCTTTCTGATAGACCTCTGCCTAAGAGGAGGGCTTCTTTCAAAGCCCTCTTGGGAAGAATTTTTATTTGTTCCCCTAAATTCACAGTTTTTATAAGAGTTGGTACTCTCACAGCTTATCTGTTTCATCAAGCCATCTTAGGGCTTTCAATGAAACTTTTATCTGCAAGAAATTTTGGGCCACACCTGCTTATTAACTCTTTAAAATTAATAAGAAAACTGGAATGGGCAGGTTTCTGATCCCAAAGCGGATTCTCAGGTGGCTCCCCACATCTCTGCTAGATCACCCCTAAACACCCCAAAACCTCAGTTTAAAAATAGAACTTATTTTCAAAGCTCTCTTTGGCAGAGACTTTCATTTGTTTGCAAACTCTGTCCACATAAGCCTGTTCAAGAGGACCCCATGTGGTGACAGTGAAAATTAGAGAGCAGCATCGTTAAAAACAAATAGACACAAAACGTGCAAATTTATGACCCAGATAAAATTTAATTACTAATAAAAGGGAAAGTCAGTTCACAGGCAGAGTTCTAACCAACAACTCTCCTTGTGGAGAACTCTCTACATGGGCCCAAGATAGGGAAGTTTTTTATTAAGAATCTACAGTGCAAGGCTTTGATCCCTTCATGGTTGCCATAAATGTGGTGATTAAAAAAGTTTGAGAAACAGTTTCTGGGTAATTTAATCATTTTATTAATAAGGCCAGCATGTTTATTAATAAAAGGGTGGTCACTTGGCCATCTCTCTTAGACCAAAGACCATCATGGTGGTGGGCTCACAGTTTATATACCCTCTGAAGAGTAGAAAGTGTTCCCCAGGTTGGGAATCAACCCTGATTGGTTAATAATTAAGGAGAGAATGAATATTACAATGAGGGGCTGGACCAAAACTTTGTTTAAGCCTTTTACTTCTTAACCCTAGCCTTGGGTAATCTGTTCAAAGAATTTATTCCCCACCCAAGCCTGAACAGAACACAATAGCTACCCTACCTGGATGGGATCTGAACAAGAAAGTTATTCCAATATCTTTATCTGCAATGTCCTTCTAGAAACTGAGCTTTTAAAATCAGGACTTTAGGGAAAAGGGAGAAAAGAAACTCTGGATCTCCCCAAATCATTGCTTATTAATAATCATTTCTCTCAATTATATATATATTTAATAGTTTGATTAGAAATATTTTGTTGATACTTTCACAATGGATGACACTTATTTAAGATCTGTTAATAGGTTAAATTTTTAATCCATAATTTTCTTTTTATTTTGAAATAAATTTAAGAACCTGCTTTTGGTCTTATAGTTAGTTTAAATTTTTAGAGATTTTCTTACTTTATTCTTAATTTTCTTAGAATTACATATTATTCTTAAAGTATTTTGATTTGCTTACAAAGGGTGAGGGTGATCGTTTGCGATTCTGCCTACTTTGTCAGTTCTGTGTTGTTTGTGCACATGGTCATTAAGTTTACAAACCTGGACAATGGAAAGCTGCATTAATTTGAATTGTTTTTTTAATGTATAGTTTGTATATGATCACTGGGGACTAGAAATATAAGCCTATTCATGATTGTTTTTAACTCTTGTATATGCAAGTGAATTATAAGCATTTCTTTAGGAAGAAAAAAAGTAAACTCTTTTTATTCAGCCCATCAGAGCTTTTGTTATATCTGCCACAGTTTACATACAACTACAATTTAAAATGCTACTTTCTATGTGTGTGTGGGAATTGTCTTGTGGGTCAAAAATTGGGGAAGGTTAGGTCAACTTTAATCAGTCATTTTTATGTATAATAACTTAAAATGGGTACAGAATTTGACTGCTTTTTAAACTCTGACAGAGCTTACCTTTATTAAAGAATTTTGTGAACTTAATTGGATACTTTAAGGTGTCTTATAAGGGAGTAAACAAAATTTTGCAGTTATGGAGAACTGAGTGGTAATGCAAATCTCAATCCAAATAATGTCATTTGCTGTGTTTTCTATTTAATGTCTCTTCATGCCCTAATAATCCCTTGTGAAGTTGGTTTTCTTATCTATAATATTCTAAGATTTTCTTTGTATCAAGAAGGGGCTTCAGGTCTGTATTTGTATATATGCATACATACTTAAAATTATATATGATAAATCCAGATGCTATTAGTAAAAACTCTACTTCCATCAAAAATTTAAAATGCTGATGAAAATGCTAGTTATTTCAGAATATATATCTATAGAGAGAGTCTGATATTTATAACCTCTCTGCCATCATTAGAATGGGGATGGGGACTATTTTGGTTTTTATAAAATGTAACTTGACCTAAACATTATAATTTTAACTTCTAAGACACTTCACTCCAACATTCCTAGTGCTTCACACAATGCACAGAATTATATTGTGGAAAAGATCAACTGGCCTGGTGCTTAATGGGGTTATATTCAGCACAGAACCAAGACTGCTGGGGTATAGTCCGAAATGCTATTTATGTGAGTTTGGAAAACAATGTGTGTGAAAGTCATTTACACAGAATGGGAATTTGTTCTTTTTGGATTTGGAACCGTTTAGGTATTACATGACATTTATTTTGTCTTCTTTCTGTGTTTTGCTTTATGCATTGGAGTTAAGAAATTTTGAGGTTTGGTCATATCAGCAATCAAATTGGAATAGTACTCAATGTAAATAATTTCATTAGCATGATTCAATTGTGGAATAGTATTTTAGAAATTTAAAAGTATTCAGCATTATATCTGTCTTCCTTTTTGACTAGGAGCAGAACAGTGTTTAACTAGTAACGTAGCCTCAGTTCTAGATGAGACTATGGTTAAACATTTTGTACTTTGTTCTAATATTCGGGGACGGGGGGCTCGGAACCATGTGCTGCTGTACTTACTGCCTTCTTAAAGGCTTTCTTTGCACCTTAGAAGATATTAATTAAAGGGGGAAATATTACATACATTAATTTGCTTTCTTTGACATGTATGGTCCTTAAAGGTTAACCTCAGTTCTCAAGAAGCCAATCTTGAAATATTCTTTACCTTCAAACACAAAAAGATCACAACTGAACACAACTTCTATGCAGCAGCAACATGTGTTTCATACAGTAGTTCATTTAACTAGATCTACGCATTACTTATCATGACAAAAGTACCTGTTAAGATCCCCTTGTAAGCAATAAAGATTAGTCCAAGTTTCAGCTTCTGTGCTTTATTCTAAAATAAGTGATTTTGTCATGTTGAATCTTCATTTACAGAATATAATTTTTTCATAAGCTTCTTTAGGTGTTTTATAAACTTGTTGGTACGATGTTTATAAATCTTACTGAACATATGTTACTGTTTTTGATGATTAAGTCTTGTTAGAGTATGTTGCTTTATTTTCAAAGTACTGGGATTTTTTTTTTTGCTTTTATGTTTTAGTGTTTTAAAGTATTAATTAAATCTATATTTTATAATTGTTTTCTGGTTTGTTTTGAGATTCTCTTCACTTTGGTAGTTTTCTTGGCTGGCTTTATCATGAAAAATGATTTTATTGACTTTTTTTTTAGTTCTCTTAATGATAACATCCCTGTTGTTTAATTGTGCTACAGATTTAAAAAAATAAACAGTGAACATAAACTTAGTTTGCAGCTTATCTCCACATTAATTAAGGCAGTATTTAGGGGAAAGTGTCTTTAACTTGATTACCTGATTACCGAGAAAAACAAAACACATTAGACTTTTACCTGAATTATCTGGGAGAATGCATTAACTTTCAACTTTCACAAATCAGGAATTATGATTTTCATGAGACTTATTTAAATACTTAGAGATACAGTCTTTGAAACTAAGGAACATGTATCCCCTACAACCCAAGTCAAACTTCATTAAAATGAACTTCATCTGCAGTCTGGATGGAATCCAACTGCTTATTTTTACCAGGGTCTGGTATGATTGTATTTCCTGGAAAATTTCATCTGTAAAATGGAGTAATGGTAACACTTATCTCCCAGGGTTGTCATGAGTACTAAATGAGATAATATTTGCAGAGTACTTTGCAAAGTTTAAAATACTATTTAAATGCTAGTTGATTATTACCATTAGCATAGTAGATTTTTTTCATTCATTTACAAGCATTTATTGAAGATCTACAATGTACATATACTTCTAGTATTATAAAAGTAACTGTGTTAAAGAGTCAAACATTTAAATCAATCAGTAAGTACTTGACTGGCTATGTAAGTAGGGATGTACAAGGGCTTGCCATCAAGGAACTCAGTGTAATAGAGAAGGGTGTGTGTGTGTGTGTGTGTGTGTGTGTGTGTGTGTGTGTGTAAAAAGTTAACTAAAAATAGAAGGCAGCTTGTTCTAAGGGCCACATGAATTCTGAGGATAGTTAAATGCTGTAGGAGTTTAGAGGAGGGAGATTAGACTGCTGATGTGCAATAAGTTTTCATGGAGTTGGGATTTGAGCTGGGCCTTTAAAAGTGGGTAGCCCAAGAGGAGGGATATTCAGGGGAGGGGGGAGGTTGGTACAAGGCTAGGATGAGTAAAGTTACTGAGAAGGTAATAAGGAAACTTTTCAAAAAAGAGTATAACCAGTTTGCTTCCATTGGAAAGCTTTTATGTTGAAGCAGTGAGAGATGAGTCTAATAAAATCCAGAGAAATAGTGGTGGGCTCTGAGTCCCAGACTGAAGCTCTGGCCTTTTGTGGGGTAAGAGGGAGTCACAGAGAGATTAATTTTGTTAAATGCTTCCCAGTTTTTTTTTATAAATAGTATTTTTTCTTCTAATTACATGTAAAAAGTTTTCAACATTTTTAAATAAGATTTTGAGTTTCAAATTTTTTCTCCCTCTCATCCTCCCTCCCCAAGATGGCATGCAGTCTGATAAAGGTTATACATGTACAATCACATAAACATTTTTCCACATTAGTCATGTTGTGAAAGAAGAAACAGAACAAAAGGAAAAAGCCACAAAAAATATACAACAAAAAAGTGAAAAAATATGCTTCGATCTATATTCAGACTCCATAGTTCTCTCTCTGGATGTAGGTGGCATTTTCCATCACATGTCTTTTGGAATTGTCTTAGATCATTTCATTGCTCAGAAGAGCTAAGTCTAACAAAGCTGGTCATCACACAATGTTGCTGTTACTGTGTACAGTGTTTTCTGGTTCTGCTCACTTCACTCAGCATCAGTTTATGTAAGTTCAGGTTTTTCTGAAAGCCTCCTGCTCATCATTGCTAATAGAACAGTAGCATTCCATCACATCCATATACCACAACTTATTCAGCCATTCCCCAGTTGATGGTCATCCCCTGAATTTACAATTCTTTGCCACCTCAAAAAGAGCTGCTATAAATATTTTTGTACATGTAGGTTCTTTTCCCTTTTTTTGTCATCTGTTTGGGATACAGACCTAGTAGTGTATTGATGGATCAAAGAGTATGCACAGTTTGATTGTCCTTTGGGCACAGTTCCCAATCTGATAGATGAGAGGTGGTACCTCAGAGTTGTTTTAATTTGCATTTCTCTAGTCAAGAGTTATACAGGTCTATCATCTTCCCAGTTACTGAAGTTCACAACTTCACTTAACCATTCAGGGGCACAGTGCCCCCATAATCTAGAAAATCTGTTTAAAATTTTTTGGCCCTCCTTTCATACCAGAGAAGTCTGAATTTTTTCTTTTCTCAGGTGTTTATAGTACCTTATTGCAAAATTTGGGTTAAATATTTGGTCATAAGTATATTTTATGCATTTCTGAGTTTCTAAAC
This sequence comes from Petaurus breviceps papuanus, assembly GCF_028583685.1. NCBI lineage: Eukaryota > Metazoa > Chordata > Mammalia > Diprotodontia > Petauridae > Petaurus > Petaurus breviceps. The sequence goes on along the minus strand of NW_027185764.1, from coordinate 58,915,833 downwards.
GTTTTCTGTGTCGTCTGCTGGCCTTCATGTATTGTCTGTACTTCTATAAAACTTCCCCAAAATTCCCATTTATAGTAATTTCTTATGCTGACCTGAGATATATCAAAACCATGATGGGGAAAGTCTTGATGTGGAAGGGATAACTTAACTGTATAACTACCCTCTCCCCATAATAAAACAATTGCTAAGCTTTGTAGGTTCTTCTTCCAAAATATCTTGGGCAGTCATCCTCCTTTGGGACATTTTTCCTCAGTCACTACTGGACTGGACTCTAATTCCCCTGCTTTCAGTCACTCTGCTCACCAATGAATTAATCTTCCATATAGCTGCCAGTGGTTACTGAATTGCTCAAAAACCTTCAGGGGCTCCCTATTGCGGGTTTGTTTGTTTTTTTTTTGCATACAGAGCTGTGGTGAGGAAACTATTTACCAAAGCAGATGGATACATAGATATCTTTTCTCCAAATTACAGCTTTGAAAAGAATTCTCTTGGGCACTGAGAGTGTTTTAAACTAGCTGTTGCTCAGGTCATTCGTCTCTTCATTTCCCACCCAGATGCAGGTCTTTGGATTTCTCTATTATGCCCCCAGTTGGGTACAAGGCTGTCTTGCATGTTTGAACTAGAGTCCTTCCTCATCTCTCTCAGAATTCTTTTTTTTTTTTTAAGCAGTCGGGGTTAAGTAACTGCTCAAGGTTACATGGCCAGTTATTTTTGTGTGGGTGCCAAGTATCTGAGGCCGGAACCAATCCCAGGTCTCCTGAAGCTGGGGCCAGCACTCTTACTCACTGCACCACCTGGCTGCCCCTTCTCTCAGAATTCTTAATTTCATTTAAGGCTTAACTTTTTTTTTTTTTCATATGGACACCTGATAATGAGGTATACTTAAGTAAAGAAAATCCCTGACCCCAATCAGTAATTGGGGCAACAACCACAGGCAGGGAAATCTACATGTGGTTGTATGGACCAATTGTCCCTTAATCTCATTGTACTAAGTACTTTCTACTATAAAGGGTTTGGCCTGCAAAATCATTTTTTAAAATTTAAACATTGATTTTTTTCTCCATCCTCACTTCCTGCCCTGTCCCCCCTACTTTACTAGGGGGGAAAAACAAGGAAGAAAAACTTTTGTTTATACACTTAGTAAAGAAAGCAAAACAAATTCTCATATTGGCCAGGTCCAAAAATGACTTGTTCCTTTGTCTCATTTTACAACCTGAGATCACCTTGCTGCCAGAAGGTGAGTAGCTTGTTTCATTACTTGTCTTCTGAAATTGTGATTGGTCATTGTCTATATTAGAGTTCTTTCAAAGTTGTCTGTCTTTACATTGTCATCATTGTATAAATTGTCCTGTTGGTTCCTGCAAAATCATTTTAGAATAGCCCTGGTCCTACTTTTCAGAGGTATAATTTGAGTGGGGAGCCATTTTCTCCTCTTCAAGCATCTTACTTGAAATAACTGAATATCTTATCATTTTATGGGACTGTTCATCCCCGCTGTTGGTATTTCATCAGCATCTTTTTGGGAGGGAGTCCCAAGGCTCCAGAGAGACCATAGAATAACATCCTTTTAATTTAACAATAACAGATTTTGTTATAAAGGGTTTTCAATTAGATCTCTTGTTTTAATGTAACTTCATTTCTAGATATATCCTTTCAGCTGTCACCTCGTAAATTATCATTGTAATGATTTTTTTCAAAAAGAGGGCAAACATTTTTCAGAAAATTAAATCAGCACATTAATTGTTCTTGACCATATCTCATGGTCCATCACCTCTGTGAAAAGGGAGAGAGGTGCATTGGCAGTCAAGGCTCCTATATTGGATGTTTTTGCTTAACTGTTTTTCTTTATCACAGGGGGTCCCATCTGAGGAGTGGGGGATTGGAAATGACTTGTTTAAAGATTAAAGACATTAATAAAATGCATTTCAAGAAAAAGGTACACATTAAAGAAAGTAAGAACTATCAATACTCTATGCCTCTACCTATTATTTTTCAAGCCCTTGACATAATCATTCAACTGTAATTGCCCTCTCAAAAACTGCAGATAATCTTGGTCTTTTTTCAGTTCTTTTCAACCAATATGCAGGATTTGACAGTGTTGACTATTGTCTCATCTTACTTATTCTCCTGTCAGGATTTTTGTGCTCACTCTTTCTAGAACTCTTCTCTTTATTTCTCCTCTCTCCCTTTTTCCCTCCTCCTTGTCAATCTTTCCTGGATCACCAATCCATATTCCATGCTTCCCCGTTGGTGTACTTGGCTATGTCATCAGATCTAAGGACTTGTTGAACATCTCTGTGCAGATGATTCCCTTTTCCTCCTGCATCACCAACTTCAGATTAAACATTCTCAACTTGATGTCCTAGAGGATTCTCAGACTCAGCAAATCCAAATTGGAAGTCATGACCTTTCCTTCCAAATTCACTCTGTTGACTTGCCAAAGGCAGAAAGGTTCACCCAGGTTCCTCACTCTCCTCCATATTTCATCAGTTGTCTTACTGTCTTTTCTCTCTACTCAAATGGCCACCACCATAGTCTAGGCTCCTGATACTTCACTTGAACTTTTTCAGTCTTTTCCTAATTGGTCTTTCTGCCTAAAGTATCCCCAGTCTTCACCTATCCTCTAGATTTCCCAAAGAGATTTTTCCTATAAATTTGCATTTAGAACCCTTCATTATCTGGTTCTAACCTAACTTTCCAGGTTTATAACACATCACTTCCTTTCTCATATTTTAACAGTCCAGCCAAACTCACCTTCTTGCTGCTCCTCACACATTAAATCATGATGTTTCATCTATCAGCGTGCCTTTAGCAGGCATAGTCTCTTCCCCCAAGTGTGAGTGATGTGCACTCCCTCATATCTGTCTAGTAAAAAAATCTTTATCTTCCCTCAAGGATCAGCCCAACTGCTATGTCCTGTGGGATGTCTAGAAGTCCTTGCTCCCCTATTACCTCTTTATTTCATGGTCTACTAACCTATTGCTCTGACTTGTTTCATAGTGATTGGTCTAAGATTCACAGAAACTACACTTTTTAATTTGGAGTATTAAGATATAGTTGCTTCTTAGAGTTATGTAATAACAAATGTCAAACTTTCTCACTTTGGGAATTTTAAATTAATTGATGTTTGCTATAGAACAGTTACAATCATACATACATTAGGATCTTTGTGTATTCCGAGTTCCCTCTACAATCTGACAGTAGCATTCATAAGGAGAATATCAAAGGAGAATAGCCATCAACTATTCCTAAGACTTTCGGTCCTCTTTTGGAAGACTAATTACCAAGCTCATTCTCCTAGCAATTTGGAATTGGCCAATATCCTAAATCTTTATAATTGAATTGATATGTTGCTTTCTCCCCTGAAACCATGTAAGGAGGTCACCTCATTTGCCCACTTGTAACTTTATAAATATACTTCTCTGTGCCCAAATAGCTCCACTGCACCTCAGACCATAGGTTAAGATCCTACCCTTACCTCTGTTACTTCACTTTGTGTAAACTGGCAAACATTCCTATCTAATCCAATACTCTCATCACGCTATTCCCCAAGTACACATTTGGAAGCAGAGATGATCAGTGATACCTTGAAGACGCATCTCAACACAAATCATAGATGGAACATTTCCTGTACAAAAGGGGAAAGGCATTTTAGGACCTACCACACCATTGCCCCATTCTGGACAGATTAATAGTACCACAGCACCCTCTTCCCTTCTCCAACTGCTGAAAAGAATATCCCGTATCTCTTTTGTTTGTAGATAAAGTGACTTACCTAGGGTCACACAGCTAGCGTCTGAGTCTGAATTCGAACTCAGCTCTTCCTGACTCCAGGATTAGTGCTCTATCCACTACACCATCTAGCCACCCCCCACTCTCCCCCCCCCCCATCTCTTTGGGAGATTAGCAGTGTTCTAGCACCAGTTTATACTGGCTCTTGGCAACTGTTAGCTTTTCAGTGTGAGCATTCACACCTCAGGAATTGGCACACAGGATTGTCTAGAGTTAGGTGATAGAATGTTAATGCAGATTCAATTTAAAGTGTATCATACTAATTTTCCCTGGATAACCTGTTGTTAGTTAAAACATTTTTCAGCCCTCTACTAGGTCTGTGCTCTCTCCTTTCCACCACTAATCCATTGTCTACACTGGATTACCACTTGATTGCTCAATTGCTGAGGTGTTACCTGCCAAAGGTAGGAACTGGAAAGGTCAGGAGAAACAGGTCACACCTCATTTCAAAACTGTCTCTCAGAGGGCTCTTTCCAGTTGTAGTAAATGACCACAATTTATCCTCTTCCCCCAAATGACCCATTTGTTTGGTGTATACCAACATTCTAGAAATCTCAATCTGTCTTCTCTTTGGGACAACTTCCTTCATGACGGTGGTAAAACCTTTGGTGAGCATTTGCTTGTCTTTGATAATAAGAGTTGAACTGTCATCTTTTTTGGATTTCTGTATAATCTAAATGTATGTTGAAGACATCTTATTAAAGTGCAGCATTTTATTCTTTTACACCAATTCTCAAGACATCTGAAAGGGATGTCGTAGGACTAAGATCTTCTAATTTTCTTCCTTTCCCCTAGTTTTCCCCTCAAAGACCACAAAGCTATTACTGAGGCCAAGGCTCAAGATGTGCATCCCTTTAGGGCTGCTACCTGGTAACCTCTGGCTGTATGGTCCTTCCACCTTAACATGGAGTCAGGCCCACATGATTGTGGTTAATTGTCAGAAAGCCAGATTAGTTACACCTGCCCTGCTGACCAGAGGTTAGCCCACCATAGCTAAATGCTTCAGTAGCCTTGTTGAATACTCTTCTAATTTAGGATTAAGTTAATCTCTTCTTCAACTCAATCACCTATAGTTGTCTCATTTTGTTTGAATAGGAACCTAAACTGTTCCTGAATAATGTTCTCATGTGGGAGAATATGAAATGCCTGAATAAATTATGGCTATTACTACCACAAAAATGGAATAAAGTATCACCCATACATATGCCTATTCTTCCATTTAAAAAACCCCAACAAAACCTTAGATTTACATACATATCAAGGGCATCCTTGACAAATTAGAAATAAGCCAACTTCCACAAATGTTAGCCTGCAACAGGTGATACCTTTATTCTCATGTAGTTAGCTAAAAGTTTTAGATTAAAAGATCTCACTGTGCTCATTTCTCTGCCTCTCCCTTCTACCACAAACCTTGGTATAAATACTGCATTTAGCTCTTCTGCAAGTATGCATTGCAAGCCCTACTATACAAGATGAACAATCACATAAATTTTTCTTGTTGCTGTTGAAGGGACAATGAATCCAATTCATCTACTTGTTTTTCTCAGTTACAGCTTCCTTTTTGCTCACTAGTTTGATAGCAACAAAGTCAAGATTAATATGACTTGGCTTGTCCATTTTAGTGTGTCAGTGGATGATAATGTCACATTTGAAGTACCAACAGTTGTTAGTAAATGGTGTTTCTTAGCCTTTCTTCTTTACCCCACTCTGCCATTATCACTGAAGAACTGAGAGGTTTTAATAGGCTGCCATGGGCAAATAATGCAATAGCCACCTTTTGGTGATGAGCTTCCACACCCTCAGTTCTGCTGGTCCTTCAGCTGGAGACAGTCTCTCCCTAGGATGGTACCTATCCTTTCCAGCACAGAACCTGTCAGAGCTTGTTCTGAAGCAGTGGTTTTCAAGAACTTAGGGCTACTTCCACCCCACTGGAGTTGTAGACAGCTTGTGAATTAATGTATTATAAATGTAAGCTTTTATAAAACATTTAATTATTGATAATATATTAAAACTTCAGTGTTCTAGTTGTTTCTAGTTGTTTCAAGAGGGTAATAGCCTCTTGGTTACTCTGGCAAAGCAATGAATTAATAAAATGTAAAGAATTAGCAGTAAATACATCGTATTTTGTCTTATGAAGTTTTCTCCTAGTAGTATGGATGAATCTGTATTAGCCCACTGGCACATCCTAACCCAGTTCTGGTACCTTTTCCTTATTAATGACATGGTTTTGCAAATCAGATAAAAAGCTATCCTGTCACTTTTAATTTTCATCCTTCAACTATCTTTTAAGTCAGACTTGCAATTTAATATGAATGAAGCTCTTGTTCTCCCAAAACATCCATTAATTTAGACTGACCTAACACCCTTCGTTAGTCTTTTTCTACCTGAGTCTTAAGTGGTCAGAAAAACACTTTGACAAAATGGAGACAAATAATTTACTACTTCTTGATCTTGAAAGAGGATTTCAATGTATTCAGCAGGCAGAATAGCTACAAGCTTTTTTTATTGCCACTTCAAAAATGGGAAAAAGTCTCATAAAAGAGTAGAAAAGTGTCTCGTCTCAAATCAAAACAACCAACGTGTAGAACTGGGTCTTTGGTTCTGTTTTGACTGTTGAACATAGTAACTTTTGTCATTTTCTTGATATATTGTAGAATCTTTAATAATTATCAAAGATGTAGAACTTCAGTCAATCAAACAAGTAAGACAGCATTTATGCATCCATCATTTTCTGGATTGTTGGTAACCTGTGCATATTTTCCTTTAAAAAAAATTTAGGAAGAATTAGTATTAATTCTACTCTAATAAATCACTAACTTTAGTTTGTGATATAAAAGCTCCTCAAAACAACTTTTTTTAGTTATATTCAAAATGTTCAAATGTAGATATAACAAAATCTCTAAATGTAAAATAAGGCATGAACTTAAGCTTCAAAAATTTTGCAAACTAAAAATACGGGCACAAACAAGTTAGTAACAGAGCATAAGTCAGCTTTAAGAAGTGTCAATTTATTTTATTTTTTTAAAGCAATTGGAGTTAAGTAACTTGCTCAAGGTTACAGGGCCAGTTATTTCTGGGTGTGGTGCTAAGTATCTGAGCCTGGATTTGATCCCCAGGTCATCCTGACACTGGGGCTGGTGCTCTTACTCGCTGAGCCACCTGGACGCCCCTAAAAGTGTCAATTTATGCTATAACTATGTAGTCAGACATTCTAAAAAGAGAAATGTTTCTGGAAGAGGTAGTTTTTTTTTAAATTATATGCTAATCTGAAACAAAGGCCCCATTAGGAAAAAAAACAACAACCAAACAACTTATTCATATAATGTTACCTCTTATCAACAATGGAACACTACTTCCTAAAGAGTTATCCAAAGAGATTCCTCATGGATATCAACCAGTTTCAGTGTGTTACAAAGTATTAATCATGCAAAAGATGTGAGAGAGATATATGAGAAGAGAAAATGGGTGGGTCATGTAGCAAGAGCAAGGGATAACCAATTGATAGCCTGTGTGTTCAATTCATACCCACAGAAATCAAGAGATCCAGAGGAAGACTCCTCACTCTTGAACTCCCTAGAATGTTGGAGAACCTTTATGGACATAGTAGATGGATAAGAGTACCACAGGATGGGCAGGTCTGTGTCATTAGAGGGAACATCTAACAAAATCACAGATCTGACTGAATGTTAAGATTTAGGATGTCTAGTAAGTCACATCTATGCTCTCCTCACAACAACCCTGCGAGATATACTGTAATACTATCCCCATTTTGCAGATTAAGGAAGTGAAACTCAAAGAAATTGATTTTTATATTGAATCAAGGCTCAAATTCACAACTCCTTACTCCTGTTTCAGTACTTTCTACCTCACCATGATGCCTCTTTAGTTACAAAACATCTGAGCATAAAACTTTATGTTACAATAGCTTCAGTTAGTGTAGAGAGAATGTAATTTTTGCACTAATTTAGAAATGATCTGGGCACTGAGTGAAGAGCAAACAAAGACCTTCCTAGATCTATGTTGATAAACAAGAAAAAGGAATATTGATTCAGGTATGTCACAGTATTTCAATTTTACATGCTGACTTGGTAGAAATTTTAATTGAATATGTAATTAAATAAGATGGTTAATGCTAAAAAGTACTTGTTTAAAAAGCATTTCATCACAAACTTTTTTGAATTAAGGTAAAATGTCTTCTCTTTGACAAATTTTTGACAATTTACCTTTGGTAAATAAAATCTGATGTAGCTGTAACACTAATTTAAAAAAAATCATTGCTTTTGAATAGTACACCTTCTATCAAAAAATCTTTATTGCTGAGCTATGAATTTAGAATAGTCTTCCTCATAGATATGATGTAAATTTGATAAAAATTAAATCCATTCCAGTGAGCATTAAAAAGTATTATATACTAGCTGCTTCTTTTGAATGTCAGATCTTATGTGCTTATTTTCAAACCACAGATTACTAGCAGTTATCAGCATAGTGAATCCTACTTACCCCAGATAACTTTGCCTCCTTGTGTCACAAGGCCCAACTCACTCACATTCACTTCAATGACAGTCCCTTTGGTAATAACACCCAACGTTGTATATAGTGGGGAGGAGGGATTTTTCTTCACACCAAGTATGGGTAGGCAAAAAGTGGCTTTAAGTTCAGGATGAGTTACATGAGCCTTTTTAAAACGTAAACCCTATTAAAAACAAAAATGTCAATAGCTAATTTCCAACTACCTAAATTATTTTTTCACCATTTGTGTAGTCAAAGATCAAGAAGGTATTAAAACTTAAAGAGCACGTTCTTCTCACAAAACTGCCCCTACTGAAAAGTTTATCTTGTCTTAGACATACTAAATCGCTAAAAAATTTCATCAAATGAAAATCTATGAGTTAAAGAGGATAACAAAATCTACAATATCATCAGTATCTACGGTTACAATGTACTTTTCTCTCTTCTAAATATTAACAGCTATGAGCCAAATGTTCTCTACTGAACATTTAAGAGATAGGAATCACTCTTGCCCTTTTCCTTTTGCCCTATAAACATGTCTGGAAGGGGTAGTAGCCTGGTAGGTATACAATACCATAGGTGAAATGCTTTTGTTATCTCTGCAGGTGTCTAGTAATCTAATTATCTAATAGTCCTTTTGATAGTCTCACCAAACTGCCTAGTTATTATTTATGATGGGAAAAATTACGCTAAAAATGCAGATTACAGTAATACTACTACTTATAAAAATCATCAACCTTTTAAAAGAACAGAAACTTAAAATCTTTATTTACATTACTGAATCTTACATCTTTTCAAGAAGTAAGCTTACAAAAGTCTTATTTCTGATATTACCAGAAAAGCCTCTTCTGAAAGAGTAATTTCAGGAGAACAATTTGCAGAAGAGAAGCCAATATGTAGAAAATAGAAACTCTAATGTAGTATGTTACAAATAGATCCCTGGAAATGTTCAATTACTAAATAATTCAAATTATAGAACTATGGCTTTTATTAATTCAAACAAGATTTTGTCCCCTTCTAAGGGTCACGAAGGACAAAGAAATTTAAAAAATACTGTGAAAAAATTATCTTCTTTAACTTAATCTTTTTTCCCCGTGTTGCATTACATTTTTTAAACTTCATGTAGATCTGGAGGACTGGCATCAATCTTTGAACCAGCAAATTCTTGCAAATTACTTACCATTGGCCTAATAAATCTTTCATATTTTGGTGGTTTTCGAGTAAAGCCATCCCCAACAAAGCAGACTTTAGTAACCATTCTTTTCCATGCCTTCTTCTTTCTCTTTCCTGTACGAATAACCTTTAACACTTCTGTTTCTCCCTGGGCACGAACTTTAGGCAAGGGCACTTCCCATTTACCCTAAAAGTACACATACAAATCATTATTAACATATGGTATTGGTAGCAAAATGTGGAGACTTTTGAGCCAAAAGCTAATAAAAATAACTCGCGTTTATATAGATGGTAGGGGTTTTACAAAGCACTTTTTATACAGTTAATCATAACTCTCTGAGGCAGGTAACATATGTATTATTCCCATTTATAGATGAGGAAAACAAGACTCAGAAATGTTAAATGACTTGGACAAAAGTCACATGGCTAATAAATCACAGAAGCAGAAGGCTCAGTAGAAAGAGTTGGTTTTTTGAATCTGTATAGTTATTGAGGAAAAACAGGACATAGAATTCTTAATTAAAAGTCTGATCTCCTTAAGATCCTTGGAGGTTTCATTACTGGTAGTGGTAGGAAATGGCAAACTAAAGAGATAAGGCAATGGTTTCCAATTGCCTATCAAATCAAGTCTAAAGTTCTTAGCATGGTATTGAAGATGTTTCTCAGTCTGGTACCACCCTAATCCTACACCATTCCTAACTTCATACTCTATACTTAAGTCAAAGTAAACTATTCACTGTTCCCCTAATGTGCGCCATATTCTTCTTGCCTCTATGACAAGGATGGGAAATCTTCGGCCTTGAGGCCACATGTGGCCTTCTAGGTTCTTGGATTCAGCCTTTTGACTGAGTCAAAGTTTTATAGAACAAATCCTTTATTAAGGGGATTTGTTTTGTGAAGTTTGAATTTAGTCGAAGGACCACACCTGAGGACCTAGAAGGCCACATGTGACTTTGAGGATGCAGGTTCCCCACCCCTGAATTCCTTAAACATCCTGCCTCTATCTAACTACCAGCTGAAAACCTCTTCAGGGCAAAATAACACCTCATCCATGAAACCTTCCCAGATCTCTCAATTAGAAATAATCTTTCTTCCACTGGACTTTATGAAGCCTGTTATTTGTACCTCTTATGTACTTACTATATTTTATTTTCTTAGTTTTGTATCCCTAACTCCTGCCCCCACATTTATTTTTGTATCTTAGCACCTAAGACAGACCTTGGCATATAGAAGACTGTGCTGTTTAGATATCATTGCCTAATACTGGAAGAATAAGTATAAGAGTTACCACCTCTTAAAATATGATACCATCACTAGTGGTTTATTGAAAGACATCACAGAAATGACAGAAGCTTTACTAGATGAATTTTCCCTCATATGAAATTCTGTGAAGGAACTAACAACATATGCTAACTTTAAAAACACAGTAATATGTGTAATATCAAGGTGTAGTATCAAGAACCACTAAAGCTAATGCTTATTTCATTGCTAATTCTGTATATAGTGAGACAAATTACATAAAGATTTAGTTTGATATATTCTAAACTCCTATCCTTATTATCTGTACTCAACATAACTTATAGTCTTACTAAAATCTAAGTGCCATAAACAAAGAACTTATATAATACTTTTATATTCTCATTCTCTATACCTCACCCCATGGTCAATATGTAATTATTCAAAGGTTGTCTACTTGTATTATAATTTAAGCGATTCATGGTTGTTTTTTCTCTCTAAAAAACATTGCAAACTACATGTGGATAAGGAGTATATCCAGTTTTTTGCTTCCAATCCACCCCCCCCAAAACAATCCTGCAATTCATTTCATGTCATTGATTCACCAATTTTCTCTGTCAATTTGCTCTTATCTCTCCCAAAGTATGAATTTTTACAACGATGGAAAGGCTTCAATTGCAGTTCTAGAAGAAAACTATTGTTTTCCGTCATCTAAGAACTAGCCTATCAAAAACTGGACGACCTGCTTACCAAGTTGGCTATGAGTTACTGAATCTTTTGGCCATCCAAACTCTGAAAGACTGTCTAACTGCACTGGTGTAGGAGTATTAACAGAACCATGAATTCTTCAAGAAAGATTGGACAATTTTAACTAAGCCTTTTGTCTCAGATCAATCTGAAAAACTATGAAACATTTCTTATGAACTTTGATAAAACTAGACATGAATATTTTTCATAAAAGAAACCATTTAAACATAGCAAAGAAAAGGAAGAAAGAAAAATGATATCCTAAGAAGTACTATCACTTACAGCTTTCTCTTTTCGTTTCTGTTTAATCATATTGGAAAGGACTTTGGCTCGGGACTGTCCCTCTCTGTCCAGCAGATATGCAGGTACTGCTCCTTGGGGAGTTTTTTCATCATTTTTCTGCTTGGTATTTCTCTTTTCATGCATCTTGATACTACATAAAAAGTCCAGAAAAAAAATTACCCCAAATAATTTTCCTTCAAAAGTTAATACACAGTTATTGCAAATATAGCAAATAAATAAAATATACTCACGTCTTTTTCATCTGAATCTTCTCAGCATGACGCTGTTTATGGTAGAGTTTGGCCTTTAGACCAATCATTTTCTTTGCTTTCTTTGAACGTTCATGAGCCTCTCGGCTTTCCTTCTTTCTCTTTTTCTCATGGTAATCCAAGCGGTAGCCATACCGTTTTCGGTGTAACTCTATGTATTCGTTCTGCGGCTATAAGGCACAGAAAGCATAAAATACTTTTAAAAGCAATTACTGAAAGAATAACTTCCTAAATAAGTACTTTCTTATATATGGACCATATGCTAAGAGAAAATCCACCCTAGCTGAAAGTGATTACTCATACATGCACGTAATTATAGTACTTAAATTCACATATGCCTGCTCCAAGACAAAATTAAGTTGTTTTTTTTTTGAAGGGGGGAAGGCAAAGTAATTGGGTTTAAGTGACTTGCCCAAGGTCACACAGCTACTAAGTGTTGTGTCTGAGGTCTGGATTTGAACTCAGGTCCTCCTGACTCCAAGGCCGGTGTTCTATTCACTGTGCCTTCTAGTTGCCCCTTGAAGCTATTTTTTATATAGGAGAACACTGGCAGGGAATGCCTCTTTAGTCCCTTAACATATTATCTGTTCAGCATAAGTAACTGGCAAATGCCATACTGATTGAGAAAGATTAAAATAAACCCATTTTATGGGCAGGAGAGATATTCAACAATTAATAAACTGCCATGACTCAAATGATTCAAACTATGCTTCCCTTTTATCTTTTACTTTTCATTTAAAGAAAAAAAAATAGAGTAGCATCCTGCTCCTGCATTCTGAGCTTCCAAGAATCATTCTGATGCAATTACCAAAGGTTTGCTTCAGGAGAATAAGGCTGGTAGGTCACTTACATGAATTACCTAATGTAAATGGAGATTGGACAACCTTATCACGAACATCTTTGTTATCATATTCCTTATTTTTCACCACGACCACGGTCACCTTTCCCCGGACTAATTGTTCTCTATCCAGCTTCTCCCCCGCACAATCATTCCTCACTCAGCTGCCAAATTAATATTCCCAGAGCAGCGATCTGATCACTGCTCATCTGCTCTAGAAGCTCCAGTGGCTTCCTGCTGCTGCCTCTGGGATAAAATATAAAACACCCTGTTGGACATTCAAACCCATTAACAATCTGGCTCCAGGAGATCTTTGCTGAGGGATTATACTTTCCTTTCATCAACGTATGGCATATTCCGGCCAAACAGTCATACAAAACATTTAACGTTCAGCCCCCAAGTATTTAGACGGGCCCAGGCTCTCCCTCATCTCGGCTTCTCGGAACCCTTCGCCCCCTTCAGGCCCAACCCGAGTGCCGCCTCCCAGGAAGCCCCAACTAGCCAAGTCCCTTTATTTTGGTTTGTCTCGGTCCTATATTAATGTGTCTATACGTCCCTCCTCCGCTCCCTAGAGCGCAAGCTCCTGGAGGGCAGGGGTTATATATCTCATTCCTCTCTTTATCTCCTCAGAGCCTGGCTCTGTGCCAGAAACAAAGGAAGAGTTTAATAAATGCCTTTGGGTTGACTGACTGGAGAAGGCTGGATTCGTTTCACGATTCTAAAGACACCGGGCAGGTCCTGGGGTAAGGAACACGTGGCCGCGCGACCTCCTCCCCCCTCCTTTCGTCCCTTCCCCCATTTCCGGGTAAACACGGTCTCCAGAGCAGCCCAGTCGGACCTGACACTAGGGGCTTTCCGCTCCCCACTCCCCCTTCCCGGGCGATCAGTGTCAGAAGCTCTTTCCGCTCCTTGGACCGGTCTAAGTGGACCGACCCGCTCACCATTTTGACGGCTGGGGGCCCGTCGAAGAGCCGCCGAAAACGCTTCCAAACCTCAGATCAGACCTTCTGCCGTGAGCCACCGACTCCCCACAAGCCGGAAAGAAATGGGTCTCCCTTTAAAACTCCCGGAGTCAATCAGAGGTTTCGGCACTTTCCTTCCGCGTCGCTCCGCCTTCCCTTTCCCAGTGCTCACCGCTTCACACCAAAGGGAGGCCGGGCGGAAGTCACCGGAGGCTGCATTTGACTGTTGCACTCTCGTGGCCGAGGCGGATAGCACCGACTTCCGGCCCGAATACTAAGCACCTGCTGACTGAGGAGTCTGACCCTTTAGCGGAGGTTTTGCAGCAGCTGATGACTGACCCCTAGGCCAGCCGACCGTCCGCTCCGAGGGGGCAGCTGTCCCTCAGGTGGGTCCCTGGGGGCTCCTCCTCCTGAGGACGACGAAGGGCTTTTCGATGGATTCACGGAGTTTGCTTTTCGTACCACTCCTAGGTTATAAGGTTCCTGAGTACAGGTACCTGGGGACCGTGTCCAATGTGAGCCTTGCGTCTATCCCAGCACCCAGCAAGTATTAAGCGCCTGCTGTGCGCCAGCCACTGTTCTAGGTACTGGGGCTGCAAGGGTAGAGAATTATAGGATCCCCATTGGCAACGAGCTTACATTCCGATGGGGGAGGTCACAAGCACATAGAAGATGTGCAACAAAAATATAAATGTAAGTGAAGTAGTTTATTGCAAGGTTGTTTGGGAGCAGCACCGGCAATTGGGGAAGCTGGAGGTCTGGAGAGGTTTCATGCAGAAGGTGATGTGTAAATTGCATCTTATGCAGAAGAACTGTGAGGTGGAGGTGAGGAGGGAGTGCATTCCCCCTATGGGGCACAGCCAGGGCAAAGGCATGGAAATGGGAGACGGACTATTATGGGTGAGGAATAGAGAAAAGGCCAGTTTGGCTCTGGGAGGGGGAGTGATTCCAATGAGACAGCAAAGTTATGTTAGGGTCAGGTTGTATAGAAGGTAAAGATCTGTCAAACAATTTATTTGATCCTGGAGACAATAGAAAGCCAGTGGGGTTGACTATTCCCCCATTAGATTGTGAGGTGCTTGAGGGTAGCTACCCTTTTGCTTTTCCGTCTTCAGCGTTTAACCTAGCACAGTGCTAGGTACATAGTAGGTACTTAATAATTACATCCTGACTTGAGTAGAGGGGTCACCTGCCCCCAACCCCTTTAAAACCCAAAAGTTGGTGACAGGAGCTTACACCTCAATCAGACATCAAAAATGTTTCGGGAGGGTATTCTGCTGGCAGAATGGGCAGACACTAACATGGAAAGTAATCTATTTTTCCGGGCAGTACGGAGAGAATTAGGACTCTGAAGTGCTGAGGTCACTGAAAGTCATTCAAATATATCTGTATTATTACTGCTTTTAGAAAACAGAAGGGCATTCGGTTAGGGTGCTGATTTGGAATTTGAACATAAAAATAAACAGTGGGTCTGGTCCATAGGAAAGTGAATGTTTTTCTGAGTACATTGATTGTAGGGCCATTCAGAGTGGAAAATACAGGCTGTAACGATATAAAACTGCCCTCTAGTGACCTGAACTATGCAGTGCACATCAGGGGAAAAAAAATTTAACTAGCCAGAAAATCATTGATGCTACAAATGTCTCTGGTTTTATTTACACCAGTTCTTAATGTACATTTAAGTTTGTCTGTTTTTTTCTCCTCAAATTTCAGAAACTGTGGTTTAGCTGATTTCCAGTGTGTTATTTGAAGTGTATTGCAATTTAATTTAATTTAGTTCTGTTTTACAAGTCTAAATATAAGATACTGTGAAAAAAAAACCCAACCACATTCTCTGCCTTCAGGGAACTTACCGTGTAGTGAGAAATGCAGTAATTTCGGTCAGTACAAAATATATGCAAAGTAAATTTGGGGAGGGGGAGAGCACCAAAAACCTGAAATTGGAAAAGACTGTGGTATTCCAGCTGAACTTTAAAGGGAGTTAAGGATTTGAAGATGCAGAAGTTAGGCAGCAGAGTATTCCAGGCACGGGAGACAATCTATACAAGGGTAAAAAGAGTAATTTTGAGTAAGGGGAACTGGTAATAGGCCAATTTGACAGGAATAGAGTATTGGAACGGGAGTGAATGATGTTAAGTCAATCAGGGAGCAGGAAATGGATGATCATTCCCCATAAGAAGAGTGGGCAGACTAGGTGGAGGAGAAACAGAAAGAAGCCTTATCACAAAAATCCACATAGGAGAGAGAATCTTGGAAGAGGAAGTGGTCAGTAGTGTTTGGTGCTATGGAAAGGCTAAGAAGGATATAGATTGAGAAAAGACACTTGGACAAAAACTTGGCCTTGCCTGTCATAGGAGGCACTAGCTTAGGTGGTAGAGGACATTGATAACTCCTATTAAGTGGCTCATTGCCCAAGAAAAGGAAAAAAATGGTAACAAGTATATGACTGTTTTCCAGTTCTTTTTGTATTCATTATAACACTTGAATTCTCTTTATCAGTTTCCTGTTTTCTTATGGTACTTCAGCTAGAGATAGGAAAGTAATTAGATTATAAAGGACAGAAAACAATCTGTTTCACTCTGCTTGAGAGAACCTAAAACTGTATATGGAATACTGACATTTTCATGAATATCTTAGCTATCATTTTTTCTGTTGCTTAAATTATTTTATGATATTCAGTTAGAGCATCAATCTTTACTTTTAAGATTTTATTTCAAAGGAGGCATTTAATTTTAGGGGATAAGGGGAAAATGTTTAACCTGAGAATCAAATGTGTTTTCTTATTTTTAGGTAAAATTTTGTTTTATAAACTAATTTATTAAATTTTTAAAGAGAGTTAAGAAAAATTACTTTCCACACTTATTCAAGCAAAATACTTAAATTCCATAATTGAAGTATTAAAATTTAATTCTGTCATGTTCATTTTCTTTCAGTGAATAAATAGGACCATGATGTTGACAAAATTAAGGAAATTTGTACTGAATCAACAGAAAGTATCCCATTTGTATATTAATGTAAGTTTTTATCATTCCATATATTTGTTTTTAAATGTCTACATAGCTTCATAGATTTAGAGCTGGAAAGGGACCTTAGAAGCCATCTAGACCAACCCCCATTTTATTGATGAAGAACTGAGACCCAGAGAAGTTAAGTGATATGTATATAAAATTTAGTACTTGAACCACAATTTCTCATGTAAAGTTGGTTTGGATAGATTTAGATATACATACACACATATTCCAAATTGTCAAATTTACTGCCTAAACCTCACTTTATTGTACCCCTGAATAATTTAAAGACTATCATATTAAAAAACAAAAGCTTTGAAGCAGAGTTCATGTAATTTTAAAATTTTACTAAAATAACCAAAATGAACATATATAGCAAAACCATATTTTTCTGTAATACAGAAGGTATGATTGTATGACATGTATAAGTGTTGAGCTACGATGTTACTTGATTTGCTCCCCTTTTTGAGACATAAGTTTTTCTATATAGAAGAAGCATCTTATTTGGGAATAATTGATAACCCTTGGTTTGATGTATATGCTGTGATAGCAGTTAAACTTTTTTAAATTCAGAAGCTAGTTATGTTTCTGCTGGGTTATCTATTTCAAAATTTCGCCAGATTTCTATAACCAGTCTTCTCTAAAGTCATAAGTACATTCTGAAAAACGTTTCCATCCTCCCTGAGGTAACAATTAGTTAAAAGCCTTAATCAGGGTTTCCTTTTTAAATGAATCATGGCGCCATAGATTTAGAACTAAAAAAGGGATCTCAGGGGCCATAAGACCCTCATTTACAGAGAAGGAAACTGAGTCCCAGAGAAATTAAATGACTTAATATAAAGTCACGTCATAAGTAAAAAAGGAAAAATTTGGAGCCAAGTCTTCTGACTTTAAGTTCATAGTCCTATTATTAGGCATGAATTGGCTGTGGATTCCAAACTGTCTTTGCTATTTACTACCACTGTGACCTGGATGAAGACACTTAACCTAGGCTTTATTTTCTTCCTGCCCTGACTTTTTCCTTTGTGTGGTAAGAATTCATTCTATAGAAGGAAATTCATCCTTGAATTTCTTTTCAATTTACAGACTATTATCTTCTTAGAATAATCTGCTGACTTCATTGCTACAGGATTTTTTTTTTTCAACAAATAGCTTTGGTCCTGATCCAGTCACAAAACCCAAGACTTTGCAAGATCCCATTAATGAATAGGATGCATTCCAAACACATGTTTTTGTCAGATGTTTCCTGGCATTCATAAGTCCTTTAACTTCTGTGATCTTCAGTTTCCTTATCTGTTGACATGAAGGATTTGCACTAGATGATCTCTAAGAGTGCTTTAGCTTTATGATTTTATTATTTTAAACAGAAATACTATAGAAAATATAGAAGTGTGTTAGAAAAGGGAGGTTATGGTACAAATATGTCATTAAACATTAGCTAAAATTGCATGAAATATGCTGACAAGCTTTAAATAGGTATTTTGGAAGTCTTATTAGATCCTGTAGCCCTATGTTGACTTAGAAAACTACAA
This sequence comes from Petaurus breviceps papuanus, assembly GCF_028583685.1. Taxonomy (NCBI): domain Eukaryota; kingdom Metazoa; phylum Chordata; class Mammalia; order Diprotodontia; family Petauridae; genus Petaurus; species Petaurus breviceps. The sequence continues at coordinate 58,897,485 of NW_027185764.1, read as the reverse complement.
AATAACATTATATTGTATTGCATTTTTAATTTTCTTAAACATTTACCAATGACATTTTAATCTGGTTCAGAAGGAATTTGACCATTTTTATACCTCTATTGTTGGTGGCTGGGATGCCCTAGTACCTAACAGAAGCTTGTGACAATACGTCATAGATTTCTTCATTACTAGTGATTTCCAAGGATCGGTTGATCATAGCGATAACCAGTCCAGCCCCACTCTACGCTCCCTTCTCCCCCCAACAAAAAAACAAAACCCCAAAATAAAATAAAATTATTCTCCTCAGGATGTATGTGAGAAAAGACACCTAGTGCCCTTTCTCATTTATTTCCTCTCCCTCCCTCCCCCAAATCACCTTAGGAGACAATGTGAAGTTAATCTTCTGCTGCAGCTTCATTTGTAATGATCTTAGGCTGTCAGTTCCAGAAAGGTTAGGAGTCCTTTATTATAGAATTTCAAAGAAATGTAAAGGACCAGATTGTAATGACACAAAGCATATAATGCAAGTCAGGAAAATGACAATGCAAAAGGAAGTTTGCTTTTTTTTAGGTGTATTTTAGTAAAGTTAATTTCTCATTTTTCTTTTCCTTCACAGCACACATGTTCCTGTAGAACAGGAGTGATTTTAAAGGGATTAATATCACAAGTTTTTCTTGGAAGAAATTGTAGTTCCTTACCAGGTATAGGTTTTGGTTACATCTTAATTTGCCTTAACTTTTTTCTGTCTTCTTCTTTTATTTCCCTTCTACCCTTGTGAAGTCCTTGAGAGCAGGTACTATGTTTTATCTTAGTCGTTGTATCTCCCTTACCATCTAACACAGTGACTTAATATGACAAGTGTTCCATAAATGTTTGTTGACATTGAAGTACAGTTCAGGTTCAGAGTGACCCTCTGAGAGCCACAAACTTGAAAGATTCTGTGTTTTGAGATAATTGTTTTATGTACATATTACAAAAAAATGAGCTTTGTTCTTTTTTTTTCTTTTTGGAGGGTAATTGGGGTTAAGTAACTTGCCAAGGTCACACGACTAGTTTTTTTGTGTTAAGTGTCTGAGGCTGGATTTGAACTCAGATCCTCCTGACTCCAGTGCTGATGCTCTACTCACTGCACTACCTAGCCGCCTTGAGCCCTTTGTTCTTACAAGAGATGTTTTTCTTTTGTCTCATGCCTTGAGGTCACAGGGATGGTAAGGGCAAACAAAAAAGTCCTTAAGAAGAATAGGACAAGGGAGCCCTGGTGGCTGAAGGGCCTGGGCTGGAAGCAGGGCTGGTGCTCTGGGGAGCAGTACTGCCACTATTCCAAGGGTTCTTGGGCTCAGGATCTGAGGGGACCCTGATGCCTTGATGATTCAGCTAGACTAGCTCGTCTTCCCTGTGGGTATAGTTGGTTGGCTGTTGTTTAAAAGGCGAAAGTGCATGAAGATACTAATTGCTCACTAGAAACTTTCTGCTCTTCAGCATCAATTTTCACTATAAATAATGAGGCTGTTTATCTAGAGTTTAATTTAAATGCAGTACAAGTTCTAGTGACTCAGTATTTTCATTTTTAATTGCATCTGTTAGTTCTGTAGATTTAAGATGTAAAAGTTGTGAAACCATAGGCTTAAAATCTCTTCATTTATATAACCTGGAAGTTGACTTTTTTTAAAAAAAGAAATACTGAGGTAAACATGTTTTGTTATTTGTTGTTTGTTATTCATTTTGGTTGCAGAAGAAATTCTAGGTACTTGAAAACTTGGGGTGAGTTGGGTTTTAATTGGTTTTAGCTTTATTTGGAATTATGTAGATGTATAAATTCCTTTTTTTATGTTGCAAATTTCTTAGGTAAATGAAAACTAATTTTGCCCTTTCCCTTCCTCTTTTGTATAATAGAAAATGATGTCAAATCTCTACGCTCCATCATCAACCCTCCTATGTCTAAGTAAGTAATTTCATAGACATCACCTGCTTTTACATTCATGTTAATTTGTGAGGCTGTGTTTTTCTTCTTGTTTATTCTTTGTTAATTTAGAGAATGCTATAATCTCTATCCTGACTAATAATTAACTTGAATATGTATCTGAAAAATCCAGAATGCCTGCTATTTGTCTCTCAGTACTTTAATTTTAATAGAGTAAAAATCATCATGTTTTCAAGATTTTAAGTTTCTTTTATGATCATTTCTATCTAATTAGATAGTAATGTAATGTTGTAATGGTACTATGAGATATATTTTCATTTTTTAAGCTAAGTATTGCCACTGCTATTGTACAGATAACATAAAATACCATGCAGTTTCATGATTAAATATGCATCACTGCTTTCAAAAGCTTGAAACCCTGTATAAATGTGTTATTTTCTTATTTACAATTCCAGTGAAGGCATTCAAATCACTTATTTTAAGTTAATTCTTATGTTTCCTCATTAGAATTAATTAGTATGTTATCTAAAATTTTTTTTCTTTAAACAGAATTCGTAACATTGGAATTATGGCTCATATCGATGCAGGCAAAACCACAACCACAGAGAGAATATTGTATTATTCCGGATACACCAGATCTTTGGGAGGTGAGAATGGTTTTCCCATCACAATTTAAATAAAATTAAAAGTAGTATTGGAAAATATTTTGATGAAGAAATGTAATAGATGGCCCTTCATCCTTCTATCAGAATAGTAAGTTTATGGTCATTTTGCTGAAGTATTGATATATTTTTATCCTTTCTCTAGGTTCTAGAGTCTTGCCATTGTACTAAACTTAAAGTAATATTTGTAAAAAGAAAAAAAATCCAAGAATGAATATTTGTAATTTTCCCCCCACTTTTCAGTGTTTCCCTTGCATTTGGTGCTTCAAGTGTGTGCTTCAATTATTTGAGTTTTTCAAATATACTACATAAGATGTGGCACAGTTGTCACCAAGAGTATATTACTGTGCCTTTCTTCTTGTAGCCCAGCAGTTACTACAAGCTAAATATTTCTGTCTTTTGTCATCTTTGCCCATTTGAGGAATGTGAGAGAAAAATTTAATGTGTCTCTCCTATTGTTAGTGGTTAACAACATTTTTTTTTTTCACATGGTGGTTGATATTTTACATTTCTTTTTCTGAAAACACTCATATCCTTTAAGCACTTAACTACTGAGGAATAGCTCTGTCTATCAAGTCATAACAATTCCAACTATATCATGAATATTATGGTAAGAGAAAGAAACAAACATTTATTAAAAGTCTCTATGTCCCAGGCAGGTAGCTAGGTGACACAGTGAGAGAGCGCTGGCCCTGGATTCAGGAGGAATTGATTTCAAATCTTGTCTCAGACACTTTAACTGTGTAACCCTGGGCAAGTCACTTAACCTTGTTTGTCTCATTTCCTCATCTGTAAAATGAGCTAGAGAAGGAAATGACAAACCATTCTAGTATCTTTGTCAAGAAAATCCCAAATAGGGGCGGCTAGGTGGCACAGTGAATAGAGCATGGGCCCTGGAGTCTGGAGAACCCGAGTTCAAATGTGGCCTTGGTCACTTTACACTTAACTAGCCATGTGACCTTGGGCAAGTCACTTAACCCCAATTGCCCTCCAAAAAAAAAAGCCAAAAAAAAAAATAAAGAAAAGAAAATCCCAAATGGGATCACAAAGAATTAGACATGACTGAAATGACTCAACAATCATAACAAAAATATGCCAAACACTTTGCAAAGATTATCTTATTTGATCCTCACAGCAACCTATGTTGGAGGTAGACGTTATTGTTTTCCTCGTTTCATAGTTGAGGAAACTGAGGAAGACAGGGTAAGTGACCGCTAGTGTCTGAGGTTTGATGTGAACTTAGATTATCCTAACTCCAGGCCCACCACTCTATCCACTATGTCATCTAGCTCCCTTGAATCAGATTTTTATCATAATATTTGGGGCAAAGATTTTTGCGGTTGATAATTTAAAAGTATAGCTGAATTGATTTTGTTTGTGCAAAAGTTGTATAGTTGTATGTGACTGAAACTTTATTTTTCTCCATTTAATCAATTAAACCAGGTCTTCATGGCTTGGAAGTTGTTTATATATCATATTATCTTTTATTGCTATGTTCTCCAAAGTAACTTAAGCTATTTTGTCGTGAGAATACAAAAATTATCGACTAAATTGATGTATGAATCTTTTTTCTGGGTAGATGTTGATGATGGGGACACAGTGACAGATTTCATGGCCCAAGAGCGAGAGAGAGGCATTACCATTCAATCAGCTGCTGTTACCTTTGATTGGAAGGGGTATAGAGTTAATCTCATTGATACGCCAGGTATAGTACATTGATACTCTAGGTATGGCATTTCTAACCAGGTATAGATATGTTGTTATTAATTTCTGTTACACTTTAAACATTTTATTTGTAATCTTTTCCTTAGGTCATGTGGACTTCACTTTAGAAGTTGAACGCTGTCTAAGAGTATTGGATGGTGCAGTAGCTGTATTTGATGCTTCAGCAGGTGTAGAGGTAAAAAATATTAAAGTATAATGGAGGCTATTGTGATATTAAATAAATTGTTGAAGGATTCTGAGATTTTTTAGTATTATTTTCTGTTTGTGGATAGCTCATATACGTCAAAGTTTTGTTACAAAGTATTGAATAATTTAATTGTGTTTAATCTTAGATGAAAGGTATTCATAATTTTTTTAGAGCATAGTGCCATTCTGTAGGAAATGTAAAGTTTAGCATAATGAGGCCTCCTTGGCTATCTTAAATTATATTGTGTTACATTTTTAAGGTATAATTTCTTATATTTAGATTTTAAAGATACATTCATTACTGATGCCCTTCTTCTCTTCTCTGTGCCCAAGTAGTTACTTTATGTACAGTTTGAAAGCTGCAATATTTCTACCTTCTTTGTTAATGTTGTGAACTTTGACCTATAGATGCTGTTACCTTTAAGTTGCCAATAAAAACCTATGACAGACACTGATTCTTACCTGTCATTTAAAGTCCAGCCTAATTACTGTCTCCCCTGGGAAGCTTCTCTTTTACCTCCAATCAATGATGACTTTCCTCGTTAAGATTTCCTGCATCATTATGCATCCCATTGTCTTGTGGAAAGAACACCGGCCTTAGGAGTTGATTACTGAGCCTTAGTCTCATCTGTAAAATGAAGAAATAATATTTTTCCCACCCATCTCACAAAGCTATTGAGAGGATCAGATGATATACCATATGTCATATACTTTAAACATAGACTGGTGGTTTCTTAAATTCTTTTCCTCTCTGTGTTGTCTTGTATTTTACCAAAGTATAGACATTGTAGTCCCCCAGTAGAACAAAATATCTTTGGGAAAAAGAGTTATTTTTTTCTTTTAAAAGAAAACCTCACAGCCTCATTTTCATAGGGTTTCTGTTTTTAAATGGAACTGCCTCTCTCTCTGATTTGTCACATTCCTTGTGACAGAGAGCAACACAAGAAGGGAAAAGACCGTCCAATCAGGACATCTGTCCAGTGTGGACAGTATGTGCAGACCATGCTCATCATCCCCTTTGGGGCAACATTTTTGTTTCTGTCTTTGGTGACTCCAGCACTTGGCACAGCCTATGAACATGGTGGACACTTTTAACAATTATTCATTGAATTGAGAATTGTCTGAACATGGGACAGAGTTGATTATCCACTACTGACTTTTTTTTGGTGTTGTATGAGGCATTTCACTTAAAAAAAAAGTTACTGATATCTTTTACTTTCATATCTTTTACATTTCCCTATATATCTCCTCTTCTTGCTAGAGAACCACACCTTAGCCTTCTTACTTTCTAATTGAATCAGAGATCTAGAGCTGGAAAGGACCTATCTCAGAGATTATCTCATCCAATCTCCTGATTTTACAGATGAGGAAACTGAGGCCCAGAAAGGTGAAATAACTTGCCTGGTATCACAAAGATAATAAGTGACAGAGGCAGAATTTGAACCTACATCCTTTGATTCCAGAACCAGTGCTCTTTCCATTCCACTTCCAATCTTCCTATAAGTTTGCTTGTCGTTACTTTATATTTATTTGCCAGATATTTTCTTGTTAAGAGACACATTTTATTGCCTACATGGTCTTTGCCTCAATTTTGTGGTGTGTTTGTATAACAGATTTCTAGATTTATGAAGCATTAAGTGCTTTAAGGCAAATAATAGAGAAAGCATTCTTTGCATTTGTTTTATTAATTTGTTCATAGGTATTTTCTGTATATGTTTTGTTTTTTTTCCCCTAGTATTGCTATAGGAGTAAATTGTACAAGTCTCACTTTTAGGTGGACCCTTCTTTGTATTTGTATTGTATTTGTATTTGTATTAGGTGGACCCTTCCTAGTATTGCTATAGGAGTAAATTGTACAAGTCTCACTTTTAGGTGGACCTACTTTGGGGGTATCTAGGTGGCTCAGTAGATAGAGTGGTGGCCTTGGAGTCAGGATGAGTCATCTTCCCGAGTTCAAATCTGGCCTAGACACTTACTAGCTGTGTGACCTTGGGCAAATCACTTAACTCTGTTTGCCTCAATTTCCTCCTCTGTCAAATGAGCTGGAGAGGGAGATGGCAAACCATGCCAGTATCTTTGCCAAGAAAACCCCAAATGGAGTCATGAAGAGTCAGACATGACTGAAACTACTGAATAACAACAGTTATGATTTTTATCACTAATTGAAATTCTGTATGTATGTTTTCGAAAAGATTGTAATAGACAGTGGTGTTTATGGTATCTGTAGTCATAAAGCTTTATAATAACCCCATACCTAGTAATTTTTTTTTTTAAGCAATTGGGGTTAAGTAACTTGCTCAAGGTTACACGGCCAGTTATTTCTGGGTGTGGTGCTGAGTATCTGAGCCCAGATTTGATCCCCAGGTCATCCTGACACTGGGGCTGGTGCTGTTACTTGCTGTGCTACCTGGCCGCCCCTAATAAATGATTTTTTTTTTATTTTTGAAGGGCAATTGGGGTTAAGTCACTTGCCCAAGGTCACACAGATAGTTTTTTTTGTTCGAGTGTTAAGTGTCTGAGGCTGGATTTGAACTCAGGTTCTCCTGACTCCAGGGCAGGTGCTCTATTCACTGTGCCACCTAGCCGCCCCATACCTAGTAATTTTTAGAGTGAAGTTTAGTGCTCACAATAAAAGAGGAGAAAAACATAAGTAGATATTTGTTATATAGGTGTCTTTATGTTGCATGTTTTCTTTAAACATACACACAGAGCAAACGTTGCCAACTATAACCTGCTATGAAAATAAGATTTTTTTTTGTTTTTTGTTTTAGAATTTGGAATTGTTTTTTTTTAGAATTTAGAATTAATTTTTTTTTTTAGAACATGGTGCCATAAGTGAACAACTTTCTCTGTAAATGAAGAGCTCCTATTTTAACACACCTTAGAATCTTAGAAAGTTGCTAACGGTACTGAGAAGTTAAATAATGTATCAGTTCTGAGACTTGAACCCAGATCTTCCTCACTCAGAGGCTGGCTGTCTTTTCTCTATACCACGTTGACTGTCTTGTGAAAATATAATCTCGAATCCATCTTTCTCTTATTCATTCCATATGACACTCCAGGTCCTATAAGATTTTGCTATCAGACAGTATGAGCATCCTTTTCCTTCATATATCAAACATGTGCTGGCCATAAAGCAAATGATTAAACCTAGAAGTATATAATGTATCTAACTAGATAGAATAGTCTAGTGTTCAATTAACAGTTCATTCCTAAATATGCAGAGTGAGCTTAATTCTGCATATATATTAAGTCATCAGAAACTAGAACATAAATTACCCTAGGAAGGTAATGGAACTCTTGGGAAAAAGACTTATGATTTTGCAAATATGGCATTTTAATGTCTTGGAAGAACAGATTCCTCCCCAAATAGTTTATTTCTTTACCCTAGTAAGATTAATGTATTTTGTTAAACATTTGAAAATCAAGGTAAACTAAGAGACAATGGTCTCAGCATGATCATGATCAATTTATTAGTTGGGCTAACAGTAACCAATAAATTGGATCCACAGTCTCTCAATAGCCAGAGGCCCCTAGATGGGACTTATTAGCCTTGATATAGATTTGGGAAGTACAGAGTTGGGAAGGTAGGGATGACAGTGTGATTGGTTACAGGGTGGATAACACTGTGGGGTTTGGGACAACGTGAATGATTACATCAAGGGGCTAATGCCTACATGGGACTAATAACTACACCTCTCCAACAATTAAGAATTATTTATTGTCTTAAGAGACCCATCCACGTCTTGTAATCTTTGCTAGGGGATCAAAACTGTCAGACTCACTGTCTCCTTGAAAGAGATTTAAAAGTCTCCTAATTACAAAAAGACAAGCAAGGACTGATGGCATTATCTTTGGGAATTGTAAGAAGTTAACTTATTGGATTTAACAGACATATCCAAAAAAGTATCCTAAGGGGTACCGGCATTAGAGATAACAATATTTTTTTAAACTAACTTTAAAGTTAATTCAGAGGAAATTCCTGAGCTCAACTCAAGGACATAAAAAGGTGGTTTTAGGCAGATGCAGACTTAATTATAAAATTAATACAGGATCAAATCTACACTACAGTGGTAATTAATACAGTAGAAACTTGAGGTAGCATTAATTTTGATCTTTTCTTTTTTTTAAATGCTCAATAAATGTTTATTGAATTGAATAGTCATATGTATAGTTAGCAAAATGATAGCATTTTACTCAGTAGGTGTGACAGTGTAGGTGGCAAAATGTAGTGATTCCACATTTAATTAGTGTTAGAAAAAACCTAATTCTGTGTTAAACTTAAATAAATTTATGATTATGACAATATTTCCATGCCTGGTAATAAATGTCTATTGTTGTCAAATAAGTTTCTATTTTCCATTCTCTGTCTTAGGCACAGACTCTGACAGTATGGAGACAAGCTGATAAACACCATATACCTCGAATCTGTTTTTTAAATAAGATGGACAAAACTGGAGCAAGGTATTGAAAACATTTGTGTTTTGTTTGTTAAAATGAGAAAATTATTTGGGCCTTCAATGAAGTAGAATTGAAATTTACAATCTGAACTGTGTAACTGTTCTGGAGAATCATCTTCTGTATATCTTCTGATAATATTTTTTATCTTGTTTTATAAGTAGCATTGCAAATAATCCAGAACAAATAACAGTTTTTAGTAAGGAAGTAGCTCAATAGACTAGCTGGTGGGAGCCCCTACTGGTAGTGAAGTGGGTCAGACAGATTCAGCTGTGGTTGAGGTGGACGGTTCTTGCCACAGTAGATAGTAGACTTGCTGACTTTTGGGGTTTTTTTTTTAGTGTAAATATATGGTCTTTGCAGGCTAATTGAAGACACTTTGGCCCTCTTTAGTTCTGGAGGCAGAGAGAGTGAAATATTATTCCCTTTTCTGTTGCCATGATTATCTATGAGACAAGCTACTTCTGTCATGTCTCCTGCTCTCTTTAGCTCTTGACTGGTCAATATAAGTATAGAGGAAATGAGAATGTTTTGTGTATAGATGTTAAGAAATGCACATAGAAAATCAATAGGACATAGCAATAGAATGGTAGTGAAAAAGAAGGTAGTTGCTATCTGGGGACAATAGTTAATCCAAAGAAGTGAGAGAGAATAAATCTGGGCAAACTTGAAGCTTTTAGAAATACTAGGTTCAGGAAAGGAGGACATTTTAGAATTAAAAAAAAGAGGTGGAGGGTTTTGCAGGAGTGAGGAACCTGCAGCTTCAAGGCCACAGGTGGCATTCTTGGTCTTTGGGTCCAACCTTTTGACTGAGACCAAGTTTTACAGAACAAATCCTTTTATTAAGGGGATTTTTTCTGTGAAGTTTGAATTCAGTCAAAGGGCCATACTTGAGGATCTACAGGGCCACATGTGACCTTGAGGCTTCAGGTTCCCCACCCCTGGTTTAGAGGGTAAAGGCCAGAGACTGGAAAAGCAGTAGTAGCTTAGGGGATTTGATGTAAAGACTGTAGGTCAAGGAAAAAGGGAATATAGTTTAAGGAAATTATGTGGGCAGAATTAAGGGAAATTTCTGAATGGGAATCAAGGTAGATGAGGAAAGCTAATCACACTGTGAATCAAGGAGAAAATCTGAGGGGTTAGGCCAAAAGGGCTTTATTCCCTTAGTCACCAAAAAGAACCAAAATGAATACCAAGCCTAGACCTCTTTGGATATAGTTTGTGTACCCCAAAGCATGGACAGTCATACTTTATACTGTCTGTGCAGAAGATGCCGTAGGGGAGGAGGGAGGGCAAGAGCCTTAAGGGTACAGATAGAAGAAGGGGAAGCCTCATCTCCCCTATATAGTGGCATAACTTAAACAGCAACAAAACTCTGGCAAACCATCTTTCACAGACCTCAGGAAAAAAATGATTTGAGTAGTGGGAAGTGTGATAGTTGATTAGGAGTGGTATGTATAAAGCTTTACCTTAAAGGGACTTAAAGATATTTCCAACATGGAGGAAGACCTGCTAGGGGTCCTTGTACTTCTATGAATGTAGTTGGAGAATGTATAGCTATTTATGTTATGACCAAGACAAAACTAGCTTGTGTTGTATTGTACTGTATGTGTTGTATTTCTATGTGACCTCTACTAGAATTGATATATTTTAAAATGATTTTTGTCTCTATTCATTAATCATATTAATATAGGAGTATTTTAAAAAGTTGATATGCTAAAATTATGACCTTCCTCGGATCCTGAACTGTTGTTCACACTGACTCTTAACTCCCAGGAAAGGGAGACCAAATGTCTGCATCCAAGTAGGAGGTGGAGTGGGGAATGGGAGGGTGTCAGCAGATGGTATGGTAATAAAAATGAATCTGAATGCCAGCGTATTTGTATGCCATCAGTTGCTAGCCTCCAGACTATGTGAAAATTGTGTTTGGCCTAGCCTGGTTTATAATAAAAAGTGTATGAAATTAAGAAACACAAAAATAATAGACATTACCTTTGTAATGTGAAATTTGAGACTACCCTCTCCTCTCTGACAGCATTTATTGTCTCTCCTCTTTAAAAATCACTTGATCACAAAAATAGAACAGAAAATTTATAAAAGAACAAACAGTTCTTTGTCAGGTATCTTTGTCATCATTGCAGACTAGAGGGCATCTGGGTAGGTGGCATACAAGAAGTGAACTTTGAGTTGATTTTTGAAGGATCTAGGATTTCAGTAGGTGATAATAGGAAATGAGGACATTGGAAGCATTGGGAGTAGCTTGAGCAAAGGCATGAAGATAGGAAGGTATGTTCAGGCAACAAAAATTATTTTGATTGTACGTGGAACAAAGAAGTGTAGATAAGACTGGAAGGCAGGCTGTAGTAGACTGGAAAGGGTTTCATATGCCAGGCTTACCCTTTATGCATTCAGGAGCCATTGATGGGTTTTGAGTAGAGAAATATTAGCATCAGTTTTCTATAAATATAGAAGATTAACTAATTAGTGAAGTGAAGTATGAATTGGAGGGGGCAAGACTGGTGAGGAGATTCTTTAAAAAAAATCCTGAAGGTTTATCTTTAGTTATCAACATAATATAGTGAAAAGTGATGGTTCTGGAGTTTAAAGACCTAGATCTGATGGTACTGCTCTTTAAAATTTTATATTTTGCCATATTTTAATTTACATCTTATGTTTTTACATCCCATTTAATTCTGAAATATCCTTCTTTCCTCATCTTTGGAGTGATGATTCACCTGGCTCTACTGCTTGTATGACTTTAGGCAAGTAACTTAACCTTTATGAGCTTCAGTTTCCTCATTTGTAAAATAAGGATTTGAGCACATGACCTCCTGGTTCTAAATCTGCGAACCTAAGTGGGAGTGTTTAGATGTATGAAGTTATTCAAAAGGATATCCTTTAGGAAATTGATAAAAGGAAGTTAGGGCCAGGTGTGTTGTGGCAATCGCCTCCACCCTCTGCCACTGGGAAGGCTGAGGCTAGGAGGTGGCATGAGCTCTGGAGTTCAGAGCTGCAGTTGGGTTCTAGCTGATCTGGTGCCAGCACTGCATCTGGCACCAGTGTGGGGAACCCATATAAGGAGGGAGCCCCGAGGCTCTGACCCAGGTCACAAACTGCTAAGTTTCCAGTCTGGATGAGATGGGAGGAGCCAGTATGTTTCTTAGAGGATGTTAGGGAACCTGGAAGGTGTGAGGAAAATTATGGATTACTAAAATTGTGTGTGACCAAATTTTTAAAAGTTATCTTGAGCTGAGTTTACAGATTATATAATCTTTTTCTTACCTTTTCTTTGTAATTGTTTTACCTCCCACAGTTTTAACTATACTGTTGATAGCATCAGAGAGAAGTTGAAGACCAAACCTTTGCTTTTACAGGTAAACTGGTTGACTTAATAGCAACAGATTATTAAAATAACATTGGGGGCACATTTCTGTGGAGGGCCTGGACTGTGCACCACTGTAATCCTAGTTGAATGTTGATCTAATAATGTTAATTTCTTGCTTGCAGTTGCCAATTGGTGAAGCAAAAACTTTCAAAGGACTGGTTGATGTTGTGACTATGGAAAAAGTTATTTGGAACCCTAAATCTAATTCTGATGATGGAAAACAGTTTGTGAGAGAGCCCCTTACAGAATCAAACGATCCCAAGTTGCTGAAGGAGGCCAAGGAAGCGAGAAATGCCTTAATTGAACAAGTAAAGTAAATATACTTGGTGCTTAAATTATATGGAATATTCAGGAGCTTTTAAAAAGCCTTTATTTCATAATTATGGGAGAGGAGAAATGCAGTCTGGATTGTTCTTCCTTTGTAGAATTTTATTAAGCCGGATTGCTGGTATTTATAGTATCAGTAAGTCTGCAAAGAACAAAAATATTGTCATACTCAACTAAAGAGGTCTAGTTACATATCTCATAAGATTATTTAGGAACCTGCAATTTCAACTTTCCAACAGGAGAATTAGGTCTAATCTATGCTGAGAGCTTACTTTTTCATAAATTATACTTTGTGGTTAACTTTACAGCTGTTGGTAAAATTTGTCATTTTTAAAGTAGTTAATAGTAATCAAGACTCATTTGAAGAGTAAATTTAAAATTTGTACTTGTTATCTAACAAGTAATGTTTTTATTGCAATGTACAGAGAGATGAAAAAAAACATTTACATATTTCTTGTGTTTAATTTATGATCCTGGTCTCCAAGAAGTTTATGGCAGAGTGAAACATGAAATAATGACTAAGCAAAGGATAGTATAAAAATGCTTATTGTATGCTGCAGAAAACAAATGTTTGAGAATGAAGAGATTGAGTTAACATTGACTAAATGCCAAATTGATACTAGCAATGGTACAGAAATGCAGATTAGTTTCTGTCATAGATATCGGTGCTACAAAGATTTATGTTCTGTCCTCCCTTCAAGTTATTTGGCACAGAATTTTTAAATTCACCCTTTGAACATCAGTTGTTTTATCAGATAGCTGAAGTATTTTCCTTATATTTCACAAAAGAAATTAACTGATAAAATTATGAGCTAGTTAATTTTCATGTCTCTTTAATATTTATCAACCACTATTTGCTAAACATTCACATCTTTTAAAATGTTTTCTTTAAATGTAAAATCATGGTGAGAGTAGGTGGGGTTATTTTTGGTTGTTTTTTAATGCAATATAATGTGCTTATTTGAATACCTTGGGAATCTGAAGACATTCAGAATATTTTAGACTTAATATAAAAATTTACTAAAATAAAAACAAAATCTACCATTATAGCTTTGCAGAAAAAATCCTTAAATAGTTCACTGGATTGTTAACATTCAAGCTACCATTTGGAGTACCTTTCATTATTTTCTAGGACACTGTGAATAGACATTAGCTACCAGAATTTAAATAACCATGAGCTCAGGAAACCCATAATGTATCGCCTAATTTTAACTCCCTTTAATTGTTTTTCTGGTTGCTTATCTTTTCTCTTAACCATTTTTGATATGAAGATAAATGTCCCATCTGTGAATTATTTGCATTCACCAATAAAGTACTGTTGCAAAGAATGTATCAAGTGCTACATTTTTGCAGCTATGAATATGTGGCAAGAGCTCTAAGTTTGGAATCAGAAGAGTCTGAGTCATGGATATATGGCCTTGAATAACCAAGTAACTGAACCAATATTTCTCAGTTCACTCACATACAAAATGAAGACATGAGACAAGTTGACTCCCATGGTCCCTTCTGTTATTTGGTTGTTGTTGACTTGTGTCCTACTCTTTGTGATCCCATTGTCCACGGGGTTTTCTTGGCAAAATCCTGGAGTGGTTTTTGCCCTTTCCTTTTCTCTTGTGTTCCCATTTTACACATGAGGAACTGAGGCAAATAGGAGTTAAATGGTTTGCACAGGGTCACACAGCTACTTGGTATCTGAGGCTGGATTTGAACTCAGATCTTCCTGTCTCCAGACCTGTTGCTCTAAGCCCTGCACTACCTTGCTGCCCCTCCTAGCCCCTAATTAATTCTGTGACAAAACTAATGCACTAAAAGTTTATAATCCTGTTAAATATCCAACAGGTAGCTGTTTGCCATTTTACTTTTACTGCATTGGGTCCTTCATTTGTCTTGATAAAAGTTTTTTTTCCTCTCATGAATATTGCATTTTTATGTTTAGCTATAAGTAGCTATACTTGATGGAAATGTACTGATTCATTTCTGTTGCAGATTGCAGATCTAGATGACGAGTTTGCTGACCTAGTTTTAGGAGAGTTTATTGAAAATTTTGATTTGTTACCAGCTGAAAAGGTAAAACAGATCATGTAACTACCATGATTGATTAGATGTAGCTTTATTTATTTGTGTGCTCATTTCTTGTACTTTGCATAACATCAACAAATGTTTAAAAACCAAAGCTATCCAAAGTAAATTTACTGCTTATAAACTTAAAGGATGATGGTGATGATGGTGATGATGATGATCTGCTGTACTTTATGTGCTAAATCTTTGGATATTAGAAGTTGAACTTTTGGGACCACGTGACTTCTGAGGGAAGGGATAATATCTTACTCATTTTTGTCTTTTGTGAAACACCTGCACAGTGCAGTATAATAGTAAATGCTAAAAAAAATTTGTATACCTTAGTGAAAAAATCAGGATTCATGTGTTATGATGCTAGCCCTAATTAGAAAGATCTGATTAGTCATGAGCCTCATTTTCTTCATCTGTATGATAGGGAGAATGATAATACTTGTACTGCCTACCCTATGATGAGAAGAGCACTTTATAAACCTGGGGGTCTGTATGAATGCAGCTTGTGATAACACAAGTTTTATTCATTATTAAATACCTTACACAACTTTTGCAACTTTGTTCCTTTCAAATCACTTCCTTTTAAAGGATTCTAAGAAGAAAGCTCAAACACAAATTTGTCTCATCAAATTAATTACTGGGTTTTCAGGCTAATGTTGAAATTATTTTTCACTTAATGGTTATTCTGAAGATTTTAAAATCTAAATTTGTTCCTGTTTTATTTTTTAAATCAGTTGAACAAGAGGGCAGGAAATCATGCTGCTGGTTTCAATCAGCCCTCACATTAACAAATTTCAGTAAGCTTGCATTTTACTCTGATTTTCCTGGTGCTTTCCACGTGAGCTTGGCAACCTTAGTGTTTCTTGCTCTTAGTTTCCAGAAACCAGAAGTTATCAAATGCTGTTTTTGAAATGATAACATGTAAAATGATTAATCAAAATGAGCCCATAATAGAATCATTGATTTAGAGCTACAAGGAACATTGGAGGTGACCTATCTAGAGGTGTCAGCCATGTGGCCCACAACACTTCCGAGCATAAAAATGTACTTGGGAAATATTTAACAAGATAAATGGAAGTACAGTAAAACTTAAAGAATGTTAATATGTGGTTTTCTAACTCAATATGCAGCCCACAGAGGTTCTTTTTTTCTTTTTTTAAGCAATCAGAGTTAAGTAACTTGCTCAAGGTTACCCGGCCAGTTATTTCTGGGTGTGGTGCTGAGCGTCCAAGCCTGGGATTCGATCTCCAGGTCGTCCCAACACTGGAGCCGGTGCTCTTACTTGCTGAGTCACCTGGCCGCCCCTAAGCAATTGGGGTTAAGTAACTTGCTCAAGGTTACACGGCCAGGTGTTTCTGGGTGGGTGCTAAGTGTCTGAGCCCGGGATTCGATCTCCAGGTCTATCTCAACACTGGAGCCGGTGCTCTTACTCGCTGTGCTACCTGGCCGCCCCTCCCACAGAGATTCTTATGTGTGGTTTAACAGTCCTCATTTCTGTTGGACACCAATGACTTAGTCTATTTGTAATTCAAAGATTGAATCTAGGCCTCCAGATATGAAAGGATCTCTAATCCAGTTTTGGTTACGTGAAATTAGAGAATTGTAAAGGAAATGTTTTCTTTTTCTTTTGTTTTTTTTTTTTCTAAATGTCACCTGTGGTGATTTATTTCTTGTAATTTTTCAATTCTTAAAGTTAGCTATATTTTTTCTTTTAATTTTGGGTTTGTTGCCTTTTTTTTTTTTTAAAGAACATTGCATATTTGAAAAAGATAGAAGAGTAGTTATTTAGTTTAGGGGAAATAGAATCCTTGATCTGTCCACTTATTCTGTACTTTATTTTTTTTTTTGTCTTTTTTGCTTTTTGGACGGCAATTGGGGTTAAGTGACTTGGCCAAGGTCACATGGCTAGTTTTTATGGTAAGTATCTGAGGCCGGATTTGAACTCAGGCCCTCCTGACTCCAGGGCCAGTGCTCTATTCACTGCGCCACCTAGCCGCCCCTTCTGTACTTTATTTTGAGAAACAAATTTATTCCATTTTATTCTTCATTATGAAATCGAAAATCATGAACAAACATGATCATTCCATGCCCAAAGGAAGCCAGAAAATGGGGATTGTATGTGAAACCATGAATCCTCTGCATATAACTTGTTCTTTTTAGTGATATACATTAAATTTAACAGATTGGACCAGTATTTCTCTGTTGCCTTTGGGCATTTTTAAATGTTTCATTGATACTCTTTTCTTCTCTTTCTTGCATTGTTTTCTATCCTCACTAATCTGTTGTATCTCTGTCCTCCAACTATGGCAAATGAAAACCCACCCTTGTGACAAAGTCATGCAAGACAAATTTGTATTTGTGTGCTTTTGTTTGGAAATGGTTCTTTCTGATGTGTGTGAATAAATCCAAGCTAAGGCTTTAATATTTTATATTTTAACTGCAAATTGCTTTTCTTGTGTATTCCTTGTAGTTATACCCTGCAATACGTAGAGTAACTATGGCCCAGAAAGCTGTCCCTGTGCTCTGTGGAAGTGCCCTGAAGAATAAAGGGGTCCAGCCCTTATTAGATGCCGTTACTATGTACCTGCCTTCTCCTGATGAGCGCAGTAATGAATTTCTGTAAGTAAATATGAAAGTATATTTTTAATTGTTTAACTTGTAAGAAAAAAAAGAAAAATGATAGTTTATTTTTTAGCTATTTCTAAATAAAGAGTCAATACAGTCATAATATGTTAGAACTAGAAGGAATCATCTCATCCAGCCCTTGCATTTTAAAGATGAAGAAACTAAGGAAAGGATCTGCTGGAACAGATGGGAGGGAATGAGATCCAGGAGACGTGTAAAGGAGTGATATTGGTGGTAGGAAGGGTCACCTCATCCTCGGAAATTAGAATGGAGGAGATAGTGGAGGTTGACACTGGAGGGCTGAGGAAAGAAGAGGGAGCTTTTGGTTGTAGCTTTATGTTTGGAGGGTGAAGTATGAGGCGAAGTCCTCAACTTACAGAGCTGGTGAAGGTGATGCTTAAATACCTTCTTGGAGGAGAGTTCTCCAGACTGTTTTGCTCTTCTGAGTCAAATGCTTTTTTGATATTGAATGAACACAAGCTCGGCTATCAAGTAAAGATCAATCAGTAAAGGTGAGATGAAAAATCACTTGACTCTGAAATTATGATGGCTTAAAAGAAGTCATCCTCATAATCAGCCAGGTAGATGAAGAATACCTATTGCCCAGATTAAGATGTAGGTTTAATGGGCAGCCCACAAGCCAGGTCATTGGTATATATGGAATAGTCACTATAGATACACAATGAACTGAGTCCAGAATTAAGTTTAAAGAAGGGTGAGCTGAATCAAATTTGGGAAATTAGGAAATTTTTAAAAATAAATTTTTCTTGATGTCTTTTTACATAGCTTGGTGTTTTTATATAGCTTTATTTTCCCTGTGTCCTTCTTCCTCCCCATCATAGAGTGATATCTCACTTAACAATGAATTTTTTTTTTAAGGAGAAAAAGAAGAGAAAAAAAATCAGCATAACTGATCAATATTGAAAAACATCTGGAAGTATATGCAGTGTTCTACACCCATGGGCCTTCCATTTCTGCAGAGGAATTGGAGGACATGTCTTCTCATTTTTTTTCTTTGGGGCCAGATGTGTTCTTTGTAATTCTTGTACAATACCTTCAATGATGCTGTACTGCTCCCTGATATAAAGAAAATGTTTTTGACATTGAAGCATAAAATTGTCTTGTTATGTGTTATGTTTTACAAATCATGAAATGCCATAATTCCCAAGGAATACAAATTGCAAGAGACTGAAATTCTTCAGGTCTATGAAATTATGACTGTTTGACTGTAAGAAGTAGCATGAAAGATACTGTCCAGAAAACATGTGCTTGAGATCAGAGGCGGGCTGGTCATATTGCCAGAGGAAGGGATAGCAGAGTCAGAATGAAGACTGGTGTCCATAGAATGTGAAACAGCCTTGAGTTTATTTTGAAAATAGATTTCTGATTGCCTTTAAAAAGAATACTTTCAGCAGAGATTTCTTCTGTATATATTAATATATATATATTAAGTACTTTATCTTTTTTTGTCCTTCATCTTCTTAAATTCCATTTCCAAATCAGGTACTGAGATATTAGAATACTAATATACTCAAAATGATGATAGATCTCTATATAAACACTGGCAAATCTGTCCTTCTGGTTCCATCTGTAAATACTCAGGCTCATTTGGCTTAGTTGAATGTCACACCAAGCTTTCTGCTGACTTATTTTATCCTCTGTTTTGTGGAAGAATAATGCTTATAATTTTCCATTCTCTTTTTTTAAACTGGTGCTGTCCTTGGCCATCAGCTTTTCTCCACTTAGTGATTAGATCAGATGTTAATGCCAGTTAATAGAGTTTCCAGGCCATTTGGAGCACTTATTTTCTGTATTTTAAACTTCTCAGAATATTCATTTTCTTGGGTTGGAGCTATGACTTTTCATCCTTTTTCTTCTAATTTGGTATTAACTTTGACTTTTGTTCTAATCAACTGATATTTCCACACACAGTTTACTATACAATAACTTTCATGTCTTTAGCTAATTTTCTTTTTTTGTAAAATTCAGACTTTAAACATATGCAGCGTTTTTCAGGTCTCTTCTTTTTTTCCCCCACTATGGTTAGATTAGTAAAAGCAGGATGATATTGAGCAGAGCGTTAAGCGTATTTATCATAGAGTAAACAATTTCCAGCTACCCTCCGACTTCAGTACTGCTTTGTTGTTGGAATCTATTTTTACTCCCTTCAGTTTGCAAGAAGTCGAAATCAAGAATTTCATCTGTTTAATACATAATTCCTTTATCTCACCACTCTAGGTATAGGGGAAGGGCAGAGTGGAGGTACTAGCAGTTACAGCCAATGGAAACAGGTGGCAGGCTGGTTAGGAGGTGATCACAGTTGCTTCAGGAGTAGAGAACTTCTTGACTGGTTCTGGCTTTCTCTAACTGCATGGTAATATTAAAAGGAAATGTTAGTAGCAAGCATTCCTATCATCTGTGGTGCAGGTCACCTTTATCTTTTCTTCACCTCAAAGAAGGAAAATTGAAAGCCCAATCTTCCTTTTTTTTCCCACTGTGTCCATGTAGCAAGAGGAAGTAGAAACCAGGCTGTTAGTGCCTCCTCATTAAGTCAGTTAGTTCATTAACATGGTGGGAAGTGGGGGAGATTTCTCACTTTTTGACATTACCAACTTTCTTTTTGAAGAAAGCGTGCTATACACTTAGGAGGCTTCTGACTAATCTTATAAACCTTTAAAAAATGTTATTGATAAGTTTTGTTTTGATACAACAAACATTCATGAATACCCAAACACAAAGTATATTCCTTCTAAAGTTGCTTTTTTAACTAATAGAAAGAAGAAATGTATTCTTCAATTTTGGTGATAACATTGGCCATCATATTTGACCAGAATTTTGTTTCCTCTTACTGTTGACTTTATTTATGTTGTTGCCATTTTGAATTCTGCTGTTTTGATTCTACTTTAGGCCGTATCACTTCACGGTAATCTATATTTCTTGGAATTTTTCATATGGCATAGTAATACTTCATTTCATTCATGTAACATAATTTATTCAGGGCTTGGAGGATTCTTGTTGAGTTTTTCACAGAATTTCTCTGCTTTACCCTCTGTAGCTGACTTTGCTGACCAGGAATGTTTATATTTGCTTATGCTCCTCATGAGTACTGTAGGGCAACATCAACAAGTGTCATTTTTCTCTCTTCTCTTAGCTTTTTTTTTTCTCTTAGGCTTTTCTCTTAGCTGTAACTTTTTTTGTCTTGTGTTTCATTTATAGTATGATGAATGTGGTTTAGTTTCTCCCATTGTGGGTCATTTCATTAGCTGTTGACCAAAGATCTTCCATTTAGCACATCAGCAGTTGATGTTTATATTTAGTACCCTTCTCTCTCCTTTTTTATACACTCAGAAGAAGTTAACCTAGATGTTTATATAGGAAAAACACAGTGCATAAGGAATACACCTTACCCAAATTATGACATGCCATTGGATGGGCAGCTTGTTGAGTTGGTCCGTATGTGTATATGCACACATATACATGTGTGTTTGTGTGTTTTGAACAAGCTGTACAGTTGGACACTAAACAAAGCCCAGAGTATAATATGAGGATGAGAGCAAGTTAAAGTTAATATGTGAATTTTTTTATTTTTTTGGTAAGCAATTGGGGTTAAGTAACTTGCTCAAGGTTACACGGCCAGTTATTTCTGGGTGTGGTGTTTTGACTGAGTCTGAGTTTTACAGAACAAATCCTTTTATCAAGTAGATTTGTTTTATGAAGTTTGGATTCAGTCAAAGGGCTGCACTTGAGGACCTAGAGCTAGGCTACATGTTGCCTCAAGGCCACAGGTTCCCCATCTCTGTTTTAGACATTCTTTAGGACATGTATGATTTGATAAAGAGGTGAGTAGTGGATAGGAATAATAAATGTAGTGGTATCCATGAAATGCCTAAATGCTTCCAGCGTGATTTAGTGGAAGAAGTAATGATTGGAGTAGAAGGACCTGGGTTCAGATTCTGCTCATCCTATCATCTTTGACAAGTCATCACCTTGGCTTCCCTGCATTTCCTCTTCTGTAAAATAAGGTAATTGAACTAGATGCCTCTGAAGTCCCATTCCATCCTTTGTAATCAGTGGAGGAGCCTTATATTTGGAAATAAGTAGCAAGGAATCTATGAGCATGTTAGGAAGAACAGCAATGAGTAGTGCTCTTTACTACATGAAACAGGAAGTCCTTGGTCACCATGATGAATAAAACAGGGGATAATGGTGCAAATTGGAGAATGTTTGTAAAATCTGACTGTGAGCAAATTTCAAGTCACATAGCTGGGGTTATGTGGTCCACTTATTGTTTTTATTTTATAGGCAGTGGTATAAAGATGACTTGTGTGCCTTGGCATTTAAAGTTCTCCATGACAAACAGCGTGGGCCTCTAGTTTTCATGCGCATTTATTCTGGTACAATGAAACCCCAGTCAGCCGTCCATAACATTAATGGAAACTGCACGTGAGTGAAATCTCTGATTATTTTTTAAAACCGTGTTAATTTTCTAAAGAGTATAGTACTAACACAAATCATATATTTGCAGAGAGAGAATAAGCCGCTTATTATTGCCTTTTGCTGACCAGCATATAGAAATTCCTTCTCTGACAGCAGGCAATATTGCCCTAACTGTTGGACTTAAACAGGTAAATAAATGACTGGTTTCTCTCAGAAAAAAATGACTTTGTATAGTGACAGTATAAATGTTTGATAAATTATCTTTATCTTGAGTTTATATAAAATATTAAAAGATTGTATAGTGTTTTTCATTTTTAAAATTTAATTTCTAAAATTAAAATACTGTTGGACTGCTTTTTAAATAAAATTGGGTGGGGTTGAAGCTAAGGATACATAAGGACAAATTTATACTTTTATCATTAATTCATCTCTATGCTAAGTTCTTTAAGATATTTCTAAGTAAAGCTAAATTTTAAAAGAGTATACAGTTATATTTTTAGCTTGATCAGTAAGAGTATTAAAACCAAAAACTTGTTTTGGATAACAGGCTATAAATTTATATAATATATATAAATTATAAATGGCCAGTTTTCAAGTGCTTCACTAAAATAGTATTTCCCTCTTTCCATGTGTCCCCCCCTTTAAGGTTGATTCCAGAAAAAAATTCCAGAAAAAATTGATTCCAGAAAAAAGTTCATATTAGAAGGCACTTCCATAACAGCCTTGATTAGGGTCCAGTTTTGATGCTATGGCAAACAAACATCTCTAATGGTAACATTTTGTGGCACTAACACTACATGTGTAGTCTTGGATGAACCTTCCTCTGGAAGAACTATATAAATAAATACAAATGAGAGCCTCAGCTTTGAAATGTAAAATTGGGAAAAACTATTCCATGTACAGTATTAGCTATTCCTGTAGATTCTGGAGGCTGAAAGAAATAAATTCTCTGTGTAATAAAAACAGACAAATATTACTAAAAATTTTGTTAAACCAAGTGCTAAACATGAATTCAGACTCCATTCTGTTCCATTCCCTAGTGTGTCTGTGTCTGTTAATGATAGCATTATTCTTCAGTCACCTTTACTGGTAGTTGTGGAGCCTTTCTGCCATAGAGCCAAGCAGTTCTGTCTCCCTTTCTATCATCTTTCTTATCCATTTCTTCTTATCTGTTTTTTATCCATCCTCCTTTCCATTCCCCCCCCACCACCACCACTCTAGTTTGTGCCCTTTAAATTTTTACAGTGGTTTTTCACCCTTTTAATTTGGCTTCCTATATCAACCCCTCCTCCCACCCCCAACCCCCTTTCTTTTATCCATCCCACACATAGGGGCCAGATTAATCTTTCTAGTGGAGAGATCTCTTCATTTCCCCCCAAATCCTTGTCCCTAAAGCTGGTTTTGTGTGTTCCCTGTTCTTATAACTCTGACTAGATTGTAGACTCTTGGAGTACATGGACCAGGTGCTAATAAAAATTTGTTGAATGATTAGATATTAAACTGTAGAATTCTATTCAAAAAACATTTATTAAGTGCTAAAATATAATGTGCCAGCTGCTAGGACTGGCACAAAAGTAAATAAAATGCTCTTCCTGAGGATGTTCTCCCAAGGAATTAATAGGCTTAATAGAAAAGAACCACTAATAATTCTCTAGAAAAGAGAAGTTTGTAGAGTAACAGTCATTTATTGAGAAACTCAGATCAACTTTGAAAAGAAAATATTCCTATTTCTTTTTTTTTCAAATGCTTTATTAATGTTTACATCATTCATTTCCACCAGATTTTGAGTTACAAATTTTTTTCCCATTTTTCCCCTATCCACCACCCCAAAATAGCAGTCCCACAGGATATCCCCTCCTCCAATCTGCTCTCTCCCATATCTTCTCCTTATACACCCTTTGACTTTTCCAGTAGGGCATGGTGGATCTCTATGCCCAATGCCTGTATATCTTATTTCCTGATTACATGTAAAATAGTATTAATAATTGTATATATATATATATATATTTTTTTTTTTAAACATTTGATTTTAAAACTTTGAATTCCAGATTCATTCCCTTCCTCCCTTGTCACCCACCCTTACTGGGAAGATAAGCAATTCAGTATAGGTTGTACATGTGTAGCTATGCAAAACATTACGATAGTAGATATATTGTAAAAGACTGACTATATTTACCTCCCTCCTATCCTACCTCCCACTTGTTCTATTCTCTGCTTTGATCCTGTCCCTTTTCAAAAGTGGGTGCTTCCAACTTCCCTTCCCCCCAGCCTGCCCCCCCCCTCCATTATCCCCCCTTTCATGCCCTTCCCCCCTAATCTTTTGTAGGGTGAGATACCCTATTTAGTGTGTATGTCATTCCCTCCCTGAGCCAAATTCAATGAGAATAAGGTTTTGCATTTTTGGCTTCCTGTTCTTCCCCTCCATTGTAACCATTTTCCCTTGCCTCTTCTATATCAGATAGTTTATCCCATTCCATATCTCCCCATCTCCTCTCGTTATATTCCTCTCTCACCTCTTAATTTCACCTTTTCAGTATCATCCCTTCCTATTAAATTGGTCCTGTGCCCTCTATCTATGTATACCTGTAAATATATATATATATGTATTCATATGTCCATATACCCTCCTATATAGACACATATATATTTCTATTCCCTTCAACTATTTTCATACTGAGAAAAGTTTCATCAGTTACAATTATCATTTTTCCACGTAGGAATGTAAATAGTTCAACTTTGATAAGTTCCTTATGATTTCTTTTCCCTGTTTACCTTCTCAGGCTTCTCTTGCTTCTTGTATCTGAATGTCAGATTTTCTATTCAACTCTGGTTTTTTCATCAACGATGCTTGAAAGTCCTCTATTCCACTGAATGACCATATATTCCCCTGAAACATGATACTCAGTTTTGCTGGGTAGGTGATTCTTGGTTTTAATCCCAGCTCCTTTGCCCTCCGGAATATCATTCCAAGTCATTCAGTTCCTCAGTGTAGAAGCTGTCAGATCCTGATTGTGTTTCCACAATATTCAAATTGTTTCTTCCTGGCTGCTTGTAATATTCTCTTCTTGATCTGGGAATTCCAGAACCTGGCTATAATATTCCTAGGAGTTTTCTTTTTGGGATCTTTTTCAGGAGGTGATAGGTAGATTCTTTCAACCTCTATTTTGCCCTCTGGTTCTAAAACATCAGGGCATTTTTCCTTGAGAATTTCTTGGAGGATGATTTCTAGGTTCTTTCTTTGATCATGGCTTTCAGGTAGTCCAATAATTTTTAAATTATCTCTCCTGGATCTGTTTTCCAAGTCAGTGGTTTTTCCAATGAGATATTTCACATTGCCTTCTATTCTTTCATTTGTTTGGATCTATTTAACAGCATCTTGATTTCTCATAAAGTCATCAGCTTCCATTTGCTCCAATCTAATTCTGAAGGAATGATTCTCCTCAGTGAGCTTTTGAGATTCTTTTTCCATCTGGCAAATTCGTATTTTTAAGGCATTCTTCTCCTCATTGCCTTTTTGAGCCTCTTTTGCCGTTTGAGTTAGTCTAATTTTTAAGGTGTTATTTTCCTCAGTCAGGTTGTTGACTCTCATTTCATAATTTTCTCATTTGCATTGTTCTCATTTCTCTTCCCAATTTTTCCTCCATTTCTCTTATTTGCTTCTTAAGGTCCTCTATGGCCTGTAACCAGCTTGTATTTTTCTTTGAAGCTTTTGGTTCAGGAGTTCTGACTTCACCATCTTCCTCCTGTTCCATGCTTTGATCCTTTTTTGTCGCGAAAATAGGAGTGTAAAGTTGGGGTACTCTGTTTTGCTTCCTTTTCCTGGTCATGTCGCCACTCAGTCACTTGACCCCTGGGCTTTTTGCCACAGTAGGACTCTGCTACCAGACAGGGGAGCTTTGTCCCAAATGCTGGGGTTTTCTCAGCTGCCAAAGGTATTAGTTGGTGCCCTCTCTGAAGCCTGCACACACTCTGGCAAGCTGGTCACACATCCCGGGACCTTCACCGTAGACAGCAGTCCAGATCCAAGCAGATTAAAGCACGAGCGATTACCCCTCAGATTGGTTGCTTGGTCCCCTACAATCTGCAGTCTAGGAGCTGAAGCATTCCTCAGTGGCTTGTTGCCCTGGGGGAAGATGCCGACTCACTCCCAACTATTGGATCCCAGAGTCCACACTGCACTGACCTCTCACTTTGTCCTTAGCATCTATGTGTTCATAATTCTGGAAACTGCCACAGCTGCTGGTGATCTGGAGTCCCTCCAGTCTGTGGTTGGTCAGGCCCGCCCTGGGGCTAAAACCTTGGTGTGGGGCTGGGCTCGGCTCCCAGAGTGCTGGCCAATTCCTGCCGGCCTACCGGGCTCTCCTCAGCCAGAGGTTAACTTCTTTGTGTCGTTTTGTGGGTTCTGTAGCTCCAAAGTTTGTTCAGAGTCCCCTTTTACATGAATTGGGGGAGGTGGAAGCTGGAGTCCCACAGAAGTCCTATTTCTACTCTGCCATCTTGACTCCGCCCCAAATATCCCTATTTCAAAGATCATAAGGGTATCACTACCAGAGACTGTTTCTCCTCTATTGTAATGTTAACTTTTTACAAATGTAAACAAATAAAATATTTAAATGACATATCTGTGAATGGATTTTGTCAGATATATATAAGTAGTTTTTATAAATATAGACTTATATGAACATAAGTTAAAAGTACAGCAGCTTAGTCATCTGTGTGCTAGAATTTTGGTTAAAGAAGTTTTTGTACTGACTTACAGAATAACTCACCTATCTAGGAAGCATGTTTCTTAATTAATCTTCAGCCTAGCTGATTACCTTCTACATAGTAGGTACCTAAGATATGTTTATTGAATTTAATTGAATTCAGGGCTTAGATTTAATTTATTTTCAGTATAAGACTTTTCTTAAATCTGATGTTCTATTTAGTTATTCTTACAACTTTCATAATTGTGAGGGAGACAGTTGACCATAATCTTGCAAATATGTACTCTTAGACAAATGTCATTAAACATTGTTGAGGTATTTTGTTCAAGAGAATAGACATATTAGGTTAATTTAAATTTTGATATTGCATTCTCATGATCTTTTGAAAAAAAATCCTAAGGAGTAGAAATATTTCCTGATAGAAAAAATATATCACTTAGAAGAGACAGTATGGGAGTAGAAGGGAAAGAGAATGCCAGTGAGGCTAAATTCTTGTCTCAGCTCTGCCAGTAACTTGCCTCCTGACCTTAGATAAGTTACTTAATCCATCTGGACCTCAGTTTCCCAGTCCATAAAATGAGGAGATTGAACCTGATGATTTCCAAGGCCTTTCCAGCCGTAATCAGTGTTAGGTTTGATTTGCCTGGACAGAAGAGGGTTTACCATAGTAAATTTTATTTGTAGGCAGTTTTTGTGCATATGTTTCCTATTTTATGTGACTTTAAATATTCACTAATTAGATCCCCATATACACATTTTGGGTAAAATCTCATTCCTTAACCCTAAACCTTTGGTATTTACTTTGTGTGCATGTTGATTCTCCCTGATAGAATATAAACTCTTCAAGGGCAGGGACTTTGTCATTTTTTGTCTTCCTGTCTCTAGTACCTGACACAGGTGTTTAATAAACGATTTTTTAACAGAAGTAGACCAGCCTCACTACACAAAGCGATATATTAAAAACTTAAAGATCTTTTGTTTCTGATGTTGCAGAATGTCCCAAGGCATTTACTCATTTTCCATCTTTCTTTTTCATGTAAGCCTAGTCTTTGCTGGCCTTACTTGTCAGTAAAAGATTTCAAGCAAGAGAGACAAAGTTTACCCTTAGTTGATACAGCTTTGGTCTTTACTGATGCTATACAAGCCAATATTAGTGGATGTGCTTGATCTTATAAGAAAACATATGTCTTCCACTTTGTTACTACCCATTGGGTTTCTATCTTATCTAGCTCTGGGAAATAAAAGCTACATTTGTAACTGCTCCCAGGGAGTTAGATCTGTCCACAGACTGCCTGATCACAAGATAGCCCACAAATATTAGGGGTTGGTTGTGCAATTTTATATTGAATTAGACTAAAGAAGCTGGAGCCCTTCACAAATGTGTCAACTGAGAATAACTTTGAACAATTGTGAGTAGGTCAGATTAAACACAAAGGTTAGTAGAAATTTTTTTAAATCAGACTGTATTCAAAGATGAATATTTTTTAATCACTCTGGCTATATGTACCTGTATGTTGTTCCTCCCCTTCCTCTAGATGAAGGAGCCTGATATAATAGCCTACATCACTAAGTTATGATGCATGATATTTTGGTTATTTTGCAGACTTCCACTGGGGATACCATTGTTTCATCCAAGTCCTCAGCATTAGCTGTAGCCCGTAGAGCTGGAAGGAATGAAGGAAAGATACACAGAAAAAACATGGAAACAGGGAGCCTTTTATTGGCAGGGGTGGAGATTCCAGAACCTGTCTTCTTTTGTACCATAGAGCCCCCTTCAGTAGCCAAACAGCCAGGTATAGATGCAATTGTTGCTATAATTGACTGGTGATTAATGTGAAACACTGGGTATTTCATATGTAGGTTTACATGTGTGGCTACAAATATTTTCATGTATAAAACAAATTTAATTCTAAAATTTCTTGGAATTAGTCTTTTTTATTTAAACTTGGCCAATTATTTTACTCATTTGATTATTTTACATTGTGTTTAAAATAATTTCTTCCATTATTGCTGATTTTTTTATTTTTGCTTTTGTGT
This sequence comes from Petaurus breviceps papuanus, assembly GCF_028583685.1. Lineage (NCBI taxonomy): Eukaryota > Metazoa > Chordata > Mammalia > Diprotodontia > Petauridae > Petaurus > Petaurus breviceps. Next base: position 58,868,967 of record NW_027185764.1, on the reverse strand, counting down.
GGCATTCTATATAGGATGTTAGGCAGATGGGTCAAGACTTCTCTCCAAGGATAGTGGTCCGGCCATTCACTCAGCCCAGTTCATTTCCCTGACCATTTAACAGTTTACAGAGATCCTGCTGGTCTCATCCCAGATTGGGCTGTAGTTACCTTGTTGATCCTTCACAGAATATTAGTGCAAAATATTTTTGTGGGGTAACAAACACACCATAATTTGTCATTTGAACAAGATTTAGTAAATACCGATGATGAGGAGCAGCTAGATGGCACAGTGAGTAAAGCGCCAGCCCCAGAGTCAGGAGGACCTGGGTTCGGATCTGGCCTTAGACACACACACACACACACACACACACACACACACACACACACAACCTAGCCTTGTAACCTTGGGCAGGTTTCTTAACCCCAATTGCCCTTCAAAAGGCAAAAAAAAAATACTGATGATGAAAATAATATATGGCATTTATTTAGCGCTTTCAAGTTTACAAGGAGCAAGATATATATATGAAATCTTATTTGAATTTCTTAAGAACCTTTTTAGATACCATAAGAAACTTTAATTTATTAATTTTATGACCTTCAGTAATATTATTTAGCAACAGTGCTTGATTCCAAATGCTATTTTACAGGCTGGATACATATCCCTATTATGCAACATTTTTTCTTTATAAATGTTCATGTTTTTGTATAATCCTATTAGAATATAAGTTCTCTGAGGGCAAGGGCTGTGTTTATTCAACTTTATATTATCTGTAGCAACTAGCACACATCATAAATCATTAGAACTGGAAAAATTCTTTAGAGATCAGCTCATCTAGTCTACTGTTTTTTTTTTTTAATAGAAGAGGCCTCAGAAGTATCAATAATAATACTAGTATCTATGTGTGTCATCTTTCAAATCACACTAAGTGGCTATACATTTACTCTGATTACACTAACTGCTCAAAATATTTTAGAAACTTTTTAAATAGAGCTATCTAAAGAACTAGTTTATAAACCATATTAGTCTGAGTAGTTTAAATAATCTCACCCTATTTCATTTTTCCCCCAGCTAGTTAGTATCAAATCTGGGACCAGATTCTAAATTACACAGTATCTTGCCAATAAATAGGCACTTAATTTTTTTTTAAATACTTGGCTGAATGTCATAAGTATTTTTATTGGATACCTGTTAGGTACTTAAAACATAGCATAGAATTCAGTTCCGTAACCATTAGTGAAGTTCCTATTAAATACAAGTCACTGGACTGGTTTTTAAGGAACATGCATAGAAGCCTTAAATTTCTGCATCATTGAGGAACGACTTGAAAGAGTAATTGAAGAGGTTACATTAGCTCATTGTTAGTCAGTTATAAATCTTTGTATTTGAGCCACATTATATGACAAAGGACACAGACATTTTCGTTTTAAAGAAGAGGGTATTTCTTTTTGATTCCTTTGAAATAAAGCATCACTTCGTTGTTGTAGGCATATTTGATACAATGGTCTGTATCCTTCAGCTACCATCTGTTTCCTCTTTAGCTTTGTTCTCTTTTACTTTCTTTGATTGAACCTTTATTTGATCGTCTTTTATGTTTTTTTTGCATGTCTCTCTGTCTAAGAACAAAGCTAAGTATCTCACAAAATGTTAACATTTATCTTTCTGTACATAGAATTGGATCGAGCATTGAATTGCCTTCAGCGTGAAGATCCCAGTTTAAAAGTGCGATTAGATCCTGACTCTGGACAAGTAAGCATATTTCTACTTTTTAAAATCTCATATAAATGATAATTTACAGTAATGTTTGTTATGAAAAAAGGTATGCAAAACATATATATATATATCACTCTGCCACATTGAAAGGTAAAAGAAGTTTTGCTTTTTATGTTGTAAATTTCTACTCAGTATGTTTCTTGGTTAGGTATTGGAGGGTAAACATCCAACAGCCATCGCCCCTTAGAATACAGTGTTATACCCAGAATTAGTTTTTTTTTTAAATAAATTTATCTGGGGGTGGCTTGCCTAGTGCAACCTTCCATTTGTGGGACAAATTGGAGGTGTATATGCTATTCTTTTTTCCTAACAAATGCTGGTGTAGCATCTTTCTGTACAAAAGACAATATCCAGAATGATTAGACCAGTTCACAACTCTACCAACAGTGCATTAGTGTCCCAGTTTTTCCACAACCCCCCCTTCCAACATTTATCATTTCCCTTTCTGTCATGTTAGCCAACTGGAAGTAGTTTTTAAAAAGACCTCTCAGTTATCTCTTCTCAGATCACAAGGCTCTCAAGTTTCATTCTCTGGTTTACATGCTTACAAGATCAGAACCAGAAAACTAGAAATGGGGCAGAAATCTGTTAGAAGCAAACAGAATTATATCAGTGAGAAGGGAATTCACCAATCTGATAATGAGAGGATTGGCCATTAAAACTCAAAAAGCCAAGCCAGAACCCTGATATAGAAATTTACATACTGTGGTATGAGTGGATGTTCATGATGACCTGATTTAACAAGCATTTTCATCTAGAAAAGGTTAAATCATATCTGGTGTCTTCTATTTTAAGAAAGCAATGACCTATGTAATATATTTTAGGAAGAATTTCTTCAAGAATAGTTAATATGTTGGCACTTGAAATGAGTGAACTTCACTTAAGTATTGTAATCAGAATACTCCCAAATGGACTTGTGTGTGTGTGTGTGTGTGTGTGTGTGTGTGTGTGTGTGTGTAG
>NW_027185764.1:58757741-58866155 GCF_028583685.1 Petaurus breviceps papuanus | reverse complement strand
ACCATATGTGTGTGTGTGTGTGTGTGTGTGTGTGTGTGTGTGTGTGTGTGTGTGTGTGTGTAGCAGGGAAATTGGTTCTAATGAGTAATGAGTATTCATTTCTGAAAGCAGTAGATTGTCCACAGTGAGGCAGTCAGGATGGTAAAGAGGTTAAATTTCATGCCACATGTGACTTGTTTAAATAAGACAATCCCCGATATGGATGAAGTAGAGTTGTTTGGCCTGGAGGTGGAATTCATGATAGTTGTCTTCAGAGATTTGAAGAGCTGTCTGGCTAGATGTTGCAGAGGGGGAGTTTGCAGCTCAGTATTTATGAGTTAAAAGCTGCCCAGAAGTGAATGGGAAGGCAGTGGGTTTCCCTTCCCTATCGGGTCTTAGAGCAAAGGTTGTATGTACACTAGCCATGTGTTGGAGAGAGGATTCTTAATCAGTTATAGGTTGGACTAAATGACCTCTGCCATTTCTTTCAAATCTTCAATGCTGTGATTTTGAGTGTCTCATATTTAATATTTGTTAATGTTAGGTTTGTGTGTGTGGCATATATATATATATATGATATAGATGCATGACTATAAGTAAATGATTTTTTAATACATATTATAACTTATACTCTGTACCTCCCAGTATTACTGTGAATAAAGGGTTTACACCTTAAAGTGCTAAAGAAGTCTCAGCCATATAAGTCATAATAATAGTGATGATAATAATAATTATAGTATTTCTCTAACTGTTGACTTTTAAAGTAATCACATTATGAGGCTACACAGTTATTCCAGTGATGCTGCCTGCCATTGCTTAAAACATTTTAGAAACTCCTTTTATGGAATTGTCTTTGGAATCTGTTTATAAGCTAGGTGAATCAGTCTTTTTTTTTTTTTTTGGAGGGCAGTTGGGGTTAAGTAACTTGCCTAAGGTTACACGGCTAGTATTTTTTGTGTGGGTGCTAAGTGTCTGTGGCCGGAACCGAACTTGGGTCCTCCTGATTTCGGGGCCAGCACTTTACTCACTGCGCCACCTAGCTGCCCCTAGGTGAATCAGTCTTGCTAATTTATAATCACAGGTTGTTTTTGTTCTTGTTTTCTAAATAAAAATGGTATTGCTCAGCCTGATCACTCACCTCATTCAGCAGATACTCTCTAAATGATTTTTAGCTGTTGACAAAAGTCAGTCACCCTCCACAGTTGAAGAGTCACCATTATTTTGAATAGAATGTTCAAAAGAATATGCTGCAAACTATGAAGGTAATTCCAAAACTGGAGTTCCAAAAATGTTGTGAACGATGGCAGTATATTGGAATAACATCCAAAGGTTGCTCATTTAAAAGATGTAACACTTTCTTAGATATATCAGTGCTGTTGTGGGATATTTTTGTTGTTTAATTTTTAGAGAATAATCATACCTCATTATAAACTTTCTCTTAATTATTTTCATTATCTTTTGGTATATATCTTCCTTTTCTTTTGATTTTGTAATTTTCATGAGTTTCATAATTGGGAGGCATTGAATTGTAGTGAAAAATGTACTGTCTTTGAAGTTATACAGTATGTTTGTGACCTTGAGCAGGTTGTGTTAATTTTTCTGAGCCTCCGTTTCCTCATCTGTAAAATGAGGTTAATACTATACCTATCTTTTGTTGTTGTTGTTGTTGTTGAGTCATGTCTGACTCTTCCTGGCCCCATTTGGAGTTTTCTTGGCAAAGATACTGAAGATACTTGCCATTTCCTTCTCCAATTTACTTTACAGATAAAGAAACTGAAGCAAATGTAGTTAAGTGACTTGTCCAGGGTCACACAGCTAGTAAGTGTTTAGGCTAGATTTGAATTCAGGAAGATGAAGTCTTCCTGACTTCAGGCCTGTCACTCTCTCCTCTGAACCACCTCACTGCCCTATCTAGCAGAGTTATTGTAAGGAAAGCATTTTGTAAAATATAAAGCTCTATGTGTATGAGTAAGGGAAGAAGCTGTGATTATGTCAGCTTATGGGAACTCACTCCTACACCAACATAGATCTCACCTGAGTAAATAAGTACTAGGGAGTCCTCTGAGGCACACACAGCTTAAGGGGCTTGTCCAGTATCATATTCCTAATAATAGGTGTCTATTGAAGAAGAAAATTTAAATTATAAGCTAATGTTCCTGTTAAAGACCTTTTCAGGTTTACTTGGAAAAAAAATATATACTCTGTTTTCATTGTTATTTACCAAGTTCTTGAAATGTATTTTTGAATTCCGTTTTATTTTAATAAATCCTTGCTGCCACGTTTGGCAAAAGGAAATGCAGCCATAGGGCGGCCAGGTGGCACAGTGAGTAAGAGCGCCGGCCCCAGTGTCAGGAGACCCGGGATCGGTTCTGGCCTCAGATACTTGGCACCCACACAAAATAACTGGCTGTGTAACCTTGAGCAAGTTACTTAACCCCAATTACCTTTAAAAAAAGAAAAAAGGAAATGCAGCTAATGAACATATCGTAAATATCCCTGTCCTGGTGTGCCTTTTCCAAATAGTTCCTTCAGTCTGTGCAATGCAATGAAAGAAGTTAAATCATTACATAAATGGTACAGCAGTCATTATCCTGTTTTTTTAAGTTGGGTTTTCTTTTCTTCCTCTTTTCACTAGACTGTTCTCTGTGGCATGGGGGAGCTGCATATTGAGATCATTAATGACCGCATCAAGAGGGAATATGGAGTTGAGACCTTTCTTGGGCCTCTACAAATAGCATATAAAGAAACCATCCTAAACACAGGCCGTGCCACAGGTACAAAAATAAAATTCATAATGCATTGGAATGATGTCCAGATCATTTAATTCAATTTTATCAAGTAAGGGGTCAAGACCATACATTTCAACCCTATGTTAGCAGTCATGTAGACAAAAAAAAAATCCTGTTTCCCAGCTACAGACTACACCTAAGCTAGCCAGCCAATATGAAGCTTGTAGGTGGTCAAGTTGCAGAAAGCAGGCAACAGCTTTTTGGGGTGACTTAACTAGTGCAGCCCTCCACTTGTGGGGCGGTTCAGAGGTATGTATGCTATTCTTTTGTCCTAACAAATGCTGGTACAGCATATTTTTGTACAAAAGACAGTATCCAGTTCAACTCAAGGAATATTAAATAGATGTTTTTGTAAAATGATACTTTTTCTTAGGACATACTTCTGCACTGTTTAGTAAATATTTGCTCTGTTTGGTTGTAGATACGTTGGATAGAACTTTAGGAGAGAAAAGACATTTTGTGACTGTGGAACTGGAAGTGAGGCCATATGCAAGAGAAAAATCTGAAGTAGTCCCTGTTATTGAGTATGCTGAAAATATCAGGGAGGAGCTTCTACAAGAGTTTCAAGAGGCCATTGAAAATGGAATTCATAGTGCATACCTACAAGGTAAAGTGTGTAAATTAGAGTTTGACATTAGCCATCCTTCTTACTGTTCTCGTCTCTCTCTCTCTCCCCCTCTTCCTCTCTCTCTCTCTCTCTCTTTTTTTTCCTCTCTCCCTTTCTCTTTCTCTCTCCCATACATCTCTCCCCCCATTGGAAATAATTTCCACTGCAGTATTCATCTCAATGGTTTTTTTTTTGAACTGGTTACTTCTCACTTCCCAATGATGTAAAATAGCACATTTAAAAGGCTAAAGTATTTGTTTTTCCCTGTCCAGGACCATTGCTTGGATTCCCAATCCAGGATGTTGCAGTTACTCTGTGTTCATTGACACTTCACCCTGGCACTTCTACAACAATGGTTTCTGCCTGTGTCTCCCGTTGTGTGCAAAAGGTAAAAAATATTGTCCTTGGTGCTTGAAGGTGGCCTTGCTCAGTATTATTATTCTTCAGGCATTACCAGGCCTCTTTGGCCCATCCCTCTTCAAAGTCAATAAAATTTTCTTTTCACATGAAGCACCTCAGACATTGTTGGTGCTGTCCCGGAATTTCATTGAATCTTTTTTTTTTCTTTTTCATTTCACTTTTATTTTCACACTAATGTTATATTTACTCCTGGCCCATAAGCTTTTGTTTCTTCAGTTTCTTTTGGGGTATCTTTTTTTTTTTTTGCCCAGCCTCCTCTTCTGGTTTAGGAACAGTTTGTTCCTTTTCATTATGCATCATCTCAGTACTGAAAGGGGAGCTCATGTATGGCTTGTTTTGTTCTCTGTAATTACACGGTCGCTTTTTTTGGGGGGAACCTTGTTTACCTGGATATGCTCAATGACAAGAGAATACATATCTAAACCCTTCAGTTCTGCATTACCATCAGCATTTGTAAGCATATGCAGCAAGAACTCAGCACTCTTTTTGGATCAACAGCTCCGTATCCAACCCCATTGCTTAGCCTGGGCACACCTGTCCACTCCACCATGTATCAATAAAAGGGAACATGTTTCTTCAGTATGACATCTTTCAAATACTTGATAGCTTTTCATATATGCTTGCCCTTGATAGGGTTGTTTAGTGGTGGTCTTGAAGTGGATCTGTAGTTTTGAACCCCTTGACTAGCTTTGGGGTTCTCTAGATCAGTAGAGTACTTCTCCATTTTAAATGATTCCCTGGGATGGCTCAGGGGAAGAGGAAGAGCTAAAAGGTAAAGAATCATGATGGATGCAGTGAAACAGATATAATATATTTTTATTTAAGTGTAGCCGAGTAACCAGGTTTCACCATGATAGACACAGGTATTAGGCATTCTTTAGGAGAGACTGGTGCCAGATTATTTCTGACCATTCTCCATCTTGTCCTTGAGTCCCATTCTCAAGGTAGACTCACCCTTTGAAGGTTTCCTTCCTTTAAGAGGTAGACCTTCCTTTAAAAGTTGGAGGTTTTGTTTTAATAACTGAATGACTTGGAGGGTCATTTAAAAGGTCACATATACAATAAGAACTCTTTTACTTATATCTTCAATTTTGGTTCTTTAAAAAAATTTTATTTAAGGAAACAACTTACATTGGTCTAGCCTTCTAGTCAGAGGATTATGTTCAGCAACTGAACAGTACTTCTGATTCTAAAGTAAGTGAATTTTTACTTATAGCCAACAAAATATTTAAGAAAAAATTACCTCCAGAGGCATAGAAACATAGAATTTTAAAGCTGGAAGTATCCTTAGAGAGACCATTTAGTCTAACACCTTCATTTTACAGAAAGGAAATTTGAAGTCTACAAAGTGGAAGTAACTTGTTTAAGCTTTCACAGATAGTTGCACAACCTGATCTAGAACCTGGGTATCTATAGTGCCAATGCAATCATTGATAAAGATCATGACTATAAGTATTGCATGACATTCGATTGCAAAATATACCAAACTCTCCAGATAGAGGATAGAACTGAAGCATTTATTTAGACACCAGAAAACCAAATCCTAAAACCAGTAAGTCTATTCCATCATAGTACCAAAGATATTCAGAAGCCATAACACTGAGAGCCACAGCATCCTTCAGCCTTCCCACAAAACAATACAAGATCAATATTTACTCACACACCTAACTCCATGCCTGAGTGTCCTTTGTCTCCCACTGTCTGGCTAACTCTGACCCAGCTTCCTGTGGGCTCTGATTCCCTTCAGCAAACTCCTCCCACCACAGGCTCCATGTGACTACATTCAGTCTATTAGGGGATAGAGTTTATCTTCACAGCAGGGAAGCTTTCTGTGGGCTCTGCTGCAGCCTTCAGCAAATTCCCTCCATCACAGGCTCCATGTGATTACATGCAGCCTATTATAGGGCACAGTTTACTTTCAAAGCTGGGGAGGTCTTCAAACTTCCCCCTAGGTCTGTTGAGGGGCAGGGAAGATCTTCAAATTCCCATTCCCATTACATTTGGCCCCAAGATCTTTTATGTCCTTTATATAGCAAAAATACCTTAATAATAAGTTAGAGTTTAGGGAAAACTGGTGGTATAAATGGTGGAAAAACTGGTGTCAACAGAACTTTGCAGCAGTATAACAGGGATAATAGAAAAACTTTGCACATAACAATAGCTTACGGTGGGGGCTTGAGCACAAGCACCCCATCCTTCCCCCCTTGAACAAATGGGGCCCGAAATCTTGGGGTATGGGCAAAGATCTCTTCTCCATAGCTACTTCAAGCTGAAATTGAACGTAGAGCTGTCCCTGCCCCAAGAGGCCCCATTCAAGAGTTCAGTTCTTAAGCTGTCATCCAGAGCTTGGTCAATGCCAGGTCCAGAAGGTCCCATTCGAAAGGTTACTTTTTTAGCTGGCATCTGGAACTTGGTGGATGCCAGGCCCAGAAGTGGCACATCATAGTCATGGACAGGGGGTGATATCCAGCTTAAGCAATCAGTCATCTGCAGGTGGAGGGTACCAATCCTGCAGAAAACAAATCTTGCAAACAAGTTTAACAGACAAAAAGTCAAAAAGAAACAAATAAAGGGTCATCCGTGCCTCTGGAGTTCATGAACTCACTATTTCAGAAGGAGGGTCAGTTTTCACAAGTGGTATTGTTTCACAAGGAATAATAATCACTTGAACTATTCTGTCATTTTTACAAAACTGTATGGGTTCTTCATCCAAATTCTGCAATGTTACAATAATTTCTCCTTGATAATTAGAATCTATTACTCCGGCCAATACATGCATACCTAAAGCTGCTAAACCTGATTTTGATAATATCTGATTTTTAGGGATTCTCATACATATCCTAGTAGAGATGTTTCTTATCTCTTTTCAATCCAACCAAAAGTCTTCTAAACAGTGTAAATCATATCCTGCCGAACCAGGTGTTCCTGGATACGGTGCTGGGACGTCTTGCCTCACAGTCCAGTACTTGATATTTGAGATCTTATGTGTCTGCTATTTTCTAATTTGCAGATTTGGGGTCATCATTCTGGCTAGAGGTGGACTTTCTCCCGATCGTCTATTATTCAAATTATGTAAAGCAGTGAACAAATTCTCTTTCCAATGTTGATACGAATTATTAGAACTTAACGTCCTTAACTGTTCTTTCAGTAATCCATTCATTCTTTCAATGAACCCAGATGCTTGTGGATAATAGGGAATATGACATATCCATTCTATATTGTTTAATATACAATATCTTCTCATTTCATTACCTTTGAAATGTGACTCATTGTCACTTTGAATCTGCATTGGAGTTCCATAATATAGACTTATGAGATCTAGAGTTTTACAGGTGTTTTTTGGGGTTGCATCTTATAAGGACAAGCCACTAGTACACCTGAATAGGTGTCAACACAAGTACTTATAAATTTACATCCTTTTTCTTGGGGTAGAGGACTAATATAATCTATTTGCCAGATTTGGGCTGGGACTTTTCTCCTTGCTATCTCCCCAGTTACTACCTGAGGAACACGTCGCTCCTTTTCCAATTGACATATATGACATTTTTTTTTATCTGTTTTAACAATGAATGAGAGATACTAATACCTCAATCTTGGGCCCACCTATGAGTGGCCTGGACCCCTAAATGGCCAGCCATACCGGATCATCAGTTGTTGTTAAAGTAGGGACAATATGTTCAGTAGCAATCTTCACTAGTCAATCAGCTTGAGCATTGTACTCACATTCTGGCGTTGTGAGGGCCACGTGAACATCTACGTGAAAAACTGGCAAATCAGTAACCAAAGATATGTTCTAGACATCTTCCCATAATTCTTTGCCCCAGCCTTGTTTACCATGAATTTCCCAATTTTTATTTTTCCACATGGGCATCCATGTAGCTAACCCATTAGCTACTACTGCCCGTGAATCAGTGAATATATGACGCTGTCCTCCTTGTTCTGTCTTGATGGCTTGATGTACTGACATAAGTTCAGCATATTGACTACTTCCACCTATGCCAGTACTTTCCAAAGTCCTTCTAGTACATGGATTATAGGCTGCTGCTTTCCAGTATCTTTTTTTGGCCCAAATATTTTGCTGTCCCACCAGCAAACCATGCATGTTTCTTCTCTTCTTCAGTTAGTCCATCATATCCGTCATTCCATCTTACCAAGGACTGTACCAACTGTTGCTTTCGTTCAGGGGATGTATCATGTCCCTCAGTATCTATGTTAGCTATAGATTCATGTAGGGCAGAAACTCCACTTTTGCCAGTTTTAGCTCTAATTCCACTTAATTATGCTGGCCTCTTGGGCATGTCCAGTTCTGTGAGAAGCTGGGGTACTCATTACCCAGGTCATAATTGGGATAGGACTTAATGTCACTTCATGGCCCAGAGTCAGTTGTTCAGTCCTTACCAAAGTTCAGATAACAACTGCTTTTGGAAAGGTGTATCCAGATAAAGGAAGTTTCCTGTACCAAAATCCTAAAGGTATATTTCGGCTTTATTGTTTCTGCCATAACCTCCAGTTTGCATAATCATCCTGTACAGTCACTTGTAATTCCACTGGACCATTCTGCAAAGGCCATAAATCTAGAGCCAATTGTATAGCAGCTTTGGCTTCCTCAAAAGCTTTACTCTGCTCAAGTCCCCATTCAAATTCTTATTTCTTCCTGTTAACTTTATATAAGGGTTTCAAAATCTGTCCCAAGTTTGGAATGTGATGTTGCCAATATCCAATAAACTTTTGGGCCTTTTTCTTATAGGTAGGGATAAGAAAATCCCGAATCTTTTGTCTGACTTGCAGCAGAATCTCTCGCAGTCCCTTATTCCACTGGATTCCCAAAAATTTTATTTAAGCTGGTCCTTGAATCTTTGTAGGGTTAATTTCCCACCCTTTGCTTTTCATATGTTCGATCAAAAGTGTTAGACTTTTCTCTACTTTTCTTTTTCTTTTTTTTCTCTACTTTTCTTACATTTTTTCCCTGTAGCATAATCATCAGTGTAGCGGGTAAGCTGTATACCAGGTATCTTTAATTCATCCAAATGTTCAGCCACAATCTTATGACAAATAGTGGGACTATGCAGATATCCTTGTGGCAAGTGGGTGAAAGTATATTGTCTGCCTTGCCAAGTGAAAGAAAACTGGTCCCACGGTTTAGAGTCTGTTGGAATGGTGAAGAAGGCATTGGCCAAATTGATCACTGCATACCAAGTCCCATAATATTTCTGAATCCTTTCTATTAAGGTGACAGTACCAAGAACAGCAGCCTACAAGGGAGGAGTCACCTTATTCAATTGTCTATAATCCACTGTCATTCTCCGCTTCCCATCTGATTTTCGTACTGGACAAACAGGATTATTCCATCGTGTGGTTGTAGGGACTATCACCCCTGCTTCAACATATTGCACATATTCCTTTATAGTACTGGCAATTTCATCTTGCCCACCTGGCACACGATACTGCTTTAAAGTAATTACTTCAGAAGGTTCAGGTAAAGTGATTGGGTTCTTTTTTATTTTTCCCACTAAAACTGTATTAATTCCTATCTTCCTTACTACAAATTGACATCTTATTTCAGGCAAATTCAGAGTCATGGTAGCGCTGCTGGTTTTGGTTTTAAATTGTCATAACTACTTCTAATGGCCTAGCCCAATAGAATCATTAGAGTATGTTTCATTGCTCCCACATTAGGTGAATGATAATTACTATTTGCTTCTAAATTCTTTGTCTACAAGCCAGAGTAAATTAAAATCTTTATGGTGGTTTTAGTTTTAATTGTATTGCACTCAGTACTTAGCACAGTTGGGTGTTATCAAAAAGAAGTGTGTCATCAGCCAATTCCCCATATAAGATCACCTACTTCCCTTCTGTTTACTTTCCCATCTTACCCTAGATACCTTGTGTTAGAAATAAACACTGGCCTAGAATATCAAGAGAACTATTTGTTTTTGTTGTATTGTTTTGTTTTGTTTTGTTTTGTTTTGGAGACTGGGTTTCCCTATCTCACTCAGATTGGAAGTGCATCAGCCACTCACTGGCCCAGTCCCAATGCTGATTAGCATAGACTTCACCCTGCTATTTTTCTCACCTGAGATGGCTCACCCCTCTGCTCCTCAGGGCCACCATATTGGTTTCATTATTGTGGATAAGCTTTTATTCTTCTGCATCTCAGATTTCCCAAACTCATGGGATCCTCCAGCCTCAGGCTCCTCAACCACAGGGACTGCAGGAACACCACCAAGCCCAGGAGAGTTTTGTTTTCTTTTGTTTTCTGCAGCCCTTTTGCTTATCAGAGAAAGAATTAGATGACTTGGTATTGAGATGGAACCTATGAGAAAGTTGTATTTAAAGGGGTTTCTCTTTGCAAACCAAACCTATGCTGAGGCCTGGTCTGCTAGCTCTGAGTGTAAATCTCTGGATGTGTTCTGCCAGTAGCTTCCCTCTACAATCAGCTCACCAGCTCATTTGGTTTGAGGATAAAATGTTAACTTCAGTGCTTGTTTGGGACCCACTGAAAATTGAATTCTTGCCAATGAACTTTACCCACCTACCTTTGACTTCTTTGTCCTGCTGCATCTCCTCAGATGATCCCAGATCTTCTGCCACCTTCCATACTTCATTTTTCATGTTCTCCTCTTAGCCTCTTCAAAGCACTGGCATAGTTTCAGGAAGTGCTATAGCTTGGTAACCGTGGCAGGGTTTATTTGCAAATAAGAATAATTTTTTCACTGCCTTGGGCCTTTATTATGTTTTAGCTCTTTGTTTTCTTCCATGCCTAAAAGCTGATGCCAAGCCTCTGATTATGCATACACTTTAATGGACCCAGTTGTCAGAGTCTTCCTAGCAATGCAAGGTCTTAAATTGATCCTATTACAGATGAGGCTGGAATGTTTCTGATTTCTCTATGCCTTAGTTTTGCCATTTGTAAAATAGTAATGCTGTATCCTTTTTCATTATGATTTCGGATTGAAATACAATAATGTATGAAAATACATTTTGAAGCAGCTAGTTGGAGCAGTGAATAGAGCACTGACCTTCGAGTCAGTAGGACCTGAGTTAAAATCTGGCCTCACTTACTAGCTGTGTGACTTTGGGCAAGTCACTTAACTCCAATTTCCTTGCCTTCCCCCCTCCAAAAAAAAAAACATTTTATTTTTGGAAGAAAGGTATCAATTAACTTTTATTGAGCATGGTAAGTAAAGTATTTCTTATTATTCATGGGCAAAGGAATTTTGTGCAGGAGTCATGGACTATATATATAATAGCCTGTTAAGATGTTCATATTTGCATACAGATTTTTTTTTGTTATCATTTGGATATATATATTAGTGAGGAATCACTATTTAGTTTTGTATAAATTTTATGCTTTAAGAAATTTTATTTCATTGGAAGGCTGTAATATCTTTATTCTTAGGCTCTAAAGAAAGCTGACAAGCAAGTTCTAGAACCCCTAATGAACCTGGAAGTTACAGTGACTGGAGACTATCTCAGTTCTGTCCTAGCTGATCTTGCACAGAGAAGAGGCAGCATCCAGGAAATCCAGAGTCGTCAGGATAACAAAGTTGTTGTTGGATCAGTTCCCTTAGCTGAAATGATGGTATGGGCCATTTTGTTATTGGAAATTTCATGTACTTTAGGTATCATTTACCCGAGGGTAATGTATATTGTATAATATAATAATGTATACACATGTATATGATCAGAACCAGAAAAACTGTATTTAGAGGAAAGGTCATGGTCTTTATTAAGAAAAAGTATATGAGTTTCAATGACCAGGAAATCATGGTGTAACTTGGTTTTTCTATGATGGAGAAATATATTGATTTGATAACTAGAAATCAACTGTCAGTCCATAGGGAAGGCAAAATACTGATCTCTTCTTTACCACAAAAATATGTCAAAAGTGAAAGCTTCCAATTCAGTGAATTCCAAACACTATCATCAGGATAGTGGGGAAACCTGAACAGACAAGTATTAACTGACTAAAAGTAGTATGTACTTTTTATTGAAATATATCATGGTATAGTGACAAACTCAAAGAGAAACAAATCTCAGCTATGACATATTATGATTGACTAAGAAAACCACAAACTAACTTTAAATGTGTTGCGTTGTGATTTTCTTATTTTGTTAAACAATTTCCCAAATACATTTTAATCTGGTTTAAGCTGTACTAGGCAGTTTTGCAGGAGTGTCTGCAAGTTTGACTCCTGATCTGGACAGAAATGTGCTTGAGTTTTAGGTCCAGCCCTTGTCAGTAACTTCTCATTAAAAGCAATTGGGGTTAAGTAACTTGCTCAAGGTTACACGGCCAGTTATTTTGTGTGGGTGTTAAGTATCTGAGGCCGGAACCGATCCTAGGTCCTCCCGACTCCGGAGCCGGCACTCTTACTCACTGTGCCACCTAGCCATTCCAACATCCTACAGTTTTGATAAACACATTTCTAAAAAAAAAGCAAACCTGGTATGGAAACCATAGCTAAATAAAATCCACATATTTTTTTAAAAAAATAGCCCATAGTTTCATTCAAAATTAAAATCAACTAACCAGTTTGAGTCTTAACTTCATTATTTTTCTTTGTTTATTATTAATGAAATGGTTAGAAAGAGTGGGGGAAAAGAAAGTGGGGGCATAGCTGTTTTGATCCTGAATAACTATCATTTTCTGTGAAATCACTCTTTTTAGGGTTATTCAACTGTCCTCCGAACTTTATCATCCGGCACAGCGACTTTTGTTCTAGAGCTGTCTAATTATCAAGCTATGAATCTTCAGGACCAAAATACCCTGCTTAAGCGAAGGACTGGACTGGCCTGATCACTGACTGAGAGTTACATGGCCTCAGTTAAGTCCCTTCATTGTATGAAGATCCACATTAATGACTTTTCCTGAGAAGGAAGTTACAAACCTTCATTTGTGACATGAAATGTGAGCTGTCAGTGCATTAACTTAGTGCATTAACTCTGTCAGATGCACTTGTTGGCTATGGAGGCCTTGCTAGTTACTGATGATCATTTTAATTGTTTTAAGTAGACTGAGCTAAGAGAACTATTCTTCAAAAGGTAAGTGATCAAAGGCTATGAACAGTTTTCAAAGGAAGAATTACCAATTATTAATGACTATAAAACAAGTTCCAAGTCACTAATAAGAAGAAGGCAATTTAGAATGAGTCTGAAGTTTCACCTTACATCCTAAAAACTGGCTCATATCCCAGTCCTCTTTGGGGGACTTTGAGACCCAGATAGACATAGTAATATACTGTTGACAGAGCTGTGAACTGTTCAGCCATTTTGGAAGAGAATAGAAAATTTTATTAAAAAAAAATAACTAAACCGTTTGTTGCCTTTGACCTTTTTATCCCACTACTGATTTATCAAGAAGTCCATATGTAGAAATAGTTTCAAAATATATCAAAATACTCCAAGAAGCAGATTTGTTGTAACCAAGAACTGGAGACAAAGTGGTAGAGTGAGTGGTAGAATGGCTGAACTGTGGGGTGGGAATGGAACATAAATGTGCAGCCAGAAATGACAGAGGCAGAGAGCATGGAGACATGTGGCAAGATCTGAATGAACTGCTGCAGGGGTGAAATAAGCAGCAGTGGAATGACTCCACACCTGTAAATGAAAAGGTAACTAAGAGGTCAAACAGTCATAGGAAAACAGCTGAGGCGAGAGACCAACAGGGCAGATCATTGCATTCAGTTGTGTTTACCATAGCAGTTTTTCTTTTTTTTTTTAATTTTTTTTTTTTGCTTTTTTGGAGGGGCAGTTGAAGTTAAGTGACTTGCCCAAGGTCACAGGGCTGGTGTTAGGTGTCTTGAGATCAGATTGAACTCAGGTCCTCCTGACTCAAGGGCCGGTGCTCTATTCACTGTGCCACCTAGCCTCCCCAATAGCAGTTCTTCTTGCTTAGCTGATTTTGTTACAAGGGAGGTACAGTTCCAGGGATCCAGATATGAAAGTGATATAGAAAGTAATAAAATTTATTTTTTTAAAAAAAAGTAGCCTGGTCTTTCATACTTAAAAAAAATTACATATTAGATGCCAACTATTAGGGGAATGACTAAATGAATTGTTTTATGTGAATGTGATGGAATATTATTTTACCATAAGAAATGATGAACTTGGAGAATTGAGATTTAGTTGAATGATACAAAGTGAAATAAATGAGAAAAACAGTATTTGCAGTGACTACAAGAATGCAAATGGAAAGAATAAAAATGAACGCTGTATAAATATAACGAATGGCCTGAATTGTCCCTGAAGCAGTGATGAGAAAAATATACCTCCTCTCCCTTTTTTGAAGAAGGTGATATGGATATGGAGTAATACATATATTCTTAGACTTGGTTAGTACGTTGGGTGGTTTTGCTAAACTATAGGTTCCCCTTCGGCCTCCCTCTCTCCCCCCACCCCCTCCATTCTCTTAGTTACAAAAAATGGCTCTCTGGGTAAGGGTTATATTTGGAAATGGAGGTGACATAAAAACAAAATATCTCAAAAGCAGTTTTTTTTTTCCCTGAAAAGTATTAATATTTCTGACAAGAAGTATCATCTGCTCTAGGACATGTGATATTCTAGATGTGTCCTTCAAAAAATATATTTAATTGGGGGGAGCTGTTGTGGGCAGCCACCTAGAAGTGATGATGGCTGAGGGCAACAGGTGGCAGGGGCTTGTAATGGGAAGCTACCACCGGTCCCCTGGCACCTCCTGCACTGGAGGGCAGTGAGCCTGAGGCCAAGGTCCTGCATCCTCAGCTGCTTTACCTGTAGTGGAGGCTGTGCATCAGCTTGATTTCATCCTTTGCAACAAAACTGCTTACCGAGAAGTGTTCAAACTAGAGAATGTTAGCCTAAGAAACAAGCTTATGTCCCTGTATCCAGTGGATTATGGGAGGAAAGCAGAGTAGCTGCTGTGAAGGAAGGTGTACCATGAGGTTATCCACCTTATTAAGACCAACCAAAAGGACACACACTTCTGCCAGCATCTCCTCTGTCTCCAGTCCCACTATCAGCTTGAACTGCAGTGCTGCATGGAGTGGACTCATGTCACTTACCTTCTAATAGTATGGAAGATACCAGTATCTGCCTTGGTCAGAGATGGACTGAGCTTAGATGACTTGCCACCAATGTCTGGTGTGTCTGGGAGATTTGTCCTGATACCAGAATGAATTAGCTGGTGTGGACATAGAGCAACTGGCTGAGTGAATCTATCACCAAGCCTTGTCAGTGGCTCCCCAGCTAGGTGTGCCCTTTAGTCATCTAGGTACCCTGGAAGGAAGCAAGTATCACGACATAGAAGCCATGTACTGCCACCTGAGGGGCATCCAGTCAGAAGTGCCCTTTGAGGGGGCTTATGGGAACCTCAAATGGCTGTATGACAGGGCAGCCAAAATGGACTGCCAGCTGAAGAAATGGGAGACATGGGAACTGACTCTCTGCAAGAAGTGTGTAAGGACATCAAGAGGCTGGTGATGAGCTTCGTGTCTTCTGCAGACCAAGGGTAGCACCCTAGACTAGGACCTGACATCATTCTGCCAGTCAGTCCAGGAGAACTTCAGCCTTCGTCTCTTCTACCTGCCCTCTTCACCCCATCTCAGTCTGGCTAGTGAGGATAAGAGGAACTTGAGAAGAGACCTCCTTTTCTTCTGTAGGGTCATTGTTTGCCTCCTAAGTATTCACAGCTCGAAGAGAGTAACATCAAAGCTGCACGGTACTGCCATTGCCTTCACCCTGACTTCCTTCTCCCATCTTATTAACCACGTCAGTATCTGGCTTTAGGCTGAGATGGAAGAGGGAGAGAGCCCTGTGCCAGCATTCCAGAATGGTGGGACCAATGAACGGGAGCTCAAAGAACTGAAGAAGGAGGTGGAAGCAGAGCCAGACTCTTCTCCTAGCACCAAGAGCGAGTGAGGCCAAGAAGAGTCCTAAGTTCTCCCCCCTGCCTGGACTTCGTTGGCAATGCCACCACCCACCCAAGGCTGGTGGTGACAGTGACCTGAATGAAGGTTTTGACTCAGATTCAAGCCATGACTCAGCCCAGGCCAGTGAAGGTTGAGACAGTGGCCCAGATAAGAGTGATAATGGTGGAGGTACAGCTTTTAATGTGGAGGCAGACTCAGAAATGAACAGCCAGGAGTCACACTCAGACCTAGAGGACACAGAAGACAAGGGAACATAGCCTAATGGCCCCAGACCCCCTTCAGGCCAGGCCAGAAGTTTCTGACCCCTCCAATGGCCCATTGGGTCCAGTGAGGCCAGTGTTTCCAGTAACCTGCAAGTCATGTCCATTCAGATGCTGCTTCTAATTGGCCCTCACCTATAATAATATCCTTCTCCAACCTTCTAACAAAACTTGGGCCACTAACAGGGTAACAGGGCCTGCAGCACTGGGCACCTGAACAGATCTGAACCAGCATCTGATGGTGGATCTGAGTTAGAGGACAATGTGTACAGTGGATGTTTCTGTCACAGTGAGAGGAACATCAGGGAGAAACTTCACTTCTTGATGGTGAGGGACTTCTTCCTGCTGTGAAAGTCTTCTTGGATTGGCTTTGCACCAACACCGACTTCATCATCATGTGTGCACAGTGCTCCCAAAGCCTATGGAATAGCCTCTCTGTATAACTGAATCTTCTGCTGCCTGCTGGAGAACTCCATGAGCCCAGCCTGGTCTTGTGTCCTGAGGTACAGGGTCTCCTTCTGGGCTGAGAATGACTTGCCCACTTCCCCACTGATCCCAGTAGAAACAACTCTCTGCAGTCTACCCTGACTCTAAGCTGCTCACAAATGCATCAGTTTTAAATTAGATCAACCCATGCTGAGTCCCATGGAGGAGCTCGTTGTGCGAATTTGCTGCTTCTGTAGCTTTGGCTACTTTACCCATCTGCAAGGAAGCATCCTGCTGTTTACCTCTGAAATTGGCATCTTTGTCAGCATTGCTCAGGCTGAGAAAGAAAATCTTTTGTAGCAAGCGTAGGCCTAGCTCAGGATGGCCCAGGAAGAGGTTTATTGGAATTGACTGATCAGAGACATGGCATAACTTCAACTGCAGCTCGAGGTGCCCCAGCCAGAGGGCAGTTTGCAGCAGCCCAAGGCTCAGGCAGAGATATCCCCAGACCTTGTTCCCAACCCTCAGGCTCTCTGCCAGCACCTCCCCATTTCCACCAGCTGGCCAGCAATGACAGGTTCTTTGTCATCATCCCTAGGACAGTGCTTGGTAGCTAAGATTTGTTGAAGGAACATCCAGGAGCTCAGGATGGGATCCAGTTCCTAGAAGCAGAGTTTAAAAAAGGAAACAGGTACATTCACTTCCAGAAAGAATTGGGGAAGGGTTTTTTTTTTGTTTGGGTTTTTTTGCCTTTTAGAGGGGGGAAGGCAGGGCAATTGCGGTTAAGTGACTTGCCCAAGGTCACACAGCTAGTGTTAAGTGTCTGAGGTCAAATTTGACCTCAGGTCCCTCCTGACTCCAGCGCTGGTACTCTATTCTCTGTATCACCTAGCCGGCCCAGTTGGGGAAGTTTTAAGAGGCAGAATGCAGATGCCTGGACCCTCTGTAAGATCCTGGACAGCTGCAAACAACTGACTCTGGCCCAGGGAATTGCAGAGGATGACCCACCAATGTCACTGGTCTTCAGATAGATGATTGCAGTACTTTGTCTGGCTCTATGTAGGCAGTGATGAGATCAAGAATGTGCTAGACTTCTACAAGCAATGGAAGGAGATTGATTAAGACTTACCCCATACCACACACTGGAGTTGACTCCAATCTCTCTTCCCTTCCCCTGTAGCCTGCAGGGCTGCCAGCAGCAACCATTCCTCCAACACACACACACACACACACATACATACATACACACATACAAACAGAGGCACAGTCCCTATCCCAGTCATGCAGAGAGGCAGCAGGGAGGGCAAAGAGGGAGCTAAGAGTATGGGGTCCGTCCCCCAGCCTAACCTGTGTCCAAAAAGAAGGGGGGAAAAAGCTTGGAGCAGGAGAGTACCTCCAGTTCCTATAATCCTTCCAAAAATCCAATCAGGAAGGTCTTTGTGCCCTCACCTCCCTCAGTCTCCATTGTCATCCTGGGGGGGGGGGGGGGGAAGCTACAGGTGAAGATGATTTATTTCATCTGATTTTTTGAGGAGTATTTCCTAGGCCTTTTGCAGGAAGAGCACATCAGAGAGCTCCTCTCCTTCCTTACACAAGATCCAGGGCAGTGGTGGGAGGAGAGGATGACTCAGGCCCCAGCCCCAATCCCTCACAGGTGGTGAATTGGTTTGAGGTGGGTGTCCGGGGGTTGTCCCCAGACCCTGCCCCTCTTCTATTTCCCTTTCCTCCATTACCCTGTGTTGGGGTGGGAGAGCAGAACAGCTTGAGAGCAGAAAAGAGGTTCTTCAGAGAAGGTAGAAATGGATCCCTGCTCCTTCAGGCAGGATATGCAAGACATTGGCCTTCATTCCAGTATTAACACTCTCACTGCATTCCTGCTACTTTATGTTCCACTGGAACCTGGGTTCCCACTTCTGCTTTTTGATTTTCCCCACAATTGCTGGGGCAGGATATTGGAGGTATCTCCAGGAACCATGGGCTACTGTGTCAGACCCTCAGCTTGGTGTTACAGACCAGATGGTGGTGGTAGTTATTGTTGTAAACTATGTCATAACTATGGCCTAGCCCAGTAGAATCATTAGAGAATATTTCATTACTACCACATTAGGTGAATGATAATTACTGCTTGCTTGATACAAGCCAGAGTAAGTTAAAATCCTTATGGTGGTTTTAGTTTTAATTGTATTGCACTCAGTACTTAGCACAGTTGGGTGTTATCAGAAGAAGTTTGTCATCAGTCAATTCCCCATATAAGATCACCTACCAGAAATGTTTATCACTCTTCTGTTTACTTTCCTATCTTACCCTAGATACCTTCTATTAGAAATAAACACTGGCTTAGAATATCAAGAGAACTGTTTATTTTTGTTGTATTGTTTTTGTTTTTGTTTTCATTTTTCAAATGCTTTATTAACTTCTGATTTACATCATTCATTTCCACCAGATTTTCAGTTACAAATTTTCTCCTCGTTTTTCCCCTACCCACTGCCCCCAAAATAGCAGTCCCACAGGATGTCCCCTCCTCCAATCTGCTCTCTCCCATATCTTTTCCCATATCCCCTTCGACTTTTCCAGTAGGGCATGGTGGATCTCTATGCCCCAGTGCCTGTATTTCCCAATTATATGTAAAATAGTATTAATAGTAGTATATATATATATATGTATATTTTTAATATTTGATTATAAAACTTTGAATTCCAGATTCATTCCCTGCCTCCCTTGTTGCCCACCCTTACTGGGAAGATAAGCAGTTAGGTTGTGCATGTGTAGCTAATGCAAAACATTAATATAGTAGATATATTGTAAAAGAGTGACTATATTTCCCTCCCTCCTATATATATTTCCCACCTCCCACTTGTTCTATTCTCTACTTTGATCCTGTCCCTTTTCAAAAGTGGGTACTTCCAACTTCCTTCCCCCAAGCCTGCCCTCCCTTCCATCATCTCCCCACTCATCCCCTTCCCCCCTACTCTCCAGTAGGGTGAGATACCCTATTTAGTGTGTGTTTCATTCCCTCCCCGAGTAAAATTCAATGAAAATAAGGTTGACCCATTCCCTTTTGCCTTCCTATTCTTCCCCTCCATTGTAACCATTGTCCCTTGCCTCTTCTATATGAGATCGTTTACCCCATTCTGTCTCTCCCCATCTCCTCTCATTATATTTCCTCTCTCACTTCTTTGTTTTACCTTTTAAGTATCATCCCTTCCTATTAAATTGATCCTGTGCCCTCTATGTATATCTGTAAACATATATACTCACATTCACATATGTATTCATATGCCCATATACCCTCCAATATATATATTCCCTTCAACTATTTTCATACTGAGAAAAGTTTCATCAGTTACAATTATTGTTTTTCCATGCAGGAATGTTAATAATTCAACTTTGATAAATTCCTTATGATTTCTTTTCCCTGTTTACCTTCTCAAGCTTCTCTTGTATCTGAATGTCAAATTTTCTATTCAACTCTGATTTTTTCATCAAGGATGCTTGAAAGTCCTCTATTCCACTGAATGACCATATTTTCCCCTGAAATATGATACTCAGTTTTGCTGGATAGGTGATTCTTGGTTTTAATCCCAGCTCCTTTGCCCTCTGGAATATCATATTCCAAGCCACTCAGTTCCTCAGTGTAGAAGCTGCCAGATTCTGAGTTATTCTGATTGTGTTTCTGCAATATTCAAATTGTTTCTTCCTGGCTGCTTGTAATATTCTCTCCTTGATCTGGGAATTCTGGAACCTGGCTATAATATTCCTAGGAGTTTTCTTTTTGGGATCTTTTTCAGGAGGTGATGGGTGGATTCTTTCAACCTCTATTTTGCTCTCTGGTTCTAAAACATCAGGGCACTTTTCCTTGAGAATGTCTTGGAGGATGATTTCTAGGTTCTTTCTTTGATCATGGTTTTCAGTCCAATAATTTTTTAATTATCTCTCCTGGATCTATTTTCCAGGTCAGTGGTTTTTCCTGTGAGATATTTCACATTTCCTTCTATTCTTTCATTTGTTTGGATCTGTTTAACAGCATCTTGATTTCTCATAAAGTCACTAGCTTCCATTTGCTCCAATCTAATTCTGAAGGAATGATTCTCCTCAGTGAGCTTTTGAGATTCTTTTTCCATCTGGCAAATTCAGCTTTTTAAGGCATTCTCCTCATTGCTTTTTTGAGCCTCTTTTGCCATTTGAGTTAGTCTGTTTTTTAAGGTGTTATTTTCCTCAGTCAAGCTGTTGACTCTCATTTCATAATTTTCTTGCATCATTTTCATTTCTCTTCCCAATTTTTCCTCCACTTCTCTTATCTTCTTCTTAAGGTTTTCTATGGCCTGCAACCAGCTCGTATTTTCCTTTGAAGCTTTTGGTGCAGGAGTTCTGACTTCACTGTCTTCCTGCTGTTCCATGCTTTGATCCTTTTTTGTCCCCAAAATAGGAGTCTAATGTTGGATTTTTCTATTTGCTTTGCTTCCTTTTCCTGGTCAGGTTGCCACTCAATTACTTGACTTTTAGGCTTTTTGCCACAGTGGGACTCTGCTATCAGACAGGAGAGCTTCATACCAAATGCTGGGGTTTTCTCAGCTGCCAGAGGTATTAGTTGGGTGCCCTCTCTGAAGCCTCCACACTCTCTGGCAAGCTGGTGTCGCACACTCCAGGACCTCCATCCTAGACCGCAATCCAGATCCAAGCAGGTTAAAGCAAGAGTGATTACCCTTCAGACTGGTTGCTTGGTTCCCCTACACTCCACAGGCCAGGAGCTGAAGCTGCCCCATGGCAGCAGCTGTGCCACAGTCCTCAGGGGCTTCTTGCCCCAGGGGCAAAAGCCTATGCACTCCCAACTACTGGGTCCCAACGTCCACACCGCACTGACCTCTCACTTTGTCCTTAGCATCTATGTGTTGATAATTCTGGATCACAACAGCTGCTGGTGATCTGGAGTCCCTCCAGCGGGCTGGTCAGGCCCACCCTGGGGCTAAAACCTTGGTGTGGAGCTGGGCTCGGCTCCCAGAGCACTGTGCTGGCCTATTCCTGCCGGCCTGCTAGGCTGTTCTCAGTGGGAGGTTAGCTTCTCTGTGTCATCTTGTGGGTTCCGTAGCTCCAAAGTTTGTTCAGAGTCCCCTTTTATATGGATTGGAGGTGGTGAGAGCCGGAGCTGCACGGAGGTCCTGTTTCTATTCCTCTATTCTGCCATCTTGACTCTGCACTCCCCCACCCCCCCACCGTTTTGTTTTGTTTTTGAGACTGGGTTTCCCTATCTCACTCAGATTAGAAGTGCATCAGCCACTCACTGGCCCAGTCCCAATGCTGATTAGCATAGACTTCACCCTGCTATTTTTATCACCTGAGATGGCTGTAATGTAATACCAAGCAAAGGCAACTTCCCAAGGTTCAGAATACCAGCATAGGTGCTCTCCATTTTATTCAGTGACCAACCAAGAACAGAGAAGATCAAAACATGACATCATTCCAAATACAGCATTTACTAAAAGTGATTAAATAATCTCCAAGGACTACCCCACCCCAGGACCTTCCAATCATTCAATCAATTACAAAGTCTCTGTTCTAAATACTTCTCCACCCCTAGGCTATACCTTAATTTAGTCTACCACAAAGCCCCTCTTCTCAAATGGAGATTAGTTTCCAAACATAAGGTCAAAAGTTCCCCACCCCTGGATCACAATTGAATCTACCCCAGAGTTACATCAAGTTTAAGCACAGCACTTAATACCCAAATGGAGGTCTTTTCTTCATCTTAACATGAGGCAAGTTCTCAGCAATCTTAGTTCCTGGGGAGACAAGGCTCAGCAACGCCACAAGACACATTGCCAGTCCCTTCATCAATTCATCCTCTGTCTGTAGAACAGTCCTAGAACCCCTGAACACATTAGCAAAGCCCTCTCCCAGGATTTCTGTAAACATACAACAAGAAAATCCTTCTTCAGGGCTTCTGAACCAACAGAAAGGTTCCCAGACCCCTGCAACAACAGCACTGTCCTTCAACAGTGGACAGTATTCACTCTGTCTGCAGGACAGTCTCCAGACCCCTGCAACAACAGCACTGTCCTTCACCAGTGGACAGTATTCACTCTGTCTGCAGGACAGTCTCCAGACCCCTGCAACAACAGCACTGTCCTTCACCAGTGGACAGTATTCACTCTCTGTCTGCAGGACAGTCTCAGGGCTTCTTAACCAAAAGCCAGGTTCCAGGACTTCTTCAACAACAGGACTGTCTTTCACCAGTGGACAAATCTGGCAAAACAACATCAAAACAGAGACAAAGTACCAGCAAAACAGCCATGTCTCCTCAGTCCTTGGCAGCTCAGGGGGCAGGTCTCAAAAGTCCAGGGCAATTCAAAGCGGCCACCAGCAATTCTCTTAGTCTCTCTCTCTCCACGAGGTGCTGCTTCCAAAAAAAAGGTCTTCCGCCTCTCTCTTGTCTCTCCAAATCTACGTCACCAGCTCCTCCCAGTTCAGGACTTTCTTTTCATATCAACAAGCCCATCCCACAGGTGGGTTTAACAAGCTCTGGGTTTTAACACAATCAATTTGAAAACTAAGCCAATACAGGGGAATCTTTAATTGCCATTACTATCACAATGGCTCACCCCTCTGCTCCTCAGGGCCACCATATTGGTCTCATTATTGTGGATAAGCTTTTATTCTTCTGCATCTCAGATTTCCCAAACTCATGGGATCCTCCAGCCTCAGGCTTCTCAACCACAGGGACTGTAGGAACACCATCAAGCCCAGGAGAGTTTTGTTTTCTTTTGTTTTCTGCAGCCCTTTTGCTTATCAGAGAAAGAATTAGATGACTTGGTATTGAGATGGAACCTATGAGAAAGTTGTATTTAAAGGGGTTTCTCTTTGCAAACCAAACCTGTGCTGAGGCCTGGTCTGCTAGCTCTGAGTGTAAATCTCTGGATGTGTTCTGCCAGTAGCTTCCCTCTTAGCTCACCAGCTCATTTGGTTTGAGGATAAAATGTTAACTTCAGTGCTTGTTTGGGACCCACTGAAAATTGAATTCTTGCCAATGAACTTTACCCACCTACCTCTGACTTTTTTGTCCTGCTGCATCTCCTCAGATGATCCCAGATCTTCTGCCACCTTCCATACTTCAGTTTTCATGTTCTCCTCTTAGCCTCTTCAAAGCACTGGCATAGTTTCAGGAAGTGCTATAGTTTGGTAACCATGGCAGGGTTTATTTGCAAATAAGAATAATTTTTTCACTGCCTTGAGCCTTTATTCTATTTTGGCTCTTTGTTTTCTTCCATGCCTAAAAGCTGATGCCAAGCCTCTGATTATGCATACACTTATAATGGACCCAGTTGTCAGAGTCTTCCTAGCAATGCAATATCTTAAATTAACCCTATCACAGATAAGGCTGTAACATTTCTGATTTCTCTGTGCCTTAGTTTTGTAAAGTAGAATGCTATATCCTTTTTCATTATGATGTCATGGGAATGAAATGCAATAATGTAAAAAAATACATTTTATTTTTGGAAGGTATCAATTAACTTTTATTGAGCATGTTAAGTAAAGTATTTCTTCTTATTCATGGGCAAAGGAATTTTGTGCAGAAGTCATAGGGTTTATGGCCTGTTAAGATACTCATGTTTGCATATAAATTTTTTTTGTTGTTGTTTGTCCTTCATTCTTGAAGAGGACCACGGCATCAGGAAGGTGATGGTATGACTTGCTGGCAAATTGGGTTTAAGTGCCTCATTCTCTCCTCTGGAGCCATCTAGGTCCAGTGGCCAGATATAGATCTGGATGACTAGAGATGTCTCCAGATGCAGTGGGACACCTTGGCCTTTTTAGCTAAGGTCTTTCTCAGGTTTCAGTTTGACTAAGGCAGTGCCCATTCAGTGAGTAATGCTAGATAAGAAATGAGGCATAGAATCAACGAGGCTCTAGGAGTAGTTAGGAACTCAAGGAAGAGGCAGTAACAGAGATAACCTAAAAGAAAGGTAAAAGTTCTGAGAAAAGGAGGAGGGAGGAAGTGCATTCCAGGAAAGAGACAAATGTAAAGGGAGGAAATGCATAGCTATCAGTCCAGTCTGTCTATGACATACTGGATATGAAGAGAAACTAATGAGAAATTTGACTTGAAAGATCGTGATGGGCATAAGCCCAGGCTAAAGTGTCTAGGCTTTAGACAGGGAGCCATGGAAGTTTTTTGATCAAGGGATTTCAGACCTGTAATTTGGGAAAGTTATTTGACATCTTCATATAAGAAAAATGGATATTGGAAGCAGGTGACAAAGGAGAGCACTAACCCAACAATCCATGCTACAGAACAGATAAGGGACTGATTTAGTATGATATTAGATAGGAGATGTTTAAGAGCTAATATTAATCAACAAGACTTGGCAACTTGGGAATGGGGGGAAGGGAAGGATGAAGCAGAGGAAGAAGTCAAGGATGACTGACTCTGTGGTTAGGATCTGGGATGATGGTGATCTCATGAGGACATTATAGCAAAATTTGGAAGAGGGGCAGGTTTAGGGGGAAAGAGAATCAGTTCTCCTTTTTAGATGTGCTGAGTATAATTTTATATATTCCTACTTCAAATGTATATTATTCAGTTTTTATTTGGGAAGGATACCATTTGTAAGAACCTAGACAGTATAAAAACCTCCTAGGAAACCACAACTCATGAGCTATTAGAACTGTCCCTCTGAAAGGTCAATGTGGCCACTCATAGCTTATTTATTATTTCCTGGGTTGCTTATAAGATGGCAGCTTCTAATAATAAAACTACAAATTTTCATCAGAAACTTGCAGCATGTTAACTTTGTATTTGGAAGTCATCACAATAGAAATTTTCCCTACTCCTCTCACTTCCCCCAACCATAGGTTCTGCCCTATCAGTAAAGAATCCTCCTCATGTAGGGGCGGCCAGGTAGCACAGTGAGTAACAGCACCGGCTCCAGTGTTGAGAAGACCTGGAGATCGAATCCCGGGCTCAGACACTTAGCACCCACCCAGAAACACCTGGCCGTGTAACCTTGAGCAAGTTACTTAACCCCAATTGCTTAGGGGCGGCCAGGTGGCTCAGCAAGTAAGAGCACCTGCTCCAGTGTCAGGATGACCTGCATCAAATCCGGGCTCAGATACTTAGCACCACACCCAGAAATAACTGGCCGTGTAACCTTGAGCAAGTTACTTAACCCCAATTGCTTTAAAAAAAAAAAAAAGAATCCTCCTCATGTAAACATCCCAGAAGAAAACCAAGATTTCATATCACTTGTTTTCATTTTTTTCCTTTTGTGTATGTGTGTCCCCAGCAGTGAGCACAGTGCTTAGCATGAAGTAAATGCTTCATGAGTGTTCGTTGACTGACTGACTGGCCGCCTCTTTACACTCTTATAGGTGACTTGTCCCTCAGGAAAGCAATATATGGAGCCTTGAGCTCTCTAGATGCCTTTACGGATGAACTTATGAACTGGGGTCATAGTTCTTTGTATTTCTGCCAATTGAAAAAATGGATTAAATAGGCCTTCCTCAGCTTTGCTAAAGCAGTCAGAATACAGGAAATAGACGTAAATTGTCTTTACTTCCATTCTCCCTTCTCCCTGTCTATTGTCTGCTTCCGACTACTCCTCCACTCTCCCATAGACTTTGGTCTTCTTTAAAATAGAATGAAATGAATGTATATCTGGGTTGGTGGAGTTTAGAGGTTTGGTTTTTGTCTCCTGAAAGATGAGAGAGGGATTAGAATTAAAATTAACTGGTCCAAATTTAGAGACTATTACAAGGGAAAGTTTATGTATATGTCTTAGTACATAATACACCAAATGCCATTTGCTTGGTTTCAGAAAATTTTGTAGTTCATGTTTAAATGTAGTTTTGTTTATTTGTATGCTCATCCTAAATCTATTGGGCTACCATGGAGATAATTAATTATTGTTTATTTTGGTCATAATTTGAATTATATCTGGAGATTTAAAATTGGAATTGTGTACAGAACTTAAATTCTAGAATATTGATTAGTGGCTATTGCATAATGCCAACACTTTGTGTAGGTTAGTTTTATGGAAGATTTACTAAAATCAGTGTGTTCCAGGCATTGTGAGTTTCTGTTATTCTACATTTAAAAGATTCACAGTTAACTTTTGTAAGATGTGATGTTGTTTGGACACTTTAGTGAGGAATCACTGTTTAGTTGTTGTTTTTTTTCTTCCCCAAAGCAATTGGGGTAAAGTTACTTGCCTAGGGTCACACAGCTAATAAACAGCAAGTGTCTGAGGTTGGATTTGAACTCAGGTTCTCCTGATTCTAGGCCAGGGTTCTATTCATTGCACCACTTAATTGCCTCAACTGTTTTGTATAAATTTTATGCTTTAAGAAATTTTATTTCATTGGAAAACTGTAATATCTTTATTCTTAGGCTCTAAAGAAAACTGGCAAGCAAGTTCTAGAACCCCTTAATGAACTTTGAAGTTACAGTGACTGCAGACTATCTCAGTTCTGTCCTAGCTGATCTTGCCCAGAGAAGAGGCAGCATTCAGGTAAGCCAGAGTCATCAGGATAACAAAGCTGTTGCTGGATCAGTTCCCTTAGCTGAAATGATGGTATGGGCTATTTTGTTATTGGAAATTTCATGTCCTTTGGGTATCATTTACCCGAGGAATATAAATGCATATGAACAGAACCAGAAAAACTGTATTCAGAGGAAAGGTCATGGTCTTTATTAAGAAAAAGTATATGAGTTTCAACAACCAGGAAATCATGGTGTAACTTGGTTTTCCATGATGAAGAAATTCATAGATTTGATAACTGGGAAGCAACTCTAAGTCCCCATCTGAACATAGGGAAGGCAAAATACTAATCATTTCTTTGCCACAAAATATTTCAAAAGTAAAAGGTTCCAATTCAGTGAACTCCAGACTGTTTATAGGATCACACATTTAAAGCAAGAAATAACTTGTGACATCATCAGAAAACAATTTTTAGTGTCCACCAAGTAGTGGCCATAGTAACCCAAACAGTGGGAAAAGAGACAAAAGTGAAAACGGTTCCTGCCTCCAGGAGCTTATGGTCTACTCACAGGGGGAACAATGGGTACATGTATGAGTATATATAAAACAAATATATTTTGGGGGAATACTATATGTACTTGGGGGAAACGTCTAGTAGTTGGGAGGAGATGGTGATCAGGAAAGGCTTTTATGGAAAGTGGGTCTTAAGGTGACTCTTGCAGGAAAATATAGGGATTCTGAGAGATGAAAGTAAGGAAGGAGTATGTTCAGGCCTGGGGGACAGCCAGTACAAAGGCACACAGATAAGAGATGGGGTGCTGTGCATTGAGAATGGCAAGGACAATTTGACTGGATTGCAATGTACACAGAGGGGAGTAATAAACACTATGGCTGGAAAGGTAGATTGGGGGTCAGGCTGGGAAGAGCTTTAAATGACTTTTGTTCTCTTTGAAGCAAAGTGTTAACTGAACTGTTACATATGTTATGTTCTTCACTTTTCTCTAGCTGAGTGGAGTTTATTAGGATTCAGCTTTCATGATTAAAAGAAAATCAACATTTGGTAAATAACTCTATAAAAAAATAACTTACCTGGCAAGATCTTGGGCAGGCACAAAACAGGTTAATCATCAGGATAGCAGGGAAACCTAAACAGACACGAACTGACTGCTTAAGAGTAGTATGTACTTTTAAAAAAGTTTTTTTCCCCTACTAATTAATTAATAAATTTTTTAGCTTTCAACATTCGTTTCCATAGGATTTTGAGTTCCAAATCTTCTCCCCATCACTCCCCTCCCCTACCCCAAGATGGCACATATTCTGATGCCCACTTCCCCCAATCTGCTCTCCCTTCTATCACCACCTCCCTTCTTCTACTTTCCTGTAGGGCAAGCTAGATTTCTATACTCCATTGCCTGTATATCTTATTTCCAAGTAGCTTGTAAAAACAATTTTTAACATTTGTTTTTAAAACTTTGAGTTCCATTTTCCCTCCCTTCCTCCCCACCCTCATTGAGAAGGGAAGGAATTCCATATAGGTCATACTTATGTAGTCATGCAAAAAACTTCCATAAAAGTCATGTTGTGAAAGACTAACTATATTTCCCTCCATCCTATCCCTCCTTTCACCCCGTCTCTCCTCAAAAGTGTTTGCTTCTGATTACCCCTTCCTCCCATTTGCCCTCCCTTCTATCATTACCCCGCCCCTACCATCCCCTTATCCACTTTCCCCCTACTTTCCTCTACAGCAAGATAGGTTTTCATAGTAATTGCTTTTTATTGAAAGATAGCATGGTCTAGACCAATAGTGACAAACTCAAAGAGAAACAAATCTCATTGGTGACATATTGACTAAGAAAACCACAAGCTAACATTGTCATTGCTACATTGTATTTTTACTTATTTTGTTAAACAGTTTCCCAAATACATTTTAATCTGGTTTAAGCTGCACTAGGGCAGCTTTGCAGGAGTGGCTGTGACTTTGTTTTTGCTCCTCATAATATCAGCACCATATTTGTGTAATAAAAGGAATTTGGTAAGATTCCTTTGCTTATTTTTCCAAATAATAAAATATTGGAATTAATTGGTCTTTAAATGTTGGTAGAATTCACTTGTAAATCCATCTCTTCCTGGGAATTTTTCTTAGGGAGCTATTAATAACTTGTTCAACTTCTTTTCCTAAAATAGGATTATTTCAGTATTTTATTTCCTTTTCTGTTAATTTGGACAATTTATATTTTGTAAATATGACTCCATATCACTTAGATTATTAAATTTATTAGAATATAATTGAGCATAATAGCTCGATTGCTTTAATTTTCTC
Organism: Petaurus breviceps papuanus; assembly: GCF_028583685.1. Classification (NCBI taxonomy): domain Eukaryota; kingdom Metazoa; phylum Chordata; class Mammalia; order Diprotodontia; family Petauridae; genus Petaurus; species Petaurus breviceps. Next base: position 58,836,973 of record NW_027185764.1, on the reverse strand, counting down.
TTTAATCGTTGGTAAATTTGATCTTTTAATTTTTGATACTAGCAATTTGGTATTCTTTCCTTTTTTAATCAAATTAGCCAATGGTTTATCTATTTCATTTTTTGTTTCTTTCTTTAAAAGTAAGGTAGACTGCCACATGTAGCACCTCATTTGGATGTGTCTGGAGTCTTGGAAGCTTGACTACCCTACATTCTCCTACAAAAGGACCTTTGAAGCTTATTCTAGCAGGGGAGCACAGCTGCTCATAAACCCTTGACCAATGAATGGTATGATTCTATTGGAGAAGGTCATCCTCTTTGTTTGAGCATGCAGCTTCAGGAGGGGTACACATGGAGCAGTGAAGGAAGGGGAGATCTACCTAGCCAGACCAGCCAAATCAACCCTGGCAATAAATGGGATGACAGATGCCACATCCAGATTACCCTCACATCCTATTTCATTGGTTTTTAATAAAACCAATTCCTACCTTTTATTTATTAGTTCAGTAGTTTTCTTAGTTTCAATTTTATTAATCTCTTTTGCTTTTCAAGATTTTAGGTGTTTTGTTCCTTTTCATTTTTTTTATTGCATGCCCCAAATTATGTGAATTTTCCCCAAAGTATCATTTTGGCTGCATCCCATAAATTTTGGTTTGTTGTCTTTATTCTCTTCAATGAAATTATTTATTGTTTTTAACATTTGTTTTTGACCCACTTATTTTTTTACAATTATATAATTTAATTTCCAATTAATTTTTTATCTTGATTGCATTTAATAGTTCTCCTTTTCTGAATTTGGTTGTGCAGATTTTATGCTTTTATCCATGGTCAATTTTTGTGCAGGTTCCATGTACCACAAGAAAAAGGTATATATTCCTTTCTATCCCCATTCAGTCTTATCCAGACGCTTATCATAATTAACTTTTATCATAATTTAACTTTTCTAAAATTCTATTATCTCCTTAACTTCCTGGGGTTGTTAGATTTGTCTAATGCTGAGAAAGGAAAGTTGAGGTTCCACTCTAGTATATTTCTACTGTTTCCTCCTGTGACTCATTTAATTTTTCGCTTAAGAATTTGGATGCTATCCCAATTGATGCATTTATATTTAGTACTGATATTGTTTCATTGTCTATGGTACCTTTTAAAATGTAAAGTTTCCCTCCTTATCTCTTGTAATTAGGTGGGGGGGGTTTGTTTTGTCTGAAATCATGATTGCTACCCCTGTAATTTTTACTTCACCTGAAGCATAACAGATTCGGCTTCAGGCCCTTACCTTTACTCTGTGTGTTTCTGCTTTAAGTGCGTTTCTTATAAACAACATATTGTAGGATTATAGTTTTTAATCCACTATGCTATCTACTTCAGTTTTATGGGTGAATTAATCCGATTCACATTCACAGTTAAGATTACTCCATCCTATTCCCCTTCCCCCCCCCTCCTTTCACCCTCTCCTTTTTCTAAAGTGTTTTCCTTCTAAGTGCTACTTCCCCCAATCTGTCATTCCTTCTGTTAACACCCCCTCTTTCATCCCCTTGTCTTTCTAAATTCCTGTAGGGTGAGATAAGACTCCTATACCCAAGTGGTGTGTATGTTATTCCCTCTTTGAACCAATTCCAATGAGAGTAAGGTTTAAGCTTTGCCGCCCCACCCCCCATCTTCTCCTTCACTGTAAAAACTCTTCCTTTTATGCTTCTTTTATGTGAGACAACTTACCCCCATTCTACTTCCCTTTCCCCTTCTTCTAGAAAATCCCTCTTTCTCAACTACTTAATTTTATTTTTTAAAATATTATCCCACGATATATTCAATTTACACCAATACCCTCTCTCTATGTATACTCCTTCCAACTGCCCTAACAACACAACAATCAAGTTCTTAGGAGTTACAAGGATCATCTTTCCATGCTGGAATGTAAATATTTTAATCTTATTGGATCCCTTATGCTTTCTTTTTCCTGTTTGCCTTTTTATGCCTCTCATGACTCTTGTATTCAAATTGCTCATATTCACATTTTCTATTTAGCTCTCATCTTTTCAAAAGGAAAACTTGAAAGTCTTCTATTTCACTGAATCCACTTTTTTCCTTGAAGGATTATACTCAGGTTTTCAAGGTAGATTATTTTTATTTTTAATCCTAGATGTTTTGCCTTCCATAATATCATATTCCCAGCCCTCCAATTCTTTATGGTAGAAGCTGCTAAATCTTGTGTTAACTGATGACAACTCAACAATATTTGAATTGTTTCTCTCTGGCTGCATTCAGTATTCTCTCTCTGACCTGGGAGCTCTGGAATTTGGCTAAAATATTCCTGGGAATTTTCATTTTGAGATTTCTTTCAGAAGGTTATTGGTGGGTTATTTCAGTTTCTATTTTACCCTCTGGTTCTAGGATATAAGGGCAGTTTTTCTTGATAATTTCTTCAGATATGATGTTTAAGCTGTTTGGTTTTTTTATCACAGCTTTCAGTTAGTCCAATAAGTCTTATATTATCCCTCCATGATTTATGTTGCAGGTCAGTTGTTTTTCCAATAAGAGATTTCAAATTTTCTTTTATTTTCTTCATTCTTTTGATTTTGTTTGTTTCTCGATGTCACATGAAGTCATTAGCTTCCCCTTTCTCAATTCTAATTTTTAAAGACTTTTTCTCATGACAGCAGAGCCAAGATGGTGAAGTGAAAGCAGGAACTCACTTGAAATCCTCTGTAAATTCCTTCGGTAACTTCTAAAAAGTGAATCTGAATGGATTTTGGAGTGGCAGGATCCACTGGGAGATAGAGCGTGGCAGATTTTCAGTCCAGGAAGGTGCCCATCTGGGACTAGGCAGGAGAAGCGTGGAGCATGGGAAGCTGCACCAGTGCTGACCTGAGACCAAACCAGAGCAGAGCCAGAGCGAGCCTGGGGGGATTGATTCACCCACCACAGGGGCAATTCCCAGAACTCTCACCACAGGACAGGGGATCTATCAGAGGTGGGTAAGAGAAAGCACAGAGCCCATGGCAGCAGCAGTCAATTCTGGGGCTACCAACCCACAGCCTGGATGTTTAAAAGTCAACTACCTGAACTCCCAGAAGCCAAGAAGGTGGAGTAAACCCCAGCTGCTCCACTGTCTCCCAAGGACCCTAAAAACCCAGAGAACATTGCCACAGGGTAAAATTCTGAAATAGTGCAATTCACATCAGACTTGGGAGTCCTAGAGGGTATGACTGGGCCAAATCTAAGGCGCAGGACAGGAGCTGTCCCAAGAAGTCCCATCTCAGTTGACCAGCAGGCGATCCTGAACTGCAGAGGGGTAGAGCCAGCAATCACTAACACTATAATCCCAGGTGTGCCTTCTCAAAACCAGGGGAACTGGCAGACACCTGTGTGGCCAGCCACCAACAGTTGAGCCTGCCTGAGTTTTGGTCTAGAGTCTGGGAGGTGGAATCCTGAAGTAGCCAAATCACCCTTCCCCCATACCTTACACTGTGAGCTTCTGAGTAACTTTAAGGCAACTCAGAAAATCCTGGCCTTGGCCTCAGTCTAGACACCCAGAGAACACAGTACACAAATCCAATAACCAGACCCCTAGCTCCTAGCATAGGAAGCATGGGTCAGAGCCCTCTATTCCCCAGAAGCAGAAATCCACTTTAAAGGCTGGGAAATAGTCAATAACAATGGGGAACAAGTAAATTGGAAGAACAAAAATGATTGAATACTTTTATAGTAAGTGAGAAGAATCAAATTCACAAGAGGTCAGCATTGTCTCTATACCCAACTTGGAAACCTCAACTGGGAGTATGAACTGGGCTCAAGCCAAGAAAGCATTCTTGGAAGATCTCAAAAAGGATTTTAAAAACCAAATTAAAGAGGTGGAAGATAAATTGACTAATTATTTTAAAATTACACTTGCAAAAATAGAAAAAAAATTTACTGAAGAAAATAGTTCCTTAAAAATTAAAATTTGTGAAATTAGAAAAGAGGTGCAAAATCTAACTGGAGAAAAGAACTTCCTAAAAACAAAACCTTAACATAAGGAAAAGGAACTTCAAAAATTAATTGAGGAAAATAATTCACTAAAAATTAGAATCAGTCAATTTGAAGCTAATTACTGTATGAGGCATCAAGATCAGTCAAATAAAACCTAAAGAATGAAAAATTAGAAGAAAATGTAAAATATTCCATTGGAAAAACAACTTACCTGGAGAACAGATCCAGGAGAAATAATCTTAGAATTATCAGTCTACCAGAAAGTTATGATGAAAAAAAGAGCCTGGACAACATCTTCCAAGAAATCATCAAGGAAAATTGCCTTGAGGTCCTAGAACTGGAGGGTAAAATAGTTATAAAAAGAATCCACCAGACACCTCCTGAAAGAGATCCCAAATTGAAAACTCCAAGAAATATTGTAGCCAAATTCCAGAACTATCAGATCAAGGAGAAAATACTGTAGGCAACAAGAAAGAAACAATTCAAATATTGTGGAAGGGTCACACAGGACCGAGCAGCTTCAAAATTAAAAGATTGGAGGGATTGGAATATGATATTTCATAAGGCAAAAGAACTCAGACTACAATCAAGGATAAGCTATCCAGCAAAACTAAGCATAATCTTTCAGGCAAGGAGAGGGCCATTCAAAGAAATAAGGAATTTCCAAACTTTTCTGATGAAAAAACCAGAGCTCAGTGAAAAATTCAATCTCCAAATACAAGATTCAAGAGAGACATAAGAAGGTAAACAGGGAAAACACACACACACCACATATACAACTTGTTATTCAATAAGAGCAAACTATGTACCTCCCTACATGGGAAGCTGATATCTGTCAATATTGAAAATTGTATAATCATCACAACATATAAAAGGGTTATACATAGATAGAGGATGTGGGTATAAACTAACCAAAGTGATTTTTAAAAACCCTATTAAGAGGTGCAAAGGAACTAATGGGAGAAGAGGAAAGGAAGAGGCAGAAAAGGATAAATTATGCCACAGAAAGAGGCATGAAAACATATTATAGTAGAAGGAAAGAATAGAGGGAGACGAACATTTTATGAGCTTTAATCTCATTGGTTTTGGTTCAAGAAGGGAATAACATAATCAGTTAAGTATAGAATTCTAACATGAAAAGACACAAAACTTATTATAGAGGGAAAGAAGGGAAGGAAAGGAGCACTGAATGAGATTTACTCTTATCAATTTTGGTTCAAGGAAGAAATAACATACCTCGTTAAGTATAAAAATCTATCATGCCCTTAAGGCACTAGGAGGGGAAAGGAAAAAGAAAAGGGAGTGTTGTTAGAAGGGAGGGAAGAAGTAGTAAGGGAGAAGGGTAGAAAAAGGGAGGGGGGTTAATAGGGAGGGAATATTGAGAGAGGTGGTGGTCAAAAGGAAAACTCTTAAGGAGGTGAAGGGAGAAGGGAGAAATAAAAGCATAAACAGGGGAGGGAATAGGATGGAGGGAAAAAAACTAATAATAATCATAACTGTGAATGTGAATGGGATGAACTCTCCCATAAAATGGAGATGGATAGCAGAATGGTTTAAAAACCACAATCCTACAATATGCTCTCTACAATTGTGACACACATTTGAAATAGCGGTATACAAACGGGGCAAAGATAAAAGACTGAAATAGAATGTATTATGCTTCAGCTAAAGTTTTAAAAAGCAGGGGTAGCAATCCTTACATCAGATAAAGCAAAAGCAAAAATAAATCTAATTAGAAGAGATAAGAAAGGAAATTATATCCTGCTAAAAGGCACCACTGAAAATGAAGTGAGGGGTGGGCCAGGCAGCACAGTGAGTAAGAGCACTGGCCCCAAAGTCGGGATGACCTGGGATTGAATCCGGGCTCAGACACTTAGCACTCACCCAGAGATACCTGGTCGTGTAACATTGAGCAAGTTACTTAACCCCAATTGCTTAGGGGTGGCCAGGTGGCTCAGTGAGTAACAGCACCGGCCCCAGAATCGGGATGACCTGGGATTGAATCTGGGCTCTGATACTTAGCACCATACCCCAGAAATAACTGACTGTGTAACCTTGAGCAAGTTACTTAACCCCGATTACTTAAAAAAAAAAAAGAAAAGAAAATGAAGTGAATATGGCAGTGTAGAAGCAGGAAAACTCTGTGAGCTCCCCCCATAACCAACTAAAATATGTATAAAATATGGCTCTAAACAAATGTTAGAGCTACAGAACCCACAAAGTGACAGAGAGAAACAAACCTCCTGCTGAAGGCAGCCTGGCAGACAGAGAGGAAGGGTTCATCACAGTGTGCTGGGAGCCTAGCCCAGCCCAGTGTGAGCCTGCGGTTTTACACCCAGTGCAGCCCTGACCAGCAGCAGATGGAGTGGACTTCAGGAGAGTAAATCACAAGTAGCTGTGGCGGTGTCCAAATGTATCAATCCATAAATGCCAAAGACAAAGTAAAAGGTCAGTGATGAACTCTGTTGGAACTTTTGGGGGACAGAGCATGTCCCTGGAACAAGAAGTGGCAGAGGTGCCACAGCTGTGCACCTGCCTCCAGGTGGCTGCTTTATAGCTCCTGGGCTGTGGATCATAGGGGACTGGGAGACCATTGCCTTAACCTGCCTGGATCTGGATCACTGTCTTGGTTGAGGTCCTGAGGTGTGTGACCAGTGAGCCAGAGCTTGTGGGGGGCTACAGAGAGGGCACCAACTAATAACTCTAGCAGCTGTGAAAACCCCAGCAATTGGGGCAAAGTTCTCCTCCCTGGAAGCAGAGTTCTATTGTGGCAAAGAACTCAAAAGTCAAGTAATTGAGTGGCAACATGAGCAAGCAAAGGAAGCAAAGTAAACACAGCAATCCAATGTTAGAATCCTTTTTTAGGGACAAAAAGGATCAAAGCAAGGAACAGGAGGAAGACAATGAAATCAGAACTCCTGCATCAAACACTTCCAAGAAAAATATGAATCGGTTACAGACGATGGAAGAGCCCAAGTAGGATTTTGAAAATCAAGTAAGAGAAGTGGAGGAAAAAATTGGGAAGAGAAATGAGAATGATGCAAGAAAATCATGAAAAGAGAGTCAACAACCTGATTGAAGAAAATAACACCTTAAAAAACAGATGAACTCAAATGACAAAAGAGGCCCAAAAAGCCAATGAGAAGAATACTTTAAAAAGCCAAATTTGCCATATGGAAAAATGAATTTCAAAAGCTCATGAAGAGAATAATTCCTTCAGAATTATATTTGAGCAAATGGAAGCTAATGACTTTATGAGAAATCAAGATACTATTAAACAGATACAAAAAAAATAAAAGGCAATGTGAAATATCTCATTGGAAAAACCACTGACCTGGAAAGTAGATCCAGGAGAAATAATTTAAAAATTACTGGACTACCTGAAAGCCATGATCAAAAAAAGAACCTAGAAATCATCCTTCAAGAAATTCTCAAGGAAAATTGCCCTGATATTTTAGAACCAGAGGGCAAAATAGAAATTGAAGGAATTCACTGATCACCTCTTGAAAAAGATTCCAAAAAGAAAACTCCTAGGAATGTTATAGCCAGATTCTGGAGTTCCCAGATAAAAGAGAAAATTGTACAAGCAACCAAGAAGAAACAATTCAAGTATTGTGGAAACACAATCAGGATAACACAAGATCTAGCAGCTTCTGCATTAAGGGATCGAAAAGGGCTTGGAATATGATATTCCGGACATCAAAGGAGCTGGGATTAAAACCAAAAATCACCTACCCAGCAAAAATGAGTATCATGTTTCAGGAGAAAATATGGTCATTCAGTGGAATAGAGGACTTTCAAGCTTTCTTGATGAAAAAACCAGAGTTGAATGGAGAATTTGACATTCAGATACAAGAAGCAAGAGAAGAATGAGAAGGTAAACAGGGAAAAGAAATCATAAAGAACTTATCAAAGTTGAGCTATTTACATGCCTACATAGAAAAATGATAATTGTAACTTAATAAACTTTTCTCAGTATGAGGATAGTTGAAGGGAATGTAAATGTGTGTGCGTGTGTGTATATGTATATATATGTGTGTGTGTGTGTACATACATTCCCCAATTGATAAATGTTCAAAGGATATGAACAGGCAGTTTTTAGAGGAAGAAATTAAAGATATCTATAAAAACATGAAAAATGTTCTAAATCACTATTGATTGGAGAAATGCATATTCAAACAACTCTGAGGCTCAAGATGACAAAACTGGAAATGATAAATGAGGATATGGGAAAATTGGAACACTAATGCATTGTTGGTGGAGTTGTGAACTGATCCAACAGTTCTGGAGAGCAATTTGGAAGTAAGCCCAAAGGGCTATAAAAAAGTGCATGCCCTTTGACCCAGCATACCACTTCTAGGGCTGTATCCTAAAGAGATCATAAAAGTGGAAGACAACTCCAAAAGACTCATGATGAAAGGGATATCCACATTCAGTGAAAAGAGCTATGGAGTTTGAATGTAGACTGAAGCAAACTACTTGCTCTTTCTTTTGTGTTTAGTTGTGTTTTGTTCCTTCTTTCTTGCTCACTTCATTGATTATAATGCTTCTTTACAATCTGGCTAATGCTTAATACAAAAAAAAAAAAAGACCATGATGATAGCAGCATGGATACTTCCAGAAGATATGTAAATAATCCTTGAAATATGGACAATGAAGCTAAATTATGGTTTGAGGGTCTAGATTAGAAAGAGAAGTCTATACAGATGCTCTAAAATTCCAGGTGAAGCCTTCTCTATTCAAATTGAAAAGATCTATCTTTGGAGATAAAAACTTTCCTCAAGCAGTTTTCAATCTTCTTTTATTTTTAAGTGGGAAGCTGAACCAAGACTATGGTTGTCCCTAAGACTCAAACCAGGCTGTCTTATAAAGCTTGCCTTCCTGATGAACCCATTGCTCATGTGTTTGAATGGGCTTAATACAGCAGCCTTGAAGTCCTCTTTCATTGTCATCTGACTGCCAGTGTTTGCCTTCAAAAGTCCTTCTGTTCTCTCTTTGTCCTCAGTCACAATTTCCCCCATGGCTTCCTCTTCTAATACAACACAGGTCCTGATGCCTTAGAAATGACTAGCCAGCTGTGCCTGAGTGAACCACAGGTCAGAAGGTTAAACACAATCCTGTGTCTGGGAAGTGTCTATTGCCCTATAATATCCCCGAAATGACTGTGCTATTTCTGAAAATGCCAGGGTAAAATAGTCCAAGAAAAACATTAAAAGGTCACTGCCATAAGCCAGAGGGAGCCCAAGCCAAAAAAAAAAAAAAAGATTTTTCTCTTCAATGAGCATTTGTACCTCTTTTTACATTTGGCCAATTCTACTTTCTAAGGAGTTTTTTTCCTTAGTGGATTTTTTCTTAACCTTGTTTTGCATTTGGCCAATTTTTCTCTTTAAGGAGTTCTTCAGTAGATTTTTGTGCTGCCTTCTTCCTTTTTTTTTTTTTACAATTCTGTTTTTAAAGTATCACTTTCTTTCTTTTTTTTCCAATTAATTTTAGTTTTCAACATTCACTTCCATACGTTTTAAATTTTCTCCCCCTCTCTCTCCAAGATAGCATGTAATCTCATATGGACTCTATACATACATTTCTATTAAACACATTTTCACATTAGTCATATTGCATAGAAGAATTATAACAAATGGAAAAAACCAAGAGAAAGAAAAAGCAAAACAAAACAAAAAAGAAAATAGTCTGTTTCACTCTGCATTCTGACTCCATAGTTCTTTCTCTCTATGTGGATGGCATTTTCCAAGGTGAGTCCTTTGGAACTGTTTTAGGTTAAGTTGTTATTTTCTTTAGTATTATTCTGTGCTTCCTTTACCAAGTTGTTGACCCTTTCCCCCCTAATTTTCTTGCATCATTCTTTTTTGTTCAATTTTTCTTCTGCCTTTGTTATTTGATTTATAAAATCCTCTTTGAGCTCTTCCAGGAATGGAAGACATCATTTTGTATCTGACACAAATTCATATTTTTCTTTGAGGCTTTGCATGTTAGCTGTTTGTTGTGTTCTTTTGAGTTTGTGTTTTGTTCTTACTTGTCACCATAGTAAATTCCTATGGTCAGGTTCTTTTGTTGTTTGCTCATTCTTCCAGTCTATTTCTTGGCTTTCAATTTGATGTTAAAATGGGGCTCTGCTTCTGAGGTGGATGGGAAACTGTTCCAAGTTTCAGGTTTTTCATGCTGTTGTTTTCAGAGCTAGTTCTGGGCATCTTTTCTGGGCATCATGTTCAGTTCTCACAAGGTGGTTATGATCTTAGCAGAGGTGTGGTCACTGTTCTAGCGGTCTGTGCTCTTGTCTGTGAGAGACCACAAGCACTCTTTTCCACCCTGGAACTTTGTCTGGGTTTCCAGCTCCCTTGTTATGGCATATGCTAGAGTGCTAATGCTTCTCCTCACCCTGGGACTGCTACCAAGAATTGTGTATAGACAAAGCACTAGTCCTGCATCCAGTGCCAGCAAAGGGACCCATGTAATCTCCTGACCCAGTTGTCTGACCTCCTTACCATCTGTGAGCTGAAAGCTTTAGAAACCTCCACAGCTGATGCAGCTGTCAGCTCTCACCCTGGTGAGACACCTCTTTCCTGCCTGGGCTGGAACTGTTTCACCCAATCTTTTGTTGGGTGATCTTCCACTACAGAATTCATTCTGATACATTATTTTTAAATTGTTTGGAGGGAATTTGGGAGAGCTCTGGTGAGTTCTTGCTTTTACTCTGCCATCTTGACTATGTCTCTGTATTCACTTTTGATAGTATCCAAACAGGAACCAAAACCAATGGGACTGAGGAGCAAATAACATACATGCTAACAAAGAATCACCTACCTTACCTTCCACATACAATATATCTATAGACATCACCCTTCATATTCCTTTGCCATACATACCAATTAATAGCCAAAGACCAGCCAATAAAGATGCAAAATTTTAATGCTGATTTATTTTACCTGCATCACTCACATCAACATGCTGGAGTAATTTTCTGTAGTATATACATTGTGCTTATAATGGACTATGTATTTATTTGGAAGCCCAGGATTTACTAGAAACTTCATAACTCATAAGTGACTTGGGTTCCTCTTCCTGTTTTTCTATTTGCATAAGTTTTAAGTAATTCTAGGATCTAAGGCCATTTAGACCAATAGTGTCAATATGCCTAGTCAATGTGTATGTACATTTAAAAAGGTAGGAATTGTGTCACTTTTCACCTTTGACCTATGGGGCAGTTGTGTGTGTGTTAAAAATGTCTGGTGAATTAAATTACATAACTTGTCATTTTGGTTGAATGAGGAGTGATGCAAAAAGTAGAATTTATATGCCTATATTAGTCTGTATGAACTGATTTTTTGCAATGGATTACATACAGGTATAATTTTGAAATAAAAGTTTGGACAGAAAAGTCACCTTAAAAGGTTAGGAAATTAAAAATGAATGGATAAACTGAAAGGAATACTAGGCAGAAAAAGTTAATCATGGTTGTTGATGACAATGATGCCAGTGATAAATGATGTTTATATGGTGCATTAAAGGGCAGACATGATACCATATGCCTGTAATCCTAGCTGCCCAAGAGACTGAGGCTGATGGATCTCTTAAGCTCAAGAGTTCTGAGCTGTAGTATGCTAAGTTGATTGGGGATGTCCCTATAAGTGTGGCATAAATATGTTAAGATCCCAAGAGTGGGTCAACTAGGTTACACAAGGCAGGGGGTGGTCAAATGGGCCCAGGTTGGAAACAGAGCAGCTCAAAGCTCTTCAGTTGATCAGTAATGGAAACAAGTAATGAGTAGCCCCAGGACTTCCAGTCTGAGAGAGACAGGGAGAATAAGGCTTTTTTAAAAAATGTATAAGATGCTTTAAAGTTTGCAAAGTATTCTCTATACATTATGTCATTTGTTCTTAATGACAACACTTTCTATATGCTATTAGAGATTCTATTCATCCCATTTTACAGATGACTAAACCTGAGGTCCAAGGAAATTACATGATTCCCCCATGGTCCTAGAGCTCTGACACGTTAGAGGAAAGATTTCCAGCCAGATCTGCCCACCTCCAAACCATGCCTCTATGAAGCTGCCTCCTTAACAAGACATGTAGACCAAACTGTAAAAAGAGAGTGATACTATAGTAGTCTAAACTGGAAATCTATATTAGAAAAGTAACACTGCCTAGTTTTTTAAAAAGCTACTTAAATCTCAAAACCTCACATGTGAGGTACATAAAGGATACTGTATGTACTATAAGTCACAATCAATAAATAAGCATTTTTTAAGCATTTATAAGACTATAAATCACGCTCAATAAATAAGCGTTTATTAAGTTCTTCCTATATGCCAAGCTTTGTACTAGGTTCTGGGATACCAAAAAAGAGGCTAAAGCAATTTGCCCTCAAGGAGCTTACAACAACAGGAGAGACAACATGCAAACTAATTTATACAAAAATAAGTTATATACAGGATCAATACGAGATAATTATCAGAGGGGAAGCACTACAATTAGTGGGAGAATATTCCAGGCATAAGGGACAACCTGAGAAAATGCCTGGGAGAGATAGAGTGCCTTGTTTGTAGAACAGTCACGTAGTAGGCCAGTGTCACTGGATCAAAGAGGACACCTCAGGGAGAAAGGTATGAGAGCGCTAGGTTGTGAAGGGCTTTGAACACCAAAAAGAACATTTTCTATTTCCTCTTGGAGGCAATTGGAGTTTGCTGAGTGGGGAGGTGGAGGTGGGGAAGCACCTGTGTGACATGATTAGATTTGTATTTTAGGAAAATAAAGAAGCAAAAATGTAGCAAGGAAAATAAGACAGGTCGAAAATAGTCTTTTTAGGAAAACTAAATAAAACTTTTCATGAGAAAAGATGATATTTTTTAATTTATCAGAAGCCTTCCAGCTATTCATGATGAGGAAATCCCACTTAACTCAGGCCCATAACATGCAAAAAAGTAGATCCTTACCAAGTTTAGCGTCTTTGAAATCATCTAAGGAAGGCAAATCCAAGATGGTAGAGTAGAGGGAGCATTCCAATCTACCTCTACCAACATTCTCCTCCAAACAATTTAAAAATAACTTTAAAATAATCCCATTCAAATTTTGGAGCACCAAAGTCAACAGAAGATTGGGGTGAGATTTTTTTTAGTCCAACAAAACTTAGTTCAGAAGATGACTGTAACACTGGAGTGGGGAGATAGCAACAACAGCTAAGGCCATGGAGAAGGCAAGACAGAAGAAAAAGCAGTAACAGTTTCTAGACAACTGATCAAAGAGAGATTACAAGGACACCTGTGTTGGTACTAGGCAGAAGACTAAGCGCTCTTTGACAACTTCACTGCCCATTACGCAGTTCCAGGTTGAAGTTCAAAAAAAGAGAGGAGAACTATAAGATATATAAGATTGCAAGGGAGGGGCCCTTACCTGGGCAAGAACCAGGGAACAGATAAGGAGAACAGTAACAACACCTTTCCCCATATCACACAACCTTGGAAGCACTGGAAGTTTATAGGTCTCCCCTACCCCCAGAACTAGTTGGGAAACAGCAGAGGAAAAAATGTGAAGCTTAGGACAATGATGCTTTCCATGCTCTAGATGAGCAGAGCCCAACACTAGCACAAAGTTAGAGGTCAAGGAATAGACCAGGGAAATGAGCAAACAGCAAAAAATGAACCTGACCATAGGAAGCCACTATGGGGATAGGGAAGACCAAGACAAAAACTCAGAAGACAATGATGTCAGGGGCGGCTAGGTGGTGCAGTGAGTAAGAGTGCCGGCCCCAGAGTCAGGAGAACCTGGGATCGGTTCCAGCCTCAGATAGTTAACACCCACACACACAAAAAAAACTGGCCTTGTAACCTTGGGCAAGTTACTTAACCCCAATTGCTTTAAATTAAAAAAAAAAAAGGCAATGTCAAAAGAGCCACAAGCCTCAAAGGGGAGGGGGGGGGTGTATTGGACACAAGCCCAGTGAGAATTCCTAGAAGAACTAAAGAGATTCATTTTATATTTTATTTTATTTTTGGAGGTTTTTTTCCTCTTTTTTTATTTTTCAGTTCACATCATTCATTTCCACAAGATTTCGAGTTACAAATTTTTTCCCTACCCACCACCCCAAAACAGTGATCCCACTGAATATTCCCTCCCCCAATCTGTTCTCTCCCATATCTTCCCCAATTCCTCCTCCAACTTTCCAGTAGGACACGATGGACTTCTATGCCCCAGTGCCTGTAGATCTTATTTCGCAGTTACATGTAAAATAATAATAATAACATATTTTAAACATTTGATTTTAAAACTTTGAATTCCAGATTCTTTCCCTTCCTCCCTTGTCACCCACCCTTACTGGGAAGATAAGTAATTCAATATAAGTTGTACATGTGTAGCTATGCAAAACATTTCCATAGTGGATATATTGTGAAAGACTGACTGTATTTCCCTCCATACTATCTCGCCCCCCACTTGTATTCTCTACTTTGATCCTGTACCTTTTCAAAAGTGAGTGCTTCCAACTTCCCTCCCCCCCAGCCTGCCTTCCCCTCTCATCCCCTTCCCCTCTCTTCTCCCATAGGGTAAGATACCTATTTAGTGTGTATGTCATTCCCTCCCTGAGCCAAATTCAATGAGAATAAGGTTGACTCATTCCCTTTTGCCTTCCTGTTCTTCCCCTACATTGTAACAGTTTTTGCTTGCCTCTTCTATATGAGATAATTTACCCCATTCCGTCTCTCCCCATCTCCTCTCATTACATTCTTCTTTCACCTCTTAATTTCACCTTTTTAAGTATCAACCCTTCCTATTCAATTGGTCCTGTACCCTCTGTCTATGTATACCTATACACATATATACACACACTCTTATATGTATTCATACACCCATATACCCTCCTATATAGACATATATATATATATGTATCTATACATATTTTTCCTTCACTTCTCTTATTTGGTTTTCAAAATCCTTCTTAAGCTCATATTTTTGGCCTGTAAACAGCTCATATTTTTCTTGGAAGCTTTTGGTGCAGGAGTTCTGACTTCACTGTCTTCCTCCTGTTCCATGCTTTGATCCTTTGTCCCCAAAAAAGGAATCCAAAGTCGGACCACTGTCCTTTCCTTGCTTCCTTTGCATGCTCATTTTGTCACTCAATTACTTGACTTTTGAGCTTTTTGCCACAATGGGAGATGCTACCAGAGATGGGAGCTTTGTCCAATTACTGGGGTTTTCTCAGCTGCTGGATCTATTAGTTGGCTGCACTCTCTGAAGCCTCCACACACTCTGGCAAACTGGTCACACATCCCAGGACCTCCACCCTAGATCACAATCCAGATCCAAGCAGGTTAAAGCAAGAGCGATTACCCCTCAGACTGGTTGCTTGGTTACCCTTCAATCTGCAGGCCAGGAGCTCTGAAGCAGCCATGTGGCAGCGGCTGCACAATTGCAGCACCTCAGCCACTTCTCCCTCCAGGGGGTAAAGGCCGGACCACACTCCTGGACCCCCTGTTCCTACAAAGTCCACACTGCACTGACCTCTCACTTTGTCCTTAGCATCTGTGGTTTGATAGTTCTGGAAACTGCCACAGCTGCTGGTGATCTGCCTCCAGCAGGCGACTGGTTGTGGCTGCCCTGAGGCTAAAACTTCTAGCTCACAATGGACTGGGCTTGGCTCCCAGAGTGCTGCTTTGGCCCCTTCCTGCCAGCCTGCCTGACTGTCTAGAGCCAGAAGTTAGCTTCTCTCTGTCATTTTGTGGGTTCGGTAGCTCCAAAGTTTGTTTAGAATCATTTTTACAAGAATTGGAGGAGGTAGAAGTGGGAGCCACATGGAAATCCTGTTTCTACTCCGCCATCTTCTAAAGAGACTTTTTTAAAAGATAAAACTTTTTTTTCAAAATTATTTAAATGTGGGGCAGCCAGGTAGCACAGCAAGTAAGAGCACCGGCCCCAGTGTCGGGATGACCTGGGGGATCGAATCCGGGCTCAGATTCTTAGCACCACACCCAGAAATAACTGGCTGTGTAACCTTGAGCAAGTTACTTAACCCCAATTGCTTTTAAATTAAAAAAAAAAAACTAAGTAAGAGTACTAAAGGAAAAAAATGGTTAAAGAGCTAAGAGCAATGAAGGAACATTTTGAAAAGAGAATTAATCGCTTTGAAAAAAGTTTATAAAACTTTGCTTAAGAATTCCTTGAGAGGATTCTAGGAAGATGATGGAATAGGTCTGAAATTCCAAGCTCTCAAGATTTTCCCCCACAATAGAGATAAAATAGTACCTTAGGGGAAACAAAAATAAATAAGGATAGGGACACAACAGGGGTTTTCCTGGGACACTCCAAGAAGATCAGAAGAAATATCCCAGGATGAAGTTTGATCCCTGTGAAGAGTAAACACCTCTAGGCTAGGGTCAGTATTAACAAGAGTGGCATACCCTAGGGTTAGTGGGTTTGGGAGGATGCCTCAGCCCCAGCCATAGGATCTTTTCCCTTTGGAATACTGAGGGGAGTTGAGTATCTTAGCCGGGGAAGATTGAGGGAACCTCTGCCAATGAGGAACGCCAGACCCAGCTGTGCCATGGACACAGCCTGGGGTGAGAAGGAACCAGCACATGCCCAATGAGTGCAGATGCAATGGAGTACTTACAGGAGGCCAGAGGGTTTGGATTTGGTTCCAGGTTAGAGAGGAGAACTGAAGGTACCATCTCCCAATGCCCTATGGCTAGAGGTGATTACAAAAATGAAGCTATTATTATTTTTAAAATGCACAAGCAAAGGAGGAAGAATACAACCATAGAAAGATATATGGGTATAGAAAAGGCCACGGCTAATCTTCAGAGGAGGATATTGAAGCAAAGAAACACTTTTCTACCCTAAAGAGTAACACCAAGTGGCCATCTACTGAAAAACAATTCATAGAACTTTAAAGAAACTTTAAATATTAAATGAGAGAGATGGGGTAAAAGCAAATAAATAAATAAGAATAATCCAAGAAAAACAAGAAGATTATGAAAAGAAAGTCAACCCATTAGAAAAGGAAGTCCAGAAACTTAAGGAAGAAAATGACACCGTGAAAATTAGAATTTGGGAAGGTGAAGCCAGCAAAGTTATAAGAGATTAAGAAATAATTAAACAAAATGTGAAGAATGAAAAAAAAAAAGAAGAGAAAGTTTTCACATAAGAAAAACAACTGATCTGGAGAAGAGATCAAGAAGGGAAAATATAAGAATAACTGGAGTACATGAGAGTTGTGATCAAAAAAAGAATCTTGCGGGGCAGAGTCAAGATGGTGGAGTAGAAAGAGGACTTCCTCGGGGCTCCCACTCCCACCTCCTCCAATTCACGTGAAAAATGACTTTAAACAAACTTTGGAGCTACAGAACCCACAAAATGACACAGAGAAGCTAACCTCCTGCTGAAGAAAGTCTGGCAGGCGGCAGGAAGGGCCCAGTCAGTCTTTCACAATATATCCACTATGGAAATGTTTTGCATGGCTACACATGTACAACCTATATTGAATTGCTTATCTTCCCAGTAAGGGTGGGTGACAAAGAAGGAAGGGAAAGAATCTGGAATTCAAAGTTTTAAAATCAAATGTTTAAAAAAAAAATATATATATATATACATATATATTTACTTATTATTATTATTTTATATGTAACTGGGAAATAAGATCTACAGGCACTGGGGCATAAAGGTCCATCGTGTCCTACTGGAAAGTCGGAGGGGGAATGGAGGAAGATAGTGGAGAGAGCAGATTGGGGGAGGGGATATTCAGTGGGATCACTGTTTTGGGGTGGTGGGTAGGGGAAAAATGGGGAGAAAATTTGTAACTCAAAATCTTGTAAAAATAAATAAATAGTAATTTTAGTAAAATAAAAAATTAAAAAGAGGGGGAAAGAATCTTGATACAATAATACAAGAAATAATTAAAGAAAATTGTCCTGAAGCATTAGAATGGGGGGGGGGGGAGTAGAAATAGAGGAAATCCATTGTTGATCACCACTTGGAAAACTCACAGGAATATTATAGTCAAATTCTGAAACCCCCAGCTCAAGGATAAAATATTAAAAACAACAAGAAAAAAATTTAAATGATGGTTCCACAAATAGAATCACACAAGACCTAGCAGTGGAGACACTAAAGGACTGGAAGACTTGGAAGACTATATATTGAAGAGCAAAAGAACTTTACCCAGCAAAGTTAAGAATAATCTTGAATGGGGAAAAAAAATGAACATTTGATCAACTTCCAGACTTTCAAGACTTTAGTTTAAAAAAACAAACACCTGAATTCAATAGAAGATTTGACATTCAAATGCCAAGAGAAACATGGGGTATACATCAAAGACATTATAAGGGATTCAATAAGGACAGTCCATTTACTTTTCATACATGTAGAATGTAAAACATATGTCTAAGGCTGTCATTAATAATTGAGTAGTTCATGAGAAAGAACAGACCTGACTATGATAGCACTTTGAAAAGTAAAACCGCACACACACGGAATTCTGAACCCAGCCAAGGCCGAAGCCGGAAGTGACGCAGCCGCTGAAAGAAGTTTTGAATTACTACAGGTCAGTCAATCAGAGCGGGCTCCCGGGGCCCAGAGCGAGACCCCCTGAGGAGGGAGGGAGGGAGCTACAGGTTCCCGGGCCCGTGGCCTTCGATATCGGCAGAACCATGGGACTAAGCCGCCGCAAATCCACCCCGAAGAAGCGCCCCGGGACCCCGTCTCAGCCCAGCGCCTCCACCTCCCCCTCACCCCCGCTGGTCCTGTCCTCTGCCGCTGCTTTCCTAGTAGATCAGGCCATGAAATTCTTCGGGAGATCCGCAAGCTGCAGAACAGCACAGAGCTGCTGATCGGGGGAGGGCTCCCTTTGGGTGCCTCGTTAGAGAAATATGCCTCCGATATACCCGAGGGAGAGGACTTTTATTGGCAGTCCCAGGCCCTGCTGGCCCTAGCGGAGGCAGCAGCAGCATTTATGACTCATTTCTTTGAAGATGCTCGTCTCCTCTCCATACACGCCCACAGGGTGATCCCGTATCCCAAAGATATTCAGCTGGCCAGAAGGATCCGAGGTTTGCAGGAAGGACTAGGCTAAGTGCCGGAGTACCAATGGACTCTTAAACCCAGGAGTTAAAAATCTAATTCCTCTCTATTTCTCCAGCCATCTGAGTTCCCAGTCTGCAGTTGCCACTTACATCTTCATCGCAGTCATCATATCAATCTCTTGGGCACAGTTCTCTGGAGAATCTTGGATTGTTCCTTTCTACAGAATTTAAATAAAATGTGTTTAATTAAGGATTGGCCAGAATTGCCCTCTCTTTGGTGGGGGAAGAGGTGTGTGTAGGAAAAGATGAGAGCAGGGATTATCTAGAGGAATGTCCTCTTAAAAACATAGGGATACAACTAGACCTGTGATTTTATTGGTGTAGATGACGAACCTCTCTCTACTGAAGCAATGGTGCTTCTGCAGCTTTAAGAGTTGGGTTAAGTGACCTGTCCAGTATCCCAAAGAACCTATGTGTTAGAAGGAAAACTTGAACCTAGGTTTTGAGGCTGGCTTTCTATGCACTATAATACTCTGCCTCTCAATTTCACCCCAGGTGGGAACAATGGGAAGAGAATTAGAGAAGTGGCTTTTAGGGTAGTACAGAATTTTTCTGCAATTCCTCTTTCTTTTCCTCTCTTGCAAGGGGCAGTATTTGCCTGGTTGACTGGTGGGGCCTAGCCATCTTACCCTTGATGAATAATAACATTGTAGGACTTGTCTATTCCTGGAGGTACTTTCACAATACATTGCATCCTCTACTGCTTCTCCATAGGAGTCTGCACATTTGTGTCTTCCCTCTCATAAATGTGATATTTTTGCCTGACTTTTTTTGCATGACTTATTGTTCAAAATTAACAAGGCTGAGTGAAGTGACTAATGAAAAGCAGGGAAATCTGTAAGCCTTAAAGCTCTAACAAACACATAGGGGTGCTTGTTCTGGGTTCAAATCCTACCCTTGACACATAATACAGTGAGTCTGTATTAGTCACTTAACCTTTCAGTACTCCAAGCACATCTTATAAGACAAGTTACAGAGCTAGTGCCTATCTAAGGTAGCAGAGGAAATTAATCAGAACTTTTTTACACCAATGAAATCAAAGCTATGATTCCCCCAAAACCATAAATAGAAATGCAAATTGTTATATGATTGAGCTTATCTTCATCTTAATGAATAATGTTTGGCATATTTGTCTTTGAGTTAAAATTTCTCCAATGTGACCAATGTATATTTTCATTCTGTATGCTTATATTTACAATGTTAGCTTTTAAAAAAAACCTAAGAATTTTTGAGTAAAATCTGCTAAGATAGACTAAAGATCCTAAATTCAGCAATTTGTTAGAGTAAGTGTAGAGAAACCTATATCCATGAGAGTCTCACTAGGAAGTCTTACCCGATAGGCAGAGAGGCCTGAATTGAAGATTCTTTGGTCTTGAGAAGAAAATTAAAAAGGAGCACCAAGGCTTAGGCAGCAAATAAAATAGCTAAAATATCACACAACAAACATTTAAGCACCTACAGGTACAATGACTATAATAATTTCAATGAAAACATTAAAAGGAAGGTGAATGCTAAGTATTTGCAAAAACCTATATTGATGCTGAAAAACATAGCGAAATATACCTCCTTCTCCAGCTGAGAGGTGGGGAACCAGTGGAGCAAAGTGTATTATAATATATTGTTAGGTGCTATCACTTACTAGTTGTTTTTACTTAAGTTTTTGTTACAAGGGAGAGGTCAGTTCCAAGAGGTGGGAAGGATGTGGGATATGTCTAAAAGTGACTGAATTAAAAACAAAAGGCATCAATACTCATAATCTTAATAATTTCAATCTGATATCCAGAACATGAAATACATATTAGAACAAAGAAAAAACCCTTGGAAAGGACATTCCTAAAACACCCATATCTACACATATGTAATTATAGCAACTCTTTTTAGTGACAAAGGACTAGAAACTAGGAGGGCATGAGTCAATTAGGGAATGACTAGAGAAATTATGGTATTTGAATATTATAAAAGGTAAAGTTTCAGAGAAACCTAGAAGACTTGAGAACTGATGCTAAACAGAACAAGAAAAACAGTTTATACAATAACAACCCTGTAAGGATAAGTGACTTTGGAAGACTTTAGAATTCTCACCAATGGAGGAGCATGCCTACCCTTCTGATACCTATCTCAAGATGCAGAAGGAGACATACATTTTTAGACATGGCTAATGTAGGAATGTGTTTATTTATTTATTTTTTTTAGGAATGTGTTTAAAGCCTTGACAATACTTATTTGTTATCACATTAGTTTGTTTTTCCAGGGGGGAGGGGAAGAAAAAATACTTGTTAATTGAAAAAAAATTTTTAAATAATACTTTTCAAGGATATTTTAATGTTTTGGTGAGGTAGGAGAGAGAAGAGTCAAGACTAACTCAAGGTTCTGAACCTAAATAAATGGAAAGATGGTGGTCCCCTCAGCAGAAATAGGAAAATTTGAAGGAGCAAATTTTAAGGAGAAAGATATGATAGGATAATTTTCCTGTAACACCTAGTCACATAACTAGCTAGAACTTGTAGGACTTAGCTAACATCAAATTTAGCTCCAGTGATTAATTGATTCGTGATAAGAGAATTTCTGACTCAGCCTTTTTATTTAAGATGAACATTTCAAGTCACTAGGTATAGCTCCTGTACTGATGGCTAGTCTGCAAATTCCAGCTTTATCCCTAGAGTATTCTGACTAGTTTATTATTTTATCTGACATAGATCTTCCCCTTCTGTCTTCTATCCTTCATCCTCTACAGGGATATTCTCTATCCTTCCTGCCTTGTTATTAAAAAAAAAAAGTAAAACCATTTAGGAACAGCTAAAAAGAATAATTATTTTATACAAATGAGGTGAAAGAGGAGGATCAATACAAAGGAATCAGATGGGGGAGAAGGGCTGGTAGTTCTGGTAACCTACTTTTCATCAGGAATGGGTTTAAGAGGGAACAATACATATATTATCTAGAAGAGTATAAATGTACTCTAAATTCAGAAGAAATAAAATGGTTAGGGTATAGGGAAAGGAGAGAGGACAAGGGAGGGATCTCTAGAGAGGAGGATGAGGAAATAGCTTATGGGGGCTACAGAAGGGTGTTTAGATTAATGGGAATGGGAGGATAAGAGAGGGATCCTTTAAGGGTAGTAGGCTAAGTAATTATAAGGCAAGGTAGTGGCCAAAATTAAAGTAGAGGAGTCAGGAGGGATAGGAAACAGGAGATATGCACAAAGATCAGGAGTAGAATTTGTTAGGAAAAATATATGTCTATAAATTGTATGTGTATATGTATATGTGTGTGTATCTATATAGTGTTAATCTTAAAGTTTGTTTAGAGGAGACAAACAGGCTAGGTGATATGTAAATACATATTGTTTATTCCCTTAAAGCTAAACAAAGCTAGCAAGCTTGTACATACACGGAGTCAAAACCTAAGCTCTGACTGCCTGAACAAAAGAATGAGAAAGTTTAAATACATTCTAGAGCCATCCCAATTCAGGGCGGCTGTGTCACTCAAATTTATGATCTCCATAAATGTTTAATCATTGTATGAGAAAGGAATTTTCTTTTTTTCCAATTTATTTATATATTTTTAGTTTTCAACATTCATTTCTACAGGATTTTGAGTTACAAATTTCTCCCTGTCTTTCCCCTGCCCCCAACCCCAAGATAGCAAGCCTACTGAATACCCCTTCCCCCAATCTGTTCTCCCTTATATCCTCTCCCATTTCCCCCACCAACTTTCTAGTAGGACAAGATAGATTTCTATACCCCAGTGCCTGTATATCTTATTTCCCAGTTGCATGTAAAAAAATAATTTTTTTAACATTTGTTTTAAGACTTTGATTTCCAGATTCTTTCCCTTCTTCCCTCCTCACCCACCCCCACTGGGAAGACAAGCAATTCAATATAGGTTGTACATATGTAGTTATGCAAAATATTTCCATATTAGTTATATTGTGAAAGACTATATTTCCCTCCATCCTATCCTGGCCCCCCACATATCCTAGTTTCTCCTTTGACCCTGTCCCTTTCTTTTTCTTTTTTTTTAAATCAATTGGGATTAACTAACTTGCTCAATATTACATGGCCAGTTGTGTGTGTGTGTGTGTGTGTGTGTGTGTGTGTGTGTGTGTGTGTTAAGTATCTGAGGCCGGAACCGATCCCAGGTCCTCCTGACTCCAGGGCCGGCACTTTTACTGTGCCACCTAGCCGCCCCACCCTGTCCCTTTTCAAAAGTGTTTGCTTCTAACTATGCTCTCCCCCAATCTGCCCTCCCTTCTATTGTCCCCTCTCTTATCCCCTTTCCCCTTACTTTCCTGTAGGGTAAGATACCCAATTGAGTGTGTACATTATTCCCTCCTTAAGCCAAATTTAGTGAGAGTAAGGTTGACCCATTCCCTTTCACCTTCCTTCTCTTCCCATCCATTGTAACAGTTTTCTCTTGCCTCTTTTATATGAGATAATTTATATAATTCTATGTCTCCCTTTCTCCTCCCAATATATTACTCTTTAACTTCTTAATTTAATTTTTAGATATCATCCTTTCATATTCAACTGATCCTGTGCCCTCTATGTATACATGTACACACATATACACACATATATATTTATACAGACATAAACCCTGTTATAAAAAAAAAAGTCTCATGAGCTACAATTATCATTTTTCCGTGTAGGAATGTAAATAGTTCAACTTAAATACGTTCCTTATGATTTTTTTTCCTGTTTACCTTCTCATGCTTCTCTTACTTCTTGTATTTGAAAGTCAAATTTTCTGTTTAGCTCTGGTGTTTTCATCAAGAATGCTTGAAAGTCCTCTGTTGAATGACCATATTTTCCCCTGAAGCATTTTTGCTGGGTAGGTGAGTCTTGGTTTTATTCCTAGCTCCTTTGACCTCGAGAATATATTCCAAGTCCTTCAATCCCTTAATGTAGAAGCTGCTAGATCTTGTGTTATCTTGACTGTGTTTCCACATACTCAAATTGTTTCTTCCTGACTGCTTGTAATATTTTCTCCTTGACCTGAGAATTCTGGAATTTGGATATAATATTCCTAGGAGTTTTCTTTTGGGTATCTTTTCCAGGAGGCATTTGGTGAATTTTTTCAATTTCTATTTTGACCTCAGGTTCTAGAATATCAGGGAAATTTTCCTGGAGAATTTCTTGAAGGATGATTTATAGGCTCTTTTTTTTTATTATGGCTTTAAGGTAGTCCAATGATTTTTAAGTTCTCTCTTCTGGATTTATTTTCCATGTCAGTGGTTTTTCCAATAAGATATTTCACATTGCCTTCTATTTTTTCGTTTGTTTGGATCTGTTTTATAGTATCTTGATTTCTCACATTAGCTTCCATCTGCTCCAGTCTAATTTTGAAGGAGTTATTCTCTTCAGTGAGTTTTTGAAATCCCTTTTCCATTGGACAAATTTGACTTTTTAAGGTATTCTTCTCCTCATTGGCTTTTTGGACCTCTTTTGCCATTTGAAGGCTTTTGACTTGCTTTTCATGATTTTCTTGCATCATTCTCATTTCTCTTCCCAATTTTTCCTCCACTTCTCTTATGTGATTTTCAAAATCCTTTTTGAGTTCCTCTATGGCCTGCAATCAGTTCATATTTTTCTTGGAAGCTTTTGATGTAGGAGTTTTGACTTTGTTGTCTTCTTCTGGTTCCATATTCTGATCCTTTTTTGTCCCCCCCGAAAAGATTCTATGGTCTGATTCTGCTTCCTCTGTTTGCTCATCTTGCTAGTCAATTACTTGACTTTTGAGCTCTTTGCCACAGTAGAACTCTGCTTCCAGAGTGGAGAGAGATGTGTCCCAAATTTCTGGGGTTTTCACAAATGTTGTCAGAGCAATTGTCATAGCTATGAGGAGGGCACCCTCTCTACAGCCACCACAAGCTCTGGCACACTAGTGGTCCTCACTGCAGGACCAACCAAAATTGCGACACAGATCCAACCAGGTCAAAGCAAGAGCTGGTCCCCCTATGATCTGTAGGCTAGGGGCTCTGAGGCAGCTACATGGCAGCAGCTGTAGTCGCCCTGCTGCCACCTCCTTGGCCGCCCCATGGGCAGGACCAAGTTCTTCTCTCACCTAGTTCCAACAGAGTTCCCTACTGACCTTTTACCTTCTCTTTGGTGTTTATGAGTTGAGAAGTCTGGAAACTGCCACAGCTGCCAGTGATTCACTCTCCTGAAGTCTGTTCTGGGAGGTCTGGGTGGCCCCAGGTCTGGACCCATGAAGCTCACACAGGACTGAATTTGGCTCCCAGCTCAGTGTGATTGACCCCTTCTGTCAGCCTGCTAGGTTGTCTTTAGTGGGAGATTTGTTTCTCTGTCACTTTGCAGGTTCTTTAACTCTAAAATTTGTTTAGAGTCATTTTTTCACTGGTATTAGAGGTGGTTGGAGCAGGAGTTCAAGCAAGTTCCTGCTTTTACTCAGCCATGTTGGCTTACCCTCAAAGAATTTTCTTTTCTTTTCTTTTTTTTTTTTTGCTTCTTGGAGGGCAATTGGGGTTAAGTGACTTGCCCAGGGTCTCATGGCCAGTTCCTGTGTTAAGTGTCTGGAGCTGGATCTGAACTCAGGTCCTCCTGACTCCAGGGCCAGTGCTCTACTCACTGTGCCACCCAGCCACCCCACCTCAAAAAATTTTCTTAATTGAATTGATGGCAAACACAATAAAATAAAAAAGTTGATAAAGTGTCAATTGAAATTATGACTCAGGATATCTGTATTTTCTTTACAATTAACATGCCATAACCTAGTATATGTCCAAAAAATATTAAGATAAAAAGAAGTCCCATTACTCAAGTCAGTGCCTTGGATTAAGGGTTTCATCTTTAATGGCCATAAAGTCAGTCCCATCTGGCTTTGTTGACATAGGAAGAGATATTCTCTGAGTTTACTCAGAGAACAAAGAAGCTGTTAGGTCCAGGCTCTTCTTCTGGTTAATTAGGTCAGGTCCTGGCCATTACTGAGGTTATCAATTTGATATTACATGATTATCAATAGAAATATGTCCACACTTAATTGTAGCCTGGAAGAGGGGTGGGAAGGGTATAAAAAGAACAAAGAAAAAAGTGCAGAGCAGAGAACAAAAGAAAACCTACAAGGAAGCAAAGATGGACAGCTCTCAACACAACATGTGGTATTTATAATACCATCTTTCTTGAAATGAAAATTTATCATTATATATTTTAAATCCTCTCATGTTCTGCTATGTACATGACATGATTCCCCCCCTTTTTTTGACAAAATACAGCACTCATTCCAATTAAAAATATTAGAAAGCAAAGGAATAAATGGAATTTTTCTCAAAATGATAAGCAATGTCTATCTAAAACCAAGAGACAAAATAAACCCTGGAATTATGTGAACACAACTACAAAACACTTTTCACAAAAATAAAGACAGATCTAACAACTGGAGAATATTAATTGCTTGTGGGTAGTCTGAGCCCATTCATTCATATGGAGAACTCTTGGTGAAGAAATTCTCTCAAGAAACAGAGATCATCAGCTGCTCTGCAATTTAAGTCTAAGAGAACTGTCTGGGCACTGAGAAGGCAAGTGACTTATCCAGTCACTCATCCAGCATCTATCAAAGACCAGAACCCATGTCTTCCACATTCCAAGACCAGTCCTTTGAAGGATAATTGTCTGTCTGGCTGATGGATATTCACTAATAATCAAAGGAAGTACATACTCATGAGAGCTCATCAGAGCTCCCCTCCCCTTTCCTTCTGAAACCAAAATTTATTCTAGAATCTTAAGAAAAGAAGTATGCACTTTCTGGGGCTCCAGCAGCACTATTCAGTAGAAAAGCCACACTCAAATAGAAATATGGGCCATTGAACCATGCATAAAAATCACTACAGGAGGCAAAGCCAAGGTGGTGGAGTAAAGGCAGTAACTTGCCTGAGTTCTTCCCCAAACCCCCCCCCCAAACTTTTTTTAAATGACTCTAAACAAATTCTAGAGCATCAAAACCCACAAAAAGATAGAGGAAACAAATTTCCAGCCCAAGATACCTTGGAAGGTTGGTAGGAAAGGTCTGCAGCACCAGGGGGAGAGAGAAGCACAGTCCAGTGAAGAGGAATGCAACCCAGCACAGGCCATGGCAGCACAAAACAGGACCCAGCAATCCCAGAGCAAGCTGTGGAAGTGACTGAATCAGCAGTGGCAGGGGCAATATCTGCTTATGTGGCTCTCACAAATGGTAAGGGTGTTGAACAACTGGTCAGAAGGAGATTTCAGGAGTCTTTTTGCTAGTACTGAGGCAGGACTCTGTTGTTTCATCCATACCCAGATCCAGGTCACAGTCCCAGGGTGAGGAAGGGGACTAGCATAACAGAGCTTGTGGCCACAGTGGAGGGGAACTCTCCTCATAGTTCTAGAGCAGAAAAAGAATACTTGTGGTTTCTCACAGACCAGATCACAGGACAGGAGAGGAGTAAACACCTCTTCTTAGATCATACCACCTTAGAAGAACTTACAGGTTCTAGAAGCATTTTTGAAAACTGCTGCACAAAACACCTTGGGACAGTGCACTATCTACCCTGGAAGTAGAGCCCTACTTTAACAAACAGTTAAAAGTTAAGTAATAAGCTGGGAAAATGAGTAAAATGGGAAAAAAAAACCTTCCACCTATAGAAAGTTACTATGGTGACAAGGAAGATTAAAACACACACTCAGAAGAAGACAACAAAGTCAAAGTTCCCATATCCAAGAAAAACATAAATTGGTTTTGGCCATGAAAGAGCTCAAAAAATATTTTGAAAATCAAGTGAGAGAAGTAGAGGAAAAAATGGGAAGAGAAATGGGCAAATCATGAAAAATGAGTCAATAGCTTGGTAAAGGAGACACACAAAAAAATACTGAAGAAAATAATACCTCAAAAACCAGACTAGGTCAAATGGTAAAAGATGTCCAAAAAGTCAATAAGGCGAAGAATGCTTTAAAAAGTAGAATTGGCTACACGGAAAAGGTGATCCAAAGGCTTAAGGAAGAAAATAATTTCTATTTTGTGTGTGTGTGTGTGTGTGTGTGTCTTTTTGGAGGGGGTAAGTATTAAGTGTCTGAGGTTGTATTTGAACTCAGGTCCTCTTGACTCCAGGGCCGGTGCTCTATTCACTGCTCCACCTAGCTATTCCAAGAAAATAATTTCTTAAAAATTAAAATGGAACAAATAGAAGCTAGTGATTTTATGAGAAATCAAGAAAGAATATAACAAAACCAAAGGAATGAAAAAAAAAGGAAGACAATGTGAAATATCTCATTGGAAAATCAATTAACCTGGAAAATACATCCACAAGAGACAACTTAAAAATTATTGGACTACCTGAAAGCCATTATCAAAAAAAGAGGCTAGATATGAACTTTCAAGAAATTATCAAGGAAAATTGCTGGTATTCTAGAACCAGAGGGTAAAAGAGAAATTGAAAGAATCCATCACCTCCTAAGAGATTCCAAAAATGAAAGCTTCCAAGGAATATTAGAGCCAAATTCCAGAATTCCCACATCAAGCAGAAAATATTGCAAGCAGCCAGAAAGAATTCAAGTACAGTAGAGCCACAGTCAGGATAATACAAGATTTAGTTGATTCTACGTTAAAGGATCAAAGGACTTTGACTATGATATCCTGAAGGGCAAAAGAGCTAGGATTACAAGCAAGAATCATTTAACCAGCAAAACAGTATGATCCTTCAGGGACAAAAATGGACATACAACAAGGTAGAGGACTTTCAGGCATTCTTGATGAAAAGACCAGAGCTGAATAGAAAATTTTACTTTCAAATATAAAACTCAAGAGAAGCATAAGAAGGTAAAGAGGAAAGGGAAATCATAAGGGACCTAATAATGTTAAACTATTTACATTTCTACATGGGAAGATGATATTTGTAACTCATAAGACCTTTCTCATTATTAGAGTAGCAATATATATAGACAGAGGGCACAGGTGTGAGTTGAATATGAATGGACCATATCTAAAAAATAAAATTAATGGGTGTGAGTGTATGTACTGGGAGAAAGAGAAAGGGAGAGGTAGAATGGGGTAAATTATCTCTTATAAGAGAGGCAAGGAAAAGCTTTTACGGTGGAGAAAAAGAGGGAGGAGAGGAGGAGCGAGTGAACCTTACTCTCATCAAAATTGACTCAAAAAGGGAATTACATACACACTCAATCGGGTATGGAAATTTCTTACACTAAAGGAAAGTAGGAGGGGAAGGGGATAAAAGAGAAGGGATGTATGTGATAGAGAGGGCAGATTGTGGGGTTGGAGGGGTAGTCAGAAGCAAAACACTTTTGAGAAGGGACTGGGTGAAACGAGAAAGAGAATAGAATAAACAAATGAGTAGGGGTGGGGTGGAGCGAAACACAGTTAATAATAGTAATTGTTTAAAAAAATGAAGCCTCTGATAAAGGCCCAATTTCTCAAACAGAGAACTCAGTCAAATTTGTGAAAATAAGAGCCATTCCCTGACTGATAAATGATCAAAAGATATGATTAGTTTCTGGGTGATTTGCCATATGAAAATATACTCTAATTCACTACTAGTTGGAGAAATGCAAATTAAAACAATTCTGAGGTACTACCTCATATCTATTAGATTGAGTAATAGGACAGAAAAGGTAAATGACAAATGTTGAAGGGGATGTGGGAAAAATGAGACATTAATGTATTGTTGGTGGAGTTGTGAACTGATTCAACCGATTTGTAATTATGGAACTATGTGCAATTTGGAACTATACCCAAACGTGCTATAAAACCATGCAGACCCTTTGAACCAGCAATAATACTACTAGGTCTGTATCTTAAAAGAAATTTTAAAAAGGAAAAGCACTTATCTGTACAAAAATATCTATAGTAGGTTATTTCTGGGGACAAGGAATTAGAAACTGAGGGGATGCCCATCATGGTTATTGGTGATGTTAAGATCTTTCTTGTATAGTTATTTTGTGTATTCTTGTCACTTCTTCTTAATCTCTTTTGTTTCTGTTAAGTCTCTACCATTTTTTCTTTTATTATACCCTTTTTTGCATGGAATTTTTTCTTGATATCTTTAATTGTCTTATGAGATTTCTTGTCTTTCCCATTCTATTGTTTTCCTATTTATTTGCATTGCTAATTTAGGAAATCTTATTTTTCCCTGCTATTCTTTGTAATTTTGCATTCAATTATGTCTATTTTCCTTTTTCTCCTTCCTTTTCCTTCTTTGCTCAGCTATTTGTAAAGCCTCATCAGACAGCCATTTTGCTTTCTTGCTCTTTTTCTTTGTAATTTTTTTTTTGGTTGCCTCCTGTACAATACTGAAACCTCTGTCCACAGTTCTTCAGGGAACTCTACCAGATCTAATCCCTCAAATCAATTCATCACCTCTATATTCATAAGGGATATTATTTAGATCATCCTTATATAGTCTGATGGTTTCTTCTACTTTCTTCAATTGAAGTCTGAATTTTGCAATGAGAAACTCATGATTTGAGCCATAGTCAGCTCCAGATCTTGTTTTAATATAGATATATAATATTATATAGTATATATTAAAATGTGATATTAACATATAGTACATAATACATACTATATACTATATATACCACACATTAATATAATATAGTATAGAGCTTCTCACTTTTGACTTCAAAGTACATAATTAATCTGTTTTCTCTTTCGATCATCTGGTGATGTCCATGTGTAGAGTCATCTTTTGGGTTGCTGAAAACGTGTTTGCTATGACCAGGGCATTACCTTAAAAACTTTATTAATAGTCTCTCTCCATTTTATATTGCAATGCCAAACTTGCCTGTTATTCCAATTATCTTTTTATTTTCTACTTTAGCATTCCAATCCTCTAAGTTAAATGTAAAGTCTTTTTTGGTGTTATTTCTAGGAAATGTTGCAGATCTTTATATATCAACTTTGGCATCTTCAGCATTAGCAGATAGAACATAGACTTATATTACTATGATGTTGAACAGTTTGCCTTGGACTTGAACAGATATCATTCTGTCATTTTTTAAGATTATACCCTAGTTCAGCTTTTCTCACCCTTTTATTAACTATGAGGGTAACTGCATTTCTTCTAAGGAATACTTGCCCATAGTAGTACATATAATGATCACTTGAATTAAATTTCTGCATCCCTGTCCTTTGACACACAAGATATTGATTTGCCATTTTCTTTTCCAGTGGGTCACTTTTTGTCATAACTTTCCATGATGAAAAGTCCATCTTAGCTAACCATGCACAACAAAGCTCATAGTTTCACTGAGCTACACAAGTCCGTCTACCACAAGACAGTAATCCAGGAGGGGGAAGTTTGGTGAAACAACTGCAAAGTCTCTTGAGTAAAATAACTTAAAGGTTTTAGTGGAATAAAGGTTTTGTATGAAAGAATAGTTTGACATGAGACTCAAATTAGCTAATGAAATTTTAGCTTTTATTAATAGAATCATGAGGCAGTATGATGTAAAGTAGGGGTAGCCAACATGCAGTCTGTGGGTCACATGCAACCCAAAGCATTCTCTCAAGTATAGCCTAAACTAGATTTAAAATATAACTGGGAAATATTTAATAAACAGAATTAATAAAATATGTAAAATATTAATGTGGTTTTCTTAGCATGTGGGCTGTAATGATCTTTTTTTAAACTATTCTTGCTCCCATTTTATTTTGTTTTAAAATTAATTTGTTTTTCCCCAGTTACATGATAAAACTATTTTTACCATTCATTTATTTATAAAATATTGAGCTACAAATTCTTTCCCTTGTTCCTTCCCCTCCCTCCCTTCATTGAGAAGGCAAGCAGTTCAATATAGGTTATATATGTGTAGTTGTGAAAACCATATCCATAATAGTCATGTTGTAGAAGAAAACATAGACCAGAAAAAAACTCAATAAAAACAAAGAAGGTAAAAAGAAAGTATTCTTCAATCTATATTCAGACACCATCAGTTCTTTCTCTGGGTATGGATAGCATTTTTCACTGTAAGTCCTCCAGAGTGGTCTTGAATCACTGTGTTGCTGAGAATAGCTAAGTCATTCACAGCAGATCATCTTACAATATTGCTGTTACTCTGTACACAGTACATTTCACTTTGCATCAGTCTATGCAAGTCTTTTCAGGCTTTTCTGATAGCATCATGCTAATCATTTCTTATAGTACAATAGTATTCCATCTTAATCACATACATTTATCTCCTGAGGAACCTGTATTTGGGCCAAGAAACAACAGTTGGAAATGAACATGGAATACTAATTCATTTAAGATTGGAAGGAGTACAACAAGGCTGTATATTGTTGCTTTATTTATTTAATTTACACGTAGAGTACAACTTGCAAAATGCCAGACAAATCAAATCAAGTCAAAAGTCAGAATTTAGGTTTGCAGGTTGAAATATCAGCACTCTCAGATATGCAGATGATGCCACTCTGATGACAGAAAGTGAAGAATTAAGAAGTCTCTTGATAACAAAAGAGGATGGTATAAAAGGGGGCTTGAAAAGCTTAACATCAAAAAAAATCCCCCAACCCTTAAGAACTTAGCAACTAGTTCCATCATTTCCTGGCAAATACACAGAGAAGAAATGGAAGCAGTGTTAGATTTTATATTCTTGAGCTCAAAGATCTCTGCAGACAGCAACAGTAGCCATGAAATGAAAAAAGTATTGCTCCTTGGAAGAAAAGCTTTAAGAAATTAGGACAGCATACTAAAAAGCAAAGACATCATCTTGCCAATGAAGGTTTATATAGTCAAAGCTATGGTTTTCCCAGTAGCAATGTATTGTATGACTGTGGGAGTTGGACTATAAGGAAAACTGAGTGGCAGAATTTATGCTTTCAATCATGGTGTTGAATGGAGACTTTTGAGAGTCCCTTGAACAGCAAGGAGATCAAATCAGTCAATGGTAGGTAAATTACTGAGGCTAAAGCTTAAATACTTGGGCCACATAAGACTCACTGAAAAAGACCCTGACGTTGGGAAAGATGGAAGGCAAAAGGAAAAGGGAACAGCAGAGGATGAGAGGGGTATATAGTGTCATGGAAACAGTGAACATGAACTTGGACGGACTTCAAGGGGATAGTGGAGGATAGAAAGATTTGGCATGCTATGGTCCATAGGGTCACAAAGAGTCAGACAAAACTGAATGACTGAACAAGAACAAAAAAGCCATATTTCACCTGCCCTCTCCCTAATCGGGTGAGTTATTTATTTATTTATTTTGTTACATTTTAAGTTTTGAACTCTCTCCTTCCCTCTTCCCCCACCCCGCATAAGAGGCAGCCACCATTTGCCACAAATATGTATGTATGTATGTATACACACATTTATGTAGAAACATAGTAAGCATACTTCTATCTATTGGTTCTCTCTCTGGAGGTGGATAGCATCTTCCTTTGTAGTTGATATGAGTATTTATAATACTCACAATAACTTGGCTGTTCACAGTTGTTCTTTGAACAATACTGCTGTTAACTGCATATAACATTCTCTTGGTTCCACTCACTTCACTCTTAATTATTTCATGCAAGTCTTTCCATGTTTTTTTCTAAAATTAATCATCTCGGCCAGAAGCGCAGGGAAGGGGAGCCGCTGCGGTTTCCTGCTTCAACGGTACTTGAACGGAACCCGCTGCTTGATTCCTGGCCGAAGCCGCCCTTAGTCACCTCTCCACCTTCACCTCCACTAACCAACACTTCTTCCGTCCTACCGCCGAGCAGCAGCCGCCCACTCAGCAGTCCCTGATCGTCGCCGCCGCCGCCGCCGCCATTGACCACCTCGTCCCCTGTTCAGGTGAGGCAGAACTACCACCAGGACTCGGAGGCCACCATCAACTGGCAGATCAACCTGGAGCTCTACGCCTCCTATGTCCACCTGTCCATGTCCTACTGCTTAGACCGGGACGACCAGGCGCTCAAGAACTTCGCCAAGTACTTCCTGCACCAGTCTCAGGAAGAGCGCGAGCACGCCGAGAAGATGATAAAGCTGCAGAACCAGCGCGGCGGCCGCATCTTCCTGCAGGACGTCAAGAAACCCGACCGCGACGATTGGGAGAGGGCTGAACGCAATGGAGTGTGCTCTGCACCTGTTAAAAAATGTCAAGTCGTTACTGGAATTGCACAAGCTGGCAACTGACAAGAAAGACCTCCACTTATGTGATTTCATCGAAACCCACTACCTGGACGAACAGGTCAAGTCCATCAAACAGCTGTGTATGATGTGGTAATTCTCAAAAGGGAAATTGTGTAGTAAAAAGTGAATAGAGCAATTATCTCTCACAAATGAGGCGCGAGAGGAAGAACCGATACAGAGGAATGAGGTGAGGGTGGAGGGCTGGTAATGCTAAAATCCTACTTTCATCTGGGTTAAAGAGGGAAGAACATACACATTTAGAAGGGTATGAAAGTTTTCTAACCTAATAAAGAAATAAGAGGGGGAGGGAACAGGCTAAAGTGGAGCTTTAGAAGGGTGTGTAAATTAAGATTTAGGAGGGTGCAGGGAGAAGAAAAGGGAGGGAATCTTAGAGGAGTAGGTAGAATAAGGAAAAGGAGGGTTAGGGGAGAAGATAAGAGAGATTCTTTATTTAACGAACAGTTTTTATTGAAGATTTTCATCTTTGAATACAAAAAAGAAAACACTGATGTACAGTGACTCTCAGTGGTTTATCACAAAGACACAGTCCTTTCTCCTTTTGATCTAGATTTTCCTTTTCCTATTTGTATATAATTTAAAATCAGCCTAGCCTCATAATTTATACAGCATGTTCTTTGGCTTGTGGGATTCCAATTTTGTTGTCAAGTAGAAATAGCGTTTCCTTTTTACCTACTGTAGTATGAGTTTGCAGTGAAACTATGAATCCAGGATTATTAAAACACATGTTTTAGAAGTTGCTTGTATAGTGTATTAGGCATTTAATGGACAGAATTAAACACACTATCTCAGTTCCTGAAAATTTAGGATATTCCCTCCTGCCCAAAATTTCTCTGAGATACTATGATGTCTTGCACTAACAGTAAAGGGGATGATGGGACTAGAGTGTATATGATGTATTTGCTAGTGTGGTAAAGGAGAAACTAGCCTACTTGAATATTAGTGAAAAGTGTATCTTTGAGTCAGGAGAGCCAAAAAAGGCTATCAGGAGAACAACTGAAACATAAAAGGTCTGATTTTAAATATACCCATCACTTAAATACAAAACAAAATAAAGCTCACAGAGATTTACAAGTCTGAGGCTAGTATCTGATTGTCACAGTAATTTTAAGAACTTCCAAGAAAGCTAACAGGTACTGCAATGTCTCTATTCTGTAGCCTTCTCTGTGTATACAGCTACATTATTTCCATTAAAAATGTTAATTTTTTAAAAATTAAATTGGTTTATTTACTTTTAGTTTACAACATTCAGTTCCACAGTCCCTTGAGTTTTAAATTTTGTTTCCCTCCCCCTCCTCCCCCACCATCGTGGCAGCATGCACTCAAATATAGGATCTACAAATATTTTCACATTAATCATTAGTCAGGTTGTAAAGAAAGATTATAACTGATGGAATGATCAGTGGGAAAGAGGAAACAAAACAAAACAAGAAAAAGAAACACAGCAAGTAGTTTGCTTCAATCTGCTTTCAGACTCCCCATCTCTTTCTCTGGATGTGGATATCTCTTTCAATCATGAGTCTTTTTGGAGTTGTCTTATAACCTTACATAGCTGAGAGGAGAGTCTATTGAAGTTAGTTGTCACACAATCATTGTGTCTGTGATTGTGCACAGATTTCTCCTGCTTCTGCTCTTCTCGCTCAGAATCAGTTTATATGTCTCTCCAGATTATTATGAAGTCCATCTGCTCCTCATTTCTTATAGCACAGTAGTATTCCATTACATTTATATACCACAACATGTTCAGCTATTCCCCAATTGATGGGCATCCCCTTGATTTCCAATTCTTTGCCACCACAAAAAGAGCTGCTATAAATATTTTTGTACATACAGGTCCTCCTCCCACTTCTCTGATCTCTTTGGGATATAACCCTAGAAGTGGTATTGCTGGGTCAAAGGGTATTCACTTATTTATAGTCCTTTGGTCATAGTTCCAGATTGCTCTCCAGAATGGCTGGATCAGTTCACAACTCCACCAACAAAGCATTAGTGTTCCAATTTTTCCACATCCTCTCCAGCATTTATCATTTTCCTGTTTTGTCATCTTAGCCAATCTGGCTGGTGAGATGTGGTACCTCAGAGTTGTTTTGATTTGCATTTCTCTAATCACTAGTGATTTAGAACATTTGTTCATATGCTTATAGATATCATTAATTTCATCTTCTGAGAACTACCTGTTCATATCCTTTGACCTATTATCAATTGGGGAGTGGCTTGTATTCTTATAGATTTAACTCAATTCTTTGTATATTTTAGAAATGAGGCCTTTATCAAAGATATTGGTTGTAAAAATTTTTTCCCGATTTTCCACTTCCCTCTTAATCTTGGTTACATTGGCTTTATTTGTACAGAAGCTTTAAATATGATGTAATAAAAATTATCCATTTTGCATTTTACAATGCTCTCTAACTCTTGTTTCATCATGAAGTCCTTCCCTCTCCATAGATCTGACAGGTAAACTATCCCTTGCTCTCCCGGATTGCTTACAGTATCAGCCTTTATACCTAGATCGTGTACCCATTTTGAATTTATTTTGGTGTATGGTGTTAGATATTGGTCTGTGCCCAATTTCTGCCATATTATATTCCAGTTTTCCCAGCAGTTTTTGTCAAATAATACATTCTTTTAAAAAAATACTGGGGTCTTTGGGTTTGTCAAACAGTAGATGACTATAGTCGTTGATTGCTGAGTCTCATGTACCCAATTTATTCCATTGGTCCACTACTCTATTCCTCATCCAGTACCAAGTAGTTTTGATGACTGCCACTTTATAATACAGATTAAAATCTCGTATGGCTAGGCACCTTCCCTAGAATTTCTTTTCATTAATTCCCTTTATATTCTGGAACTTTTGTTCTTCCAAATAAATTTTGCTACTCTTTTTTTCTAGCTTTACAAAGTATTTTTTTTTTTTGGTAGATTGATTGGTATGGCACTAAATATGTAATTTAATTTAGGTAAAATTGTCATTTTTATTATATTAGCCTTGAGCAATTGGTGTTTTTCCAATTAGTTAGATCTGACTTTATTTGTATGAAAAGTGTTTTGTAATTGTGTTCATATAAGTCCTGGGTTTGTTTTGGCAGGTAGATTCCCAAATATTTTACAATGTCTACAGTAACTTTAAATGGGATTTCTCTTTCTATCTCTTCCTGTTAGATTTCGTTAGAGATATATAGGAATGCAAAGGACTTATGTGGGCTTATTTTATATCCTGCAACTTTGCCAAATGTGTTTTTTATCTCAAGTAGTTTTTTTTACTTGATTCTTTAGGATTCTCTAAGTACATCATCATATCATCTACAAAGATTGATAGCTTGGTCTCTTCTTTGCCTAATTTGATTCCTTCAATTTCTTTTTCTTCTCTTATTGCTACTGCTAACATTTCTAGTACCAAATTGAATAAGAGGGGTGATAGTGGACATCTTTGTTTCACCCCTGATCTTATTGGAAATGCTTATAGCTTATCCCCATTACATATAATACTTGCTGATGGATTTAGATAGATGCTATTTATTGTTTTAAGGAAGACTCCATTTATTCCTGTACTTTTAATTGTTTTTAATAGGAATAGATGTTATATTTTGTCAAAAGCCTTTTCTGCATCTATTGAGATAATCATATGGTTTCTGCTAGTTTTGTTGTTGATGTGATCAATTATATTGATAGGTTTTCTGATACTGAACTACCCTTGCATTCCTGGAATAAATCCTACCTGATCAAAGTGTATTATTCTTGTAATGAATTGCTATAGTCATTTTGCTAATATTTTATTTAGAATTTTTGCATCTATATTCATAAGGGAAATTGCTCTGTAATTCTTTCTCTGTTTTGTCTCTTCCTGATTGAGGTATAAGTACATATTTGTATCATAAAAGGAATTTGGTAGGACTCCTCCAATTTTCCCAAATAGTTTGTAAAGTATTGGAGTCAATTGTTCTTTAAATGTTTGGTAGAATTTATTAATAAAGCCATCTGGCCCTGGAGATCTTTTCCTAGGGAGTTCATTGATGGCTTGTTCAATTTCTTTTTCTGAGATGGGGTTATTTAAGTAGTTTACTTCTTCAGCTAATCTGGGCGACTTATATTTTTGTAAACATTCATCCATTTCACTAAGATTGTCAAATTTATGTGCATACAGTTGGGCAAAATAACTCCTAATTATTGTTTTATATTTCCTCTTCATTGGAGGTAGATTCACCCTTTTCATTTTTGATACTCATAATTTGGTTTTCTTCTTTTTTATCATATTGACTAAGGTTCTATCAATTTTATTGGTTTTTATGTAAAAAAGCAGCTCTTAGTTTTATTTATTAATTCAATAGTTTTCTTAATTTCAATTTTAATAATCTCTCCTTTGGTTTTCATTACTTCTAATTTAGTATTTAATTGGGAATTTTCAATTTGTTCTTTTTCTAGCTTTTTCAGTTGCATGCCCAATGTATTGACCTCCATTTTCTCTACTTTATTTATGTATGCATTCAGGGATATAAAACTTCCCCTAATAACTGCTTTTGCTGTATCCCACAAGTTTTGTTATGTTGTCTCATTATTGTCATTCTCTTGAATAGTTACTTATTGTTTCTATAATTTCTTGTTTGACCCACTCATTCTTTAGGATTAAGTTATTTAGTTTACAATTAGTTTTTAGTCTATCTTTCCATGGCCCTTTATTACATATAATTTTTATTGCATCATGATCTGAGAATGATGTATTTAATATTTCTGCCTTTCTGCACTGAATTGTGAGGTTTTTATGCCCTAGTACATGGTCAATTTTTGTATATGTGCCATGTACCACTGAGAAGAAGGTATATTCCTTTTTATCCCCATTCAATTTTCCTCAGAGGTCTACCATATCTATCTTCTCTAAGATTCTATTTACCTCCTTAACTTCTTTCTTGTTTATTTTGAGATTAGATTTATCAAGCTCAGAGAGGGGGAGATTGAAGTCCCCCAGTAGAATAGTTTTGCTGTCTATTTCTTCCTCTAACATCCTTAACTTTTTAAGGAATTTGGATGCTGTACCACTTAGTGCATAAATGATAAATAATGATATTGCTTCATTCTCGGTGGTGCCTTTTAGCAGGATATTATTTCCTTCCTTATCTCTTTTAATTAGATCTATTTTTGCTTTTGCTTTTTCTGAGATAAGGATTGCTACCCCTGCTTTTTTTTACTTTAGCTGAGGCATGATATATTTTACTCTAGCCTTTTACCTTTACCCTGTCTGTATCCCCCTGTTTCAGATGTGTTTCTTGTAAACAGCATATTGTAGGATTATGGTTTTTAATCCATTCTGCTATCTTCCTCTGTTTTATGAGAGTTCATCCCATTCACATACACAGTTATGTTTACTATCTATATCTTTCCCTCTATCTTATTCCCTCCCCTGTTTATGCTTTTATTTTCCCCCTTCTCCCTTCCCCTCCTTAAGCATTTTTCTTTTGACTGCCACCTTTGTCAGTATATCCTTTTCAGCCCCCCTCCCTTTTCCTACCCTTCCTCCTTACTGCTTCTTCCCTCCCTTCTAACCCTCCCCTGTTTCTTAGTCCTTATCCCCCTCCTATTGCCTGTAGGGTATGATAGATTTTTATACTTAATGTAGTATGTTATTTCTTCCTTGAACCAAGATTGATGAGAATAGATCTCATACAATGCTCCTCTCCCTCCCCTCTTTCCCTCTATTATGATAAGTCTTATGTCTCTTCTTGATAGAGTACTATACTTAACTGATTATGTTATTCCCTCCTTGCACCAGAACCAATGAGGGAAAAGCTCATACAATGTTCATCTCCCTCCCTTCTTTCCCTCTACTATAATGTTTTTATTCATCTTTGTGTGGCATAAATTACCCTTTTCTGCTTCATTCTTTCCTCTTCTTCCAATGCAGTCCCTTTGCAGCCCTTAATAAGGTTTTTTTTATCATCATTTTGTGTGATTTATACCCACACCCTCTATTTATCTATATCCCTTTTAGATGTCACCATAGGTATATAATTCTCCACATTAACAGGTATCAGCTTCCCATATAGGGATATAAACAGTTTGCTCTTATTAAATAACAAGTTGTGTGTGTGTGTGTGTTTTCCCTATTTACCTTTCTATGTCTCTCTCGAGTCTTGTAATTGGAGGTTGAATTTTCCACTGAGCTCTGTCTTTTTCATCAGGAAGGTCTGGAAGTACATTATATCACTGAATGACCATTTCTTTGCCTGGAAGATTATGCTCACTTTCGCTGGATAGGTGATCCTTGGTTGTAGCCTGAGCTCTTTTGCCTTGCAAAAAATCATATTCCATTTCCTCTGATCTTTCACTGTGGAAGCTGAGAGATCTTGTGAGATCCTCACTGTGGTTCCACAATATTTGAATTATTTCTTTCTGGCTGCTTGTAGTATTTTCTCCTTTACCTGATAGTTCTGGAATTTGACCACAACATTTAGTGGACTTTTCAATTTGGAATCTCTTTCAGAAGGTGTTCAGTGGATTCTCTCAATTTCTATTTTACCTGTTGGTTCTAGAATCTCAGGGCAGTTTTCCTTGATGTTGGAAGATATTGTCCTGGCTCATTTTTCCATCATGATTTTCTGGTAGACCAATAATTCTCAGATTATCTCTCCTGGATCTGTTTTCCAGGTCAGTTATTTTTCCATTGAGATATTTTACCTCTTTTTCTAATTTTTCATTCTTGAGATTTTGTTTGACTGATTCGTGGTGCCTCATAGAGTCATTAGCTTCAATTTAGTTAATTCTAATTTTTAGCAAATTGTTTTCCTCAGTTAATTTTTTAAGCTCCTTTTCCATACATTCAGATTTCATTTTTAGTTCACACATTTTTCTTTTCAAGGACCTGTTTTCTTCATTGTAATATTTTTCTAATTTTGCAATTTTGATTTTAAAAGAATTGTTCACTTTATCTTCTACCTCTCTAATTTGGCTTTCAAAGTTCTTTTTGAGCTCATCTAAGAATGTTTTCTGTGCTTGAGACCAGTTCATATTCCCTGTTGAGGCTTTAGCTGTGGGTGTGGAGTCAATACTGTCTTCTTATGAATTTGGTTCCTCCCTCTCACAATAATAGAGTTCTAGAGCCTTTGTCTTTGCAAAATTTTGCCCATTTTGAGGCAAGACCTTAGCCTTGCCCTTGCTCTAGGGTTCCCAAGCCTTTACTGTTTAAAATTTTGCTCTGGAGCAATAGTTACTGTGTTTTCAGGGTCAGAGTGGGGGATTGGAGCAGCTGGGGTTTGCTCTGGTCCCTGGAAGTTCAGATAGGGGCTTTTTAAAATTTCTAGGCTGTGGGTTGGTTGTCCTAGGAGAAACTGGTGCCACTTCCATGGGCCCTGCATCCATCTCTTACCCAGCTCTGTCAGATCCCAGCCTTGCAGTGATAGGCCTGGTAATGGCCCTTGCGATTGGAGGATCAACTTGCTGCCACGTTGACCAGGCCTTGTCTGGGCCTCTGCTCACTGCCCCCACCAAAAATGTTAATTTTTAAAATTTAAATTTAAACCAAATTCTTGCTATATTTCAGATTTTCACATAAGATATTACTAAGATCATGACTAGGAATAATCTTTGTGAGTTAGCATATTCCTATCTAGTAGCAACTCACCAATACTGACAAATTCAATGACATTAAATTAGTGTCTCTTTGCCACCCAAAAAAGAGCTATTATAAATATTTTCGGATCAATAGGTCCTTTTCTCTTTTCTTTGATTTCTTTGGGATACAGATCTAGTAGTGGTATTGCTGGATCAAAGAATATGCATGGTTTTATAGCCCTTTGGGCATAGTTCCAAATTGTTCACCAGAATGGTGATCACATTAGTGTCCCAATTTTTTCACATCCTCTTCAACATTTATCATTTTCCTTTTTTTGTCATATTAGCCACTCTGAAATGTATGAGATGATACCTCAGTGTTGAGTGGGAGAAAAAGGTTAAGACTTCTCAGAACTTGATGACAAGCTGTCAGAAGCCCAGGCCTAAATTTCCATTCACTGAAAACTACCTGAGTTAGAAGAACATAAAACTTAGGATCATGGAAAACCCTGCTTCCCTGTCATGAGTTGAGGTTTTGTTAACTAAACATGTCCTTTTTGGGTATTTCCCTATTTCTTGTATCTGGGGTAGAGCTTAGTGTTAGATTGTGAGCCTGAGCTCCTGACCAGTGGGAGTAAAGGTCAGTGGTGGGGAGAGGTTTTCTTTGAATTAGGGTATATAACCAAGCTTTGCTTTCTGTCACTTGCCTCTCTCACCATACTGCTCCTAGTAGTGATGATGCCCCTTCTTGAGAGATAGAAATAAAGGAGTTTCTGTTTCCACCTTGAGAAACCTCTGAGTTTTATTTTATTTGGATAGGGGGTCTCTGTCCCACAGTTTTGAGAGCTTGGCCAGGATTAACCCTTTCATGAGTCAATCCCACAGAACCTTAGTGAGGACCAGGTGCCAACCAAGGTTTCTTGGGGATCCTTGGAACTGGTCTGAGATCTGACTCTGATCGGGTAAAGACCAGAAGACAGGAACTCAGAGAAGCAGAAACAACTAAGTAGGGTTGAAAATAGACTCTGATCATGCCTAAGAAATTAAGAGTTGTCTGGAAAAAGAGAGGAAAACAGTCATGTGAATTGTATGTGTACAGCCCAGAGGTAAGCAAAATCTTGTGAGTCCTTGGGTCATTAATTCGTAGGTCACTGACCTGGGAGGAGAAGGTGATAATTCCTCAACTAAAGCTATAATTTGGACCCTGAAGCCTTACTTGAAGGGACTATAAAGTCCTTGGGTCTTGGACCCTGGAGTTTGGCTGAGGAAAAATCAAGTGAGCACCCTGGTGACTGGAAGAAGGGGGAGACCCCTCTGGTTGATTCAGGCTTGGAGGAGTGAGACTCCTCAGCTAAATTATGGAAAAGGCACAGTCTAAGCCTGACACATCAGAGCAAAGGTTATATATACCATTGTTAAGGTTAAAGTTAGATATACTGGTGGACAGTTAGGAAATAAACTTCAAAATTGGGATGAATTACCTAAATATAGGGAAAAGGATAAGAAAAAGATGATAAAATTTTGCTTTGTGTGGGGTGGGATGTTACTCCGAGGAAACATCTTCTGGCCAAAGTCGGCTTTTCCGAAGATTGGGTAGGTCAAAAGTTGAATTTATATGTGAATTCTAAGGAGCCAT
Organism: Petaurus breviceps papuanus; assembly: GCF_028583685.1. Lineage (NCBI taxonomy): Eukaryota > Metazoa > Chordata > Mammalia > Diprotodontia > Petauridae > Petaurus > Petaurus breviceps. The sequence goes on along the minus strand of NW_027185764.1, from coordinate 58,793,642 downwards.
TTAATGCAGAAGAGAGATCCTATGCAGCCCTCTGGCTGCCTGGAGGTACAGCAACTGCTTTGGGAGGAGGAGGAGGAGTCTATAAACGATCAAGTGAAATTGGCTTGAATATTTGTTCTGTGTGTTTCTGTGTAAAGTGTCTGTCTTTGTGTAACTAACAGCTTCTGTGTGTTCAAGGACAGCAAGGGCTACCTTGTAATGCAGCTTTCTCTTTCTCTCCCCCTCCCTCTTCCATCAGGTCGATTGGAGAGAGAGAGAGAGAAAGAGAGAGATAAAGAAAAGGGAGGGAGAATTTTCCCCCTCATACCTTGAAGGAAAAAAAAAAACCTTTAACCTTTTCCTGCTTCACATAAAAGAGAAGCAGTCTCTCTCATACTCTAAATGCTGCTACATTAAAAAATCATATCAGAATGTAGCCAGAAGGTAATTAAATCTATCCTGGTAGTATTTTAAGTACAATGAGTTATTCTTAATTGAAATTTAAGATATGTCAGAATTTATTATGTTAGTTGAAACTAAGGGAACTTTTGCTAAGTAAATGAGAGACCTTAAATTTTCAGGCTTTGTATTAATGTGTATTAATTTGAAGGTTGATGGATGATATAACATTCATGTAGAGTTCCAAAAAGTAATAATTTTATATCAAAGGATAAAAGAAGAAAGATGTTGGGATAATGGGGCAGCCAGGTGGCACAGTGAGTAAGGGCACTGGCCCCAGAGTCAGGAAACCTGGGATCGAATCCGGGCTCAGATACTTAGCATCACACTCAGAAATAACTGGCCGTGTAAACTTGAGCAAGTTACTTAACTCCAATTGCTTTTAAAAAAAATGTTGGGATAAGTTGCTATAAAGGCTAATCTAGACTGGGAAAGTTAATATCTGGAAATCTTGTAATAACTAGAAATTAAGTTTGTTGTAATACTTTGAAAAATCTATTTGTGTTACTTAAGGACTACTTACAGTAGTTGAGTTTTAGTAAATTCAGATTCTGGAGGTTTCAAGATGAATCATTTAGGAGTTCCCCCTTAACCCCAGTGAAGGTGGTTTCATAGCCTGGATTTTAAATAGAGCCAAAGTTTTTTCTTTTTTCTGTTAACTCCTCTCATCCCAGATTAGATTAGGCAACACATAGCCACTATCATGGAGTGAAGGAGTCTGAGACTGAGGATCTTTCAGAGCATCTGAGTAGATTACACCGAAAAGTCATTGATAAGGTGAGAGGTGTCTGGAAGGGAGCATTCCCCCATCCCACTTCAAGGTATTGGGAATGTAAAATGAGAATAAGGGCTGGGATGGTACACAAATCTTGTAGTGTGGAACTTTTTGTAAGCCTCTCAGAAAAAGAGGGGCAGAAGGGAGGAAAAAATGTGGCTCTCTTGGTTTGTGAATTGCTTGGCATTTAATTCCCTCTAGTTTTTAAGGTGCAGGAAAGTAGCATGAAATTGCGATATGAATGGATTTGAAAGATCAGGAAAGAGAAATAAAGGTTTGAACAAGAATCTAGTGTCAGATGATTTAACCATATTGAGAGGGTTCAAGGAAGTTTTTTTTAAGTGAAAAGGCTGAAATTGGGTGGTTATTGAAACTGAATTTAAAGATGGGCATATATTATGGTTAAAAGATGTAGATTATTGTGATTTGTAATTATTACTAGAACCAAAGAAAGCAGTTAGAATATTAGCCCAGCATATTTTAAACTGACCTGATTATAATAGGAAATTACAAACTCCTTGTAATTCTTAGGAAAAATGTGAATGTGAATGGGGAACTGAAATATTAAGGATACATATAAGTTTGTGGATAATAGTTCCTTTTTGAGGACCAAGGGTATTAGAACTTAGAAATGTATAGTTATATGATCAAAAGGTACATATTGTTATTTGGCATTAAGAAATTGATTCTCTGTATATCCCCCACCTTACTGGACAGTAAACTAAGGTAAATAAAACCTTGGTTTGCTGTTTGGTGAAGGGATGGTGGTGGAATCCACATCCTAGGGATTTTATGAGACTAATATAATTGTAAAAGGTACTTGGCACCATGCTTGGTAATAAACAAAAATGCTATTTGAGTTTAAACTGTGTAAGCTGAAGTTAATTGCTTTATGTTTATTAACCTTATGTGAAGTTTTCCTGCCACTGGTTATGGGATGAATGATTTTCTGTGCAAAGCAATTTGGAAACATCTAAATTAAGGCCACCAGATTGGTAATTACTTGATTTTGGTTCCAAAGTTTAAATTTAGGTACATGATAATTGTTTATGATATTGTCACTGGTAAAGTTGTGTTATCTATGTTGTAATAGAAGCAGTTCTTTTATAGAGTCTAAATGCTGTTAAGTTAAGAATTATACTGTCAGAGGAACAGAAAAATGGTGAAGAGGGCATTCTGACCATGTGTTATAATATTTTGAAGTATTGTAATTTAGGAAATCATAAGCTTTCAATTTTGTTTTTGTTTAAAAGGAAGGTTCCATCAAGACTGTTTTACAATAATTTATGAAATATGTGAGATTGTTAACCAAGCTGTTTGGAATTATTACATAAATTAAGTATTTACAAAAGTATGCTTGTAAAAGGTAATGATTGATAAATATGTGAAGAAAAGACCAGTGAGACCTCCTTTTGTAAGTATGTCCATTATAGTTTTGTCAATTATGTGGGAAAAGATTTTATGATCAGATTGTGTACTAGTTAATAATATCAGGATAAACTGTTTTTGAAAAAGGGAAATATTCTTATGAAATGTTTTATAAGATCTTTTGTACGAGGCAATGGGGAATAGATTAGCAGACGAGAAAGCTAAGGAGGCTACCTTGTCCATAGAATCTATGAAGATGTATGTGTTGAATCCCCAAGCCCCTAAGACAAAAGCAATACTTGTGCTCACAGAAGCTGAAAAGAAAAATTTGATTAAATTTGGGAAGATTGAAAAACTGAGCAAGGCCATTGGTAACTGTTTGATGGGAGAGAAATGATTAATCCACAAATGATGAGGGGAATTTTGTCAATTTTTACATCAAGGGGTCTCATTGGGGAATGTAATCAATGTGTGTCCTAGCTTTAAAGAAATATGTATGTGTGTGTGTGTGTGTATACACACACATATAGTGGCTAAACAAATCTGTGAAGAGTGTTTTATCTGCAAGGAAGTAAACAACAGGGTATTAAGAAAGCAGTGTGAGTCTCCTGGCAGGAAGACTATAAGAGACAGATGCTTATATTTGGAGAGTGGTGTTTATGGGTTTCAGTGGAGTAATTTCAGAATTTTTGGGGGGAATTTTATGGGAAAGGATAAGAACAGACTGGGAGACACAAGATAGGAAAGACAAGGAAAATTTTATAATCCAGGATGGGGAAGCAATATCATCAGTCCTGGGAAAGGACAGCAGGGAGAGAAGTCTGTACATTAGTGCATTATATATTACCTGTAGTTAATTGTTTGTGTTATAATCAGATGATCTGATGAAACCGTGTGTTACTATTTTAATGTTAAAACCTAAAATTGTTAATGTGTATGGAAAAGGAGGGATTAGGTGCCCCTGGAAACAATCTGTGTGGGCAAGGTCATCAGCCCTGGGGAGGGAGCTTGTTTTAGTTATAAAGCTCCTAAACAATGAACTTGACTTGCTGAGAAATAGCAAGTCTACATACAAAAGATTAAAAAGGATCTCTAACAATTGCCTTTTATACCAGGACAAGTTTACAATTTGTGGAGGGAAAGTTGTTAATCTATGTGAATCCTGGTAAACCGGTATATTGCAATTCAATGAGAGTAAATTGATGTTAAGGTAAAAATGTTTTGGGACCATACTGCATGTGGATGCTTTGTCCAATCAGGTCCCTAGTTTTCATTTTTATGACAAATCAATGGAAAGTTAGGCATAAGGCAAATGTATGAAATTTTGCTGTTTTAAGGATATTCTTCCTGAATGTTGTGAGAATAATTAGATATGTAATTCATCAGTTTGTGAGGTTAGACATTAACCTCTTTGTTTTCTTTACTCTGGGATTTCAGTATAGAACAGTTATGTTAGTAATAGGGATCAGTGGGCTAAAAAGATAAATGAAGATTTAGTTAGAAATAGGGATTGTAGTGTGTGTTCAGATTAAGCACAGTCTCATAAAGATAGGGGTACTTGGGGAGTAGATGGAAATCTATTAGAGCAATAATTTATAATCCTGATGGGAGATTTGAATCTTATGAACAAGAATAAATATAGAAATGAAAACAGGCTATTTAAGGCTTACTTTAAAGGTGTTCCTTAACCAATGTGAGATTATAATCATATCATAAGCTCATTGTTGCAGCTTGTTTTTTAAGATTTGATGGGACTGTTAACTAATTTCTTTAAGTCTAACTCCATGCATGAATATTAAGAAAAGCTATCCAAGCCATCCAAGCCACTGATCCATGATGCCCGACCCTGTGAAGTACAGGTATGAAATGCAAGGGGAAGGTTAGGAGAACAACTGTTGCGCATGAACTGAGATAGGATTCTCCTGACTAGATTTGCCCGCTAGCATCTGGCAGACTTTAAGCTTGGCTCAATGTAGGTTTCAGCTTGGTGTACATTTTGCCTGAAATTGACATTCTGAAATATGGTTCCCTCATTACAGTTTTGTCCCTATTCTTGGTGGCAAGTTTCAATAATCAAAAGTTTTAAAAATATAACAACAAATCTATTAAATATTTGATTCTGGAACATCTTAAGTTACTACAAGATAAAACCATTAGGTTCAGGATTTAATATAGGTATTCCTGTACAAGTAAGGGTCCTCTAGTTCCTTGTAATAGTATGGGGACAATTAGGTCAAGGGTTTGTGTGAATATTGATTAGTTAATGTTAAAAGTAGGATAGCTTCTGGATTACTTAGTAAATATTTTAATTGTTAGCTTAATGTAAATCCCTTAGTGAAATCCCATCCTCCTGGTGGAGGAATTAATAATGGATTAATACAAAATATAAGAAATTGGTTTTAATGTGTGATCATGACAATTGATCAAGACTCCAGTTTTAATTTTTTAAGAATGGCAAGGGTTCAGGAGTGGTAATTTAAATTGGTTCCAAGGTAACTTTTGTAGGAAACCTGGGAAGCGATGCTGAGGATGGATGGATGGGAAGTGACTGGAGGACTTCCGTCAGATGGTACACTCCTGCCAGACAGCGGTATAAAAAGAGACTTTTGGACTATTGAAGGGACAGCTGTTTGTTATTGTTTTCCTTTGAATCTCTATATCTGTACTCATAAAGGAGACTGCCCCCTTGTATGTTGTCAATGCAACAATCATATTTAAAAGGAGAGTTGGGAACTAGAATTAAGAAAATTGGGAAGACTACAAAAGGGATGGTGTGAGAAGTCTTCAATCTGACAGAATAAAGAGGAGGGACCGAGTAGAAGAAAAAGGTGAAGACTTCTCAGAACTTGATGACAGGCTGTCAGAAGCCCAGGCCTAAGTTTCCATTTACTGAAAACTACCTGAGTTAGAATAACATAAAATGTAAGACTGGAAAACCCTGCTTCTCCATCATGAGTTGAGGTTTTGTTAACTAAGCATATCCTTTTGGGGTACTTCCCTATTTCTTGTATCTGGGGTAGATCTTAGTGTTAGATTGTGAGCCTGAGCTCCTGACCAATGGGAGCAAAGGTCAGTGGTGGGGAGGGGGTTTATTTATGTTAGGATATATAACCAAGCTTTGCTTTCTGTCACTTGCCTCTCCCACCAGAATGCTCCTGGTAGTGATGATGCCCCTTCACATGAGATTGTAATAAAGGAGTTTCTGTTTCCACCTTGAAAAACCTCTGAGTTACTTATTTTATTTGGGTAGGGGTCTCTGTCCCAAACAAAGTTGTTTTAATTTGCATTTCTTTAATCAATAGTGATTTAGAGCATTTCTTCATATGACTACAGATATGTTTTATTTCTTTATCTGAAAATTGGCTGTACATATCCTTTGACTATTTATCAATTGCTTTGTATTCCTATATATTTGACTTAGTTTGCTATTACTTAAGAAATAAGACCTTTATCAGAGACACTTACTATAAAGACTGTTTCCCAGCTTTCTGATTTCCTTTTAATCTTGGTTGCACTATACTTATTTTAGAAAAAATAAATTGAACAGGCCATAAATGAGCTTCCCAAGAAAAGCACCAAGACCAGATGAATTTACAAGTGAATTCTATCAAACATGTAAAGAACAAATAACTCCAATATTAAATTAATTATTTGGAATAACAGGTGAGGAAAGAACCATACCAAACTCTTTTATGAAACAAATATGATGTTGATACCTAAAGCATGAAGAGTAAAACAAAGAAAATTATAGACTAATTTCATAAAATCCAAAATAAATGCTAGCTAAAAGATTACAACAATATATTACAAAGATTTTGACCAAGCTGGATCTATACCAGGAATGCAGAGATGGTTTAACATAAGGATAAATATTAACCTAATTTATTATATCAATAATAAAAGTAACAAAAATCATATGATTATAGCAATAGTTGCAGAAAAAGCTTTTGATAAAGTACAATACTCATTTCTATTAAAAACATTTTTAAAGCATAGGCATAAATGAATTTTTCCTTAAATCGATAAAAAAATCAGCAAGCATTATTCATAATTTGTAGAAGCCTTGTTTCAAGTTTGAAACAAGGATGCCTACTATCACCAGTATTATTCATTATCATATTGAAAATCTTAGCGATAAAAATAAGAGAAGAAAAAAACAGAAGGAATCATAATGGACAATGAGTAAATAAAACTATCTATTTTTTGCAGATGATATACTTGGAAAGTCCCAAAGACTCACCTAAAAAGTTAGTTTAACAATTAATAATTTTAGCAAAGTAAGAGGATGTAAAGCAAACCCACATAAATCTTTAGCATTCCTATATATCACCAACAAAACCCTGCAGGAAAAGATAGTAAGAGATATCCCATTTGAAATAACACTAGACAGGGGTGGCTAGGTGGTGCAGTGAATAGAACACTGACCCTGGAATCAGGGGGACCTGAGTTCAAATTTGGCCTCAAACACTTAACATAAAACCTAGCCATGTGAGCTTGGGGAAGTCACTTAGCCCCAATTGCCCTCCAAAAAAAAGCAAAAACAGACCCCAAAAACCTGAGACTATACCTGCCAAAACAAACCCAGAAACTACATAACAAAAAAAAACAACAAACTTTTATATAAATAAAATCAGATTTAAATAGAAAAATATTAGTTATTCATGAACGGGCAGAGCTAATATAATAAAAATTACAATTTACTTAAATTAATCCATATATTTAATGCCATCCCAATTACATTACTAAAAAAATTTTACTGAGTGAGAAAAAATAACAATAAAATTCATTTGAAAGACCAAAAGTTCAAGAATATCAAAGGAACTAATGAAAAACAATATAAAGGAAGGAAGCTTATTAATACCAGATCTTAAACAATATTATAAGGCAATAATTATCAAAACTATCTGGTACTGACTAAGAAACAGAAAGGCAGATCAGTGGAACAGAGTAGACACACAATTTAGAGCAGCAAATAACTACAGTAACCTTGTATTTGACAAGTATAAAGACTTAGCTTTTAGGGATAAAAATTCATTATTTGTTAAAAAAAAATTTGTTGGGAAAGCTGGAAAGCAGTCTGGCAGAAATTGTGCATAGACCAATACCTTACACCATTTCTCAAGATACAGTTAAAATAGATATATGATCTAGACATAAAGACAGATATTACAAAAGTCAACAGTGTTAAAATAGCAAATTCTACATAAGTCAAAATGGATGCCCATAAAAACAGGATGCACAAAGATATTTAAAGATCATAGATCTTCCAGAAAAACATGACAAATTAAAAACCTGAATACCATAAAGAAAGAAATAATACAAGTCAATTCACTAGAATTTCTGAATACAAAAAACAAAGCAGTGATCAAGAGAATTCACATCACCAGAAAAAAACCGAGAACATTTTGAAGTAATCAACAAGATGGAGCACTAGATCTTTTTTTTTCTTATCCTGACTACCTCTCAAACCTCTCCAAAAAAGAAATTATGCACCAAATATAAAGCAACTCCAGTTGACTCCATGGTTGAAGATATGTGCAAGTGGAAAGAATGTTCAAAATAAATTTTAAAAAACATGAAATGGTTCATATATACCCTGAGCTAGCTCACTATTCCTCCCTCATTTCACACTGCTAGCAGCAATGCTGCAGCAGCCAACCCAAGGATCCTACATCTAGGTCAACAACAAAAGTTGTCTCAAAGAATATAATACAGCAGAAAAGCATACACTGAAAAAAAAATTACAATATAAATTGGAGGAAAATATAAACCTAACTACATAATCTTCAAATGTCAACTGATTAAACAACCAATTAAAATTAAAAAAAGAGGCACATTAGATAAAGAAAACTAAAATCTTTGGAATGATGCTTATAAGAAACTTTTTTTAAATTTAATGTTATTTTTTCCCCTCCAACTACATGTAAAAACAATTCCTTTTTAAAACAATTTTTGAGTTCCCAATTTTCTCATTCTCCTCTTCTCCCTCAGTAAGAAGACAAATAATTTGATATAGGTTATACATGTGCAGTCATGCAAAATATACTTCCATGTTATTCATGTTGTGAAAGATAACAGACCAAAATAAGCGAGAAAAATAAAGAAAGAGACTTCTGGAAACCAAGATGGTGGATTAAGTAATAAACCACTGCAATTCTCCCATATATACCTCCAAGCAACCATAAAATAGAAAAACAAAACATAAAAAACAAAACAAATTCTGGAACAGCAGAACCAGCAAAAAGAAGGGGCGTAATAATCTTTTAGCCCAAGAAACTTGAAGGATTGGCAAGAAAGGTCCATCTCACTCAAGTGAAAGTGGAATGCAGCCCAGGATGGGAAGCTTTGCAGCAAACTAGCAGCAAGCCCCACCTCAGCAAATCAGTGGGTGATCCTCAGGCCCAATGTGGTGGAGCAGGCAAATTCCAACACCAGGTCCCCCCACATGCCTTAGCATAGCCAGAGGAACCCACAGATTCCAACTCCAAGAAGCACCATGGGTTTCAGCATAGCTCTGGGTAAACAGCCAGGTCTCCATGTGCTTCAGCAGAGCCCAGGGTCTAAGCAAACAGGCAGACACAAGCACCAGTCCTCCACACATCATCATGGCCCTGGGCAAACAGGCAGCCTCAAGTGACCAGATCTCCATGTGCTTCAGCATAGCCTGAGGGAGCAGGCAAATGGTAGGGGTGCCTAAACAAACAGGCAGCCACCAGTCACCGGACCAGCCATGCTTCAGCATAGCCCAGGGAAAACAGGTAACCTCCAGAGGCCTGACTATACCTGCTTCAGTGAAGCCACTAAAAAACACAAAAATACTCAACCAAGCCTCAGCACATTCCAGCACCAGGTAAGCTGTCAGACCCCTAGGCCTCCAGGAGCACCAGCCATACCCCACCCCTACTCCACAGTGCAAAACCAGACACAAAGACCCCCTGTAGCACCAGGTAAAGAACCAGGGCCTGCAGCCTCTAGCACAAGAAGCCAGAGACAGTGCCCTTTCCACCCTGTGAGCAGAGCTCAAATTTAAAAGAAAGGGAAAAGTAAAAAAAAAAAAAATGAACAGAAAACAACAAAAAAAGAATCTCAGCATCAAAAATTATTATGGAGACAGGAAAGGCCAAGATACAAACTCAGACAACAATGTCAAAACATCTATGGGCAAAATTCCAAAGAAAAACGGGAGGTGGTCTCAAGCCCATTTGAAATATGTCATGGAAGAGATCAAAATAGAGCTTAAAAATCATATGAGAGAGAAGTGGAGCCAAGAAGGTGGAGTAAAGGCAGGGACTCAACTAACTCTTCCGCAAAACCCTCCAAACCCTTCTAAAAAAATGACTAAACAAATTCTAGAGCAACAGAACCCATAAAAAGATGGAAGTGAAACAAATTTCCAGCCCAGACAATTCAGAAGATCAGCAAGAAAGGTCTACCGTACCTGGGTGAGAGTGGAGTACAGCCTAGCACCAGCTGCACCAGCACAGCCCAGACCCTGGTAAACCAGGAGCAGGGCTTGGGAGTGACTGAATCAGCAGTGACAACAGCACTAGCTGCCTCCAGAGTTCGGCCCCCAGATGGCAAGAGAGTCAAACAACTGGTCAGAAGGAGAAGATAGTTGTTTTGCTAGCACTAAGACAAGACTCTATTGCTTTCTCCATACTCAGATGCAGGTCCCAGTCTACATGTAGATTTGCAACTTGAGGAAGATACCTAGTCTCCAGCCCTTCTGGAATGGGTCTTTCCAGGTCCTGTTGACTAGTTATGCTGCCATCAAGATTGCTGAGTAGATGACCTGGATACATCACACCCATGTGAAGCTGCTACAACTGACCTCAGCTCAGCAGACGAAGCAACCCCTGATCAGTTCCTGAACACAGTTAAACTAAAAAAGGAGTCCAACACCAAGCTATGGTCTTTGGCTGCTTCTTTGTTTGACTTGACTTGTTCAGTCATTTTTCAGTCATGTCCGACTCTTTGTGACCACTAGTGGGGTTTTCTTGACAAAGATATTGGAGTGGTATGCCACTTCCTTCTCCTGCTCATTTTGCAAATGAGGAAACTGAGGCAAACAGGGTTAAGTGACTTGCCCATGGTCACACAGCTAGTAAGTGTCTGAGGCCAGATTTGTACTCAGGAAGATTAGTCTTCCTCACTCCAGGCCCAGCACTCTATCCACTGTGACACTTAGCTGCCCTTTGAAGTGGTTGACCATTTCATTCTCCAGTGGATTAAGGCAAACAGAAATTAAGTGACTTACCCAGAGTCACAAATCTAGTAAGTGTCTGAGGCTGGATTTGAACTCAGGTTTTCTTGACTCAAGGCCCAGCATTCTATTCACTGAGACAACTTACTGTTTCTAAAAAAGTACCTGTTGTTGTTTAGTCAGTCAGTTGTGTGTGACTCTTCATAACTCCATGGACCAAAGCATGGCAATACTGTCCATGGGATTTTCTTGGTAAAGATACTGGAATGGTTTGTCATTGGATTAAGGCAAACAGAGGTTAAGTGACTTGACCTGATAATTAGCACTTAATCCCTCACTTGCTGTCTACTATGCATCTTCTGTTTGTGCTTCATGCCCTGTTTTGCACCCTGGGGGGTGGGAAAACAGGAGAGCCCAAACACTTATGAGTATTTGATCCAATGTGCTAACCATCCTTTTAACTGGATCAGCTGCTGGAAATGTAAATGTACCTCTTTGTCCTTGGGGGAAGGGATGTTACTGGTGATTATGGGGGCAGACATTCAGAACTTATGTGATTATTATTTTGTAATCAATAAGACAAACATATGAAACCTAATTGCACTGTACAAACTGGGCTGAAAGAGTGAGTCCTTCCATTTATTCATTTTTAATTGAAAAAAGATCACTAACCTTTTGCAATCTCATCCCCAACTTGAGCTTGTGATGTTGTCAGGCCTTCAGTTCTGTGTTATGAACAAAATAGACACAAGGTCAGGAAATGGTACAGTAAATGAGATGTAATTATATTCTATCCCTGAAGTGAAATGTGACCATTCAGGACAGAAAGGATCTTCTGAGATTTTTTTTAAGCCAGGAGGCCTGGCACACATGAGTGGATTTTTTAGGATAGCCCCACAGGGATTTTATTTCCTGTGTAACAAAAAAGCATATCACTGGCTTCCCTCAAATTGGACCAGCAGGTGTGGGTGCTTTTTGGCTTCTGGCCCACACTTTTGGAAAGCAAGTGTGCAGCCGTCCAAGTTTCTTTCACACTTCCCTCTTTAGCAAATGATGTTGAATGAGCCTTTTCCATCTTATTATCTATGTATGTCCCATACAGATGCAGTCTGGTACTCCTGAATAAAATGAACAGTTTTTTGATTGAGATCCATGCACTTAGGGCTGTGGCTTTACAAAATAGACAGGCCCTAGATTTCCTTCTGGAAAAGAGGGAAGGAGTATGCATTCTCATACGGTAGGTCAGTAGTGTTGCACCTGGGTTCCTGACAACTTTGATGATATTCATACTCATATGGACTGGGTTCAGAAGGCCTGGAACAAGGTCCAGGAGGATTGGAAGGACCTTGGTTGCCAAATAGCTAACTTCTTGACCCTCAAATCTCTCATAGCTAAAGTATCTGTGTATTTTCTCTTGTGTGACCTCACAGAGATTGTGTGTTTGTGTTTATAGTACCTTCCTTGGTACAAAGAACTAATTCCCAAATTACTGACTCCCAAATTGTAAGCAGCAGAGATTAAAATGATGCAGTAAAGCATAGAGTACTAATAGAGGTCTGATTGTAGTGCTGTACCATAAGTATGGTTAGTACCAAAGGAGTGATTGTGCAAAGTCAGTTACTTGTGCAGTCAGTCTGAGTGACTTCATTTTCCCCACTTTTTTTCCCACTTTTTTTTCCCAATTTATTAAATTATTTATTTTTAGTGTTCAACATTCACTTCCATAAATTTTAAATTTTCTCCCCATCACTCTGCCCAGCAAGACAGCTTGCGATCTGATACAGGCTCTACACATATGTTCCTATTAAACATTTTCATATTAGTCATGTTACATAGAAGAATATAAGGAATGGGAAAAACCATGAGAGAGAAAAAAACAACAAAATAAAACAAAACAAAAAAGAAGTGACCTCATTTTTAAACCTTGTTTTGACTTTGGCACATAGGCGGCCAGTCTGCAGGAGATGGTGGTCTGGAAATACTCTTGTGTATACACACTAATCCCATCCCACGATACTATAATGAAGGAGGAGAAAAAGCAGCAGTAACCCCATCTCCTCATGATTATGTGTACCAATCAACATACTTTTTTGTCCTTATATGTAAGTTGGTTGCTCCTATCTATAAAAAGCAGCAGTTTGAATCAGGCAGCAGTACCCCACTGCTTGCTGCCTTGGTGTGCTAAATAAAATACTTTTATCTTTCTTTTCCTGAGTTTGCCTCTTTGACCTGGGAGAGGCCTGAACCAACATTTCTTTTAACAACACAAAAAGAGACAAATAGAATTCAAATCTGGCCTCAGACATGTACTAGCTGTGTGATCCTAGGCAAGTCACTTAATCTCTGCCTCATTTTCCATATCTGTAAAATGAACTGGAGAAGAAAATAGCAAACCACTCCAGTATCTTTGCAAGAAAATCCCAAATGGGGTTTCACAGAGTCAGAGAGGGCTGAACAACAAAAACAGCAATAGGGCAACAAAGAAAAAGGAAAGTCGAATGAGTTCAGAGTATCATGTGAATTCCTTCTTCCTGCATCTTCCCCTCACCCCCACTCCCCATATCATGGAAGACTGGACCAATAATCTAGCTAGAAGCGGGAGAAACACTGAAAGAAAACATGATATTTTCAAGGAGCATAACTGGCCTTGTACTAGATAAGAACACTGGTTTGCTGTGGACTCAAGAAAGGACTTCCAGTAACTAGGAGATGTGAATTTATTCTTTGGCCACACATGCTCCTTTGGACACACAGATGTCTCACTATTACCGTATCATTTGTTCCAAGTCACCCCATGAAATATATGTGCATTTGTGAGAGAGTGTGCCCTGGATTTTTCAGGGGATTGGTTTTGTATCAACTGTATGGTTTATACCACCTTAAAAAGCTTCACTTTTTAAAAAGAATTTACCTTCTGAAGGACTGATTAATTCTAGTTGATAGTCAATGGAGAACACACTGAACCAGGCTAGTGAGTTAAAGTGCTAGAAATGTAGCCCCTCAGTTTCCCTAGTACATGAAAGCAACAGTAAGTAGCCTGCCATTCCAGTGGGAGGTGGGAAAGCAGAGAGTGCCCATGCCATCCATTTTCACTTTTAACCTGGCTCTTTCATCTACTTTCCCATTGCTATCCCAATAACAAGCAATGTAACTACCTCCAACCCTCTCACTCCCACCCCTAGCTGTTCATCTTCTTTTAAGGATTCTTCTCCCATTAGAATTAGTTTCTTGAGGTCAAGGGACCGCCTTGTTTTTTTGCTTGTATTTGTGTTCCTAGCACTCAGTACAGTGTCTGGCACATAGTTTTTAAACACATAGTGTTTAATAAATTATCTATCATCCATCCATCTATCATCACCATCACCATCTATCTGTCTGTCTGTCTGTCTGTCTGTCTCTCCATCATCAGATTACATTACATGTACCATATGCTCCTTCCCAACTGAACAGTGCACTATAATAAAGTACTAAAGGTTAAATCAGCCCTGGACATGGGCTCTGATTGGAAAAAAGCATCCTCTGTTGTTTGAGTAAGAAAGTGAAAAGAGGTAATTTTGTGATACCTAGTAAGTCATAGTCATAACTGTTCTAAAAATATAGTTGTCATAGCATTTTTAGGAATTTGCTTTCCTAGTATCCCTTCTTCTCTTCCCCTCCTCCAATTTTATAGATGAGAAAACCGAGGCCCAAAATAGCACTGCAGGGATTTGAACTCGGATCCGATGTTCTTTACACTGCATGGAGGTTAAAAGTATTCTGCTACAGTAGAGAGCTCAATATATGACTGTTGCTTGTATTATTTATTTACAATGGTCAATAGCTGTCATTCCAAATGTGATTCCCGTTTCCCAGCAGGAGTAACAAGAGCCACACACATTCCCAGGTCCATCTGTAAAAGGCTATTGGGATCCTAGTTCTGGCACTGGAAAAAGGGAAAAGCCCCTTACATAGCGGGTCTGGGGAGGAGGAGAAGGAACAGAGAGCTCTAGGCAAGAGCCATAGTCCCAAGCAGTCTTTTTGTGTCCTTTGTGCAAAAGAACAGGGAAGATGAGCCCTGCTGTACAGGTGGAAGTGGAGAAATCCAGTATAAAGCCTGGAAGAGGGGATTCAGCTCCATTATTTGGGAGATTCTTCGGCAAGGAGTGGGGCAGCCCGACACGCTGCGAAACTCTTTCCTGACCACCCACCCAGACCTCACAGCCGGAGCAAGTTGGGGTGGGGGAGGGGAGGGACGGAGGGAGGGAGGGTCAGAGCGAGAAGGTGGAGGAGAGAAGCAGCCAGCAGACTCCTCCTCTTCTTTCCCTCTGCTTGCTGGGGCCTGGGGCCCCCTCCTGGTGGCAAGAAACCGAGAGGAAAAGGAGGAGCAGTCGGTCGGTGTTGTTCCCTCAGACAGAGGAAGCGACAGAGAGCGTGCTCAGCCGTGCACTGGCGCTGCCCAGGAACATGGCGGCGGCGGAGGCTGCTTCTCTTGCACACTTGCACAACAGCAACAGCGGCGGCGGCGGCGCCCCCCCAGGGTCACTGTCTGCAGGGGGTGCGGTGCCAGTGCTCTTCTGCTTCTCGGTGTTTGCCCGGCCCTCCACTGTGCCGCACGGCGCCGGCCACGAACTGCTCATCCAGAAGTTCCTGAGCCTTTACGGAGACCAGATAGACATGCACCGCAAATTTGTGGTGCAGCTCTTTGCCGAGGAGTGGGGCCAGTATGTGGACTTGCCCAAGGGCTTCCTGGTGAGCGAACGCTGCAAAGTTCGTCTGGTTCCCTTGCAGATCCAGGTAAGACCCCTGGAGAAAGCTGGGCGGCGTTAGGGAGAAGGGTGTCGGAGAAAGCACGCCGCTTACGCCTTTCTCTTAAATGTGCCCGCTCCTCAGGTGTCCTTGGTGCGACCATAGCTGATAACCCTTCCCCCAGGACCGTGTGCCAGGACTTTGGTGCTTTGTGTGTTTACAGTTCTCTTACTTCTTTACTTCAAAATGCATGTGAGCGTGCGTGCACAGGTT
This sequence comes from Petaurus breviceps papuanus, assembly GCF_028583685.1. NCBI lineage: Eukaryota > Metazoa > Chordata > Mammalia > Diprotodontia > Petauridae > Petaurus > Petaurus breviceps. Next base: position 58,777,860 of record NW_027185764.1, on the reverse strand, counting down.
TATGCTATAATTGTAGTTAACCATTTCGAAGTGTTTCCAAGTAGACGTATAGGCGTTACCACCAGGGTAGCTAAGAGGTAGTAAGTATAGCAGTGGTTTCTAAAGGTACTACTAAACAGTGTACAACTCTCTTTTTTAAAATTTCCTGTAAATCTTTAAACTTAATACGACAAGTTTTTATGTGGAAATTAACTATTGCCCCCTGCTTATTCTGTGTAGTTACCACATTATGTTTTCCTCAAGAACTGTGAGATAGCTTTTTTTTTTTTAATTGGGAGTCTGAGACTTTTGGAAAAGGATTGTTAGGTGCAGTTTGCTTCCTGGTATTAATCATTAGTCAGAGATTTATTTTGAAGTCCTGCTTATTGGCAGTCGAGGGGTGGGGGTGGAAGAAGGAATGGAAAGAGAATGGAAAGCTTGGAATAACGTAATAATCTTATGATCCCTAAGAACTATATAAATCTTAAACTTGGTTTATATTTTTCACTTTTCTTTTTGTATAAGTAATAGAAACCAGCCATTCAGGTTGAAGATGAAACAAATGTGGAATTCAGATTTCGGAGGCATTTAGAGCTCAGGTGTCATCCACTACCAATAATTCTAAAGCAGTAGTTCTTTAACCCAGTTTTCTGTGGCCTTCCTTACCTGCCATTTCTTCCTCCTGCCCAGTAATCACTTGAGCATCCTGAACAAAAAGTTCATATGTGGTTTGCTAAATCAAATAATATTCCCTTGATCTGAAAGATTCCAGGCTTATCAAGTCTCTTTCAGGGTCTTTGAATTAGACATTGAAAGTCTCTTAGGCAACCTTGGAATGATGCCCTAAAATATTGTCCCCATCTTTATGTCAAAACATTTTTATGGTTAATGCCTCAGGAAGTCTCCTTGAGAGACTATTTCTGAGAAAGTGAATGCTGGATGATGGATGGACCATTGATAAATGGTGATTCAAAAACTGCTAAATAATCCTGAAACAAAAACAAAGTAGCTATGGGGGTGGAGGGGTGGAAGGTGGGGAGAGAATGAAGAGGACATTTATTTGTTTGTGTCGACTTTTGAGAGTCGTAAAAATATTTTTATTGTGAAAATGATCATCCAATGTCATTTTATAAAGTACCAGTGGTCAAGAAATACATTTTAACTAAATATTTTGAAATGTACCTAAGTCCGGGGCTCCTTGATATTCTCTTTAAGTGTTAATTAAGCCTCATTAGGAAGATCTCTCATAGAATCAGTTGTGATTTTTGAATTGTGTTCTACATGCAGGAGACAATCGCTGGATACTTATTTTGCTTTAAAACAAAAATTCCTTTCACCGACATTTTTAAAAGTTACAGTTTTTTGTTGGGCTAACATCAATTGAACACTATTGAAATGTACTTTTTTCCTCCAGTTGTGTTCTTAGCAATTAATAGTTGCTGAAATACACAAATTCCTTTCCTTTGCAATAACTGGGTTTTTTTTTTTTTGCACAATACTGGGGTAATGCTATAGGAAGATGAAAAGATAAATAAGGCTCAGCTTTCTACCTAAAGAAACTTAAATTCCACTAGAAAAAGTTTTAAGTTTGTAGTTTTAAAAATTCTTTTTAAGTACTTTAATATGTATTAAGCTAATCCTGATGGGTTTTTGTTTTTTTTACTACACTTCATATTATTCATGATACTGTGAGATCATCTCTTTGGTCATGCCCAGGAATATTCCATTATATTCAATGTATCACTTTTGTTCAACCATTTCCCGATGGTTTAAGATACTACCTCAGATTCTAGTTTTTTGCTGCTTTCTTCCCTCCCTATTAAAACAGATTTTTATTCATGTCTTTTGTTGTTTTTTTAACATCACCAAATTTTCCCTTTTCTTTTCCCACTCCCACCCCTAGAAAGCCATTCCATTTCATAAATACTATTTTAATGAAAAAAAAGGAAAAAATCAGCAACACTGATCAATGTACAAAAATGTCTGAGAATATTTTTAATGTACCACACCCAGTGGGCCTCTCACCTCTACAAAGGGATGGGGGAGAGGAGGATATCAAACATCTTTTCTTTGGAGCCATATTTGTTCTTTGTAATTTTGTAACATTTTATTTTGATTATTTTGTGGTTGTTCTTTTCACTTACTTTTTCAAATTGTATATTTTATATATTTCTTTCTCCACTCTGCTTACTTCACTCTTCATCAGTTCATGTAAATCTTTCCATGCTTCACTGTATTCATAAATATTCATCATTCCTTATAGCACAGACACATTTTATCTCATTGAAATGTGAGATGAACAAATTTAAAGACATCTCCACTCCAAATAGATTATTTGTTCCCAATCTGCAGTACAGCCTTCTGAGCTTTTATTGGCATGATCAGCCACAGTTGGACACAATGTACCTTGACTGGACATAGTGATGTCATTTTGGTCCTCTTGGAACACAAAGGACAATCACCATTCTATTTTGTTCACGCACCATATTTTGTATAGCTATTACCCACTTGATGGATATCTGTTTTGTTTCCAATTCTTTGCTGTCACAAAAAAGAAAAAAGCTTTTGTAAATATTTTGATGTATTTAGTGACTTTTTTCTGGGCCAAAAGTTACCGGCATTGCTTTCTAGAGGTTGTATTGATTCACAGATCCACCAACCAATCTTTTTTTTCTTTGATGAGCTTTGGATTTTGACCGTTGGGGCTTTTCCTTTTGGAGCTTCTTTCAGGAGACTGTTGGTAGATTCTTTCTGTCTTTACTTTGTTCTCAGGTTCTGATAGGTATGAGCAGTTTTCATTTGTCATTTTTTGAAATACAGAGTACAGGCTTTGTTTTAATCATAGTTTTCTAAAAGTATTTCTTACTGTCTTATGCAGTCATTGATTTTTGTTTGATTTATTCTAGTTTCCAAAAAAATTTATTTCTAGGATAAAGTTTGCAACTTTATTTTAATAAACTGGCAATTTTCCTTTTAGTTCTTTTCTCTAGAACTCTTATTTTAAGTCTCTTGCTTTCTTTCTTCTAGGTATTCATGTAGTACTTTTGGAAAGTCTATTTTTTCCTTAGATCTCTGCTTGAAGTTGTTATAGAGAGTTATTCTTTGCTTTTTGGGGAATCTCTAGATTTGCAATATTTTTTTATACTGATAGTATTTTCTCAGATTTATTCATCTTCCCAGCTTGTTGAATTGGGGCTTTGGGTGAGCTTTTGGGAAGGATGGTCAGTCTTGGTTGATCTTGCCTGGGGTCACTAGGGTTCCTTTGTTAAGCCCCACTCTACCTCCATCCAGATCTTTTGATGATGGTAGTACTTGATCTTCTGTCTTTCTGCGGCATCTTAGGACATATCTCAGGCCTTTAGAACCACTTACTTGCCTGGGCTGGTCTGCTCTGAATATATTGGCACTGCATTGGTTGCTTGCCCTACTTGCTACTCTCTGGTACTTCCAAAGTCCCCAATGTGGGGCTTACTGACCACCTTTGGGCTTTTTCTGGGTAGTCTGGTTCTTGCTTCCTTCAGACACTGAACTTTGCAGGCTACATGTGTCTCTAGCCAATCTGGTCCAATTTTGAGATTATCCTGTAATTGTACTGACTTGGTTAGCAACTCCCTTTCCTTTTTTGCCTTTGGGCTTTTAGATGACATCTTGTGTAATTCTGGGGTGGTTGAAGTCTGTACTTACTAATTGCATTTCTTGACTTTTTTTCCTCTGTTGTGAACTAAAGAGCTATATATGAGTAAATATGTGGCAACTGGACAATCTGCTTTTTTTTTTGTTCTGGCAGCCATGTTAGCCAAAAATCTCTAGTTAAGCTTCTGAGAAGTTTTGTCCTGGAGGCCTTGCAGTAGAACGTTATCCAGGAACAACACTACAAAACTAGGAAGTAGAAGGCTTGTATTCTAATTTCTGCTGTGCTGACTTGTGTGACCTTGGTTAAGGCAATTGGAACATCCCTTCCAGTTTTCTTATATTCTATGACTTTCCCAGAATGGAAATATTTATAATGACCATGTTTTCCTTTCCTATTTCTCTAGAAATAAAATCATAATTTTTATTCTAGGAGGAACTTTGAATACTTGCTTATTTTAACAGATTGGGAAAATGAGGTTAAGAGAAATGAAGTGACTTGATCAAGGTCACATGTACTTAGGTGGTAAAATTCAGATTAGAAAATAATTCTCCTAATGCCTAGTCCAATACTATTTACCTTATATCATGCTAGATAGCCATTAGCCTTTACTTGTGGCAAACCACTCGATTATGATTGTTTCTCTTTTCTTAACTTAAATATTCAGTGACTCACAAGTGCTCCATTTCATCACAATGTTGAACCTGAACTAATAGGGTTCTGGCTTTAGAGATATGCCTACAGTAAGGAGGATCCCATTTCTTTCTTTTTTTTTTTTTTGCTTTTTGGAGGGAGGAAGGCAGGGCAATTGGGGTTAAGTGACTTGCCCAAGGTCACAGGGCTAGCAAGTGTTAAGTATCCGAGGCCATATTTGAACTCAGGTCCTCCTGACTCCAGGGCCGATGCTCTATTCACTGCACCACCTAGCTGCCACCCTTTTCTTATTTTTGCAAATAGCTTATGTAATATTGGAATTAATTGTTCTTTAAATGTTGATAGAAGTCTTTTGTAAATGCATCTGATTCTGATTCTTCCCACTTACCACCCACCTTTTGATTCATCTTCAGCATCTGATATTATAGATTACCTTTTCCTTCTGAATAGTCTCTCTTCTCTAGGTTTTTGTGACATTAATCTCATCTAGTTACTCCCTTTCTATCTCACCAGCTGCTCTTCCTCCATTTCCTTTTCTATTCATCATGTCATGTCCTCTATGGATGTCTCCCAAGATTTTGTCCTGGCCCCCTTTCTCTTCTCTCTCTCTACTATTTCATTAGGTGATCTCAGCTTCCATGGATTAAAATCTCTATACAGATAATACTTTGGCCTATATATCCAGCCCTAATCTTTACTCTGAGCTACATTCACACCTCTACCTGCCTCCTTTGATTGCTCAAACTAGTATGTACCTATTTTAAATTCAATGTTTCCAAAACAGAACTTATTATTTTCCCCCACAAGCCCTTCTGAATTTCCCTTCCACTCTCTAGGGTGTCACAGTCTTCCCAATCACCCAGGCCCATAACCTGGGTATCATCCCTGTCTTCTTCCTCTCACACTATGATACGACCAATAAATATCTATCGAATTTCTCTTCTTCCTCTTCCCCCTCACAACATGTTTTTCCTTAACAGGAGACAAAGTTACTGCTCCTATATCCTTGTTTGAATACTCTTTCCATATTAGAACTAAGTAAATGTTTTTATAACTGTTCAATGACCTATGAGTTCTTCATTTCATCCTAACATTGATTCAAACAATGCCGACATGTCTAGCCCTATTGTTTCTTGTTATTATTTTCAGTCTTGGTGTTTCTTCCTTCACAGCATCTCATCTCCTTACTCACATAGCAGTTGTATAGTTCAGGCCCTCATTAGCTTTCTTTTAGGCTATTGCATAGCTGCCTGTTTGGTCTACTTGCCTCTTTTAAAAATCTTAAATATTTTTTTCCAATTACATGTATAAAATTTTAATATTTCTTTTTTAAATTTTGAGTTTCAAATTCTCTCCCTCTCTCCTTCCCCTCCCCCCACATTGAGAAGGCAAGCAATTGGATATAGGTTATACATGTGCAGTCATGCAAAACGTTTTCATTTTAGTTATGTTGTGAAAGAAAAAAAAAACCAAGAAAAATAAAGTTTGAAAAAAATATGCTTTGATTCCATCATTTCTTTTTTTGCAGATGGATAGCGTTTTTTTTTTCTTTTTTATCATAAGCCCTTTGGAATTGTCTTAGATCATTGTATTGCTGAGAATAGCCAAGTCACTCACAGTTGATCATCATACAAATATTGCTGTTACTGTGTGCAATGTTCTTTTGGTTATGCTCACTTTACTTTTTCAGTTCATGTAAGTCTTGCAGGTTTTTTCTGAAAACATCCTGCTCATCATTTCTTATAGCACAGTAGTATTCCTTCAAAATCATATACCAAAACTTGTTCAGCATTTGCCAGTTGATGGGCATCCCCTCAATTTCCAATTCTTTGCCACCACAAAAAGAACTGCTATAAATAGTTTTGTACAAATAGGTCCTTTTACTTTTTTCTGATCTCTTTGGGACTTAGTAATGTTATTGCTGTGTCAAAAGATATGCGCAGTTTAATAGCCCATTGGGCATAGTATCAAACTGCTCTCCAGAATGGTTGGATCAGTGTTGACAACTCCATTAAGAGTACACTAGTGTACAAATTTTCCCATATCCCCTTTAGCATTTGTGATCTTCTATCATATTAGTCAATTTGATAGGTATGAGGTGGTACCTCAGAATGGTTTTAATTTTCATTTCTCTAATCAGTAGTGATTTGACCATTTTTAATACAACTATAGATAGCTTTGATTTTCTTCATCTGAAAATGAAAACTGCCTATTCATATCCTTTAACAATTTATCAATTGGGGAATGATTTGTATTCTTATAAATTTGACTAATTTCTCTATATATTTGAGAAATGAGGCAGCAGAGGAATTTGCTGTAAAAAAAAATTTCACCTAGTTTTCTGCTTTCCTTCTAATCTTGGCTACATTGATATTGTTTGTACAAAACCTTTTTAACTTAACACAATCAAAATTACCCATTTTATATCTTGTAATGCTCTTTATCTCTTGTTTTGTCATAAATTCTTCCTTTATCCATAGATCTGACAGGTAAACTATTCTATGCTCCCCTAATTCACTCTTCATGTCTAAATCATGTACTTATTTTGACATTATCTCAGTATATGGTGTGAGATGGTGGTCTATACTTCGTTTCTGCCAAATTGCTTTCCAGTTTTCCTAGCAATTTTTGTCAGATAGTGAGTTTGTGTCCCAAAGCTTGGATCTTTGGGTTTCTCAAACATTAGATTACTCTAGTCATTTACTGTTGTATATTGTGTACCTAATCTATTCCACTGATCCACAACTTTGTTTCTTAGCCAGGCCAGTACTAGTTTGTTTTGATGATTACTGCTTTGTAATACAGTTTGAGATCTGGTAAGACTAAGACACCTTCCTTCGTGGTTTTTTTCCTTGATTCCCTTGATATTCTTGACCTTTTGTTCTTTGTAGCTCTATAATGTAAATTTTTGGTAGTTTGATTGGTATGGCACTGATTACTTTTGTAAATTAATTTAGGTAGAATTGTCATTTTGTTATATTAGCTTGGCTAATTTTTTCCAGTTTTTTAGATCTAACTTTATTTGGGTGAAAAGTGTTTTATAATTGTGTTCATATAGTTCCTAGGTTTGTGTTGGCATAATAGTCTCCCAAGTATTTCATATTATCTTTAGTTATTTTAAATGGAATTTCTTTGTTTTTTCCTGCTGGACTTTGCTGTGCTGTGAATGAAATTCAACAGAAGTGTAAACTGAGGTGATTTTTTAAGCAAGATATAATTTATTAACAGGGGCATGATACCTGATAATAAAGGATGGACCAAATGGCCCTGCTCTACCCAAAAGACCTGAATTGAGGGTGCAATAAATTTTTATAAGCATAGAACAAAGAACAGAACAAAAATCATGTAACTGGCCAACTTTACAATGGTGAGAGATTATGATCTCTCGTCAAAGAAAGCAGGAATACCCCTTCCCCCCGCCACTGTGGGAATTTGTAGCAGCAAGCACCCTAGCATACCCAGGGTGGCTGCCAACACAGGTTCTTAGATCTGCTTTTCTAAAGGAAAGCAACTCAAAATGGGTTAACAGTCTTACTTTAATCAATCATATGTCATTTACCTAGTTCAGGGGAAAAAGGTCAGCACCCTGAACTTCAGAGAATACAGAAGTTACAAGCAGACAAAAATTACAGAGAAACAGATTAGCAGACAGGCTTCCTGCTATCTGACCATTATATCCATACCTAGTCAGTTACCAGAGAGGGAAGCACCAACATCTAGGTTTTCAAAGCTGGGGGGGGGGGGGAGGGGGTTCAACAGCTGCCCAGAATCTCATCTGGTCAAACCACACAACTCTTTTCAAAACAAAACCTCACATCAGGGTATATCTAGACTTCTCCTGGCTCAGAGAATGTCACAACCCTCTTGACCCACTGCCCAATCACAAAGCAACAAGGTGTGTGCATGCCTGAAAAACAAACCTCCCACCATAGGCTCCATGTGACCACATTCAGCCTATTAGGGGGCAGAGTATATTTTCAAATCAAGAAAGGTTCTCAGAGTCACTTAAGCCTATCAAAGGGCCTAGGGGCAGGGAAGATCTTCAGATTCCCATTCCTATAACAGAATTACAACCAGTTCTCTCTCAAAGAAATGCTTTTGTGAATTTTGTGGGTTCTAGCTACATTCTGAAGTTATGTTAAGGTCAGACTTACAGGCAGCTGGGGAATTAGATAAGACAACCTTAATTATTGAAGATCAGGCAGTGTCAGGTACAAGGTCATCCTGGCTTCTCAAAGATACCTTACAAACCTTGCCGGAAATGCTGAAATAATGTTTTATGAGAGTATTGAGAACAGAGTTTTTCTTTAATTGGCAGTCATTGTTGGAAATCTTAAATTTTGAAATCTAACTTCAGAAAGGCTGAACTTTAGCACATATAAGTTGTTTCTTTTCTCAGATACAGCGAAGAGGCCCAGGCTTTTTATACAGAAAACAGAAATACAGAATTATAGAAAAACAGGTTACAGGAGAAAATCAAATATGAAATGTAGGATCAAGAGTTAATTTTTCATTTGGTAATATGTAGAAATGCTAATGATTTATATAGGCTTATTTTATATTCTGCAATTTTGCTGAAGTTGTTAATTATTTCAACTAGTTTTTTTTTTTTAATTAGTTCTCTAGGGGTGGCTAGGTGGCACAATGAGTAGAGCGCCGGCCCTGAAGTCAGGAGGACCTGAGTTCAGATCCGGCCTCAGACACTTAACACAAAAACTGGCCATGTGACCTTTGGCAAGTCACTTAACCCCAATTGCCATCCAAAAAAGCAAAAAAAAAAAAATTAATTCTCTAGAGTTCTCTAAGTATATCTCATATTGTCTGCAAAAAATTATTGTATTGTTTTCCCATTACCTATTCTAATTCCTTTAATTTTTTTCTCTTCTCTTATTGTGATAGCTAGCATTTCTAGTACAATATTGAATAATATGGTAGTAGTGATAATGGACATCCTTGCTTTTCCCCTGATCTTATTGGAAAGACTTCTAGTTTTTCCCCATTACAGATAATACTACTTATGATTTTAAGGAAAGCTCCATTTATTTCTGTACTTTCTGGAGTTTTTAATAGGAATGAGTATTATATTTTGTCAAAAGTTTTTCTGCCTTTACTAATATAATATTGAATTGACCTACATTCCTGGTATAAATCCCAACTAGTCATAGTGTATGATCTTTGTGATATATTGCTGTAATCTCCTTCCTAATATTTTATTTAAATTTTTTCATCAATATTCATGAAGAAAATGATCTCTAGTTTTCTATCTCTGTTTTTGGTCTTCCTGGTTTAGGTATCAGCACCATATTTGTGTCAGAAAAGGAATTTAATAAGACTTTGTCTATTTTCCAAATATTTTATACATTTGGAATTAATTATTCTTTAAATGTTTGGTAGAATTGTCTTGTAAATCCATATGGTCCTGGAGATTTTTTCTTAGGGAACTCACTGATGGGTTATTCAATTTCTTTTTCTAAGGTTATTTAAGCATTGTATTTCCTTTTCTATTAATCTGAGCAATTTATATTTTTTGTAAATATTTATCTGTTTCACTTAGATTGTTAGATGTATTGGCATGTAATTGGGTGAAACAACTCCTTATAATTACTTTAATTTCCTCTTCATTGGTGGTGAATTCACCCTTTCCATTTTTGATACTGGTAATTTGGTTTTCTTTTTAATTTTTTTCATCAAATTAATCAGTAGTTTATTTTATTGGTTCCCCCACCACCACCACCATAAAACCAACTTCTAGTTTTAGTTCAATGGTTTCCTTATTCTCATTTTTATTAATCTCTCCTATGATTTATAGGATTGCCAATTAGGTATTTAATTTAGAATTTTTAATTTGTTCTTTTTCTAGTTTTTTTGTTTTTTAGTATTATTCCCAATCCATTGATCTGCTTTTTCTCTATTTTATTGATGTAAGTACTTAGAGATATAAATTTTCCCTTATGTGCTGCTTTGGGTTCATCCCATGCATTTTGGTTGTCATTTCATTGTTGTCATTCTCTTTAATGAAATTATTGATTCTTTGATGCACTCATTCTTTAGGATTAGATTATTTAGTTTCCTATTAATTTTTAATCTGTTTTTACAGTCCTTTGTTGAGTGCAATTTTTGTTGCATTATGATCTGAAAAGCATGCATTTAATATTTCTGTTTTTCTGCATTTGGTTGTGAGGCTTTGATGCACTAGCACATGGTCAGTTTTTGTGTAGGTGCCATGTACTGCTGAGAAATAAAGTATATTCCTTTCTATTTCAATTCAGTTTTCTCCAGAGATTTATCATATCTAACTTTTCTAAAATTCCATTCATCTCCTTAACTTCTTTCCTGTTTCTTTTATCATTAGAATTATCTAGTTCTGAGAGTGGAAAATTGATGTCCCCCACTCACATTGTTTAACTGTTTCCTCCTGTAACTCATTTAACCTTTCATTTACAAATTTTGTTGCTTTACCGTTTGATGCATATCTATTTAGTTTTAATATTACTTCATTATCTGTGGCACCTTTTAGCAAAATGCCATTTCCCTGCTCATCTTTTTAAAATTAGATCTATCTTTGCATTTGCTTTATCTGAGATTGCTACCCCTGCTATTTTTTTTACTTCAGTTGAAGCATACTATATTTTGCTTCATCCCTTTACCTTTACTCCTTGTGTGTCTCTCTGCATCATGTGTATTTTTTTTAGTAAACAGCATATTATAGGATTCTGGTTTTTAATTCACTCTGCTGTCTGCTTCTGTTTATGGGTGAGTTTGTCCCATGCACATTCACATTTTTGATTACTAATTGTGTATTTCTCTCCATCCTACTTTCCACCCTGTTGTCCTTCCCTTCTCTCTCTCTCTCTCTCTCTCTCTCTCTCTCTCTCTCTCTCTCTCTCTCTCTCTCTTCCCCTCCCTCGCTTCCTCCTACCTTTACCCTGTCACTGCTCAAAAGTGTTTTGCTTCTGACCACTGCCTCCCCCGATATATGCCACCTTTTATGAGCCCTACTTCTTCTCATATCTCCTGCTCCTCCTATTTCTTTGTAGGGTAAGATAGATTTCTGTACCCAACAGAGTGTGTATGCTGTTCCCTCTTTGAGCTAGTTCTCATAAGAGTTCAAGTACATTCTGCCATCCCTCTATTTTCCCCTCCACTGTAAAGGCTTCCTCATGCCTCTTTTATGTGAGATTATTTATTTTGTTTTACCTTTTCCTTTTCTCTTCTCCCAGTTCCTCCCTTTCTTTAACCCCTTAAAATTTTTTTTTTACTATCATCCCATCATAGCTAATCACACCTAAGTCTTCTATGTACATTCCTTCTAATTGTCCTAATAATGATAAAAGTCTTAGGAGTTTACAAGTATTATTTTTTCCATATAGGAATGTAAACAGCTTAACCTTATTGATTCTTTATGATTTCTCTTTCCTGCTTACCTTTTTATACTTCTCTTGACTTATATATTTGAAAATCATATTTTTTATTCAGCTCTAGTCTTTTTATCATGAATGCTTAAAAGTCCTTAATTTCATTAAGTATTATTTTTTGCCCTTGAAGGATTATACTTAGTGTTGCTGGGTTGTAATTTGATTCTTGGTTGAAATCCTAGCTCTTTTGCCCTCTGGAATATCATATTCCAACCCCTGCTAAATCTTGTGTTATGCTATGACTCTTTAGTATTTGCATTTTTTTTTCCTGTTGCTTGCAGTGTTTTCTCATTGACTGGGGGACTCTGGAATTTAGTCATAATATTCTTTGAGAGTTTTTATTTTGGGATCTCTTTCAGGAAATGATCAGTGGATTTTTTTCAATTTCTTTTAGTCTCTGGTTCTGCGATATCAAGGCAGTTTTCCTTGATAATTTCTTGCAGTATGATGTCTAGGTTTTTTTTCTGATCATGATTTTCAGGCAATCCATTGATGTCATTCCTAGAGCCTCCCTTCTCAGTGACTTGCCAGGGCATGGCTTGCTGGGCTAGACAGCATTTAGATCTCACCCCAGTGAGATAGGCCTTTCCTGCTGACTTTCTAAGTTGCCTTGGACTGGAAAATTGTTTCACTTTGTCCTTTCATTGCTTCTGTCACTCCAGAATTTATTTTGAGGCATTACTTTGACATCATTTTGAGGGAAATTTGGGAGAACTCAGGTGAGTCGCTGCCTTTACTTTGCCATCTTGACTCTACCTTGCCTCAAATCTCTTGATACTCAATTTCATCCTTCTCTAAGATGGAAAGGTCATTTTCCCCCCCTAAAGAGGGAGTATAACTGGTCTTCCTGCTTGGTGAGCTCCATGGATGTCTATTAATTCCAGGATAAAATATATAATAATCTTTTTGGCTCTTAAAGTGCTTTGTGAGATGTTCCTTTTCTATCTTTCCAGCCTTCTTACACTTTATCCTTCTCCCTGACTTATACTGGCTTACTTTCAGTTCTTCATTTCCTGATGCTGTGCCTTTAATGTTGCTGTCCCCCATGCTTGGAATGCTCTTCCCCTTCACCTTTGCCTCTTAGTTTCCTTACCTTCCTTACAGACCTACCTCACATCCTCCCCTTCTCTAGAAGACCTTTCTCAGCCCCTTCACCCCCTAGCTGCAAATGCATGTCTTTTCTAATTTAATTAGAATGGCTTCTTTATAAGTACCTATGCTTCCTCTGTATTTATCTTCTATATACCTAGCTATTTATTTACATTTTGTCTTCCCCATTAGAATTTTTTTTTTTGAGCAAGAGATGTTTCATCCCCTTCCTTTTAAAAAAATCCCCATTGCTTAGCACAGTGCCTGGTACGTAGTAAGCACTAATAAATATTCTTTGACTTACTGTTCAGTTATTTAAATAGTCTATTTCTTGTTTTGTTATTCTAAGTTGTTAGGGGTGGGACTGGTTTAAACATCTTCTTAGTTCAGGATTGATGTTGGGACCAAATGAGGCACTTCTAATCCACTGAACAGTTAATGATAGGAGGTTTGCTTAGCCCTGACATAGCAAGGACGTGCAACAAGGATACAGTGGAATATAACTTCTGTAAGGCATGATGGCACCCACCAAGTCAGAGGAGACTTGACTCCATTTGGGTGAGACCTTTATGCCCCGAGGTGACCAGAAAGCCATGTCAGATACAGGTCACCAGAAAGCTGCATCATGAGAGGCACAACTTGAGGTTTGCTCCAGCCTAGGCCAATTGAAGAGAAAGGAAAAATCTTAGTAGATAACTGATCCTGTCATGTAACACCCTCATGGTGGCTAGGTCCTAAGGATTTTCTAGAATACCTTCTACCATTGAAATGCTGTCAGGGCTCTTACTGGACAGATCCTCCCATCATAGGCAGTATTAAGGGGAAATGAAAAAGAAAAAAAACAACATAGAGCTTCCAAAAGAATCACCATAAAGAAAAAGAAGAAAGAGGAAAATGTTGAGGAAGACAAAAGCTAGCAATCCTAAACTATTTCTATTGGAAGGACCAAGTCTTAGATCGCAGTATTCTGGTCCATGTGGTGAGTGATAACAAATCTTTGTAGTTCACAGTGGGTCTTATAAAAGCATGATGGTGGTGAAGAAACAGAGGAGCATCACAAATATCAGAGACATAGCACAAATTATGACATTTCTGTTTTAGTTAGTCACATATTCTTCTGCTGATGTAAGATGGTAACAATGAATAGGAGTAACATCAGGGCCACAGGATAGTGAATAATACTTCTGTTATAGTTAACAATTTTTTATATTAAAAAATGTGTAGGGTGGGCATGGAGCCAAGATGGTAGAGAGAAGTCAGGAAGTTGCCTGAGCTCTTCCCAGTTTCCCTCAGAAACAATATTAAATCAAGCCTCTAAAAGAATCCTGGAACGACAGAATCCACAAAAAGAGTGAAACAATTTTCTAGCCCAAGGTAACTTAGGAGGACTTCAGGGAAGGTCTGTCTCACTTGGATAAAAGGAGAGTGGAACCCAGCACAGGTGGTGTCTGGGTAAGCCAGTGGGAGGCTCTTAGCCATAGCACAGATCATCACCCAAGGCCCCACCATCCTGGCTCAGCAGACCAGTGGTACAGCAGGCCAACTGTGAGGCAGATGGCAAACTGCCACCCCTGGACCCGTGGCACAATGGGCATGACTAGGTTGAGCACAGTGGGCAAAAGCCAGCATCTGAGGGTGTGGTGTGGAAAGCCAGTGACCAGGCCCCTGGCCCCCAACACAAGAAGCTTGGGACAGAAACCCCTGTACCCCAGGAGCCCAGCTTAACTTTTAAAAATGAGCAAAAAAACAAAAAAGAGCCATAGCTATAGAAAGCTACTATGGCAACAGCTAAGATACAAACATAAACTTAGAAGAGGACAACAGTGTTAAAATGCCTACATCTGAAGCCTCAAAGGGGAATATGAATTGGCCTCAAACCCCAAAAGTCCTCTTGGAAGAACTCAAAAAGGATTTTTAAAATCAAGTGAGAGAGGTAAAAGAAAAACTGGGAAAAGAAATGAGAGTTATGCAAGAGGATTATGAAAAAAGAGCCAACAGATTAGAAAAGAAAGCACAAAAACTGACTGAAGAAAACAGCTCCTTAAAAAATAGAATTGGTAAAATGGAAAAAAATTCTGCATAAAACAACTCCTTTAAAAGTAGAATTGGCCAAATAGAAAAGGAGGAACAAAAACTAATTGAAGAAAATAATTTCTTAAAAGTTAGAATTGGGCAAGAAGTTAATGACTCTATGAGATATCAAGAATAAGTCAAACAGAAGAAAAAAAATAGAAGAAAATGTAAAATACTTCATTGAAAAAACAACTCACCTGGAAAATCAATTCCAGGAGAGACAATTTAAGAATTATTGGACTACTTGAAAGCCATGATCAAAAACAAACAAACAAACAAACAAACAAACAAACCTAGACAGGATCTTTCAAGAAATCCTCAAGGAAAACTGCCCTGATATCTTAGAACCAGATGGTAAAATAGTCATTGAAAGAATCTGTTGATCACTTCCTAAAAGAGATCCCAAAATGAGAACTCCAAGGAATACTGTAGCCAAATTCCAGACTGTACCAGATCTAAAACTATACTATAAAGCAACAGTCATCAAAACTATTTGGTACTGGCTAAGATCTAGAGTGGTAGATCAGTGGAATAGATTAGGTACATGAGATACAGTAGTAAATGACTATAGAAATGTCCTGTTTGATAAAATCAAAGACTCTTGTTTCTGGGATAAGAACTCACATTTGACAAAAACTGCTGGGAGACCTGGAAAGTAGTACGGCAGAAACTCGGCATAGACCAACATCTCATACCACATGCCAAGTTAAGGTCAAAATGAGTAAATGATTTAGACATTAAGGGTGATACCATAAGCAAATTAAGAGCAAGGAATAGTTTACCTGTCAGATCTATGGAGAAGGGAAGACTTTATGACCAAAAAAAAGATAGAGGACATTTTCACTGAAATATTGATAATTTTGATTACATTAAATTAAAAAGGTTTTCAGCAAACAAAACCAACACAGCCAAAATTAGAAGGAAAGCAGAAAGATGGGAAACAATTTTTATAGCCAGTGTCTCTGATAAATGTCTCATTTCTAAAATATATAAAGAACTAAGTCAAATTTGTAAGAATGCAAGTCATTCCCCATTGATAAATGGTCAAAGGATATGAAAAGGCAGTTTTCAGATGAAGAAATTAAAGCTATCTATAGTTATATTTTTAAAATTATCTTAATAATTTGTTAGAGAAATGCAAATTAAAACAACTCTGAAGTATCACCTCACAACTACCAGATTGGCTAATATGTCAGAAAAGGAAAATGATAATAAATTTTGGAGAATATGTGTGAAAATTGGGACATTAATGCATTGTTGGTGGAGTTGTGACCTGATCCGACCATTCTGGAGAGAAATATGGAATTTTGCCCAAAAAGTAATCAAACTTTGCATACCTTTTGACCCAACAATACTAGGTCTGTATCCCAAAGAGATCATTAAAAAGGGAAAAGGGTTTACATGCACAAAAATATTTATAGCAGCTCTTTATATAGTGGCAAAGAATTAGAAATTGAGGGGATGCCCATCAATTGGGGAATAACTGAACAAGTTGTGGTATATGAATGTAATGGAATACTGTTGTGCTACAAGAGATGATAAGCAGGCAGACTTAAGAAAAGCCTGGAAAGACATACTACATGAACTGATGTTGAGTGAAGTGAGCAGAACCAGGAGAATATTATACACAGGAACAACATTGTTTGATGGACAACTTTCATAGACTTAACTATTCCCTGCAATGCAGGTGATCTAAGACAGTTCCAAAAGACTCCAGATGGAAAATACTATCCACCTCCAGAAAAAGATCTATGGAGTCTGAATACAGATCAAAGCATACTATTTTCACTTTTTTTTTTTTTTACCCCTGTGGCTTTTCCCTTCTGTTCTGTTTCTTCTTTCACAACATGACTAATATGGGAATATGTTTACATGATTGTACATGTATAACCTATATCAGATTGCTTACTGTCTTGGAGAGGGGTTTGGAAGGAAGGGAGGGAGAAAAAAATTTGTAATTAAAAACTTTATAAAAAGTGAATTTCGAAAACTAACTTTACATGTAATTGGAAAAAATAAAATACTATTTCAAAGAAAAAGTTACTGGACTTCTTCCTAAGTGATGAAATGCTGCTGTAAATGATGTCCAAAACACCATACCCTTTACCCTGGGCCTGGGCTACCTAAACTGTAACATTGATGAGATCCAGACCACCTATGGTGTTGGTGTAATGACTTTGCTCAGCTCCTTACAATCCTGCTCAGGTACCATCTGCTTTCTTCACAGGCTACAAAAAGTTGTAAAGGGACTTGTTTTTTAACAAAGTGTAAACAAATCTGTTTTAACACTTTTCTTAATCTCCCTCATTAGAGAAGAAATATCTTTTACTCTCTCTTTCCCCAACTCCCACTTTATCTTCTTTATTCTTAACTGTGTGGTATGGTTTGGGTAACTGAGGATTTCCATTCACCCCTACCCATATGCCATGTATTGATGTGGCTGAAAGGGCCTGTGCAGACATTGTGTCCTGAAAGCCCATAATTCCTCCATGGCCTCTCTTCTGTAGCTTCCCTTAGGACTGAAGGGAACTGCTGTCCTAGAATTGAATTATGCTGTGTGGTTTTATTAGCACCCCCATAAGCCAACCATTTATTGCTTTCTTGTTTGCCTCATGTTTCCAGAGCCACACCCAAAGCTTCCTTCAGGGGGGGATGTCATTGTTCTCTGTTCATTAATCCGGCAGAGGAGTAGGTGGTAGGACTCCTCCCCTCATTCCCAGAGTGCCTGTTTACACTGATAACAATATTTGCACAAGTCACAGCTGCCTCAATTTACTGTCTACACTTCACCAGTTACTTAGCCTACACCTGCATAGTTGTGTGCTATGGGAAGCCTACAGCTAAAATCTGAAGGTATCCTGTAGGAGATTGCACCCAGAAGGTAGGATCTAAATGCCCATGTCAATGGTGTGAATGTGTGTATAGATCCAATCTCTCAAACTCATGTCCTTTAGGTATTTCATGCCCTCTCTTGAAGGTCCTCATCAGGTGACTAGCTACAATAGGACCAGGTGTGAATAATTCATCTCAAGTCACCTAAAAATGGGGGTGGGGAGGGGGTGAGAGGAGATGGTTGATCTTCATTTGGAGCCTATATCTGATTTTTCTGACTATAATAATAAATTCTCAGAGAGCTCACTAAATCTCTGGAACTCAGCTGCAGAGGTCTCAACATGAAGTTCTCATGCAACCTACCCAGTTCCTTGATGGTGAAGGCCTACTGACATTATATTTCCTCAGTGGAGGAAATCACCTTCCTCCCAGGAGAAGTAATTTCTTTTTTTTTAAACCACCATTTGAAGTTTCTAGGTTTCTTACTTCATTCATTTTCATTCTTTGATTTCTTTAATCTCAGCATGATGCATCAAAACTCTAGGTTGGAGAGTGTATTCTGGTCAATCTGTGGCTCATCAGTCCTCGGTCTTGTCAAGAAAGATCTGCAGCTGCTGTTATATTTGCTCCTCGACTTTCTTTGAACCGTCCCTAAAATCAGAGAATTTTGCTCTAGTTTCTGAATGTGGTAGTTAAATTCACTTTCATTCTTATGCTGGCAGTCTAGTCTCTGCAGAATGGTTAACAACAAGGGTATTCTGGATTTCTTGCTTTATCCTCTCGCAGCTTCTCCCAACACTCACTGAGCTAATGGTTTTCTATGAGCAGGATCCAGCTCATGTCCCCTGAGAGAATTTCCTATAAATGTCTTAGAAGGGCTCTTGCCATTCTTTTGATGGCTCCACCCTCCAGACTTGCAGTACTCTTCCAATTCAGTCATGATTTGAGCAACAATGATATCTCAGTTACCAAATACACTAAAATTTAGTGTCAGACTTGTCACCAAGTACTTTTTTAGTTTAGGTTTGATGATGAGACAAAATGCACTAAGCAAAAAAAAAGTTAACTTAGCTCTAACATGGTAAGGATATGCAACAAGGACATAGTGGAAATTGGTTTCTGTTGATGTCTTCTGATCTCCCCACCCCATGTCTCAGTATGATCTGTACAGCAGCGCAGGGTGTGGTGATTTACTGTGTCAAGGAATTGTCTTGACTTACATTTGGACCAATGGGGAGAGGAGGATATGGGGGAAATCTTGGTAACAATATTGGTCTTATTTTTTTTTGGAGGGGGATAGGTAGGGCAGTTGGGGTTAAGCGATTGACTTGCCCAAGTCACATGGCTAGTTTTTGTATTAAGTGTCTGAGGTCAAATTTGAACTCAGGTCCTCCTGATTCTAGTGCCGGTGCTATTCACTGTGCCACCTAGCTGCCCCACAATATTGGTCTTATTACATGAATATTTTACATATTTTAAAATATTCATTCATTTTGTCAAAGTCATCAATTTTATTGTAGTATTGGTCCTATCACATGAATATTTTATATTTTTTAAAATATTCATCCATTCTATCAAAGTCATCATTTTTACTGTCATATAACTGGACAAGAAAGCTTTATAATGTTGTTCAGTCATATCTAACTCTTCATAACCCCCTTTGGGGTTTTCTTGGCAAAGATGTGGTTTGCCATTTCTAATAAGTTTCGTTAATTTCACATTCATTTGTTAAGAATTCTCATTTTTTATACAATTTGGTTTTACTTTCTTTTTAATCAGACTAGACAACAGTTTAACTGTGTTATTACTTTTTTAAAAATCTTGTTTTATTTGTCAGTTTACTGTGGTTTTCTTCTAACTTCGTTGATCTCTTCTTGCCATTTTGGAATTTCTACTTGGTGTTTTATTGGTGATTTTTAAATTGATGCTTTGTTAACTTTCTTATTTGCACATCCAGTTCATTAATCTGTTATTTCTGTCTTTTGTTAATTAGTATTTAGTAACATAAAATTTTTCCCCTCAGGACTACTTTGGCTCCATTTGGTATATTATTTCAATACTGTTGTTTTCTCAGAGGAAATTTTACCTTGTTTCCATGATTAATCTTTGACTCACCATTTCTTTAAGGTTATTTAATCTCTAATTAAGTTTTATCCTTTCTTTAAAGGCTCTTTATTGAATATAACTTATTGCTCTTTATTGGATATAAAAAAGGAATTGTGTGTTTAATATATTTTCTTTTCTGTATTTGTCAAATTTTATGTTCTAGTGGATTATTAGTATTTGTAAATTGCTGTGCCCAACTGAAAAAAATATGTTAACTTTTTGTCCCCATCAACAAATCAATAATCTTTTAAGCACCTGCTATGTGTCAGGGACTGTGCTATGCACACATATATATGCATATATATATATATATATATATATATATATATATATACACACA
>NW_027185764.1:58722030-58757641 GCF_028583685.1 Petaurus breviceps papuanus | reverse complement strand
ATATATATATATATATATATATATATATATATATATATATATATATACACACACACACACACACACAAAGAATAAAATAATACTTGTAAGAATCTTAAATACTAGTATCATTCAGTAATAATCAGAGATCTAACATCTAACTTATTCTATTCAGTTTCTTTTTACTTGTTTATCTTTTTGTTAGATTTGTCTCAGTCTGAAAGGCGTACATTGAGTGTCCCCACCATCATAGTTTGATATTTTTCTCTGAAATTTGATTAACTTTTGATTAATTTTCCAATTAAGTATTTAGGTGCTATGAAATTTAGTATAGATATTTGTTAAGTATTGATATTCTCTTCTATTGTGCCTTTAACATAGTTTCTTTGCTTATCTCTTTATCTACTCTTTTTTTACTTTGTATTGTCTGAAATCATAATTGCTCCCTCTGGTTTTTTGGGTTGATCTTAAGCATAATTGATTTTACTCCAGTTCCTTTTTAAATTTTATGTGAACCTCTATGTTTCAAGTATGTTTCCTGTATATAACATATATCATTCTGCCTTCTAATCCATTTCCTGTCCTTTTCCATTTTATGAGTTCATCTCATTCACTTTCACAGTAATGATTGTTAATTGGGTATTTCTCTCCATCTAGTTCTCTTGTACTTTTTCCTCTTTGCTTCCACCCTGACCCCTACTCCCTTTTTCACAAGACAGTATTGAAAGAGAATAGTTTGTTTAATATTAGTGATTTCTAATTGAAGCTATTTGTTTTATCTTATTGCCTCTTTTCTTTTCCCCTTGCCATTATCCCACCTCAGGTTTTCACTATTTCTTTCCTTTATATCCCCCTTTCACTCTACTATATGACATGAGAGTTTGTTTTGCTTATGACAGTTCCTTGTAGAGTGTGTGTGTGTGTGTGTGTGTGTGTATGTGTGTGTGCCTTCCTTTTTCTGCTTCAGACAGAAGGGTGGTCCTCCCACACCTTCCTCCATGCTTGTATACTCTTTATCTCATGAACTCCCAGAACAGGTGATAGAAATATTCCATTTGATTCCTCCTACTTTCTTCCTCAGTATTTTCCCCTTAATCTTTTTCTTCATCTCCTGAGACTATCAAAAGTGAACAAAACCACTCCCAGGCCTTTTGTTATCTGATTTAACTTTCTCTATGATGTAAAGTATCTGAAGGGACTCTTGTTTCTTTTCCCCCTTTAGAACTTAAACACTTAATCATTGTGTAGTCCCATAAATTCTCTTGATTCATATATTTTTCAAGTTTCTACTGCATTTTGACCTTTTCATCAGGGATGCTTGGAAACCTTTTCTTTCATTCTTTTTTTCCTGTAAACTCCCCCAACACACTCAGTTTTGCTGAACAGGTTATTCTTGGTTATAAGTCTTTATTTTATTTTATTTATTTATTTGTTTTTGCTTTTTGGAATATGATATTCCAAACTCTTTTCTTTACAGTGGCAACTGCCAAGTCCTGTATGATACTTACTGTGGTTCCCTGGTACTTGATCTTTTTGTTTTTGGCCACCTGCATTTTTTTTTTTAACTCTGGATTTTGGCTATAATATACCTAGGAATTTTCATCTTGAAATTTCTTTCATCAAGTGATTTGGTGAATTCTTTATATTTTTTACTTTCTGTAAGACTGAGAGAAGTTCAAGAAGTAAAGAGAGAAGAGTCCAAGTATAGATTCTCTCTCTCTCTCTCTTTCTCTCTCTCCCTCTCTCTCTCTCTCTCTCTCTTTCTCCCCCCTCTCCCCCCCCTCTCTCTTTCTCCTTCTTCCCCCCTTCCCCACCCCTTTTTGATTTTAAGACAAGACAAGGCAAGGCAAGAGGCAATTATTAGATGTTTACTATATGTCAGACTTTGTGCTAAATGCCAGTGATAAAAAAACAGGCAAAAAAAAAAAAAAGACAATCGCTGCACTTAAGGAGCTTACATTCTAATGGGGGGAATATAACACACAGAAGGGACCAGAAAAGCATAGGTGTATATGTGTGAAGAAATAAAGGTACACATGTAGGGGCATGGTGTTGAAAATTAGTAGCACAGCCAGAAAGGAAATGAAGGTTTCCTGGCCTGAGTCTCTCTTAAAAACAGAGGCCCTGGGAAGAGGAAGCTTCATTGGTGCATGGGTATTTCTGAGTTAGGAAGCTCCAGGCAGAGAGGGAGGTTCCAGGTGACATAGAACCATGGTGTTGAAGTAGGGAAAATCAGGAGTACAAATGCCAAGGGAGTCAACATTTTAATATTATTGCCTCATGGACAATGAGAAATGTCAATGTTTGTACAATTCTCTTGTTTCAGTAAATGACTAATGTCTCTGTTTATGCCATTATAATTTTCATTAATTTCATTCCCTATATATCTTATCCATTTCGTATCTTTTCTTTCATTTCTTCCTGGTACTATTGTAGTCTTTGTTGGAAGGACCTTCATTTCTCTGAGAACTTGGGCTAGTGAAGTGAGTACCCAGGCTTGTCTTTATTTAGAGGTTCTGCAAGATTCTGACATTCTTTTTATGCAATTTTAGAGTTCATACAAAAGCTTACTGGAGTTTCCCCTTGCTTTTCTTTATCTAATTTTATTATCTAATTTTCTTTTCTTTGTCTAATTGTTCCTTCCATGGCATTTTTAGAACTTTACTGAGTTGTTTGTGAATGTTTGAAGTTCCTTCACATACCTACAATTTTCCTACAGTTAATCCTATTGTCTTTCACATTAAGTATTGTCTAGCCTACCTCTATCTTCCCCTCCCCTGTACTGTGTACTTGATTAAAAAAAAAATACAAGTGTGGCCTTTTTACATTTGCAGCCATTTAATTTTAACCAATTTTACTTGGTTTTTATATTAAATCTAGGATTCTATTCATTCATGTATCATATATCTCTTGAGTGTCCTATATATACAAAGAATAAAGATTATTATGGTATTGCCTGTACCCTTTAAGTTTTGGGGTTGGTTTTTTTTTTTTGCTTGGGTTAAGTGACTTGCCCAAGGTCACACAACTAGTTTTTTTTTTGTGTTAAGTGTCTGAGGCTGAATTTGAACTCAGGTCCTCCTGACTCCAGGGTTGGTCGGTGCTGTATTCACTGTGCCACCTAGCCACCCCACCCTTTAAGTTTTTAATAAATAGCATTATTACCACAAACAGGACAAATAAATTCCATGTTACATTCTAATTAGAGGATAAAGTTGGAAAAAAAATTTGTGGGGAAACAGGATAATTAAGAAAGTTTTGTGGAATATATGTCTGAGGGGTTTATTGACTTGCTTTATAGAGATATTGTGAAGAAAGTACTCTATAAACTTCAGTGTAAATTAATATGTGTTGTTATTCAAGGTAATTGTAAAAGTTGTATTCACCACTCAATCTTAATCCTTGAGATAACCCTGCAATTCAAAAACTTGGTATTTATCAAAGTAACTTCCTGGTCACCTAGGTGGCACAGTGCCAGATCTGAGTTCAGATTTGGCCTCTGGTACTTGCTAGCTATGTCACCCTGGGCAAGTCATTATTAATCTTATTTGTCTCACTTTCCTCTTGTGTAAAATGAGCTAGTATCTTTACCAAGAAAACCCCAAATGGGTTTACAGAGAATCTGATGTGACTGAAAACAAATAAATAAGAACACACCCTCCTTAAAGGCTCAATTGACCGGAGCTCTTCTAGTTTCCTTTAGTGGAATCTGTTGTTAAATGTGACAGTATCAAATAAAGCAGTGTAATTTTTTTTTAAATCTTTATTCATTGGATTTCTACATTGTCCTAATAAATATTTAAGAACAGAGATAATGCTTTAGACTTTATCTAGTGGTGTGTTACAAGTCATTTATCAATAGTAAGATGTTTCTTTCAAAAGTGAAGCACCATTGATTAAAAACCTATATTTCTCCCATTTTTGCTATCTTCCTAAAAGTTGCATTTTTAAGAAAATCTTTGTTCGCCCTCATTAAAGAAGGAAAACTCAGGTAGAGAAAATTAAAAGAAGTTTATTTAAAAACACTAAGGTGAAAACACATTGATGGGATGGCCACAAGGGCCAAAGAGGGCCACAAACTGCCAGCTACTTTTTAAAGACAGTTTTTCTAATACAGGAAAGATAAATTCTGATAGGTACAGGTCTTTTAAAAGGGGATGGTCTAGTGTTATCTCAGAGACAAGTTTACTATCTAGGAAGATGCGTATTTCTAAAAAATGATGGACCATTGGGCCATCTCCTTCTGCATTGCCACATCATGGTGAAATTAGACTAGAGGTCAGGGGAATGGGAAGAAAATTGCCTTGTGCTGATTCTCTGGTAGGGAATGGGATCAAAGTTCATTGCTGAAGACTGACTGACACCTCTCCAAACAGACTGATTAATGCTAGATGCTGACTATCGGGTACAGACCAGAAGGCAAACCAGACTGAAAACAATGGGGTCACTTAGGGCACAAATTTCAATATTAAAAAAGTTTCTAGTTTTTATAATTGCGCTTTGTGTGTTCATTAGCAAAACATTTTTCTGGTTTTCTTTCACTTTTCTAAACACTTCTTGCTCTGTCACAGTTCATTTCAAATGGCCAGTTTTCTGTTTTTGTATTTCATTTTTAATTCACCTCATCACCTACTTTAAGTTTTAAACTTTAAAAATTTGTTAATGAATATATTTCAGAATTAAGATTCAAAAATGAACTGCTAATTTTTTCTTCTCTTTTCTTTTTCCAGCTCACCACACTGGGAAATCTTACACCTTCAAGCACTGTATTTTTTTGTTGTGATATGCAAGAAAGATTCAGACCAGCTATCAAGTATTTTGGTGATATCATTAGTGTAGGACAAAGATTGGTAGGTTTAAAAAATAATTTGTGTTATGTATTAAATTTCTATTCTGTTTAGATGAGGCATAATATGTCTTTTTGGGAAAATAATTTATTTTTTTTTTTGCAGCTACAAGGGGCACGGATTTTAGGAATTCCAGTTATTGTAACAGAACAGTACCCCAAAGGTCTTGGCAGTACTGTACAAGAAATTGATTTAACAGGTGTTAAACTGGTACTTCCGAAGACTAAATTTTCAATGGTAATACCAGAAGTAGAAGCAGCATTAGCAGAAATTCCTGGAGTCCGTAGTGTTGTCTTGTTTGGAGTAGAAGTAGGTATTTTTCATATTAAATGTTATTGTATTAATTTATATTTATCTTTTAAAATGTGATCTTGACAAATAGAGGTTCGAGTTTGTATTTATTAAACCTATTTATGTTCAGTTTTTTACTAATTTTAAGAATTGAGGGGTATCAAAACAACTTATGTTGTGTTTTATTGTTCTGTTATATTCTCAACACTTTTCTATTAGACTCACGTGTGCATTCAGCAAACAGCTCTGGAACTGGTTGGCCGAGGTGTTGAAGTTCACATTGTAGCTGATGCCACTTCATCAAGAAGCATGATGGACAGGATGTTTGCTCTTGAGGTAACATGACCTCTTTAATATCTCTACTTAATTGATATATCTCTTGTAGTATATCCTATCAAATTTTCCAGGTAAACCTGCATTTGAAACAATGTTTAACAGCCTGATAACAGCTCTGTATTATTATATTTGAATTCAGAATTGTTGAGAAGGTAGACATTTATGTGAATTAATTCAGGGCTTCACCACTAGGCACAATGTAATCATATTTAATAAATGATTGCTGATATCCTAAAGAACTAACTGACCTCACGATTTTACAACCATAGTTCTAACTTGAATATCCTATGCCATAGTCTTCAGGTTTGTTGAAACCAGAAGCTGGTATAGTTTCATCCAAGTATATACTCTTAATGGAGTGCATTAGGAATGTAAAGTACCTGTGCTCTTTTCAGATGTTTTCTCTAAACTGTATCCCTTTGACATCTGGGAATTAAATATAGTTCTTCAGTCTTTGGTCAGACTAAATATGACCACAAAATTAAAAGAAATTATTAAATAAAAAGGAAAGTTATGATAAAGCAACTTTTGGAAAAGATGATTCTCTTCATTGTAAGCTACATCTGATGGGAGGAAGGTGTAGCAGCAAGCACCCTGGAGTCCCTAGGGTGGCTGCTCACACAGGTTCTTGGATCTGCTTTGTTAAAGGAAAGCAACTCAAAATGGGTTAACAAGCTTACCTTAATCAGACATATATCGTTTACCTTGTTCAGGAGAAAAGGTCAGCACCCTGAACCTCAAAGTACACAGGCATAATTATCAAGACAGAAACATCAAGTAGACAGATTTCCAAACTGTCCAACCATTACATCCATACCCAGTCAACATCTGGGTTTCCACATTCTGGGTTTTTCAAAGCCAGGGGACTCTCAACAACGGCTTCCCAGAATTCAGATCAAATCACAGAACACTTCTCAAAGTGAGTCCCAAAACAAAGCTACACATCAGGGCTTATATAGCCTTCTCCTGGCTCAGAGAATGTAACAACCTTATTGACTCACTGGCCAATCAAGGAGTATCTACTGAAAAACAAGCCTCCCCCATCCCAGGCTTCAGGTGCACATTAGCCTAGGGGCAGGGAAGATCTTTAAAATTTACATTCTTATTACAGAAGGCTAGAGGCAAAGAGATCAATAAGAAAGGTAGAGTTATGTAGGTCAGTGGTGGAAAACTTCAGGGTAGAGAGTTTGATATATAATATATAACAGACCTTTATATGGTATGCTAGGATTGAAGTCTCCAAAGAAAAATAATAATTTCAGTTATAGTACAGTATTGCACATAAAAATAAACACATGAAATTTGAGTTTTTTTCATTGCTATAGATAGGTGCAATCTTTGGTCTTTGTGAAATTACAGAGTAAGTTTAAAAAAAAGATGGAGACATTAGAATTATTCTTTCAATGTTTTATTAAGTTACAATAATGTGGAAGAGTGTATGCTACCCCTTCTGCTGAGAGGAGTGGAAAGGAGTGGGGTTCCAGGAGTTTTAGACCTCATTTTGAGGTCTAAGCAGTGGTGCTATAGAGAGAGGGGTTTATCAGTGGACCAAAGAGGAAATAAATAGCATAGTCTTATTCCTGCCTTGAGCTCTAGACTACTAACCCCATCATTAGGAAGAGAAAGAGAATAGGGAAAGTATAAATAAGCATATGAAACAAAGTTCATGTTCTTTTCTTGTTTAAAGTTGCTATTAAAACCATTAAGTAGTAATGTAGTGACTCAAAAAAGTGAATATGCCTTTTTACCCACATGTCTTAGTGGAAATGATTTCAATACAAACGAGATTGAGTAGCTGAGATACTTAAGCAAGTAAGTTTTAAAAATTATTTTATTTTTTTCCAGTTACATGTAAAAATGATTTTTAACATCCATTAAAAATTTTTTTTAAGTTCCAGATTCTCTCTGCCCTTCCCTTCCCTCATCATTGAGAAGACAAGCAGTTTGATGTAGGTTATACATGTGCAGTCATGTAAAACACATTTCCATATTAGTCATGATGTGAAAGAAAACACAGACCTCCCCCCCCAAAAAAAAAGCCCTACACACAAAAAAAGTGAAAAATAGTCTTATTTTATCTTCATTTATACTCCATCAGTTCTTTCTTTGGAAGTGGATAGTATTTTTCATCATAAATCCTTCAGAATTGTCTTGGATCTTTGTATTGCTGAGAATAGCTAAGTCATTCATAGTTGATCACTGTACAGTATTGCTATTACCGTGTACCACTATTCTCCTGGTTCTGATCACTACTTTGTTCATGTAAGTCTATAAGCAAGTTATTTTAAATATGAAGACTTAAAATTAGTTTGCAAAGGAATATCGTTTTCTTTGAAAATTTGAAAAATTTGTGAATATTTTCTCCTTTGATACAGATTGTAATGTTTCGTCACTTTCTTATGTAATTTTTGTTCATTCCTAATCCCCCCTCAATGTTCTATGGATGAATCTAAGGATTCAAGCTTTGGTAACTGGTGATCTCATCAATAGAGACAGGGAAGTTTGAAAAAGCAAGTTTGGGGGTTAGTCTCACTGAAAGTATGTCTGTAGCTTTCTACTCTTTGATTTAAAAAAAAAAAGTTTTTTTGGGGAAGATGTGACTGTTCAGGTTGCTGGTCCTCTATAAAAGAGATTTCCCCTATAAGTTGTCTATACACCTTGCAGGGTCTATGCTCTGTTCATGCCGCTGGAAATGTAAATTTATCCTCATTCAATAAAAGTTCGTTTTTGCTAACACATTGTGGCTCTCATTCTCTTGGTGCTACCATGATTTAAACCCAAGCCCCCCATGGACTACAAGAGAAGATTATCTTGATTCTTAGGTTACTCTTTGACTGTGTTCTTAGAATCAAGAGGACTTATGTGAAGAGAATGCCTGCCAGCACAAACAAGCAGGTCAGACATCAGAAAAGAACATTAGGAACTGCTAGAAAGGTTTTATCAGTGTTAATAAAGTAATGATTCTTAAACCAGAAAAATGGATCTAACAATAAACTGAGCAATATCTCTACTGATGATGAAGCATAGCTGGGGAAGAGAGAGAAACACTTTTCCTCTTTCTCTCTACATGAAGAAACTGAATGTTCCTTTGTTATCTACTCACTTTAATACCTCACTTCCTTTCTTTCCCCTTCAGTCTGATTCAAAGACTGCTAGAGGAGCTCAGGAAGTTTTAGTCTTTACCTGACGTAATAACTGATTTCTAAGCTATTAAAATAGGATAAAACTTGTTGGCCAGCTAAAACCTTAAGCTATTTGCTGCATTTTATTAATGCCAACAAAACGCCAGTTTTGGTAGCTCCTCTCACAGGGACTATTGACTCTCTTGCTGTTATTTTTAAGGCAGTGTTCACTGTTATTTGAGGAGTAATTCTGGATTTTTGAAGGCTATGACAATGAAGTGTAAGCTTTGACAGCTTTTACTATGCTTGAAAGATTCCGTGTTTGACCCCAGAAACAGAACTGTTCTCCAGTAACTAACTTAATTGAATCAGTGTATCCTTGGGTAAATATCTTTTTTTCCTGTTCCTTAATATTCCTTCCTTGCTATGACTAAATAACCAGTTCATTTATAAGTATAGTAAATGGCATACGGTCATAGAAAAGTATATCATAATTAGGATGGTAATTAAGTTTTGTTTTCACCGTTGGCAATCAGTAAAACAAAGAAAAAAATTTTCAGTGGTCTTCATACCTTTCAAATTCTCCTGTGACAGTGGCAGAGTACTGTGAAAAGTGTCAGAGGGTGCTAAAAATAAAATTTTAATTCCTCAACAAGCTTTAATTTTATTATTCATACTCTACATGTGAGATCCTTATCCAAAGACCAGTGAGTTGACATGGTACTAGAAGAGCTGAATCATATCAGTCTTAACAGCCTTGTTATAAATAAAATTAGAAGAAAAGTCAGGTTCAATCTTGAATGTAAAATTTCCATTTCCTGTTTAACAATATTAGGCCTTTTGTGCTCTATCTATTCACCTCTAAAAGAGGGCTCATCTTTTATCACCAAACCCAAAGAAGTACCTATGGGTAATAGTGATAAACATTATCTGCTTAGTAACAACTAGGGTCCAATAGTGGGAGAGTAATTGCATTTTGGGAAACTAGGTGATACAGTGAATAGAACACCAGGCCTGGAGTCAGGAAGACCTGAATTCAAATCTGGCCTCAGACTCTTACTAGCTGTGTGACCCTAGGCAAGTCATTTAACCCTGTTTGCCTTAGTTTCCTCATCTATAAAATGAGCTGGAGAAGGAAATGGAAAAGCATTCTAGTATCTTGTCCAAGGAAATCCCAAATGAGGTCACGAAGAGTTGGACAGAACTGAAATGACCGAACAACTGCTTTTTAAATTAAAGTAGCTGAGACACTTAAACAAGTAAGTGGTAGCTTCAGGAAGCTTTTGGCTTCAGAAATGAAATGGTCATTTGATTTTATGACCCCTATGGTGGAGAGATATCACTTCCTCTGATTAGCAGCTACAACTACGATTGCCACAGGGGATCTTCCAAAGACCAGTCTGAACAAGAACGTTTCTTTCCTTAATAGCTTACCCCCTCATGTTTCCTGTGGATCAGGGAGTTGATGTATCCATTAGCATTCCTTCATATAGTAGCAACCTGGCTGCCAATATCCAGCAACCTTCTTTGTACTTGCCACCCCACCTCCTTTCCAGGTCACCACAACATGTCATATGACCTGCAGTTCTTCTGGGGGTACTACTTCTAGTGTGATCATTCAGGGGAACCTTGACCTTGACTCCAAGCAAACTTATCCCAAATCTACTCAAGTTTGAATACAGAGATTTGAGTGACCCATGTCAAACTTCTCACAAATTAACTCTCCAGTTAAGAGACATAAAGCTCTTTAGGTGGTTGAAGATTTGCAACTAAGTAATAGCTTGGGGTAGTAGAACTATATCTATCAGAGTCCATTGCTATAGGGGTGGGTTGCTTCTTAAAAAACAAAAATCTCTCCTGGAGACTTAGTTTAGCTAAGAGTTTTGATGAAGCTTCCAGATCAAATTGGGAACTACAAAAAGATAGATTTAGCTTCAGCCTGCCCAAAGGCTTTGTCAGTGAATCACTATGGGTAACAGAGATACAGGGAAGCTGTGTTTAATTGAATCAATGTATCCTTGAGTAAATATCTTTTTCTCTTTCCTTAATATTCCTTCCTTGGCCCAGATCCCCTACATATCCTTTTGTTAACTGTTAGATGGATTGTGAGTGAACTGGGAAAGCAACTCAGAAATAGATCAAATCACAAATCCATTTAAGAAATTTGACTACATCCAGTAATATTCATATGTAAGCCTATTAGATGAGGGAGTTTGATAGAGATGAGCAAAAGCTTATGAGGAAAGAGGTTTCTCTGGTTTATTTCATATTTAATAAAGTGGGGTGGGCCTCAGAGCAAATTGATTATCAGTTGAATTGTACAGTTCTATTAAATAGGATTATTTTAATATGTCCCTTGATTGCCTTAGAATCAGGAATTACAATTACAGAATCTCAGTTTGAGAGCTGGAAGGGATCTCAGAGCCTGTCTAATCTAATGCTTATGTAAAAGGAATCCCTACTATAACATAACCTGCTAAGCTTTTGTCTGCTTTCCACCTGAAGACCTCTAAGGAGTGTTTGTCG
Organism: Petaurus breviceps papuanus; assembly: GCF_028583685.1. Classification (NCBI taxonomy): domain Eukaryota; kingdom Metazoa; phylum Chordata; class Mammalia; order Diprotodontia; family Petauridae; genus Petaurus; species Petaurus breviceps. Next base: position 58,746,540 of record NW_027185764.1, on the reverse strand, counting down.
ATGTCACTTTTGGAGATCTCTACTTGTTAGGTAGTTCTTCCTGACACATAGTCTACTTTTGCCTCTTTGCAGCTTTATCCTACAGTAAAGAAACAGTAAGTTTCTTTTGTTCTTTGGGACCAAACAGAACAAGTTTATTTCCTTCTCTTCATGTCAGCCCTTCAGATATTTGAAGAAACCTTCCTTATCCCCCTGGAATCCTCTCTTTTCCAGGCTAAACTTGCCCAGTTCCTTCAAGCAACCTCACATAACACTGTCTCAGACCTCTTTGCCATCCTCATTGCTCTCCTGAGTTCTCTATCCACACTGACAATGAATGTCCTTCTTAAACTCTGGCCCCAAACTGAACACAGTTATCCTGGTGAGCTTTGATGAAAATAGATTACTTTCACCTCACTATTCATGGAAGCTGTGCCTCTCAATGTAGCCCAAGTTCTCATTACCTTTTTTGGTTTATATCACACGCATGATTTATATTGAGCTCACAGCCCACTGAAAAGTCCAGATTTTTTTCAGAATGAAAATGTTCATATCATGCCTCTGCATTTTTAAACTTTTTAATTTGATTTCAATTTATTGTATCCAAATATAAGACTTTACATTTATTATTATTGAATATTATCTTATTAGATTTCAACTCTAGCCTGTGAATGTACTTTTAGAATCCCAGCTCTGTCATCCAGTATATTAGCTATCCCTCTAGTTCTGTGTCATCTGCAAATTTGATGACTATGTCATGTATGCCTTTATCCAAGTCATTGATATGTATGATAAACAAACTAGGCAAACCACATTTCCCTGGTGTATTCACTGAGCAATCTCTGCCACGTAACATTTAACCACTAATAAGTGCTTTTTGAGTCCAGCTGTCCAGCCAGTTATGAATTAATCTGATTTTATTGTCCTCTAAACCATATCTTCATCTTGTCCAAAATAAAAGTATGAGGTTCTTTATGAAGAGCTTCACTAAAACCTAGGTAAACTCTATCCACAGCATTCCCAGTATTTATACTTTAGAAATATAAAAAAAAAAAAAAAAGGAAATAAAGCTATTCTGACCTGACAAAAATAAAATTACTAGGGATTCGAAGTGAGTTATAAACACTTATATATGTAAAGAAGGCCAGAAAAAGAAGATTGTATATGAAACTGTGAATCATATAGCCTTTCAAATATGTATATATTAAATTTTAAAAGTTTGTTGCTATTTTCTTTATGTTTATTTGCATCACTATCATTAGTTCTTTACTATTCCCAAATATGCCCTCCTTCCCCCAAGAGATAAAAGAAAAACAATTCTAACAAATAGGTGTACTCAAACAAAACAAGTTTGTATTGTATAGGTTGTGACTGAAAACATGTCTCATTCTGCACTTGCAGACCATGGCCTCACTACCAAAGGGTGGGAAAATATAATTTTGTCTTTTCGAATCCTATTTTGTTATTGTGTTACTTAGAGTTTTTTATTCTTTCAATGTTATTTTCCTTTACATTATAATATAAAATTATATATTACATAATAGCTCTTCTATTCCTTGCTTATTTGACTATATCAGTTCACAGAAATCATCCAAAGTCTCTCTGAATCTGTCCCTTTTGTAATTTATTATCAAACAATAACCTTCCATTTTAATTAAATTTTATTAAATTTTCTTTTTTTTAAGTTAATAAGCAATTATTTTCTCTCCCTCTCACCTACCATACCCCATTTGAGAAAAGGAAAAAAGACAGAATCAAAACCTTTATAACAAATATATATAATCAAACAAAATATAATCCCACTGGCCATGTCTATGTATATATGTTTCGTTTTTTCACATTGAATCCACCTAGGTGCTGAGTAACAGGCTTTATCACTGATCCTCTGGAATAATCCTTGGTAATTGCATTGTTCAGAATTCTAAAGTCTTTACAATTGTTTATTTTTAAATAATATTTTTGTTTTATTACAAAGTGTTCTTGTGGTTCTGCTCATTTCATTCAGTTCATACAAGTCTTTATAAATTCTTTTGAAGACATCTCTTTTGTCATTTCTTACAGTACAGTGCTTCACATTACATTTGTTCAGCCATTCCCTTGGTTTTAGTTCTTTATCACAAAGAGAGCTACTATAAACATTTTTGTACATAAGAGTCTTTTTGTTATCTTTTGATCACTTTTGGTATAGACCTAGTAGTGGTGTTACTGGATCAAAGGTTATAACACATTTTAGTGAACTTTGGGACATAGTTACAAATTGTTTCACATCTCTACCATCAACAAGTTAATTAATATGCCTTTTCCCCCAGACCCTCTAACATTTGCATTATTTTGTCAGCTTTACCAATCTAATAAATCCCTAAGACTGTAGTCTGTTAATACCAAGTTGATTCAAAGTGTAACTTAGAAATATAACTTCACAATTTTAATAATCACAGAATTTTAAATTCTCTTCCATATGTCAAGAAATAGAGAAGAACTCACTCTTCTAAAGTAAAGTAAAAATTCATAAATGCTTTCACAGGGCTGCTAAGATATTATGACCTTGATCAAGCAGATGGTCCCAAGAAATTTGGCAGGTATACTAATAAGGATATTTCTACAAGATCTTTTTTTCTCTCTTTTGTTCTATGCAGTAAAGTAAGTAAATATACCCTATTAAATGATCCAGAGGTCCCAACATTATGACAGTTATCTCTAATAACACAATAATTGCACAGTATCAGAATCAAAAGGAAAAACTATATCATCCTCAACATTATTTATAAATAATGGTTCCTCTGAATTCACAATGCAAGAAAATTTAGAAATACAATTATAACATTCACAGCATCATGAATGGGAAACATGAAACAAGACTTATTACTAATCAGATACATCAGTTCAGTCAAATACATTTCCAAATCATATAGAGAAATCATCCACTTTACCACCTTTAGCATTTTGCACCAATCACATTTAAAACCCACCAGAAAGTCAACCAGTATGGATTGCATTCAGTCAGAGAAATAACAATAATAAGGATATAGTGCTTGCCATACACCAGGTCTTATGTTGAACACTTTAAAATCAGTGTATCAGGTTTTTGATTCTCACAACAACCTTGAGAGGTAGGTACTATAATTATTTTTCAACTTTATAGTCAATGTGTGACCCTTTTTGGTGACAGTAAAAACATTCTTTCAGCTTTGTGATATAGAGTAGCTGGGGGAGGTTGGAATGTAGTTGGGACTTATAGGAGTATAGTTGATACTAGGAACAGGTGGTCAAGAACAGGAGAGCCACAGAGATATAACCCCACCTGGGGAATGGAGTGAAGATAACGGTTTAGATTTTCCCTTCTGTGCCTCTGTCTCTCTCTGTCTGTCTGTCTTTCTCATACTTCTGTGGCAGTACTCCTAAGTTCATCTTAACCATTCTTGTACCATCTAGGGCAGAAAACAGATATAACACTGAAATCTTAGCAGGGATTATTTAACAAAAACGGAGTTGGTTATTTCTGCATCCCATGGTTTGAATAGATCTAGGCCCAAATTTACCTAGCACTTCTACATAATCTAATGTAAAAATGGGTAAAAGTGTCATTTTCTTTTTGACACATTATTTGAGATCTACTCCAATTAATAGCCAAACCCGGGGCGGCGGGGGGGGCACTAATATTATTACAGCAATTATATATATATATATATATATATATATATATATGTGTGTGTGTATATATATATATATATATATATATATAATTTCTAATTGCATGACACACCAATTTGAAAATTTCTTTCTAAATCAATTAGTACTTAAATTTAATTTGTAAAACTCTCAAGTATCTAATTAGAAGGCCTAATAAAACTTACTTACTTTTTGGTTGTTTCCTAATTTACACAAACTTCTTTTTGGGAACCAGGAGTTTCTAATAAGCAGGTAGTTTTAAAGTGCTAGCTCTATTTACAATGTAAGCTGCAGCCTACTTTTTTTTTTATATACATTGAAATTTCACTGATAACTACTTCCAAATAAACTTTTTTCTAATCAGCTAAAAAAATCTTCCTCTCTTAGCTATAAAACAATAAATCTGTTGCTTGGCAGGAAAAAAGTGATAAGAGAACTGAGTGTTATTTTTCTTGTAACTTTTACAGTTATGTACTCAGTTTACTTAAAGCAAATCCTAAAGAATGTTAACCTCAAACTCAGTAGAATATATCAGCATTTATAAAAACATTCAAACCACAATATGGAGATTTATAGTAGGGAGCTTACAGTTCAGTCACAAACTCAGTGTCTGATTAGTTTTTGACATCATAAAATTCTGCAAAGTGAGGGAAAGATCTCATCCCTCTGTCTCCTGCCTACTTCCATCTTCTCATAGATAAAACAGATATAGGCACAGAAAAGCACTCAAACACAGACAAACAAGCACAAAAAGCAAAATAAACACACACTTATGAGGGAGTGTCTAGGGCTGGGGTGGAGAACCTTTGGCCTGTAGGTCACACTTGGCCCTCTAGGTCCAAAAGTGTGGCCCTTGGACTGAATTCCCCACCCCTTCTCTAGGCTGTTTCCTTATTATTTCTAAGGTGAGGTTTCATTGACCAGCCTTCTGCCTAAACCAGTTAAAGAGATGTTGATACCTAACTGCCACACAGACCAAATCACCTAAAAGTGTTGTCCTCATTTTGGTCACTAGATGTCACCCAAGCTGATGCTAGCTCACACTACCCAAACTGATCAGCCCTTGGAGAGGAAATGTCCATCAGAAATCAATTTAATTTTTAATTTTTAAAAAATTTCATGTCTCTCCAAGATTTTCTGAAGTCTGCCTTCTCATTATTTCTTGTAGCACAATAGTATTTTATTACATTCATATACCACAAATTGTTCAGCCATTCCCCAACTGATGAGCATCCTCTCAATTTCCAATTCTTTGCTAGCACAAAAAGAGCTGCTATAAATATTTTTATACTAGTAAATCCTTTTCTATTTAAAAAAATCTCTTTGGGATACAGACCAGTAATAACTGGTAGTACTGGATCAAAGAGTATGCACAATTTGATCGCGCTTTGGCCATAGTTTGAAATTGCTCTCCAGAATAGTTGAATCAGTTCACAACTCCATCAACAATGCATCTTATCCCAAAAGCTTAGATCTTTGGATTTATCAAACTATATCATGTACATAATCTATTTCACTGATTCATCACTCTATTTCATAACCAGTGCCAGATTATTTTGATGATTACTGCCTTGTAATATAGTTTGAGACCTGGTATAGTTAAGCCACCTCATTTTTAAAATATTCTTGGCCTTTTTGTTCTTCTAGAAGAATTTTGGTATTGTTTCTTCTAGCTGTATAAAATAATTTTTTTGGTGGTTTGATTAGTACAGTGCTGAATTAAGTGTGTTAATTCAGTTAGAATTGTCATTTTTGTTTTATGACAGATTCTAATGTTTTTCCTTTTATTTAGATCTGACTTTATTAGTGTGAGAAGTGTTTTGTAATTGTGTTCATGTAGTTCCTGTATTTCCCTTGGCAGGTAGAGTCCCAAATATTTTATTATTGTCTGTACCTATTTTAAGTGAAATTTCTCTATCTTTGACTGCTGGACTTTGTTGGTACTATATAGAAATGCTGATGATTTGTGTAGATTTTATTTTATATCTTGCAACTTTGCTTAAGTTCTTAATTATTTCAACTAGTTTTTTAGTTGATTCTCTAAGTATACCATCATATCATCTGCAAAGAGTGATAGAATAGTTCCTATTCTAATTCCTTCAATTTCTTTTTCTTCTTTTATTGATTTGGCTAGCATTTCTCATGCAACATTCAATAATAGTGGTGATAAAGGCCATCCTTGTTTCACTCCTGATCTCACTGGGAAAGTTTCTAGCTTATTTCCATTACAGATAATGCTTGCTGTTAGTTATAAATAGATCATACTTAGCATTTTGAGCAATGCTCCATTTATTCCTATGCTTCCTAGTGTTTTTAATAGAAATGAATGGTGTAGTTTGTCAAAAGCTTTTAGAAGAAGCATCTATTGAGATAATTATATGATTTTTGTCAGTTTTATTATTGATATGGTCAGTTATGATGATATTTTTCCTAATATTGAACCAATCCTGCTTTCCTAGTATAAATCTCACCTGCTCATAGTGTATGGATATATTGCTGTAATCTTCTTGCTATTGTTTTATTTAAAATTTGTGCATCAATATTCATCAATGAAGTTGCTCTATAGTTTTCTTTCTCTGTTTTTGCTCTTCCTTGTTTAGGTATCAGCATTATATTTGTGTCATAAAAGGAATTTGATAGGATTCCTTCTTTGCTTATTTTACAAATAGTTTGTATAATATTGGAATTAATTGGTTTTTTAAATGTTTGGGAGAATTCACTTTTTAATCCATCTAGTCCTGGGAGGTTCTTTTTTTTTATTTTTAAAAAATTTATTCATTTATTTTTAGTTTATAACATTCAGTTCCACAAGCTTTTGAATTTAAAATTTTCTCCTCTTCCTTCTCTTCCCCCCCTCCAAGACAGCCTGCAATCTGATATAGCCTCTACATATATATTCATATTAAACATTTTCACATTAGTCATGTTGTAAAGAAGAATTATAACCAGTGAAATGAACCATAAGAAAGAAGAAACAAAACAAAACAAAAGAGAGAGAGAGAGCAAACAGTATGATCTGCATTCAGACTCTGTAATTCTTTCTATGGTGTGGACAGCATTTTCCATCATGAGCCTTTTGCAATTGTCTTAGAACCTTGCATTGCCAAGAATAGCCAAGTCTATCAAAGTTAGTCATCACACTAACAGTTAACACACTGTGGCTGTAACTGTGTATGATGTTCTCCTTGTTCTGTTCCCCTCACTCATCATCAGTTCATGTAAGTCTTTCCAAGTTTTTCTGAAGTCTGCCTGCTCATCATTTCTTATAGCACAATAGTATTCCATTACATTCATAGCTATTCCTCAATTGATGGGCATCCCCTCCATTTCTAATTCTTTGCTACCACATAAAGAGCTGCTATAAATATTTTTATACATGTGGGTTCTTTTCTCATTTTTATGATCTCTTTGGGATACAGACCTAGAAGTGATATTGCTGGATCAAAGCGTATGCACTTTTTATAGCCCTTTGGCCAGAGTTCCAAATTGCTTTCCAGAATGATTGAGCACAACTCCACCAACAGTGCATTAGTGGGGCAGCCAGGTAGCACAGCGAGTAAGAGCACTGGCCCCAGAGTTGGGATGACCTGGGATCAAATCTGGGCTCAGACACTTAGCACCCACCCAGAAATGCCTGGCCGTGTAACCTTGAGCAAGTTACTTAACCCCAATTGCTTAGGGAAGGCCAGGTGGTGCAGTGAGTAAGAGCACCGGCCCCAAAGAGTTGGGATGACCTGGTATCGAATCCGGGCTCTGATACTTAGTACCACACCCAGAAATAACTGGCCATGTAACCTTGAGCAAGTTACTTAACCCCAATTGCTTAAAAACAAACAGTGCATTAGTGTTCCAATTTTCCCACATCTTCTCCAACATATATAGTTTTCCTGTTTTGTTATGTTAGCCAATCTGACAGTTGTGATGTGGTACCTAAGAATTGTTTTGATTTGCATTTTTCTAATCAGTAGTGATTTAGAGCATTTTTTCATATGACTATAGATATCTTTAATTTCTTCCTCAGAAAACTGCCTGTTCATATCCTTTGATCATTTATCAATTGGAGAATGACTTGCATTTTTATAGATTTGACACAGTTCTCTATTTATGTTAGAAATGAGGGCTTTATTATAGACACCGGTGGTAAAAATTCTTTCCCAGTTTTCTCTTTCCTTCCTAATCTTGTTTGCGTTGGCTTTGTACAAAAACTTTTCAATTTAATGCAATCATAATTATCCATTTTGCATTTCATAATGTTCTCCATTGCTTGTTTGGTCATAAATTCTTCCATTCTCTATAAATCTGACATCCTTGCTCTCCTGGGAGTTTTTCTTAAAGCAATTTGGAACTGGGCCCAAAGGGCTACAAAACTGTGTATACCCTTTGATTCAGCAATCCCACTACTTGATCCCCCAGAGAGATCAAAAAAGAGGGAAAGGATCTATATATACAGAAATGTTTATAGCAGCTCTTTTTATAGTGGCAAAAATCTTGGAAATTCAGAAGATGCCCATCAATTGGGGAATGGCTGAACAAGTTGTGACATGATTATAAAAGAGTATTATTTTGCTAGGGGATGGTTTCAAAAAAAATCTGAAAAGACTTACACGAATTGATGCAAAATAAAGTGAGCAGAAACAGTAATCATTGTACATAGTACCAACCATATTATGTAATAGTCAACTGTGAGTGACTTAGCTATTTGACTAATATATGATCTAGGACAGCTGCCAAGAACTTGTGATGAAAAATGCTATCTACCTCCAGAGTAAGAACTGTTGGAGTCTGAGTGTAGACTGAAGCACATTTTTTTTAAAGCTTTCTTTATTTTCTTTCTTTTTAACAATGGTAATTTGAAAATGTTTTGCATGATTTCATATATAATTGATATCAAATTTCTTGTCTTCTCCAAGATGGGGGGGGGGAAGAGAATTCAGAATTCAAAAAAATTTTTTAAGTGAATGTTAAAATTAAGGAAAAAATTTAAGTGATGTAAAAAACAAAACATATTAAAATGATCTAAAAATAACAAATCACAAACTTTTAAAATAAAATTTTTTTTTTGATTAAAAAGAAAATAAAATTCTGTCTGAACTGCAGCCTAGGGACTTTGGCCTAAGAAATCTTGGTTTCTCTCTCTACCCTGCTTTTTCCACTTTTAATGCCTTTAGACTTGGCCTTAGCTTGCTACATTCTGCTTTCAGTTAGGATAACAAGAGACCATCCCATGATTCAGCTTATCCTTTGTAAGGTAGGATCCAGACCTCCATTTGAGATAGAGACACTATTCATAAAATCAATGTTAGGGAAGAATTCTAAGCAATATCACAGTAAGCAAACAACAGAATTTACTACTACTATCACTGTCACAACCACCACCATCACTATGACCACTACCAATACTACTCACCAGAGAATCCATGGATCCAGTGTCCTAAATAACTTTATCAAATGCTAGATACCTCTTAATCCTCATTCTGGATCATGGGGATCATACTTTTTTGGTTCCTTCTATCAGTGTAAGCTGGTAGATTATGTTAGGAGCATAATCATCTATTCATGCATAGTTTCCTATTGCAATACATATCCCTTCTTCCTTTGCCAGTATAAAGGGGCAAATGCTTCTTCAGAGTGATGAATTGATTTTGCTTGGCCTGACCTGTCTGCAGCTGTACTGCAGAAACAGTCTTGTTTATGAATGTATTCAAAGTCAGGGTCAAATTTATAATATTTAAAATAGTTGCTAATTGCTACATATCCAGTGGTTCCATTGCGGGGGTGTGTGTGGTAGTAATTGGCTTGCATAGTCTATGAGTTAGTAGTTGTGTATTTTCTATGTTTGTTGTGTAAAATGCATATCCTAGGAACACTTTCTTTTGTGGTCAACCCAAGGTGACCTACCCTACCAATCTGGGTCTACTATTGAAAAAAGTTCCAGAAACACCTGGCCGTGTAACCTTGAGCAAGCTACTTAACCCCAATTGCTTAGGGGCGGCCAGGTGGCTCAGCGAGTAAGAGCACCGGCTCCAGTGTTGGGACGACCTGGAGATCAAATCCCGGGCTCAGACACTCAGCACCACACCCAGAAATAACTGGCCGTGTAACCTTGAGCAAGTTACTTAACCCTGATTGCTTAAAAAAAAAATAAAAAGAAAAAAAAAAGTTGGCTGTTCAACAAAAGATATGTTTGAAACATTTCTAGAAAGAAAACTAGTTCTGAAAGTATTAGTTGCTTTTTAAACATCTGAGAATCAAAATATAAGAATAAACAAACACAGCAACCCCAAACAGTAGCTATAAAATAACAACAGATACTATGAAGAGATTTTTTTCTAAATAATACAGTGGAGACAATGGAGAAAGCAGAAGTTAATTAGAAGTGATGGTGGAAAAACAAGTCTGGAATATCAAGGTCTAAACTGTGACAATACTCTGCCTATAACTAAATCAAAGTTTTGTTGTAGACTAGGAATAGGAGGTTGCATAAGGGAAGTGGAGGAAGACAATTGAGAGAAATATGTGATGTTCCCTAATCACATCAAAGGCTAAAAGTGAAGGGAAGGAAAATCTTGTAGTTACTCTGGAAGAAGAGAGCATAAGGAGAAAGGATAGTAGGACAAAGGGGAGAATTTAGAAGAGGGGGAAAGAAAGGGAAAACTATTGTATCAGTGGTGAGACCTAATACCAGTGATGAGAATGTTCCCATGGGAGAAGATATATATATATATATATATATATATATATATTTTCTTTTTGAAGGAGGGAAGACAAGACAATTGGGGTTAAGCAACTTGCCCAAGGTCACACAGCTAGTAAGTGTGTCAAGTATCTGAGGTCAGATTTTAACTCAGATTCTCCTGACTCCAGGGCCAGGGTTCTATTCATTGCATTACCTAGCTGTCCCAAAGAGATATTTTATAAAGGGAAACTGGAATCTTACAACAGATGTAATCTACAGGGAGTTGGTGCTTAGAGAGACTACTTATGCTCTCAGGAGAAAGGGTATCAGAGTTCTTGGGGGCAACCAATATCCAGAAGAGTTGAAAGACATGGTCTCATGGAGGCGACCTCCAAACAAATGGGGAAAAAAATTACAATGGAGAAGACAAATGTCAATAATGAACTGCACAGTCAGGGACATAGAAGAATTACTACTATGGAGCAGTATCCTCTCTGTCACCTACATGAATTAAATTTTCTAAGAGTGAAAGAAGAAGAAACAGAAGAAAAAGATAGGCTAGTGGGCAAAATCTACAAGGTAATAAACATAGAAGGTATTTAGAAGGATCCTAAAAGTGAAACTATAGAAACTTTAATTCAGTGAAGAATACAGAGCCTAAAGAATTAATCAAAAAAGTCTAAAATTGACAGAAAGGAAAGTTATATAGAATAAGTGAAAGAAATCCTTTTTAGACAAAGATGAAGAAAGTGAAATTTTAAAAGGTAACAGACAAAATGATGTGAAGATGATGAGAGGAAGGGGGATTTTACTTGACTACTTAACTAAGGAACAAAGGGAGGGAGAATTAAATAACCTAATTCTTATAATTTAAAATATGACTAAATTAAATAATACAACAAAATACAAAAGAGTGACAGGTCAAGAAAACAAAACCCCATAATCTGTTGCTTATAAGAAACACATTTAAAAAAAAAAGACAGAATTTTAAAAGGAGTTGGGAAAAAAATTTTTATGCATCAGATTAATACAGAAAAAGCAGGAATAGTAGTCATGGTATCTGACAAAACAAAAATATTCATAAAAAGGGATCAACAGTAAAAGATATTAACAAGGAAATTACATTGTACTGAAAGGAATCATAGAAAAGAAGTCATTGGATGGTTAGGTGGCACAGTGAATAGAGCACTGGCCCTGGAGTCAGAAGGACCTCAGTTCAAATCTGGCCTCAGACACTTAATATACTTACTAGCCATGTGACTTTGTGCAAGTCACTTAACCCCAATTGCCCTCCAAAAAGCAAAAAGAAAAAAAGTCATTATCATTATTCAACTTAAATGCCCCAGATCTTTAGCATCTACATTCATATAGGAAATATTAACTGAACTACAAGAAGGCATAGATAGTAACACAATAATGGCAGATTTCAGTGTCCCTCGGTTTTAGATAAGTCTAACAGAAAGGTAAACAAAAGGGAAAATATAGAACCAAACAAATTGCTAGAGAAAATAGAGTTAAAAGATTTCTGGTACCTTCTAGATACTACCAAAGAATATAAATATTTCTCAGCATTAGATGGAACTTTTACAAAACATGTCCATGTATTAGGTCACGGAGATGTTGCAAACAAATACAAAAAGTTAAGAAATAGTAAATGCATCCTTTATAGACTATCATAAGACAATAAAATATTTAATTGGTTGACAGATTACAAAGGAAACAGACTCAAATAGAGACATAACAATGAAATCCCAAATAATGAGTGGATCTTTCATGAGTGAAGTTTAACAGATAGGTACACTGGATCATTTCTCCAGGCATGATAGCATTTATTAATAGGGGCATGCCATGGATGAATAGAATGGCACTGTCTCTGGACAAAAGCCCTTGAATTGAGAGTGCAGCGCATTTTTATAAGCCTAGAACAAAGAACAGAACATAAATCATGTAACTGACCCAGCATTACAGAGGTGAGAGATTATGAGTAATTACATCAAAGAAAGTGGACATTCCCCCAGTGAGGATGACAACCACCTCTTTATCTCTAAGAAGTGCTTTTATGAATTTTATGGATCCTGGCTGCATCTTGAGGTTACTCATTAAGACAGATTTATTAGTAACTAGGGAATTAGATAAGACCACCTTAATTGTTAAAGATATGGTGAGGTCAGATAGTCTTAACTTCTAAAGGATACCCCACAAACCTTGCAGGAAATTTTGAAATAATGTTTTATGAAAGTATTGAGAACAGAGTTTTTCTTCAACTGACAGTCATTGTGGGAAAGGTTGATTTTTGGTGTCTAACTTCACAGAGGGAGAGTTTAACACACATAATCTTCTCTCAGAGACAGAGAAGAGGAATATGATCATAGAATAAAATCCTAAGAGTAAAATCAAATATATAATACGATCAAGAATTCTCTGATTAAAAAATAAATCTTGGAAACAATAAATATGTGAAGGAAAATGAAGAAGAAACAACATAACCAGAATTTCTGGGATGTAACTAAATCTCTTCTTATGGGAGAACATCATATCCCAACACATGTATAGATTGAAAAAAGAAAAGTTACTGGTGCACTACATGTGTAATTAAATATACATTAAAATTTGAAATCCAACAAATGAATTTAAAATAAGCACTAAAAAGGAGATATTAAAAATAGGAAGATAAATAGATAAACTAGAAGCCAAAAGGCAATAGAAACAATGAAACTAACAGCTGGGTCTTTGAAAAAAATAGTAGTATTGCTGAATCTTTAATTAGCATAATTTTAAAATTAAATATTTAATTTAAGGGACAGTTAGTTGGTGCAATGAACAGAGCACCAGTCCTGGAGTCAGGAGGACCTGACTTCAGATCCGGCGTCAGACACTTGACACTTGCTGGCCGTGTGACCTTGGGCGAGTTACTTAACCCCACTTTCCCTGCCCTCCCCCCTACAAAAAGCAAAAACAAATTTTTTTTAATATTTAGTTTAAATTTAAAAGGAAAAGGACAGAAAATCAAATCAACATAACCAATGAACAAGATGACCTCACAATAAAACCAAAAGAAATAAGAAGATTAATCAGAAGCTATTATACACAAAGTAGAGGAATACCTTCAAAAATATAAAGTACTAACTTATAGAAGACCAAATACACAGCAGAACCTCGGTTTATGAATTTAATTCATTCCGAGATTCTGTTCATCATGAGATTTGGTCATATTGCAAAGCAAGTTTTTCTATAGGATATAGTGTAAAGTCAGATGATCAGTACCACATCCCCAAAAATATTCATATAAAAATAATTATTTATAATTTTAAGTAAGTTTTTTGTCCCTAATGCACCTGAAATGCAATAGCAATGATTAGTACACAATATGAACCAAAAATAAAACAAATTACCCTGCACTTTACCTTTGAGAAGAGTCGTGGTTGGTGGGAGACAAGGGAGGAGGAAGAGGAGGAAGGGTTATTGCTTGGAAGGAGAATCTTCCTTGGGAGTGTTCTCTCTTATCCTACTTTCACTAAAAGTAATACTAACACTACTGCCTTCACTTATTTTTTATTTTTTAGAATCACTTTCTTATTTTAACTCACTGTTTTTTTTTTCTTTATGTTCACTTTTGACTGTGAATCTAACAACACTTGTTTTTTACTTTTTTTCAGAATGTCACGGAAATGTGACATTGAATTATAGTTAAAAATATTCGTGGCCCTCATTGCTACAGCCTTATTTGGGTGATGTTTTTCAAAAAAATTTTGCACTTTTTTCCACATCTGATAAACCTTCCTAATCTCACTTAATGTGAGAGATTCCTCCAGCCTCTCAACCTCCTTCTCAGATGAGATATCCTCTGCAACATCTTGCTGTTACTCCTCATGCAGATCTGTTATTTCATCTATCTGGTCAACACCAAATGAGGCTGATAAGGTGATATACCAACCTGAGGTTCCTTTGTTTGACATAAGAAAGCAAAAAAAAAAACAAACCCCATTGCCCTAGTTGAGTTTCATCCTTTCGTGAGCTGTTCAAGTCCAAATGTGATTTTTGTTGTCCAAATTTTTGTTCATCCTGCAAGACAAATTTTGCTAAAGAATTTTCCTTGTCCAGTGAAGCATACATAGACCAGGTTACTCATAAACCAAGATTCTACTGTAATTCTTAAAAACCCATTCTCTTTTTTTTACATGAAAGATAATTTTTAATATTTATTTAAAATTTTTTTGAACTCTTGATTCTCTCCTACCCTTACTCCCCTCCCTCTTTTTGAGGAGGCAAGCAATTTGCTACAGATTATACATGTGCAGTCATACAAAATATATTTCTATATTAGCTATATTATTAAAAAGAAAATATAGGAAAAAAAAGAAAAATAAATCTTTTTAAAAATATGCTTCTATTCACAGTCAGATTCTATCAGTTCTTTCTCTGGAAGCAGATAGCATTTTTCATCATGAGTCCTTTGGAATCTTTTTGGATCATTGTATTGCTGAGAATAGTTAAGTCATTCACAGTTGATCATTATACAATGTTGCTGTTACTGGATACAGTGTTCTCTTGGTTCTGCTCTCTTCACACTGCATCAGTTCATGTAAGTCTATGGGTTTTTCTGAGATCATCCTGCTCATTTCTTTTTTTTTTTAAATGCTTTATTAACTTCTGATTTACATCATTCATTTCCACCAGATTTTGAGTTAAAAATTTTCTCCCCATTTTTTCCCTACCCACTGCCCCAAAATAGCAGTCCCACAGGATATCCCCTCCTCCAATCTGCTCTCTCCCATATCTTCTCCCATAACCCCTTCGACTTTTCCAGTAGGGCATGGTGAATCTCTACGCCCCAGTGCCTGTATATCTTATTTCCCAATTACATGTAAGATAGTATTAATAATAGTATGTATATATATATATATATATATATTTTTTTTTAATTTGATTTTAAAACTTTGAATTACACATTCATTCCATTCCTCCCTTGTCACCCACCCTTACTGGAAAGATAAGCAATTCAGTATAGGTTGTATAGGTATAGCTAATGCAAAATATTACCATAGTAGATATATTGTAAAAGACTGACGATATTTCCCTCCCTCCTATCCCACCTCCCACTTGTTCTGTTCTCTAGTTTGATCCTGTCCCTTCTCAAAAGTGGGTGCTTCCAATTTCCCTCCCCCACATCCTGCCCTCCCTTCCATCATCCCCCCTAATTCTGTTCTATTCAATCTAATTCTGAAGGAATTATTCTCTTCAGTGAGCTTTTGAAATTCTTTTTCCATCTGGCAAGTTTGGCTTTTTAAGACATTTTTCTCCTCATTGACTTTTGGGGCCTCTTTTGCCATTTGAGTTAGTCTATTTTTTAAGGTGTTACTTTCTTTAGTCAGGTTGTTGACTCACTTTTCATGATTTTCTTGCATCATTCTCATTTCTTTTCCCAATTTTTCCTCCACGTCTCTTATTTGATTTTCAAAATCTGTCTTGAGCTCCTCCATGACCTATAACCAGTTCATATTTTTCTTGAAAGCTTTTGGTTCAGGAGTTCTGACTTTGTTGTCTTCCTCCCATTTCATGCTTTGATCCTTTTTGTCCCCAAAAAAGGAATCTAAGGTTTAATTGCTGTATTTTCTTTGCTTCCTTTGCTTACTCACGTTGCCACTCAATTACTTGACTTTTGAGCTCTTTGTCACAGTAGAACTCTGCTTCCAGAGAGGAGAGCTTTGTCCCAAATCACTGGGGTTTTAGCAGCTGTGGGACCTATTAGGTGGGTGCCCCCTCTTATAGCCCCAACAAAACTCTGGCTCACTGGTCACACACCCCAGGACCTCCATCTAGGACAGTGATCCAGATCCAAGCAGGTTAACAGCAACGACTTGCTGAATGGTCCCCCTACGATTTGCAGGCCAGGAGCTCTGAAGCAGCCACATGGAGGTGCCTGCACAGCCACTGCACCTCTACTGCTTTTCGCTCTGGGGGTAGAGGCCAGACTGCACTCCTAGTCCCTCTCAGTTGCAACCAGGTTCCTCATTGACCTTTTGCTTTGTCT
This sequence comes from Petaurus breviceps papuanus, assembly GCF_028583685.1. NCBI lineage: Eukaryota > Metazoa > Chordata > Mammalia > Diprotodontia > Petauridae > Petaurus > Petaurus breviceps. The sequence continues at coordinate 58,730,185 of NW_027185764.1, read as the reverse complement.
TTGGCATTTATGGATTGATAATTCTGGAAACTGCCACAGCTGCTGGTGATCCACTCTCTGGGAGTCTGCTGCTGGTCGGGGCTGCCCTGGGGCTAAAACCAGGGGCTCACCTGGGGCTGGGCTTGGCTCCCAGCACAACACAATGTACCCTTCCTGTAGGCCTACTGGGCTGCCTTCAGCGGGAGTTTTGTTTGTCTCTGTCACTTCGTGGGTTTTGTAGCTCTAAAATTTGTTTAGTCATATTTTATTGGTATTTGAGGTGGTTATGGGGGGGAGGTCATGGAGTTTTCCTGCTTCTACTGCCATCTTAGTTCCACGCCCTGCATTTTTATATAATGACAAAATTCAACACTAAAAAATGTGTCTGCCCTTTGACCTAGCAATATTGCTACTAGATTTGTATCCCAAAGAGATTTAAAAGAAAAAAAAAGGAAAAAGACCTAATGTACAAAAACATTTCTGGCAGCTCTTTTTGTGGTGGCAAAAAATTGCAAATCAAGGGAATATCCATCAGTTAAGAAATGGCTGAACAAATTGTGGTTTATGAATGTAATAGAATATTACTGTGCTTTAGGAAATGATGAATATAGCAAAGCACGAATAGACAATCAGAGACAACAAAATAGTACACTCACTGACTTCAAAACTACAAACAGAAAGAAAAACTACACATACGAAAAATCAAATGTGATTGTTACAGAATTATAAAGATCACTTAGTAGAGTTGAAAAATCTATAAGTATTGAACATTGCACGTTTTCAGAATTTTTCAATGTATGACCAATTATGTTGATTTTTTTCTCCTCATTTATTTTTTTTGGCTTTCAAAAAGATGCTTTAAAAAAATAAGATGACTTTCTTAGAGTAGAAAGAAGATTAATAGTAAAAACTAAAATGATGTTTAAAAAACAAAATAGGTTAATAAAAAAATTTATACAGAAATAAAAAGAAAAAATGGAATAGAATAACTTCTAAAAAAACCAGCAGCTTTAGTTTCCCCTAAGACTGAAAGCATTAGTCTCAAGTTTTAGAAGACTGAGAAGTTTTTCCCTTCCACCTCTTTTTTCTTTCATGCACTGAGATATTCAGGTTTAGAAACATATCTTGGTTTATCCCAATATTATTATTTTTCCATCATCACCTCTCATAGCTCTTTGCCACTGGGCATTACGGGCCAGTGTCAGGCAGGGTGTTGATACCCTGCTTTGTTCTTGAAATAAGAAATAATATCTGCTATTTTGATCTCCTAATTTGCAAGGAAGCTCAAGAAACTGTCCTAAACTTAGATATCCACATGGCACAAATGAGGGTCTAGCACAAACAAATGGGTATAAGAGAATTGGTTTTTTTCTAGCTTATAAAGATGCAAGTAGCCTGAATAGAGAGGAAGGACCTATGTTGCTAATTATGATTCTTTTCATTTTAACCCAAGACCTCCCCTTGTCTTCCTTACCCCCATGGAAATGACCCTTGAAATAGTGCCTGATGGCACAGACCTTCATAGTATGAGAGAACAATGAGGCCTAAGAAGGCACTTGGCCTTTTGTGCTAGGTGGCTTTATGTGTTTTGGGTTGGGTCCAGATACCAAAGGCAGCTAGGTAGCACAATGGATAGAGGGCCTGACCAGACTCATCTTCCTGAGTTCAAATCTGGCCTTAGCACTTCCTAACTGTGTGACCCTGGGCAAGTCACTTGACCCTGTTTGCCTCAGTTTCCTCATCTGTAAAATGAGGTGGAGGAGGAAATGACAAACCTCTCCAGTATTTTTTGCCAAGAAAACCCCACAAGGGTCACAAAGACTCAGATGTGACTAAAGCTACTGAACACCACTATCACCACCAGATACCACACATCCAGGGGAAATCCTTAAGTTATGCATAAAACAAATAAATCTTTATGCTTTATCTTCCTAGGTAGGGAGAGGAGATTACTATCTACCTTCATTTCCTAACTTCCAATTGCTGGCAATCCTATATGCTGTATATATTAGGGACTTGTAGAAAATTAAATCTGCACCACAGCTGAGAAATTTCTTGGTTAAAGTCCTGGCTTCTCCCTCAAGCCTGCTTCTTACCCTTTTTAGTATATATAGGCCTGAATCTAATCTGCTACAGGGTCTAAAGGAAGTGTTCTCTATTTCATGCTCTTTAATTTTGCTTTATGTTGCATTAGAGGTTTGGCTCATGTCTCACTTGTACACCATTTGTCACACTATCCAGCTTCTCCTAATGGATCTACTATATAATAGCAAGTCTACTGCCAAGAGTCTAGTGTTTAACTTGAGGTCTATTTTAGTAAAGAAGCAGGAATGGGATCAGTTCTCCCCATCATTAAATTTAAGTATTGTATTTAGAAGCCTTAATTTCCATATAGAATGTACTGAAGTATTATAACTTGATGTGCATTTGCTTTTTGGAAACACTTTTGTTTCTTATACTGATTTTATTCATTTTGTTTCTTTTTTAGCGTCTTGCTCGCACTGGAATAATAGTTACTACAAGTGAAGCGGTGCTGTTACAACTGGTAGCTGACAAAGACCATCCAAAATTCAAGGAAATACAGAACCTAATTAAAGCAAGTGCCCCAGAATCTGGTCTACTTTCCAAAGTATAGGATTTTGAAGGATTGGTTATTAATCTATCCTAAATAAGAACAAAATCATTAACATAGATATGCTGTCTTCTCACATGTACTGCAATTGAAATGTTAAAAATCGACTAGTCTTTTTTTTTTTTGTCTTCACAAAATTGATTTGATTAGTCTATTTGGATATCAGAATTTGGTCACAAAAATCAAGAGTTTTCAGTGTTTGTTATTTATTTCTTTCCTTCATTTAACCATTGTTCTTTATTCTTAAAACACTATACTTGGCCCTATTTGTTGTAACAGCTCTTAAAAGTTCATACTTCTGTGAAATTTCTCAATTTGGCACTTTGTTAATAATAAACAGTACCTGTGAGTGATTTCACTTTTGGCATTAACATAAGATTTATATATAAATGTTATATGGATTCCATGCTTTCTCACAATATGAACTGATTAAATGAAAATTATTTTAAAAGAATTTAGAAAACGTGATTTTTTTTCAATTAAAAAGTGTTTTACTTATTCTTTAAGTAGGAGAAAATTCCCAAGTTATCACATATTAATTACTTTGGGTAGCAGATGCTGGTCATATTTATTAATACTCACCAGTGCTTTGTTACCTATGAGTAGAGAATTATCAGACATCTCTGACCTTTATTGTATTTTCTCTCCCTTGATAGCTTCTGTGGCTCTACTTTACCTTTTCCTGGAGTACAAGCAACTTCTTCCTCATCAGGGCATTTAATTCCCTCTTTCACATGAAGAATCTCAGTTTTGTTTTTTTTGTAAATTCTTCATATATATGGTTGTCCTTTTCCTTTCTCACCTACTCTACCAACATCCCTCTACTTTAAAGCTTCTTAACAAGGGTTAATTTTTTTCCTTTATCACTTTTTTTCCCCACTGAAGCCCCATTTCCATTTTCCAAGGAATAGTGTATTGTCCCTGATGATTGGAAGCACAAAGAGGAAAATTCTTCATTTGGGCTTTAACCTAGTTAATGAGATAAAACTCAGGACAAAGAAGTAAAAGGAGTTTCTTTTAAATACATCAAAATAGCAACATATTGACAGTCGGATCACTGGACATCATCTACAGCTTCAAAATGGGCGCAGTTTTTATTGGTTAGCTCAAATCTCAGCAAAGGAGTTTGGGCCCTCACATCTCAGTTCCTCCCCAGGGTAGTAAGTACCTGACAATTTACAGGTAGCTGTATGTGACAAAGAATAGGTAATGCAGAAAACTGCGGACTTGGTGTTGCCTTCCCCAAACAGAGTCTCTCCCAAAACACTGATTGACAAGCAGGTTTGGGAACACTGGGTCACTGAGTCAACATAACTTTCAATAATAGTAATGTTAAGGGGATAAGAATAGAGGAATGACAGGGTATCCGAATTTATTTGATATTGGTTAACTTGTGGAGGATCTTATCTATGATGCAGTCTATGGGGTCATTTGGTCCCAATGGACACTTATCCATGAAAAACTGAATGACCTGCCTTTATTAAGCACTTGTTCAGTCATTTCAGTCATGTCCAACTCTTCATGACCATTTGGGTGGGGTTTTCTTGGCAAAGATACTGGAGTAGTTTGCCATTTTTTTTCTCTAGCTCATTTTTATACATGAGGAAACTGAGGCAAACAGGTTTTAGTGACTTGCCCAGGATCACACAGCTGGTAATTGTTTGAGGCACTTACTATGTGCCAAACACTTCAGGGATACAAACTCAAAAGCAAGGCAGTCCTTTTCCTCAAGGAATTTATATTCTAGAAGGAGGACAGCACATATAAGGGAGTGGGGACCAAGTCAAGTCAACATTTATTAAGCGTTTACTTTGTTCCAGCCATTGTGCTAAACACTTTGAATACAAACTCAATCAGAAAAAGTCTGTCCTTAAAGCTTACCTTCTAATGGAGAATACCATACAGAGGCATGGTAGAGAAAGTATAGTCAGGAATACATTCTGGAAAAGAAGGAAGTGATTGGACTGAGCATTTTCCCGAAAATGGAGTTCTGTGAGGAACCAACCAATCCCACTATGGGGTAGAGAGTGTGAGTAGTCCAGGGGTAGAGTGAACTTTCAAGGTGAAGAGGTTTCTATGTAAGAGAAGAGTAAGTCCACAGTGTCGGTAGCTAATAGAGAAATGAAGAGAAGTGTATTTTGTCTTGGGAAGCCAAAGGGAAGGTGAATGGTGCATTAGGGAAATCAACAACTCCAGGAACAATGCTTTGATTATTCTTTCCAGAGCAAGAGGTGGAGGGGAGCCAGGGTATGTTGTATGTGGAATAGCAAATGACAAGGACATTGTTCAGTGGCCAGATGGAATGTGGGTCTGGGACTGACTAGATGTGTGCCATTTATATCTATACTGTCTAACCATCCAGGATAGTATGGTCCCTAGGGCATCGATATGAAGGAAGTTATAACTGGGGAGACAGGAGATGACCATTTTGACTAGTTTCAGGAGTAAAAGCAAAAAAAAAAAAAAGACAAGAAACAAAGTTATTCAAGAATAAAGGAGAATAGCCAATTAATAAGACATGAGTCTTCTTTGGGAGTTCTTCCTTTAAATGCCTGGTCCTTGCCATGCAGGTGATTGAGATTCTTCTCTTAAGGGAGCATCAAATATTCTGATGGAAAGAGGTGTTTAAAGCATGTTCTCTAAGGAGTCTGAATGTAAATACTACCTCAGATTCTATAAAAGGGTAGAGAATAAACTTTTAACATACAAAGATCCTAATATGGGGGAAAAGTCCTCAGTAAGTAATAAAACTATGTATAATTTTGTATAGACATGTATTATATTAATATAAATTTGTTTACATGTCCAGAGAAAGGATGGCATTTGCAATTATAAAATTCTTTTTTTTTCTTTTTTGCTTTTTGAAGGGCAATTGGGATTAAGTGACTTGCCCAAAGTCACATGGCTAGTAAGTGTGTCAAGTATCTGAGGCCAGAAATGACAAAATTCTAAGAAACAAACATATCTTTATACACATAATAACAATGGTCATAGAAATTACAAGCCAGATACTGTGAAATTAATTGAGATAGTCCTAGCTTAAAGGACCCTACCAAAGTAATTGAGTAACTAATTATTGGCTGCTTTTTAATTTTATTTTATTTTAGATTGAATATTTAATCTTAAATTAAAAATTTATTCCTAAATAATAAAATAAGCATGGCCATAATGTAGTAGAATAGGAAAAAATAGATGATTACACATGAAACTGCAAGTCTATCATGTATAATTTTCTATTCCTTTTAAATATGTAATAAAGTTATCGTGTAACTTTTTTCCCTTTCCTTCTCTCTTCCCCTCCCCCTCCAGCTACCATTAGACACAAATATATATATATATATATATATATATATATATATATATATATATATATGTAAAATTATTCTATACACCTCTCAGTTCTTTCTCCGGATGCAGATAGTGTCTTCCTTCATATGTCCTTTGTAGTTAATTTGGGTATTTATAGTAGTTAAAATGACTTAGTCTGGGGGTGGCCAGGTGGCTCAGCAAGTAAGAGCATGGGCTCCAGTGTCAGGATGACCTGGGGATCAAATCTGGGCTCAGATACTTAGCACCCACCCAGAAATAACTAGATGTGTAACCTTGAGCAAGTTACTTAACCCCAATTGCTTAAAAAAAAGAAAAAAAATGACTTAGTCACTCAAAATTGTTCTAATAATATTGCTGTTACTATATACAATGTGCTCTTGGTTCTGTTCATTTCACTCTTCATTATTTTGTGCAAGTCTATCCACGTTTTTCTAAAATCATTGAATTCATCATTTCTTAGAGCACAGTAGTGTTTCATCACAATCATATACCACAACTTGTTCATCCATTCCCCAATTTATGGGCATCCCTGCAATATCCAGTTCTTTTCCACCACAAAGAGATCTCCTGTAAATATTTTAGAACACATAGATTTGGTGGCTAGATGGTGCAGTGAATACAGCACTGGCCCTGGAGTCAGGAGGACCTGAGTTCAAATCCAGCCTCAAACACTTAAACATAAAAACTAGCCATGTGACCTTGGGCAAGTCACTTAACCCCAATTGCCTTGCCTTCCCCCTCCAAAAAGCAAAAAAAAAGAAAAGAAAAGAAAAAGAAAAAAACCATACAGATTCTTTTCCTCTTTCCTTAATCATCTTGGGAAACAGACCTAGTAGTGGTATTGCTGGGTCACAGGATATAAGCAGTTTAGTAACTCCTTGGGCTAATTACAGATTGTTCTCCAAAATGGTTCGATCAGTTCAGAGTTCTGCCAACAGTGAATTAGTCTTCTAATTTTTCCATTTCCCCTCCAACATTTGTTGCTTTTCCCTTCAATCATTTTAACTAATCTGATAGGTGTAAGATGCTATCTTAAGGTTATTTTAGTTTGCATTTCTCTAATAATGATTTAGAGCATTTTTATATGACTGTATTTTTTATTTCTTCATCAGAAAACTACCTGTTCATATCCTTTGACTATTTGTCAATTGGAGAATGACATGTATAATGGATTTGATAATGTTCTTTTTATATATTTGAAATATGAGACCTTTATCTGAAAATTTGTAATACATTTTCCCCCGAATTTTCTGCTTTCCTCCTGATTTTGGCTACATAATTTTGTGTAATTGAAATTATCCATTTTTTACCTCACATTGTTCTCTATCTCATGTTTATTCATAAATTATTAACCTATTCATAAGTCTGCTAGGTAATACATTCTATATTCTTCAAATTTTCTTATAATATCTCTTTATATCTAATTCATGTATCCCTTTTGATCTTGTTTTGGTAGATGGTATAAGATAGAAGTCTATGCCCAGTTTCTGCCAGACTCCTTTCCTGTTTTCCCAATAATTTTGCCAAATAATGAATTTTTATCTCAAAAACTTAAGTCTTTATGCTTGTCAAACATAAGGTTACTATATTAATTTGTTGCTGTAAAATGTATTTCTACTCTATTCCACTCATCTACCTTTCTATTTCTTAGCCAGTACCAGATGGTTTTTGATAATTACAGCTTTATAATGCAGTTTAAGACCTGGCATTGCTATCAGTTGGTTCTTTTAGGCATTAATGATTTCTACCACTATAACTAGACTGAAATTACTCTTTGCTCACCAATCTAGTGCTTCAATTTATGTTCTTGGTTTTTTTCATTTATTTTGTAGCATAACTTTGTTAAAGCAATATACTCTTTAGGCCTCTGTTTCCTCCTTTATAAATGAGACCAATAATACTTATAGTACCTACCTCATAGAGTGAGAATAAAATGAAATAGTGACCTTATAGTGCTTTGTAGCTATAAAAAACAGCTATAGAAATGTAATCAATCAACAACCTCATCTTTATTTGTAAACATGCTCTTCTCCATTAGTCTAGTTAAATGAGAATGGTCTATAACTTTCAATCAAATTTACTTTCTATTTAGCTGTAGGAAAGTGTTCTTTTTACTATATATATATATATATATATATATAAGGACCCATATATATATCTTTATATATATATATATATTTTGACAAGAAAAGAGTTCTTTATTTATATTTATAA
>NW_027185764.1:58709615-58712030 GCF_028583685.1 Petaurus breviceps papuanus | reverse complement strand
TATATCAGAATATTTGTAATCTCTATAGGCATTGTGAATATGGCATTGCTGATACAGTTGGGTACCCTCTCTACAACCCACACAAGCTCTGGCTCACTGGCCACACACCCAAGACTGCAATTCAGATCCAAGCAGGTTAAAGCAAGAGTGATTACCCTCTGAATGGTCACTTGGTCCCCCTAGAATCTTCAGGCCAGGAGCTCCTGAGGTAGCCATGTGGTGCAGCCACCTGCCTCTGCTGCTTCTTGCCCCAAATTAATAAAAAAAAAAAAATAAAAAGCAGGAGAAATAGTCTTGTAACAAAGAGAAACTGAATATAATTCTACAAGGTGAAATTAACCTTTAATGAAATTAAGGAGCCCCAAGCATTCCTGATAAAAAGGCAAAAATTGATTAGAAACTTAGAAATGCAAATGTGAAAGTCAAGAAAAAAATCAAGTTATGTATGGATAAGCGATTGGAAGGGAACAAATAAGGACAAAGTGTTTCCATTCTAATAGGTTGTTATGGGAATGGGAATTTAAGAAGAGAAGGATGAATTTATCATGTATCTTTAAAAAAATAACTCTAGAAAACTAATTAAAAACTCTAATTGAACATCAAAAGAGAAATTCTGATAAAGAAGAAATTAAAATTAAAAGAAATAAGTGAAATACAAATTCATTTAAAAATAATCCAATAATTAAGCCATCAACTAATTTTAAATTTTTTGAAAAGGGAAAAATCAAATGACCAATATAAAATATTTTTAAAATAACAAATGAAGAAAAAAAAACAATATTGCCAAAAATTATTTACACTATTAAATCCCTAAAACTCTTTTGACAACAGCATTTCACTCCAAAATGTGTATTTACCAGTGCCCAAAAGATCACTGAAGCTAATAATCCCATGTTGTTTTCGTAACCAGCTAACTCAGTATTCAAAAAATATATATTAACTTTATTACCTTCTTCCAAAAAAGAAATACCAGAATGGGAAAATCTCATCATGTGGTTTACCTTCCATCGTTCATTATCTATTAAAACCCTCGTGTCAGAAAGTGCCATTACATGAAAGGCCCAATAAAATTTGGAGGATTCTCTTACTCTTTCTCACTGTCTTGGCTTCATAGCTTTCACCCAGGAAAACTAGAACAGTGTATGTATGATATATCCCTGAGATTGCCTCGCTCTATGTAAGGTAAATTCCTAGGCACAGTCAGGTTCTTCCTTGCTGGTTTCCTGTTGTTCCTAGCAAGCATTTGCCAGGTGTTGCCCCAAATGGGAGGTGCCAGATTCTGTCATATGCATTTTGGGAAGAACGTACCATAGATTTGTGAGAGGAATGTGCTCTTGAAAATTTTTCTACTATGCTATTTCATTTAATACATTTGCTATGAATTAATTGTGTCTTCTGGTTGACTTGAGAAGAAGTAAATGCATCAGTGAGTGCTTGTGAGCAATAGTTTTGGATGGATTTGGACCCACAGAGTACCTTAAACCTGGGAAGCTTATTCTTGGGGTCCCAGGTGCTACAGCAGAATGTGTGAAGGAGAACAAGGCAGTATAGTAGACAGAGTGTTGGGTCTGGAGTCAGGAAGACCCGAGTTCAAATTTGACCTCAAAGTGACCCTGCATCACTTACCTTTTGTTTGCCTCAGTTTCTTCAATTATATGTTGGGAGGATTAAATGAATATTTGTAAAGCACTTAGCACATAGTATGCACTATATAAATACTTTCATTGAACAAAGTTATTTTCAGGATTACATTTGATGTACTGTTTAAGATTTATTTAGTATTCCCAAAACAGGAACAGTATTTACATAATTCAGTTCTCCACTCTGAATCCAAGAGGATTGAAGACAAAAGAGCCTCTCTTTTTCTTCAGTAACATAAGCACAACAGCTGTTTCAGCTGAGCAGCTAAGGACTTTGCCCTCTTCTAGCCACATTCTTTTTTTTCTTTTTTTGGAGGGGGAAGGCAGGGCAATTGGTGTTAAGTGACTTGCCCAAGGTCACATGGCTAGTAAATGTTAAGTGTCTGAGGTTGGATTTGAACTCAGGTTCTCCTGACTCCAGGGTCGATGTTCTATTCACTGTGCCACCTAGCTGCCCTTAGCCACATTCTTTAAGGCCTGTTACAGACAGGGCAGAGGTCAATCAGTCCCAGTTGTAGGATCAGTAATCATATTCCAGTGTGTTGCTTTGGTGATTTTCCTGGGTCTTGCCTCACCACTAAGACCATACTTCCCATAATGTTCTACTGTTAGGTCTGCATCTCTAGTCCCTTCCCTTCCCTTCCCTTCCCTTCCCTTCCCTTCCCTTCCCTTCCCTTCCCTTCCCTTCCCTTCCCTTCCCTTCCCTTCCCTTCCCTTCCCTTCCTTTCTCCTTTCCTTTTTCCTTTCCTTTCCTTTCCTTTTTTCTCTCTTTCTC
>NW_027185764.1:58664052-58709515 GCF_028583685.1 Petaurus breviceps papuanus | reverse complement strand
CACTTCACCACTTAGCTGCCCCTCTGCCCTTATTTGTGTGCTTGGATTCCCCAACAGCCTGTGCCCTTTTAACTAATCTAGACTTCTAACAGTAACCGCAGACTTCTGACTACTCAGACTTCACATCTTGCCTTTCTCTCTCTGATTTGGCTGGATACTGCCCTAGCTCTGGGATTCAAAGAAACTGTGTGATCTCATTCATATTTATTGGCACTCCTAGTTGTGACATCTTGTCTTGATGCTTCATTTCTCATCTCCATGCCTTTGCATTAACTGTCCCCCCATGCCTGGAATACATTCTCTCTTTACCTCAGACATGCAACGACCAAAAATTAAATATCAAACATGTAATAAATCTGAGTTTCTGGCAGTTCTTGCCTGTGTTGTATTACACAACTTCACTACAGCCTTGGTTCTGAACACAAAGCATGTTCACATTGCACTACATGTGCCCTCAGGTCATATAACTCCTGGAAAAGGGGTGGTTTTCAAGCAGAAACATTTTAAGAAGCTTTGATCTAGGTGAGATAAGGGCCTGAATATAAGTTGTGGTTATGTGAGTGGAGAAAGGAGAAGTTGTAAAGAAACAAGATTTGGCAAGTGATATATATCTGAGGAGAGTGAGGAGGACTCTGAAGTCATAAAGCAGGGTGACAAGGATGGTGGTGCCTTTGACTTTAATAGGGAACTATGGAAGAGGCGTGGGTTTTGAAGGAATATAATAAGTTTTGTCTTATATATGTTGAACTTGGATGTGCCTATACCGTGTCCAATTTGAAATATTTAGAATGGAAATTAGTGATGCAGGAGTGCAACTTAGGAGAGAGATTGGGTAGTGCTTGATATAGTAATGTCTCCCCAAAACCTAGAGAAAAGACATGATCTAGGAGAAGAGGATGATCAAGTGTCAAAGGTTAAAGAGAGGTCAAGAAAGATCAGAGTTGAGAAAAGACCAATAGATTTGGCCATGAGGAGATCATATGTAACTTCAGAGAGAGAAGTTTCAGTTGAATTATGAGAACAGAAACCAGACTGCAGGTAGTCAAGAAAGTAAGAAGAGAGGAAGAGGAGGTAGTATGTGTATACTGCTTTTTTAGGATGTTTAGCTGAGAAAAAGAGTAGAGATAAAGGACAATAGGGAGAATCTAGTGAGAATTTTCCGAGAATGGGAAAGACCAGCATGTTTGTAGGCCATAAGGAGGGAAAGATTGAGTATTAGAGAGGGAGAATGATAGACTGGGCAGTTTGCTGGAGAAGAAGAGAGGATGAAGTCAAGGGCGAATGTAGAGTTGACCTTAGTGAGAAGGGCCACCTTTTCATTAGAGACTGGGGTAGAAAAGGAGATAGTAGGGTCTTTATCTCAGGGGATTGTGAGCAAAAGGGAAGAAGAGGGTTTATTAAGAGCACACTTCATCTTAGGCACTAGGGTTAAAAATACAAGCAATAAAATTTTCACATTTTGCTGTGAATCCCTACTCTCAAGGAACTTATATTCTAATAGGGGAAACAACAAATACATATGTAATTGTATAAATAATAAACATAAAGAGATTACTAATAAAGCCAAGGTGATTAAGTTATTGAGGGAAAGAGGTTTTATGTAGATGATACTTAGACTATATCTTAAAGAAAATGAAGCAGAGGTGAAGAGGGAATTAATTTTAGGTATGGGAAATTGCCAATGGAAAGGCACAGACAGGCAATGGAGTTCTGTGTGTGTGTCAAACAGAAAAGAGTACAATTTCGGTGGACCATTAGATTCTACGAGAGAAAGTAATAGTACAATGAAACTGAAAAGGGAGGCTGGGGTTAGGTTGTGAAGGGCTTTACAAGTCAAGCAGAAGAATTTGCATTTTATCTCAGAGGCCATCAGGGAGCCATTGGAGTAGATGGAATAAGAGAGTCTCAAAGTCAGATTTGTGCCTAAGGAAAATTATTTTTTAGCAGCTTTGTGCAGATGGACTGGAGTGTGGAGAGACTTGAAGCAAGACCAGTTTGAAGGTTGCTGAAGTCGTAAGAGGTTATGAGGGCCTCAACTAAGGTGATAGTGTTAAAGAGGAAAAAAAATGTCAGATGTATGAGACAATGTGGAAGTAGAAATGGTAAGAGCTGGTGACTGATTGGATAGGTGAGATGAGAACAAGGAGTTGAGTTCATTAACCTGTGAAACAAAAAAATGATGATGGCTTCAGCAGAAATGTGAAAATATGGAAGAGGCATAGGGTTGTGGAGAAAGATAATGAGTTGTGTTTGGGGCACTTTGAGATAATTGCAGGACATTTCCAATGGAATTATCCAATAAGCAGTTGAAGATGGGGGCCTGAAGCTCAAGGGAGAAATTGGAGCTGATTGGATAAGTCTCAGAGTCTGATGGACTGATGAAGGAACTGATGAAGTCATCAGAGAATGTAGAGAGAGAAAAGGGCCCAGGACAAAGTCTTAGAGACCACCCACAGTTGTGGGTGTGATACAGATGATGAACCAACTAAGGAAACTGAGGAAAGGATAGATAAGAGAAACAGAAAAAATACAGGAAAAAAGGATCCAGGAGAAAAAAGTGGTCAACATTGTCAAGTGCAGCAGAGAGGTTAGGAAGGACTGAAAAGGCCATCAGAGTTGGCAATTAAGTTGGTCACTGACAACTTTATGGTTGGAGGCTGTCATCTGAGCTAAGTCAACATGTTTGATTTTTGGTGACTGTCAGAAGTTTACCTTTGAAGGAAGCCAGTTCATTCTTGAGGGTATTGATACTCAGCTTACCTGGAGTGAGTTTAGTATGCTAACAAAAGGGCTGTGTTGTTGGCTTAATAGAAACGAAATAGGTGTATCTATTCCCTACCTTCTGTACTTATAAGTTCCTCTTCTGCACTTAAAAATGCTTTAAAGTAAATAAATATAAAGTAAATATAGCACTTAAAAATTGTGGTGAAGGGTGGCTAGGTGGCGCAGAGTGCTGGCCCTGGAGTCAGGAGGACCTGAGTTCGGTTCCAGCCTCACACACTTAACACAAAAAAAAAGCTAGCCGTGTGACCTTGGGCAAGTTACTTAATCCCAATTGCCCTCAAAAAAAAAAAAAGAAAAAAAAGAAAAAACCTTGGTGAAATAGGGATAGCTAGATGGCACAGTGAATAGAGCACTGGCCCTGAGTTCAAATCCAGCCTCAGACACTTGACACTAGCTGTGTGACCTTAGGCAAGTCACTTAACCCCAATTGCCTTGCCAAAACAAAACAAAACCAAAAAACAACAACAACAAAACCCAGCTTGGTGAAATGATTCATACTATAAGCATTTTCAAATGGTATTTGAACAGAAATGAAAGAAAGAAATCTAGCAAGATACTGTCTCATATAAGTCACTGAAAGAACATGTGATTACAGCCCTAAGAAGATTCTTAAATGACCTGAAGCAGGAAATTTTCACAATGGACAAAGAGTTTCCAAGACAAAATTAAAATTATTTCCAGATCTGAGATGTCTTTCTCAAAAGTCTATCAGCTTCATTATATCAAAATAATAATGGGGAACTTTGATTCTTTTGGTTTTTCTTAGGTAATTGATTTTTTCCATCTCTCTTTTTTAAAGTAGGTTCTATTGATGCCTTTTGTTTTTACATCAGTCATTTCTGATGTAAAAAAAGTTTCCCCATCCCTTAGCCTAAGACTTGACTCCTTTGTAACAAAGGCAAAAGTTAAATATAAACAATTGATATGTTGAGCTTCTGACTTTTGCTGCAACATTTTATTCCTTGTTTTTTTTACTCTCCTGCATTTCAGCTGAGAGAAAAGAGTTATGTTTCATTACCTGTATGTTTTATTATGTTTTATTACCAATTATCTACTGGGGAAGGACATTTATTCTTAAATAATTTTATCAGTTTCTTATATTTTCATTCTTCCATTTATCCTCTGTCCTGGTAAGGGCTTTTACCATTTTATTTTATTTTACTTAATTTACATTTCAATTTTATTTTTTTGTCCATACCCATGCTTTCAGCAGTAGAGGGAATTCCCTTGGTAGAAATTTCCTGTCCTTTTGGTGATTGACAACTCCACAACTGATCATCTTACTTGTTTCGGCCACTGAGAGGTTACCTCTGAACCACAAAACTAGACTTCTGTCTACTTTGCCAGCTGTCTCTTTTTTGATAATAAGTTAACTCTCAGATATCTTAGGCATTTTGTAGTTATTTTGAATGATATTTCTCTTAGAATTTCCTCTAGCTTTTTGTTACTCCTGCATAAAAATAACAGTGATTCTTCTGATTTTCTTCTATATGTTACTTTATTGAAGCTCTTAATCTTCTCATCAAGTTTCTTCACTGATTCACTGGGGTTTTCTAAGTAAAACATATGCAGATCAAAATAATTTTATTTCCTGGTTGCTGTTCTTCATACATCTAGTTTTGTTCTCTTGCTTGATTGCTCTGGATAGAATTTTTTAAAACAATTTTTTCAGTTAACAAGCACTTATTTTTCTCTCATTTCCAACTCCTCCCATTGAAAAACCAAACCCTTGTAACACAAATATACATATAACTATAATATATATGTGTATATATGTATATATATTATACCCACACCCACACATATATGTAAGCAAAACAAAATTTTTAATTGGCTATGTTCAAACTTTAGGTCTCATTCTTTATATTGTATCTGACAACTCTTTATCAGGAGATGGATAGTGTCCTTCTTGAATCATGGTTTGTCATTGCACTAATAAGTACTTTTGGTTCAATTAAGACATTTCACTTTCAGGGTGGCCAGGTGGCTCAGCGAGTAAGAGCACCACCTCCAGTGTCGGGATGACCTGGATCAAGTCCAGGCTCAGATACTCAGCACCACACCCAGAAATAACTGGCCATGTAACCTTGAGCAAGTTACTTAACCCCGATTGCTTTAAAAAAAAAAAAGACATTTCACTTTCCATTAGTAGGCAGAAAAGATTTCTTTGTGTAGAACAGTTATTGAATGAAAAGAACCGTTTCTGGGCAAAGAAACCGTAATGGAAACGTTAAATATTGATGATGATAGGGGGGACATATAAGTCAGATAAATGCTCTGAATCAGAGCAGATTCTCTGCTTCTCTGTAGAATTGTTTCCATTTATAGGGAAAATTTATCCTTGTCAACAATTAGCCTATCTATAGTGGAAAGCAAGCTGCAGAACTTCCATTCATTTACAATGAGCGCAATGCAATATTGGGCCAGATGAGTCTTTCCCTCAGTGTTTCAATGCAGACTTTTAGAAGAATATTGGAAAACCTTCAAGAAGATACCTATCTAGTCTAGTGGAATCAAGCAATGGCTTCAATGCTTTCAAATATTCCTTTACAGAGGGACTTTTGCTATAATCCTCATGGTTCAGTGCATTTTGTTTGTGACTCATTTCAAGATGCTGTCTGGACACTGCTAAACACATCAAAAACAGAGATCTTTTAAAAATTTTTTTCTAAATTAATTTATTTTTAGTTTTTAGCATCCACTTTTATAAGATTTTGAATTTGAAAATTTTCTCCCTCCCTCCCTTCCCCTCTCCCAAAGACAACATGCATTCTGATATAGGCTATACATGTACAATCATATTAAACATATTTCCAAATTAGTCATGTTATAAAAGAAGAATCAGAACAAAAGGGAAAAACCTTGAGAAAGAAAAATAAAGAGAAAATATGTTTCAATCTGCATTCAGACTCCATAGTTCTCTCTCTGGATGTGGATAGCATTTTCCATCATGAGTCTTTTAGAATTATTTTAGATCATTACATTGTTGAAAAGAGCTAAATCTATCAAAGCTGGTCATAGCATAACGTTGCTGCTACTCTGTACAATATTCTCTTGGTACTGCTCACTTCACTCTGCATCAATTTATGTTAAGTCTTTCCAAGTTTTTCTGAAATCCACCTGGTCATCATTTCTTATGGAACAATAGTTAATATTCATATACCACAACTTGTTCAACCATTGCCCAATTGATGGGCATCCCCTCAATTTCCAATTCTTGGCCACCACAAAAAGAGCTGCTATAAATATTTTTGTACATATAGGTTCTTTCCCCTTTTTATGATCTCTTTGGGATACAGACCTAGTAGTGATATTGCTAGATCAAAGAGTTTTGTAGCCCTTTGGGCACAGGAAAAGAAAGAGATCTTAACTTGGGTGTCTATGATCCTTTACCCAATAGAACTATAGAAAATCTACCTGACTTTTTTGAGGAACACATTCTTGAAAAGGATAAGCACATTCAGGAGGAAATAAAGTAATTAACATAGAACTCAATGGTTTTTTTTCCAATGGGAATTGAGCAACATCAACACCATGGACAAGTCTAGTGTTATAATGAAGGATGATTTGGGATACTCCTTGTTTTGTTGGAGGACCTTTTCAGTTTCTCCTAATTAATAAATAGATGTCAGTTGTGGATACAAGAGGAAACCATTTGTAATGAGATAAATCATTCACTGCGTATGATTGTATTTCATCAAGACTCTGTGAATTTAATATGTTACAGTAGGCCTAAACTCTTCTAGCTGTGGGTATTTTGAGTCCAATTCAAAGTTTTCTCTAAATTAATAAGCAGGAAGTATTTCCTTTGTGCCAAACATTTATTGATGCTGAAAAACTTTTTTGCAGAGAAACATAAATAGAACTTTAATGAACTTGAAGCACTGATGCTAATCAGGAGGATATATGAAATCAAATAAATACCCTGAATTTTGCAGCAGACTCTCTGCTTCTCTATGGAAAGGTTCCCATTTATTGGGAAATCTTTTATCACTATAGAGTTCTGGCCCAACTTTAGAGGGAAGCTAGATGTGGAACTCCCATTCCTTTACATTGAGCCCATTGCAATATTAGTGAGGGTGAGGCTTACCTAATATAATGCAGCCTTTAAGTAGAATGTTGGAAAGCTTTCAAGAAGATTTCTATGTATTCTATTGGAATCAACCTATGGCTTCAGTGCCTTGGAATATTCTTTTTTTTTGTTGTTTGAGGGGGGAAGGTAGGACAATTGGGGTTAAGTGACTTGCCCAAGGTCATATGGCTAATTTTGTGTTACGTGTCTGAGGCTGGATTTGAACTCAGGTCCTTCTGACTCCAGGGCTGGTGCTCTATTCACTGCATCACCTAGCTGCCCTGCCTTGGAATATTCTTGACAAAGGGATTCTTGCTATAATCTTTGTGATTCAGTACCAATTACTTGTTACTCAATTCAGTGGACTGTGATCATTACTTAGAAAGCAAGGAAAATTAACATGGACGTTCATGATTCTATATCCAATAGAACCATCAAAATCTATCTATTTTGTTGAGGAACACATTCTTAAAAAGGATAAGCACATTCAGGCTGGAATAAAGTAATCAACATGGAACTCAATGGTTTCACTGATGTTGGATAAACCTCGACAAGAAAAACTATAAATCTGAGTCAAGATTGATAGGAGATTAGGAATTTTGAAAATTCCCAGCACTTGAGTGTATTATGGGGAATGAACAGAGGACCTGAGCATTTGTACATATCCTGAAAATTTAAGAAACATCTACATAGAAAGACTAGTACAAGGAAGGATAGTATGGGATAGCTCCTGTTTTATTGGAGGACCTTTTCAATTTGTTCTGATTGATAAATGAATATCTAGTATAGCTACAAGAAGAAATCATTTGGAATAAGATAAAGCATTCAATGGGTATGATTGTATTTCGTCAAGACTCATTTTCTTTTTTGGAATACATTATAAGAAGACTAAACTTTAACACATGAGTAATTTTGGTCCAATTAAGAGTTTTCTCTCTCCATTAACAGGCAGGAAGGATTTCCATTTTTTTTTTTAACATTTATTGAAGGAGAGGAACCCTTTCTTTGTCAAAGACACTAATTGAATCTTACTGGACTTGATCCATTGATGATAATAGGGGAGATATATGAAGTCAAATAAATGCCCTGAATTATAGCAGTTCCTTCCCTTCTCTGTGGAATGGTTTCCATTTGTTAGGAAACCTTATATCACTGTATAACCCTGGCCTAGCTTTGGAGAAAAGCAAGATACAGAAGTCTCAATCATTTACATTGAGCCCTCTGCAATATTGGTGCAGGTGAGTTATAGCCTTTAAGGTTAATGTTGAAAATCTTTAGAGAAGGTCCCCGTATTTCCTATTGGAATCAATCAGTGGCTTTGACAAAGGAACATTTGCTGTAATGCTCCTGGTTGAGTACCTGTAGTTTGAGACTCAACTCAGTTGAATGAACTGTGGTCATTATATAGAATGCAAGGAGATTTCACATGGGTATTCCTAATCCTTACACCAATAGAACCATCACAAATCTATCTGTTTTCATTGAGAAACATATTATTGAACAGATTAATTAAGCACATTCAGGCTAGAATTAAGTATGTGACAACTCAATAACTTCATTCCAATTGAAATAAGGAACATCTACACCATAGACAAGACTCACATGCACTGATTTCTGTTTATACCCTAACAGAAATCAGGTTTCCCAATTGGAAGATGCCAGAGCAAAGCAGAGCTTCTAACATTCTTTAGAAGGGGAGGGGCTTCTCTAAGCTAATCATTTTTAAAGAAAAAAGGAATATTACAAATTATTAATAATCAAATGGTACAACATTAAAATCAAATTCTCTTACTAATGATGTCTTGGTTGCTAAATCCAGTTTTTCCTCAATATTCATTATCCTTGACCTTTCTACAGCCACTGACATGATTGATCACTTCCTCTTTGATACTCTCTTCTCTAAGTTTTTGAGTCACCACTCTCTTCTGGTTCTCCTACCTATCCGACCACTCCTCAGTTTCCTTTCCTAGATCCTCTTTGAAATCACACTGCCTAACAAAAGGTGTCCCTCAGGGTTTGGTCCTAGGCCCTCTTCTCTTTTCCCTTTATATTTCTTCACTTGGTGATTTCAACAGTTCTCACAAATTTACTACCATCTCTGTGTTGATAATGTTGTCAACTGGAGGACGGATGGATGGCCAAAGATGAAAAATCAGGCTAAAGACAGGAGGGTCAGGAATCAAACTGAAATTTACTTTCAAAGTGAGGGAAATTTCTTGCAAGCAAAGACACGTGGTAGAGACCCGCCCCTAGTGAGGGGAACTGCTTTAGTGTGGGGAGATCTCAGTACTTAATACCAATGCCTGCACAGTGAGCTGGAGCCCTGACAATGAGGGGTTACAGTAACAATGTGACAAGTTTGATTCATAGCAGGGCTTCATGACCAGAAACAATTCTGGGATTTTGCTGTGGCTGAGATCATCCAGATCAGAGGTTCCCAAACTTATTTGACTTACTGTTCCCTTAAAAAAGAAATACTCAGTCCTGCCTGGAAATCTGCTTTCTTTAACCCTTTAATGGCATTAAAAAAAAGTACTTCATTTCAAAAAAGTATGAAATTTTAAAATGGTACATCTTAAATCTAATAATTTATTGTAAATTTGTGGGGGGTTTTCTGCATTGAAATTTTGATGACACAATACTGCATCATGTAATTGTCTGGTATCATATTGTAAACAAGTCATCACACACACATATTCCTGCCAATGCATGCTGGACTTATTTGGAAAATAATGTAATCACTTTGACTTTAACTCTGTTACACAACAGATGAAACATGTACAAACGGTTTTTCAATTTTTTTTAATCTTCTCTTCTTTCCTTATGCTTCTACTGCCCCCTTATTTTTATTAAATGCCCCCTAATTGCACCAGAGGTTATTGCCTCCCCTCAGATCATTCTAGCACCCCCCAGAGAGTGGTATTGCCCACTTGAGGAAACTATGATCCAGGGAGTGAGCAAAAAGGAAATGCCTGTCCTACCCAAACTCTAAGGACCTTCAGTTTCACAACTCCAACTGCCTTTCATCTCCAACTGGATGTTTAGTACATATCTTAAATCCAATATGTTCAAAATGAAACTCATTATCTTTTCCTTTAAACTCTCCTTCCTCCTATTTTCCCTATTACTGTACACCATCCCAGTCCCTCAGGCTCACAATCAAGGTTTCACTGCCAATTCATCACTCTCTTTCAATCCATATATCCAATCTATTGACGAAGACCTGTTGATTTCACCTCTGCTTTATCTCTCGAATATGCTGCCTTCTCTGCTCCTCACACTGGCACCACTCTAGTGCAAGCCCTCATCACCTTACACCTGAATTGTTGTAATAGCCTGTTGGTCAGTGTGCCAGCCTCAAATCTCTCCCATTCCAATCCATTCTCCAATCAGATAGATTTTTCCTAAAGCATAGGTCTGACCATATCACCCCCCAACTCCAGTGGCTTCCTCTTGCCTCCAGGAGCAAGTAAAAATGCTCTGTCATTCAAAGCCCTTCATTACCAAACCTTCTCATACCTTTCCAATCTTTTTTTTTTTTTTTGCCTTTTGGAAGGCAATTGGGGTTAAGTAACTCATCCAAAGTTACATGGCTAGTTTTTGTGTGTTAAGTGCCTGAGGCCAGAACCGCCTTTCCAATCTTCTTACACCTTATTCCCCAACACATTCTCTTCCATCCAGTGACACTGGCTTCCTGTCTGTTCCATGAACAAGCTACTCCATCTCTTGACTCTGGCCATTTTTTTCTGGCTATCCCGCATGCCCAAAACACTTTCCCTTCTCAACTCTACTTGCTGACTTCCCTGGCTTCTTTTAAGTCCCAATTAAAATTCCACATTCTACAGGAAGCCTTCCCCAATCCCTCTTAATAGTAGTGCCTTCGCTCTTAATTTTTCTCCTGTTTATTCTGTATATAGTTTGCTTTATATATATTTGCTTGCATGTTGTCTCCCCCATTAGGCTGTCAACTTCTTGAGGGCAGGGATTGTCTTTTGACTCTTTTTGTATCACCAGTGCTTAGCACTAGCAAGTACTTAGTGAATCTTGATGGATTTTAGTTAACTAATTGGCCACTGTTGACTCTGGAGTAAAAGTACTTTGCTGGCAAAGTAGATTGAATGCCAGACCTGAAGTCAGGAATACTTATCCTCCTGTTTCTTATCTGGCCTTACTAGCTGTTCAACCCTGGGCAAGTCAGTTAACCCTGTTTGCCTCAGTTTCTTCATCTGTAAAAGGAGCTAGAGATACTCCAATATCTTTGCCAGGAAAGCCCAAATGGGGCAACAAAGAGTTGCATATGACTGATGAACGCCTATTGAATTTCATTTTATTATATTCAGGCCAATTTTTTAATCTTTTAATATCTTTTTGGATCTTGTCATCCACAATGATGGCTATCTCACCCATCTTTGTGTCATTTGTAAATGTGATAAGAATTTCATTCATGTTAAACTGTATAGGGTTAACCAAAATCAGATTCCTGGAGCATTCCAATGAAGACCTCCAGCCAAGTTGAACTATTAACAGATACTCTTTAAGTCCTGCCATTCAATGAATCCTGAATCTCCATTTCTCTATCTTTTCCATCAGAAGATTATGATATTTTATAAAAAAAACTAACACCCTACTACAATAATTAGCTCATTTTAAGGCTGAGGTGAGGCATCAATATAGTAATCCCCAAGGCCTATTTGATTTCCTTCTCTCTAGGGAGTATATTGTAGATTGAAAAGTTCAGTCTGATGCAGTTTAATGAATTCAGGGATCCCCCTCTCCCCCAAAGACTGGAGTACTGGACAGGGTGGTCTGGAATGAATTCACGGACTCAAGCATTCTTTAAGTCAAATTGGGAAAGGTTTATTGTAATGCCAATATGGCTGGTAGAGCTCCTTAAGGAACTTACAACTTAACTGGAGTGATGCTAAACCTTACATAGGAAAAGTAGTGGATTATCTGTTAGATATGCTAATTAGGTGATAACTTACAACTTTGGTCACAGGTGTCATTCACTACTGGAAACTAGGGCAAGGGGTTTCTCAGGAGTCTATTTTTGTTCTGTTACTTCTGTAGCAAGATAGCTTTGAGAGTTGATGTCTATAGCTTGATGTCTGGATTGTATATGATAACTTTGGGAATCAATAGATGATTATTCTGTGGTTAGAAGATAGTCCTGTTTTTACAAGAGAATTTCTTCAGAGGTCAGCTTGTTCTTGTGATGAGGAAAGATAGTTTGTTTTACTGGGCCTGCTCATGAGTTATTTCTAGGCTTAGTGTTCCTTGGACTGGGGAGAAAATGATCAAGGATAATATTTTGATGCTAGGGAGAAATGTGATCTTGGAATTGGGGTCCAAGCACAAGCACCCAAGCACCCCATCAAGTCCAATCACTGAGCCCTCAATTAGGAATAATTTCTAACTTCTTGGAAGAGGTTGAGTTTTCTACCTAAACTTAAATTTATATTTATTTCTGGTTAACTCTCTGCCACTTTGTGGTTGAAGCAAAGTTCAGTTTACTGGAAATGTATAGCTAATAAAATAGCAAATTACATTATAACATCTATGGATAACCATCTCCACAGGGAGGTGGGGAAAGAGCTGATCTTTTCTTGGAATTTCTCTCACCCTGGATCCTCCTCTCCCCATGCCTGTAAATAAATAAAGCCTTTTCCCCATTGTAAGCCTCTATTTCAGATCAGTTAATCTGCTGGAAACTTGTTCCACGTATTTGCACACTGTATTCATTCTGTTCCTCTTCAGGGAAACAAGCAGCACCACAGCCTCGGTAATGTCTGGGACCATTGGGACCAGATGTCTCTTCAGTCCCACCTGCCCCTTGGCTCGGAGCAGCCAGGATGGTGGGTGTTTAAGGCTCCTGCAAGTGTCAGAGCACTCAGCAGGAGGGCTCCCACTTAGCACTGACTTCTCTCCTTTTATCTCCCCTTTCCCACCTTCTTCCTAGGTTCTCTCAATGTCTCCAACCCCGCAGGAAGAGTCATATGAAAACAATCTTTTTCTTTTGCCCTAGCAAGGCAACATTCTACTCCTAAGAGTAATTATTTCAGAATTGGTCTCTGGAGATCCATAAACTTCCCTTTACCTGGTTGTCCCATTTACCATTACTGAAGAGTAAGATCTCAACTACGTCTTGTAAATGTGATCTTTATAGTTATTAACTGATGATTAGTATAGGCTAGCAAGATTCCCACTGGTTTACAATCTGTACTTAGTTGTCAGGTGATTATTTTCCAAAAGTATTTGCATTTTGCTTCCACACATTTATCTTAAATTTTGTGAGGATCATGAAATCGGTGAATTCTTGATAGAAAACACAATAAGGACAGTGTATTCATAATATGAGAAGACATTGAGAGAAGAACATGATTTTTCTAATTGTTTTTTGTTATTTTGGTTATGATACATTGGGGACAAAATCAGATTCCTAAACCCGGTCAAACTACAGTAATGAACAAATCATAATCTATATTCAAATATGAGAAGAATTTGTGATTTTATTAACAGTGGGGAACTCTCCACCAAAACACATCTCAACCATCTTATTAGATGTTTATTAGATACTTATTAGATAAATTTTAGGTAGTTTTTTTTGGAGGTGGGATTAGAAAGGTTAATCAGTTTCCCCTGTGTTTTATAATTGCTGATTGGTTTTTTAAAAATCTGATTTTTAATATTTTAGAACTGTATATTTATTATTTGTGTTGTGAAGTACAATAAAGTTAATTGGCTAGGTATCCTATCAGTTAAAATATGGGAAAAGGAAGCCAGATTCTTCAAATGAAGTGATTTTCTAATCTCTTGACCCTCTTCTGTCCCAGTTTTAACACCTCTGATACCAAATATAGCACTTTGCACCACTCTATGCACTTATTTTGTGTTATGATTTTTGAGTGTGTTATATTTTTTCACGATGTTATTTCTCATCTAAGAATTGTATATTACTTACTGTGGTGATAGGCACACAGGTATTCAAATGATTATTACTCAGTTGAAGCAGCAACAGTTATTTAATAAGATGAAATAAACTCTTTTATTGGGTAGCTAAACCGATTTTTTTTAAAGTGAAAGAATAAGCAAAGTTATACTACCTACCTGCTTTTGAAACCCTGCTAATTATATCTGTGTGAGAGAGACAAAAACTTCTCAGGCAATATTTTACAAATTAGATAGCATAACAGGTTACCAGACACCTAGCTGAAGGAGACAGCAGCCTGGGACCCTTGCCTTACTTCCCTGGTCATAAGTTGAAGTTTTTGCTAAGCTGAGCTAATGTGTAGGAGGGAATAGTACAAACCCTTCAAATTTAACCACAGGCCCAGATGTCCCAGACTTGTTTCCACTGACCACCATTTGACCTGTACAAATATAAAATTGGAAATCCTGTTGTGGAACTCCAGGCAGGTCACCATGTCCTAAAATCCCCATGATTCATAAAATATTATCTGCTTTCATATCTAAATTGATACTGCTAGACATTTATCTTCTGTTTTCATATCTATTTTGACATTGCTGACATTTTACCTGCTATGTAAGCAGATTTTTGTGGTTAGATTGTGAGCCCAAGTTCCTGATTAATGGGAATGAAGGACAGTGTGGGAGTGAGGGAAAGGGAAGGTATTTAGGGTATATAACCAAGCTTTACATTCTGCATTTTGGGCCTCTCCCACCAGACTGCTTCTGATGGTGATGATTCCACCTTCTCATGAGAAGTAATAAAGATCTTTTTGTTTCTCTAGAGAAACCTCTGAGTTACTGACTTTATTTTGGACAAGAGTCTTTTGTCCCACACATATCTGTAAACCAAATAATTTCAAGTGGTGAATTATACCTAATGGTGTTAAAGTGTACAATGTATTTGCTCATTTATGTCATTAACAATTGCTTGATGGAGTTCTTAACCTTTTGGGGTCATGGGACCCTTCCTCATAATATTTTTAAATATATAAAATAAAATATGTAGAATTATAAAGTAAACCAATTATGATGAAATAAAGATATAGTATTTTCTCCTCCAAAACCAATGACCTCCTGAAATCTATGCATGGATCCTTGGGACAGTTCATAGAGCTAAGTTATTAACCATTTGATTATTGGAACTGGAGATTTGTGAGGAATGTGTTGTAAGCACAAGCAAGGTGGGATTTTTGTTGTTTTCTTTTTGGAGTTCAGTTTTCCAGGCTCAGGCTAAATGGTAAATATCTGAAGGATTTATCTCCTTTGAACCCTGATAATTCACAGCTGTGCTGAGTCACATAGCTTTCGTGCCTTCTGACTCTGAGCCAATCAGAGGCTGAGTCTTTGTTATATATTCTAGGAGGTTGGCAATTTGCTTTGAAGTTTTGCTCATGAGAAGGATCTTTTGATTTCCTGTTCAACTCTGAGTAGCTGTTTGTTCAGAGCTCTCTCCAACTGCTTAGATGTCTGTGTTCCCTCTATCCAGTGATGTATGAAAAGTGTATAGCAATGTTGCTTTGGAGCCTTGTCTGTTGGTCTTCATGCTAATTTCTCTGCTTGTATTTTCTCCATGTTCAGGGTGTTGACCTTTCCCCTGAACTAGTGAGTGTAATTAAAAGTAGGATTGTCAACCCCTTTTTGATCAGGCTTTCCTTTAAAAGCAGATCAAAGAACCTGTGCTAGCAGGCCATCCTGTGTGTGCTAGGGTGCTTACTCATATATATGTCTATTTAAAAAAATTTTTTTTTAGAGAATTAGAGAAGGATGTGGTTGAATAGGAGATTATTTTCTTAATGACTAACCTTTTAAATGAGAATAAAAAAATATCACCATGAATTTGGATATGATTATATTTTGATTAATTAACATTTAATTAAAATTTTTTACTTAAAAATCTTTTTTCTCTCCTTTCTACCTCCTTTCTGCAGTCTGAAGTTGAGAAGGGGGTCAAGGGAACCTTGTGACAAATATGCATAGTCAAGAAAAGCAAATCTGAGCATTGGCTATTTCTCAAAAATGCATCTCATTCTGCATCTTAAATCTTGTTCTGTGTAGAGAGATGGGTAGCTTACTTTACTATCAGTCATCTGAAATCACTACGGGTCATTGCATTGGTTCATTCTTTAGTCTTTGCAAGTCCTTTGTTTTTATAGTGTTGTTATTGTATAAATTGTTCTATTCACTTCATTCAGCATTGCTTTTCACACAAACCTCAGTTTTCTCTGAAATTGTCTCAGCATTTCTTATTGCACAATAATTTTCAGTACATTAATATACCATAATTTGTTCAACCATTACTCAAATAAGGATGCCCCTTTAGTTTCTACTTCTTTACTGCTATAAAAATAATACCTATAAATATTTTAGTACATATGAATTCTTTCTTTCTCCTTTTGATCTCTTTAGGAATATCATCATGTCAAAAGTATGCACAATTTTGTGACTTTTCTGGCATAATTCTAAATTGCTTTACAAAATGATTGGACCAGTTCATAAATGTGCCTGTTTTCTTTCAAGTCCCTCCAATGTGTCATTTTCCTTTTTTAGCCAGCTTTCCCAGTTTGATATGTATGATGTAGTGCCCCAGAGTTGCTTTAATTTGCATTTCTCTCATTAGTGATTTGAAACATTTTTATCATATGACTATTGACAGCTTGATCTTTTTCCTTAGAAAAAATTGCCTATTTGTAGCCTTTGACCATTTATTTATTGAGTAGAAAATGACTCTGTTGCCCTGAAACCAACTTAACCTGTCTTTGAGAGTTACCATATTTTCCAGAAACCCTAGACCCAGGGTATACAGGAAACCCTGAATGAGTGGAGATTGAAGTTGACATAATTTGTTATTTGTATCCCTAGCTGGATTCTCAGTGTGTACTTGCAAGACAGGCACTACTTGTGCAGCTAGGACCCTTATAGATAAGCAGACCATCACATCTTCATCGTCCAGCAGTTCACAAGGGAAAAGAATGCTGCTTCTGCTGTCCTTACTCCTTTCCTTTTCCCTTTCTCCAAAGCCTTCCTCCTCCCATGTCACTCCCATTTGGGAAGGGATTGCTTTCCACTTCTCCCAGGAGACTTCTCCTTTTTGTAACTCATAAATATTCAAGTTTCTTCTTGGATTACAATCCTCCATGTACTTGGTATAAAGTATTTCCACATACATGTCTTTCTCTTAAAATACATCGTCACTACCCATGTCTTTTGGAGTAATGATCTTAGGTTAACAACTTTTATTCTTTGAAATTTGAATCAGTTAGGGAACCTTGAACAAAGGAACTTGCTACAAAAGTTTCCTGCCCCCTTCCTAGCCCCACCCAGCCCCCAGTTGGTTTTTCCCTCTTTAATCTTAGCTATATTGGTTTCATTCAGGCAAAACTTCAATTTTATATAGTCAAAATGATCTGTTTTTATCTTCTGTGATCCTTTCTTTTATTTAGTTATTAACTCTCCCCTATAATTTAGGTAGCATCATGATTTTAAATTATATTGGCTTGGCCTACCCATGAGCAAATAATATTTTCCAAATTATTTAGATCTACATTTTTTAAGAGTGTTAGTTGTAGTCATATAGTTTCTGTGTGTGTATTGACTCCCAAATATTTCATACATTTTGTAGTTAATAAATGGAATTTTTTCTCTTGCTGAATTTTATTGGTAATATATGGAATATTTATTTCAACTAAAATATTAATTTGCTTCATTTATGCTGTTAATTTTGTTGGTATATTCCATTTTTATTTATTTTTTTGATACTGGCATTTTGGTTTTCCTCTTTTTATTTTTTTTTTTAAAGCAGTTGGGGTTAAGTAGTCTTAAGACTTAAGACTTAAGATTGTCTCCCAATGCTAACTAGAGTTAGAAAAATTACTCACTGTGTTTTCATCTTGATTTTCACTGTCATCACTGTTAAGTTGCTCAAGGTTACACGGCCAGTTGCCAGTTATTTCTGGGTGTGGTGCTAAGTATCTGAGCCCGGATTCAATCCCCAGGTCATCCTGACTCTGGGGCTGGTGCTATTACTTGCTGTGCTACCTGGCTGCCCCAGTTTCCCTCTTTTTAAAAGTCAAAATAGTTAATTATCTTTTTTTTAAACCTCTGAGTTTTATATATTCAGTTTTTCTTTTTTCTTTTGCTTTTGTTAATCTCTTCTTTGGTTTTCAGAATTTCTATTTTGATGATTAATTTGGGATTTTTAATTTCTTGGGGTTGTTTTAAAGTTGTGGGCTCAAACTGTTGATCCCTTCTCTCTTTTGATGCAAGTATTCAGTGATATAATTTTTTTCCCCCTAAGGACCACTTGGCTGTATCCCCTCTCCAAAATCTGGTTTTGTTTACTCATTCTTCTAGCTTTACTTCACAGATTGGGACTTCATAGTAAAGCCTAGCTCTGTGAGGTTCTGAAGAGAATATCTGGGCCTAGTTTGATCCTACTTTGCATTCCCTAGGGTGTTGCTGCTGCTTTCTCCACATACTGAATGCTGTCTTCTTTGAGCAACTTGAGCCAAAATGTGCAAATTTCAGTGCCATTAGAGAGGTCTGATCTAGAGCTAAATCTTATTGTTGTTCCTCCTAATTGGAACTTTGCAGACTTCTAAACTGTTTGGGTACAAGCTTGTTCCTGTTTGAAGCTACAGGAGAAAGCTGCTGGTCCCAGCTCCTGTCATCCAGCTAGAAGACTTTGCAGGCTTATGGTAGTAGAACTGCAGACTTCCTTGTGGTTTGTAATTCTGCTTTAGTTCAGTTCCCAATGCTCTCCTGGCCAAACTTGGTACCCAGTCCCTTAAGACTGTCTCCCAATGCTAACTAGAGTTAGAAAAATTACTCACTGTGTTTTCATCTTGATTTTCACTGTCATCACTATACTTGGTCTTTCACTCTTTCTAGATCTTTGTTGGAGTAGTTCTGGAGAAAAATTGATTGCAGGACTACTTCCTGCTTCCTCCTCCTTCATCTTCTTTATGGTTTCTTTGATTAATTAATGTTAATACACTTTTATTTTTGCCTGTTAAATCACTTCACTGAAATTTTTAAAAATTCTTTTGTGAATTTGTAAGTTACTTTTGAGTAGGGATTGCCTTTTTTTTCTTGTATCCAGTGGTAATCTTTCAGGTAGGCACTTAATTGATATTCAATAAGTAGTAATTGATTAAATTTAATTTAAGTGGTTTAAAGAGAACTAAGAAATAGTCATCCAACAAATATTTATTGAGAACCTATAACTAATAGTCTGCCTTCAAGTCTTAGCTCAAATCTTACATTCTGTGAAGGCCTTACTTCTAAGATTAACTTTCATTTACACTATATTTTTATGTTCTGTATATTGGAGAGGGGAAGATATGTCAATTGGGGTTAAGTGACTTGCCCAAGGTCACACAGCTAGTAAGTGTTAAGTGTTTGAGGTTGGATTTGAACTTAGGTCCTCCTGACTCCAGGGCCAATGCTCTATTCACTGTGCCACCTAGCTGCCCCAACATGTTCATTGTTACTTATATATTATCTTTCCCAGTAGCAGTAGGGATATTGGTTTTTACTTTCCTTGTATCAGTAGTGCTTTTAGAACAATACCTGGCACATGGTAAACTCTAAATAAACGCTTGTTGATTGACTAATGAGACAGCATGTCTAGTTCTTCCTAACTCAGGTCTACAGAGCTGGGTGAGTATAGAAATGAGACTTAGTCAAATATAATATTTTCTTAAGATGTGTTTGAAAATTTGATTTAAAAAAGGGGTAGGCAAATAAAACACATGAGCATTAGGTTTTTAATAGTATTTTATTTCCCCCCAATTACATGCATAAACAATTTTTATCATTGATTTTTTGAATTTTGTGTTCCAAATCTCTATCCACCCACATCTCCAGACAGTCAGTAATTTTGATATAGTTTACACATGTGCAATTATGCAAAGTGTATTTCCATGTTAGTCATGTGAAAGAAAACAGACCCAAAACTACCAAAATTACTCATGAAAATAGTGAAAAATACTGTGCTTCAATCTGCATTCAGACTCCATCAGTTCTTTCTTAGGAAATGGATAACATTTTTCATAATGAGTTCTTTGGAATTATCTTGGATGATGCTATTTTGGAGAATAACTATTTTATTCATGGTTGATCATCATACAATGTTAGTGTTACAGTGTACAATGTTTTCCTGGTTCTGCTCACTTTGTTTTGCATCAGTTCCTGTAAGTCTTTCCAGGTTTCTCTGAAGTCATCCTGCTCATCATTTCTTACAGCACAATACTATTCCATTGCAATCATACCACAACTTGTCCAGCCATTCCCCAAAGATGGATATCCCTTCAATTTCTAATTCTTTGTCACCACAAAAAGAGCTGCTATAAAAGTTTTGTACAAATTGGTCCTTCTCTCTCTCTCTCTCTCTCTCTCTCCTTCTCTCTCTCTTTGTGTGTGTCTCTCTCTGTTTCTGTCTCTTATCTCTTTGGGATACAGACCTAGTAGAGGTATTGCTGGATCAAAGAATATGCACAGTTTGATTGCCCTTTGGCAATTGTTCCCCAGAGTGGTGGTATTAGTTTACAACTCCACCAACAGTGTATTAGTGTCCCCATTTTCCCATAGCCTCTCTGACATTTATCATTTTCCTTTTCTGTCATATTAAACAATTTGAAATGTTTAAGGTGGTACTTCAGAGTTGTTTTAATTTGCATTTCTCAACTCAATAGTGATTTAGAGCATTTAAAAAATATGACTATAGATAACTTTGATTTCTTCTTCTGAAAACTTCATTTATCAATTGGGGAATGACTTTGTATTCTTTTAAATTTGGCTCAATTCTCTATATATTTGAGAAATGAAGCTTTTATCAGAGATGCTTGTTGTAAAAATTTTTCCCCAGCTTTCTGCTTACTTCTAATTTTGGTTGCATTGATTATGTTTATGCAAAACCTTTTAAATTTGATATAATCAAAATTATCCATTTTACATCTCATAATGCTCTCTGTCACTTGTTTGGTCCTAAATTCTTCCCTTCTCCATAGTTCTGACAGATAAACTATTCCATGCTCCCTTAATTAGCTTATGGTAGCTGGTTTTGTTTTTTTTTTGGCAAAGCAATCAGGGTTAAGTGACTTGCCCAGGGTCATATGGCTACTAGGTGTCAAATGTATAAGGCCAGATTTGTACTCAGGTCTCCTGCACCTTGGGCCCATGCTTTCTCCACTATGCCACCTAACTGTGGTATTACTCTTTATGTCTAAATCTTGAACTCATTTTGACCATATCTTGGTCAAAAGATGTTGGTTTATACCTAGTTTCTGCCATACTGTTTTTTAGTTTTTGTAGTAGTTTTTGTCAAGTAGTGAATTTTTGTCCTAAAAGCTTGGGGTTTTGTGTTTATCAAACACTATGCTACTATGTAGATCCACCACTCTATTTCTTAGCCAGTATCAGATTTTCTTTTGATGATTGCCACTTTATGATGCAGTTTGATATCTGGTACAGCTAGGCCCCCTTCCTTCACACTTTTTAAAAATTAATTTTTTTACATATTCTTGACCTTTTGTTTTTCCAAGTGAATTTTGTTATTACTTTTTTCCAGCTCTATTAAAATTTTTTTGGTAGTTTGATTGGTAAAGCACTGAATAAGCAAATTAATTTTGGTAGAACTGTCATTTTTATTATAGTGGCTCAGGCTGCCCATGGGACAAATACTAAAGCTGAAGCTTAAATACTTTGACCACATAATGAAAAGAAGAGACTCATTGGGAAAGACCTTGTTGTTGGGAAAGATTGAAGGCAAAAAGCAAAAAGAATTGTAGAGGATAAGACAGATGTAGTATAATGGAAGCAACAAACATGAACTTGGACAGACTTTGAGAAATAGTGGAGCTGAAAGGGCCTGGTGTGCTATGGTCTGTGGTGTTGTGAAGAGTCAGACACAACGGAACAACAATATCCATGAGCAATTAGTATTTTTCCAGTTGTTTAGATCTGACTTTATTTTGTGAAAAGTGCTTTGGAATCGTATTTATATAGTTCCTGGGTTTTTCTTAGCAGGTAGACTCACAAGTATTTTGTGTTGTCTACAGTTATTTTAAATGGAATTTCTTTTTCTATTTCTTGCTATTGAGCTTCATTGGTTATATATAGAAATGCTGATGATTCATGTGGGTTTATTTTCTATCCTGCGACTTTGCTGAAGTTATTAATTATTTCAACTAGTCCTTTAGTTGATTCTCTAGGATTCTATAGTTATGCCATGATATTATCTGCAGAAAGTAATAGTTTTGTTTCCTCAATGCATATTCTAATTCCTTCAATTTTTTTTCTTCTCTTATTGCTATAAATAACATTTCTAGTCAATGTTAAAGAATAGTGGTGATTATGGGAATCTTTGCTTCATACCTGATCTTTTTGGGAAGGCCATTAGCTTTTTCTCATTACAGATAATGCTTGCTGTTGGTCTTAGATAGGTACTACTTATCATTTTAAGGAAAGTTCCATTTGTTTCTATTCTCCTTAGTGTTTTTAATAGAAATAGGTGTTGTGCTTTCTTAAAAGCTTTTTCTGCATCTTTTGAGATAATTATATGATTTCTTTGGGTTTTGTTATTGATACAGTCACTTATGATATTTTTCCTAATATTGAACTAGTCCTGCATACCTGGTATAAATCTTTGTAATATATTGTTGTAATCTCCTTGTTAATATTTTATTTAAATGTTTTGCATCAATATTTTAAAATAATTTTTATTTTTCCCCAATTGCATAGAAAAACAAGTTTTAACATTGGCTTTTTAAAATTTAGGGTTCCAAATTCTCCTTTCTTTCCCTTCTCCCCCCCCCCCACACCTCTCCACCAAGGTGGTAAGCAGTTTTTTAAATAGGTTATTCATATTGCGTCAATATTGATTAAGGAAGTTGGTGTATTTTGGTCTAAACTTTGGTCTAAACTAAACTTTAAAAAATATTTGGTCTTTTGGTCTAAACTTTTCCTGGCTTAGGTATCAGCACCATATTTGTGTCATAAAATGAATTTGGTAGGACTCCTTCTTTGCCAATTTTTCCAAATAGTTTATATAGTATTAGAATTAATTGTTCTTTAAATGTTTTCTAGAATTAACTTGTGAATCCATCTGACACTTTTTTCCCCTTAGGGAGTTCATTGATAGCTTCTTTAATTTCTTTTTCTAAGATGGGGTTATTTAAGTATTCAATTTCCTCTTCAGTTAATTTGGGCAATTTATATTCTTGTACGTATTCATCCATTTTGCTTGGATTGTCAGATTTATTTGCATATAATTGGGCAAAATAGCTCCTAATAATTGCTCTAATTTCCTCTTTATTTGGTGGGTTTTTTTTTTTTACCCTTTTCACTTTTGATATTGGTAATTTGGTTTTCTTCTTTTTGTTGATCAATTTCTTTGTTGTTCAGTTATATCCTCATGGACCATAGCATGCCAGGCCCTTCATGAGTTCAAATCCATCCTCAGAAATTTACAAGTTGTGTAACCCTGGGCAAATCACTTAATCCCATTTGCCTCAATTTCTCATCTGTAAAATGAGTTGGAGAAGGAAGTAGCAAACCATTCCAATATCTCTGCCAAGAAAACCCCAAAATGGGGTCACGAAGAGGTGGAGATGAGTGAAACTACTCAACAATAATAAGAACAACAGTGTGGATCATCATGCATTCATTTTTTTAGCCACATCTGCATGTTATAGGGTACTTCCTTCTATGTGAAAGACAGTGCATTGCTTTGCCAAGTGTCAGCCTTGGATTACTCAGCCTTTGTTCCTACTACATCCTGTTGAATGAAGATGGAGAAAATCATGAAACTGTGATAACTGGGTCTACCACAAATTTATGTTACATAATGTCAACTGGGCCCTAACTACAGCAAAGTAATCCTTTTTGTAACACTGCCCCCCCCCATTGTCACATTATCCTATTCATCACAGCAGGTTTTCCAAACCTTTTTATCTCTCCTCAAATGAATCAATCAAAATTGCCCATTTATCTCCTATAATCATCTCTATTTGACTAAGAATTCAAATAGAAGTGATTCAGTTCCTGGCATGGCGCTGGTCCATGTTTCACAGGCATACAACAATGAGGTCAGCTCAATGGCTCTGTAGACCTTCAGTGTGGTAGTCAGTCTAATTACCTCTTCTCTCCCACACTTTCCTTTGGAGCTTCCCATACACTGAGCTAGCCCTGGCAATGTATGCGTCAACCTCATTATCAATGTGCACATCCTTAGAAAGTACACTACTAAGGTAAATGAATTTATCCACAGTATTCAGAACTTCTCCATTTACTGTAACTGATTGTTCCTCATATGGATGGTGTTGTTGTGGCTGATGGAACCACCTGTGTTTTCTTGGTGTTAATTGCTAGGCCAAAATTAGCACAAGTAGAAGAGAATTGATCTATACTTTGTTGCATCTCAACCTCAGAGGCTGTATTGAGTGCACAATCATCTGCAAACAGAAAATTATACACCAACACTCCCTTCACTTTCATCTTGGCTTGTAACCTTTTCAAGTTGAAGCACTTAACCATCAGTGCAGTAGCTGAGCTTGATGCCATGTTCATCCTCATTGAAAGCATTTGACAACTTGGCTGAAAACAATTGGATGATGAGATACAGTCTATCTCCCTATTGCCAGACCCTTCATGATCACTTATGGGGTATCCTCTCTGTGGGATTGGGCTCCCACTCAGGCAGAAGGATAAGCCCACTGGGTAATGGAGAAGTTTGCCTGAAAGGGTAATGAAAATGCCAAGCCAGCATTTTTTGAGTGTTGCTAAGTGGGCTGCATAAATTGGGTTGTGAGCACAATGACACTGAAAGTGAATGGAGGCCAGTGCTTAGGGACTATGCAGTGAAAGCTCATGGAACTGGGGATTACACTAGTGAAGAGATCTCTCCTGATAGATAATGGGAGTAGGAACTGAGGGACGCACTGTATGGTGGAACAGCTGGGAACCCACCCTATGGTCTCTGATACAGTGGTTCAGATTCCTGCAGAGATGAATCTGTGAAAATGGATGAGAGCCGACTTGGGAAGGGCCTGGGGAATTCCCTCCAGTGGTAAGAAAACCTTGGATTTATCCTAACCCTGCTCCAGGGAGGAGGGCAGTAATGCCCTACCCTGAGGGAGGGGACCTCTTTACTGAATAGGTACTTTCTGCCCAGGAGCTGGGGTGTTAAAAGTGATGAGTATCTCATTTCATCAGAACATCAAAGCTGAATTAAGAGAATGTTATAAACCCATTTTTCAACAAAGTACATCCATCCTCTTGGCTGTTCCTACTACAGTGATTTTAGGAAAAGCCAAAGAGCTTATGTTCCATGTCTAAAATTGGGGAGTTTTCTTGTTCCTACAAATAGTCAATGATACACCAGAAACTAGTTTGACTTGTGGGACATATGGGCTGAAGGCAGTTATTGAGCCAGAATACCTTCATTAAAGCTGTTTATCAGAGGTGCTTTACTTCTGCACTGGATGTCAGTAACAGATTAATTTTTGAATGTTACCAAACTTTTCTTTCAAGTCATCAAATTCCCTTTTGCTTTCAAACTATTTTGTGTGTGAATCCTTTAGCAAACCATATACATTGTAATGTTGAAAAGAAAGCCAAGAGAATAGCCCAAAATGAATGTGTTTCTTGCAATGGATATCTTGAATCCCACTGCTGTGGGTAGGAGGTGGTGACGAATTACTGTAGCAAAGCATTATAATGTAGATGATCAGGGCAACCACCTTATTTGCTGGACAAATCTCCCGTGGAGCTAGGCACATGCTTTGGCTTCTTTCTGTTTTATTTGAGTCGCGATGGCCCCATGCCCTTTGCAAATGTATACCTGTCAGAATTGTTTTGTTCTTATTAGGGAAAGTTGTCCTTAAAAGAGGTCCCAGTTTGAATCCCTGGGGTTTTCCCTCGTGGCCAGCTCACCAATGTATTTCTATATTTTTAAATGAACTCCTTTAAATTTTATCTACCTGACTTTGTCTCATTCTTGAGGCAAGGGCCTGAACAAAGATTTTCTTTTAGTAGTGCCTCTTGTAAAAGGGACTATGTTAACAAACTTTTGAAAGCATTCTAAATATGAGCATTCAAAGTTTTCTTTGGAAATTTTCTTCAGCGTTCTATAGTATAAAGGCATGAAGATCCCAGAGAATTTGAGAAAGGTCTAACTCCTCAGTTTGGGGTTAGTGTGCTAACTGGATGAATCTACACACTGTATGGGTCCAGAGCCGGACCTCTCCTAGAAACCACCTCAGGGTCATGAGTCAAACCATCAAATAAAATCTCCCCATTTCCTCTTTTAGAATGGAGTGTCCAACACCTGAACATGATTAGAAGTTGCAATAGAGAGAGACATTAAGCCCTAAACTGAGGCGAAAGATTCTAAATCAGTCTCATGGGTCACAGAAAGACCAGAAATTTATGAGTGAATGTACTGAAGAGTCTTGGCAGCATTCAAGGAGAGACTTTAAGAGTCTGTCTTTGTGCCCTCTTAAATAAACAGTAAGATCTTGGGGGAGGGGAGAGAGAATCTTCTTACCCGCTTTCTCTTAATCTGTGCAAATATCAATAAGTGCCAGCCTGCCTGTTTAATCCAGATAATCCAGAATGTGAACCCTTAGACATTATGGTTTGTTACCTCAGCTTCTCTCACCTGACATCTAATATGTCATTTCAGGACTGATTTCTATCAGGAGCCTGCAACTGAACACCAGGCAGGTATTGTTACAGGCAACCATGAGATCCTTCCCTGGAACATCAATAATGGAACAGCCTTAGAAACAACAGTCTGGGCAATATTCACCATACAGAAAGACATGGATCTTTCAGTTTTGCCAAACAACAACCACCCTGACAAATTCCTGCAACTTGAAGTGAAATCTTTGATAAAGAAGTCTGCCCTTCCTCAAGCCAATCTCCCAGTACTACCAGGTGGCAATTATCCAGCCGCTCAACACTGGCATAACCTGGTCTACTCAAAGGTAAGAAACAGAGGTATATAAAGTCAAAGGGTGCTTATTTTTCTCTATCCCTGTCAGTTCTGTGTTTGTGATGCATATGACCTTGAACAGAATATGAACTACTGATCTTCGAAGTAATATTTGGGATGGGTCTCTTTCTCTTTCCATACAAGATGCTTTCTCTACTCACTACCTTAGTCACAGGACTTAGAACAAAAGAACTTTATCCTAATCCTGTCTCAGACACTTAGCTATGTGACTCTAATAAGTCCTTAAGTCAGTAGGGAAAATAATAGCAATGGGATTGTTGTGAGAATCAAATAGGATAACAAATGCAAAACCTTTTGTAAATATTAAAGTATTGCATAAATGTCGGTTATTGTTCCCTTTTCTAGTGTGTCCTGTTCCCCGTTTTAGGATTTTGCATATGCCCTTTCTTAACAGCCCTGACCCACTTCTATGCTCATTTTAACTTCTTTATCTAAATGTTGGATAGTTCAATATCTGGATAAATCTTGACTCTGTAGTAAAGAAAGCATCAGGAGTAGAAGTATTTAAAGTGAACTTTTTCCTTCACTCATATGAAAAGTATTTGAGATATGTTAACATATTAAATTCATTTTAAAACAGTTCCTATTTTATTATCAAGTCTCTATTCAGGGGCATTTGACAACAGATCAGCTTTATAACCATGGTTCTAAAGTGGTGTCAAAGGAAAGAGAATAGAGAAATTCTTTTTTGCCTAGGAAAATCTCAGAGGACAGTTCCAATTCTCCCATTTATTAGTTTTATTTATCGAAAGAAAGCATAAAGGATCCTTAAGACTCACAAATACAATCTACCTTTTTTTTTCACTTCCCCATTTTCCCTCTCCCTGTGGAACAACTAAGAAACAGATAGCTATGGCAACTTTTTGACTGTGCACTGATACTATGTTAGCTCATAAATAATGTTTTATTTTAAGAAGAAAGAACCAATGAGGTTAAGCATAAAAGAAGGACAAGAGTTTCATTTCAGAACAGATTGTCAAGGATCTGAAAACTCATGTAGCAATTCCAGCTTTTGGAGTGACTTTAATTCCCAGGACAGAATGCAAAAAAAAACACAAAAAAATTTATTTCTCATGAGTGTATCATATATCTTTAGTAGTGTATTTGTGGGCTTTTCATTACTTTTATTATGAGATAATTCAGATTGAAGTATACATTATTAACTATTTCCTCCATCTGCCTTGTATTTAATTTTTGGCATGGTCTACTTTAACAACTGCCTTTCAAAATTTTCTTCAATTTGCTTTTTTACTTTTCTCACAAGCCACCTTTTTATGTTAAACAAATGAAATACTATTTCTCTCTGTTATTCATTCTTGTTTATATCACAAACTGAAATAATCCACACATCCATTCAAGAAACTTTCTTCCTCCTTCATGATGAAATTTATTCTGAGAAAATGTTTCCAATAAATTTTACTACATATATACAAAAAGTTGGTGCAACATTTCCTGCTTTATACTAAGATCTGATTTTTTTTGCTAGCTGGAAGATTATAATAAATGCTTTGTAGAATGGTAGTTCTTGACATTAATAAAAAGGTTACTTACTTTTTAGTCACTTAAGTCTGTAGATATTGTGTTTGGGATTAGTAATTGCAGGGACTGTTTAAAATGTCTGCTTTTGTTTTAATTGAACTCGGCTCAGATAATTATTTTATTCTGAAGAGATGTATTTGGTTATAGAAGTCCCTGATATTAAACATTTAATCTCTCTTGTACAATCAGTAAAAAATTTGCCACTGAAACAATAGCATTTCATAAATTTATAGATTGTGTTGGGCAGGTGTTAAATGTCATCCATCCAGACCCAATTTAAAGTATGAAAACATACTTTATGTGAGGAAACTGAGATTCAGCAAAGTCAAAAGCAAGAGTATGTTCTCAACTAATCTACAATCTCTGAAAGCACAATATGGAATAAAAGAAAGATCAGTGGCCTGGGATTCAGGATATCTGGATTTAAGTTTCAGTTCTAACATCTATCTATCTATCTATCTATCTATCTATCTATCTATCTATCTATCTCTCTCTCTCTCTCTCTCTCTCTCTCTCTCTCTCTCTCTCTCTCTTTCTCTCTCCCTCTCTCCCTTTCTACTTATCATTTAGCTATCTACCTTGCTAGTGGACTGACCTATAGGAACTATTCCTTAGAGTCTTTGTAGATATTTCTTATCTGGATTCAGTTTACGTATGCCACGTTTGGCATAAGGCTGGCATGGTATTATGACCAAGAGCCTCCCAACTAAACAAAAAGAATTTAGGTATTTTACAGATGTGAGCTCCTGAAATACTCTTTTCTTTTTGACTTAGAATGACACGACTGCTTCAAGCCTCCTCCTGAGGCTCATGGAAGTGATTCCTTGTCATCACTAGTGTAAGTTTTTGTGCCGTCTAAGAAGACAGCAGAAGCCTTATGACCCCATAGCACTGGAAGTATGAGTTGCCCCTCCTCACATGTGTTTGGCTATGTCTTTTCTAAGTGTTTTTCTCTCCATATTACCTTAATAGCTGAGTGGAGGATGGACTAGAATAAAGAGAGGGTTGAGACAAGGAGACCAAACAGAAGGCTATTTTAATAGTTTTTAGGGATGAGGTGATGAGGTCCTGTACCAGGTTGTTGGCAGTGTTTGAAGACAGAAAGAAGTATATGAGAGATGTTATGAAAGCATAAACAGACTTGGCAAAGGATTGGATATCTGGGGTCTAAGAGAGTGAGGAATAAAAATTGACAACTGTGTTCATTAAGAGCAAGTCTCAGAATAATCCCACTTTTTCTTGTCCTCATAGTAGGGAACTTCACCATTGATTCAACCTGAAATATCTTTACTTCTCAATTCTTCAATTTACTCATTTCCTGTTGGGAGCCAAAGAGGCCTGTTCCAGTACTCAGATAATTACCTTGATATGAGTGGACCCGAATATCAAAGACCTCTTTGAGATTCGACTTTTCCTCAAGTTAGCTCCTGAGTTCTTTTGATATGGGTTGCACTTAAAAGGATGTTGTTTGAGTTCTGAGATCAATAGGCTATACCCCAAGATTTTAGTTATTGAGAACCAAAATATCTGACTCTGTACTCAGGTATCTTTAGGTGGTCAATTCTAAACATGATGACTTTTGAGGATTGCAGCTTTGGCTTTGAAGTTTGTTCTCAATTGTATCCATTTATGACTGCAGCTGCATTAGCAAGTACCTGCGGCCTAGATCAAAGGTCTTACCCTAAGACTTTAGTCTCCTAGATAACAAATTCTTATCAAATTATCTATTCTGTGCTAGTTCTAGGATACAACAGACTAGGAAATGAATAGAAAACTTGAGTCCCCTTCCTTTGTCTTGTTGCCCTATAAAAACCTTGTCCTAAGAATCAAATGGAGTTTATCCCTTCTTCCTTGAACTACCCACATGGCCTGGTCATTTCTTATTCATGTCTTATTCACGTTGTATCTCTGAATCATGCTAAATGCTGGACACTGAGCAGCCCACAGCAATTTCCCAAGACATGAGTCTCTACCCCACCTCAGCTAGAGAGAAAGTCATATCTTGATCTTGTCATTCACCACTTCCATACTCATAAACTCTGAAATTCCTTTATGATCACAATATGATGTCATTATCCCTCTCCTTATCTTACAAGTCCAAACCCTGTTCTTTAGCCTCATTGTGATCCCCCAATACTTGACCCTTTAGCTCTCTCCCAGGCCTACCCCATTTTATTTACACTCTACACTGTTTTCTGCTCTTGAATCCTTTGCCCCCTTTCTCATTTCTCTGATCTTGCCTGGCTAAGTCTCAGACCTTGATTACTCCTGTCTTTGTTCCTACTCACATGCTACTGAGTAAAGCTGGAGAAAATCATGAAATCATGATTATGACTCAATCCACGACAAAATTATCTTATGTAAAATTTTTTTTATAGGAACACCTTTTATTCTGGAAGCTGATCCCAGAAGCGTCAGTTTAATAAAATAGATTATGCAGAGCACATCTTGGTCCCTCCTGGTCCCCAGGTCCCCATCCCTCCCTCCCCTCCCCTCCCCCCACCTCCTCCAAAAATTCCCCTGGGAGGCGGGCCTCCAGGGCTTCTCTGGTACAAAAAGAGTGTAGGCAGTTCAGCCTTTGATACCTGGGCACCATCACCAGGTTCCATACTCACCCCAAGCCCCAGAGAGGGTGAAAGGTCTGGAAATCGACAGTAGGCAGCACAGTTCCCATTTGGCTGCCTGGCAAGGCCCATTACCAATGTGCTTTGTGAAAAGTGGGGAGGGGAGTATTTGGCACTTTATAGGAGGAATGGAAGTTCAGCTGAGGGCAAGGAATTTGGCTTGTAGATGTTGTCAGTCATCGTGCCCTTAAAAAAAGTGAACCTTGAGAAGGCCAGGAGAAGAAAAAATGGGCTTCTCCAGGAGAGTACAGGAACGGGATAGAATCAATACCCCTAGGGGCTCCAGGTTTCTTTTCCTCTCTCATCTCTCTGAGGGCCCTACCCTTAGTGTCACAGTCCTTGTCTTCTATCACCTGTTCATATGTCCCTTTGTCTTGTCTAGTGTTTTTCTAGTTTTCTTCTCCCCTTTTCACCTCCCCCCACATTCCTGGGGAGTTTTATCTTTGTTCTTTGTCTCCTGTTCCACAGGTCATTCTCTGGGGTCCTGTCTGTAATACCCACCAATCCACTCCACCCCTCTCCCCCATCGATGCACTTTCGTCTCCCAAGGTCCCCATCCCTCAGAGGTCATTTAAACACGAATAAAAAGCAGACCAGTGAGCAGTGCAAAACTAGCCAGAAGTAGGATGACCTTGAGGATCCTCTGCTCAGAAGCAGCCAGTTCCTGGGGCAAGATCTCCAGGAACGTGATATAAAGGAAGGCTTCTGCTGCCATGCCTTCTAGCACTGATTGTGCCAGTTGATGCAGAGGCCCTGCTGACTCTGCTAGTGCAACCCCCAGCCCGATACCCAATGGTGTCATGCAGGAGAAGAGGACTCCACAAATGGCCACCACTCCACCACGCAGCCAGCTTTGCAGTAGCCATAAGGGCAGACCAACAGCTAGTACCCCCTTGTGCAAGAGCAGCGCCAAATAGCTCCATGGCCCAGCCTCACTCCCGCTGCAGCCCCACAGCAAGCCCTTCAAATACTGAGTGCAGGGAAAGAGAGAAGACCAGGACACAGGCCCTCAAGGCTGAAGGGGTAGGAGAAGTCCCATCAGCCACAGGTCCATCATGCCAGTGGGGAGGTGCACTGCCGGGTGTGCCCAGGAGTGCTCGAGTTTCCTCCCTTGGAAGTGGCCCTGACTGCTCTTTGTAGGCTAGCACAATTTGCTCCATCACCAGAATGAGAAAAAAACCCATGGTGAGAATGCACTCCTGCAGTGGAAACTGAAGTGTGATTCTGAGGGCACTCAGGGCCTCATCTATAGCAGCCAGAGAGTCTGGAAGCAAATCCAAGAGACAGGTGGCCAGAAAAATACCACCAGCAAAGCAGCTCACCAGGCTCAGGATTTTCTTTCCGGAGGTTGAGGCCTCAGAGTTGGCACTGGGATGTCAAAGCATGCAGATGGGCACTAGGCTGCAAAATAGGGTAAGCAACAGCAGCTCCACCAGGCACCCATCTTTACCTCCAGCCCCACAGGCACTGCAGGTACAGCTTCTGGGAGCCATACCAGCCATTCTGGCTCTTCCCAGGGCACTATGGTGGCGGTAGCTTGGAGGGCACGGGGTGTCTAAGTTTCCTGTCCACACCTGTGAAATTCTTTGATCTCACAGGGGCCTCACTACATTGCATCTGCCAAAATTATCTTATGAAATCTCAACTGCCGTCATGGCAGTAAGAAAATTTTTTTATAAATCCCTAATTGTCTCACTATCCTGCTCACCATAGCAGCTTTTCCAAACCCACTCAACATTCCTCAACTTTTCACGGCACCCCCCTTCCCTTGCCCTCTCGTCTGATGACCTTATCACAAAATTCACTAAAAAATTTCACAGACACAGTCATCCACCTGTATCAGTCTTTTAATTATACTCCCTTTGAGCAGCTCATGGCATTTCCTTCAAAAGGAATTAATGACAATAATTGACTTACTGAATTGAAAATGCAGAATAACATCAAACTGTAGTCCCTAGAGATTTTTCCTCAAATAGAAAATTTCACTTATCATAGCTTAGAGATATATACAATTATTATTTTTTCATGTTGTTGTAATAAAGTTAATAATGAAGAGTTTACCAGACCTTTCAAAAAAAAAATTCACTCAAGGGGTGGCTAGGTGGCACAGCGAGTAGAGTGCTGGCCCTGAAGTCAGGAGGACCTGAGTTCGGATTTGGCCTCAGATACTTAACACACACAACCAAAAAACCTAGCCATGTGACCTTGGGCAAGTTACTTAAACCCAATTGCCCTCCAAAAAGCAAAAAAAAAAAAAAATTCACTCAAAATACTTTTTTTGTTTTTTGAGTGTAAACTCATTCTGGTGTAAAAATCAATCCTTTCAAATTTATAGATTTTTACATTCTAGAATTTCATATAGAGAGTGAATATATGATAACTCAAAACCTAGAATAACACTGGCTACTTTGAGGGATAATTTAATAATTTTCATAATCACAAATCATCATAAAATCACTTCTATACTATAAACAAACTTATAAATTCCCCCTCCAGTTTGATAGTGAATGTTTTTTATATAAGAGAGGATCCCATTTTCTCAGTAAACCAATTCATTATTTTAGAATTTCACAATATTTAGCAAGCTTTTTCACAGAGCCAACAACATTTTGTGACCTTGCCCAAGCAGAAGGTTCCAAGGAACCTGAGAATTTTACAGAGGAGATTTTACAAGGTTTTTTTTTGTACTTTTCCCATACAGTAAGTAATTATTATTCTTTCCTTTTAAAATATACCCAATTAAATACTCAGTAGGTTGTAAAATTATGATATTAGCCTCTAATAAATATTTTTACTGTATCCAGATCAAAGGGAGTTGAGATGTAAGGATATAATTGAATCATCTTCTTAATAGCATTTTTTACACAATGGTTTCCCAAATTCACAATACAAAAAAAAAATCTTTAGAAACACAATAGTAATATACACAATATCATGTATTTAAAACATGAAACAAAACTTATTGTCAGCAACATCAGTTCAGTTGAACATATCCCTTAATTATCTTACATTGAAAATAACTTTATTCATTATATCCCTTTTGGCATTCTGTATTGATTGCATTTAAGACCAATATAAAGTAATTTTGATACAATTATACTTTTAACCACACTAATTTTTTCAGATTCTAAACATATTGATTAATAGCAAATAAAGGATCAGAAAACACAATTATCTTAACAGGAGAACATATCTTACTTAAAATAAGACTAGAATACATTCAATCACATGATCAAT
Source organism: Petaurus breviceps papuanus (assembly GCF_028583685.1). Lineage (NCBI taxonomy): Eukaryota > Metazoa > Chordata > Mammalia > Diprotodontia > Petauridae > Petaurus > Petaurus breviceps. The sequence goes on along the minus strand of NW_027185764.1, from coordinate 58,675,275 downwards.
ACATGTCTATATGTACAAATGGCTTCAAATAGATTCTCAATTTTCTCAAGGGTCATTTACTGCTACTAGCATTTCAATGTATAGGGCCTGCTACTTTCAGTTAATTTGCCAAAGATTTAAAGTGGTAGGCGTGTATTCTTTCCCCTTTTATGGTCCAAAGTGATTTTATATTTTTCACAAGATGAAAATATACCCTCCTAATGGTCCTTCAAGGGCATATAGACTAGTATCCTCAAATAATTCCATGTTGTACATGTATTTCTATATTTTTAATTTCATAAAAAACAAGCACATAATGTTTCTTATATTCTTCTTATCTCAATTAGATGAATAACCTTCCTCAAACCTTTCTTTCTAAAACTCCAAACCCTTTACATTCAAATCCTCCTTAGTGCAAACAGGCTGTAAGTTCAACTTTTTAACCATTTTCTTCTCATCCCTACTTGCTTAAACTTTCTCTCACCCTTTTTTTTTGAGTTAAACTTTTTATTTACTATTACAAAAAATATTTAGTCAAACAGACCAAAGCCCATGTCATCATTGGACTCCTAAGATTCTTCTTTTTTTTCTTCCTCTTTTTTCTTCTCCTCAGCTGGGGCAGCTGTGCTAGCAGGAGCAGCCCCTCCAGCAGGGGCAGCACCACCAGCTGCTGGGGCAGGTCCACCAACTCCTACATTGCAGATGAGACTTGCAATGTTTACATTGGACAGGGCCTTGGCAAATAATCCAGGCCAGAATGGTTCAACATTTACACCTGCTGCTTTAATGAGGACATTGATTTTATCCTCCATGGCTGCAACCTCATCGTAGGGAAAAATGAGGGCAGAGTAGACGCAGGTAAGCTCGGAGATGGCCATTTTAAGATGGATGAGGAGAGGCTAGTTTGTAGTGGTGCTAGTTGCTGGCTGAAGTGAAGGTTCACCCCAATGTGGCCTTAGCTTCCAAAGAAGAACCAAGTACTTACAGACAACCAAAGAGAAAGCTCTCCCTTTTTTTTAATATCTCTTCAGTGAACTTTGATTAAAGCCCTTCAAAATAGGACTTTGTTTCCTTTTCATATTCTAAGCCCACACTTTTCTTACTTTCTTATACTTGGTCAATTCCTCTAGTCCTTATTTTCCAACCATATCTCAGACTATATCTAGAACTTATCTTCACTTCATTTGAATTTTTCCTTTATGCTTAAGCACAACACCCTTTTAAAAATTACACAACAATTAACTGGAGTACTTTTTTTTTTTTTGAGGGCTCTTTAGAGTTTACAAATTCATGGTCCATTCCAAAACCTTTTGGTGACTGTTTCTAGTTTACCTAAACAGTTTCAGTTCAGTCTTTTTTTCTTTTTCAGTCATACCCAACTCTTTGTGATTCCATTTGGAGTTTTCTTGACAAAGATACTGGAGTCATTTGCCATTTCCTTCTCCAACTCATTTTGCAGATGAGGGAACTGAGGCAAACAGGGTTAGGGGACTTGCCCAAGGTCACATAGTTATTAAGTGTCTGAGGCCAGATTTGAACTCAGAAAGATGAGTCTTTCTGACTCCAGGTCTGGCATTCTATCCACTGTGCCACTCCACTCACTGCCCTACCTAAACAGTAACATTTTGTTATTCCAAGGAAGAAAATACAGTGGTAACATAAAACATTTTCCCAAATTAAATTTTGCTTATATTCAAGTTGTTCCCTGATTTAAACAAGCTTCTGTCTTCTTAAGTATCAGATAAATTCTAACTGCAAATCTACTTTTTTTCATGATACTTTCTTTTTTTAAAATAAATTAATTTATTTAATTTTAGTTTACAACATTCAGTTTCACAAGCTTTTGAGTTCAAAATTTTCTCTTCCTCCCTCTTCTCTCCCCTCCCCCCAAGACGGCATGCAATCCAATATAGATTCTATATATACCTTCACATTAAACATATTTTCACTTTATTCATGTTGTAAAGAAGAATTATAACCAATGGAATGAACCATGAGAAAGAAGAAACAAAACAAACAAAAAAAGAGAGCAAATAGTTTGTTTCAATCTGCATTCAGGCTCTATAATTCTTTCTCTGGATACAGATAGCTTTTTCCAACATGAGTCTTTTGGAGTTGTCTTGGAACCTTGTATCACTGAGAGGAGCCAAATCTATCAAAATTAGTCATCACAGATACAATGTGTCTGTAATTGTGTAAAACAGTATCCTGATTTTGCTCCCCTCACTCAGCATCGGTTCATGTAAGTCTTCCCAGGTTATTCTGAAGTCCATATGCTCATCATTTCTTATAGCATATTAGTATTCCATTACATCCATATGCCACAATTTGTTCAGCCATTCCCCAATTGTTGGGTATCCCCTTGATTTCCAATTCTTTATCACCACAAAAAGAGCTGCTATGAATATTTTTGCACATATGGGTCCTTTTCCCATTTGTATGATCTCTTTGGTATATAGTCTTAGAAGTGGTATTGTGTCAAAGGGTATGCATATTTTTTTATAGTCCTTTGGATATAGTTCCAAGTTGCTCTCCAGAATGGTTATATCAGTTCACAACTCCACCAATAATGTATTAGTGTTCCAATTTTCCCACATCTTCTCCAGCATTGATCATTTTCCTGTTTTGTCATGTTAGCCAGTCTGACAGGTGAGATGTGGTACCTCAGAGTTGTTTTGATTTGCATTTATCTAATCAATAGTGATTTAGAGCATTTTTATATGATTATAGATACTTTTCATTTCTTCCTCTGGAAACTGCCTGTTCATATCCTTTGATTTATTGATAGTTGTTTATTTGATTTATGATAATACTTCCAAAATAGTTTCAGTTCCTTTACTCCCCTCTTTAGTGAGTGAAAAAGCCTTCTTCTCTTGCATTAAAACAATAAATCTGTCACTCTCCAAGGAAAGAGTGTTAAAAAGTCCAGGTGCTGTTTCCATATAACTTTCATAAAATTTTATTCTTATTTTTCCTTAAAACAAATTCTACAGAGTGGTACCTCAAAACTCACTAAGATATTTCAGCATTTATTAAAAAAAATTCAAACATTTTAGAAATTTACAGTAGAGAAATTACATTTCACTCACAAATTTAGTCTCTAATTAGTTTATAATTCCAAAAATTTCTGCAGACTGGGAAAAAGATTTCCTTCCTTCTTATCTGTCTTGCCCATCTCTTCAATTTGACTAGTTAGAAATGAAGAAAAAGAGACTTTCTTTTTGAAGACTTCGAAAGTTCTGCAGAAAACTTTTATATATCTTTTATTACCTTTTCACTTTGGCTAATTTGACGACAGAAAATGTCAGTCAAATTTACCAAGACATGAAACAATGATAACAACTTATTAAACATTACACAAATGCAAACACTTATGTAGAAACAAACACAAGATAGATACATGAAGAATTTCCTGGCAAAGTCTTTTCCAATTAATCCAGAGAAACTAGTTTCCAACCCAGAACCAAACCAAACCAAACCAGACCAAATCACCTGATTGATCAGATTGGGTGTGTGTGTGTGTGTGTGTGTGTGTGTGTGTGTGTGTGTGTGTGTGTGTAATGTTAATGGGATCTTCCCCTCCCATTAATAGAGCCTATTAAGGGAACTTTGCTTAGTGGGAAAGCTTTCACACTTTTTGCTAATTTCTAATTAGTCACTGGATTACAAGCATTGTAATGCTTCTGACTCTGAGAAGTGTTTATATACTCTGAGTTGGTATTTTGCTTTGGGGCCTCACTTATGAGAAAGATCTTGTGATACCTGATTGGGATTCTGAGTGGCTATATTTTCAGAGCTCCCTGACTGCTCAGATGTAAAGACTCTCTTGATCCAGGGATGTATGTAAAGTATATAGGAAAATTGCTTTGATTCAGGCAGTCAGACCCCTCTCTGTTAGTCTTTTTTTCTCTGCTTGTATTTTTTCTGTTTGTATTTTCTCTGAAGGTCAGGGTGCTGACTTTTCCCATGAACTAGTGAATGTAATTAAAAAAAAAGATTGTTGACCCCTTAAACAGCTATCTTTCCTAGTAAAGTAGATCTAAGAACCTGTACTTGCAGTCTTCCTGGGTATGCCAGTATGGTTGCCTCTACAGTAGGGGAGATTGACATTCATGGAACAAGGGGGCATGACTGATCCTCACCCAGCTGATTACAAATATCAGGTTCCTGCTGGAATTCCAAGGGCTATTCATCCAGGAATTCCACCACCTTTCACCATTTATTTGGTAAAATTGTCAGTGCCAGAACAAACCAAAATCAAGCCCAAACCTAAATCTAGCTGTCTAGCTAGAGCACAACAGCAAGCCATTTCATAACTACTCTTATAAGTCCACAGTCATTGAATCTAGAAATAAATAGATCCTATAGACAAGAACCTAGGTTATATGTAGCTCTAGAAATGTGAGCTATAATAATATAATAAGAAAAAGCAATAAAAAATAAGCCTAGACCAAAAGGAAACAAAACTCTCATATTTACAGATCATGTAGACTCTGTATACAAATTTTTTTTGATAGGGTAAATGCAGGAATTTATTTTCCTTGACTATATATACTGACAAGATTTTGGGGGGGGAGAGGGTGGAGGGTGAAAAAATTAATTTTTGTTCACTCAAAAAATAAAAGTTTAAGAAAATAAGTCCACAGAAATCATCAACATTGATTTATATTAATGAGAAACTCCAGCAGGAAGAGTAAAAGGGAAATTTTGCATTTAAAAGGAAAAATTGTAATTAATTACATTTATATATAGGATATATATATAGAGAGAGAATATATAGAATATATTAAATATTTAGAAGTGTACAAAGACTCACAAGAACTATATGAATACAACTATAAAATATTCTTTGTAGCAATAAAGACAGGACTAAATAATTGGAGAAATACCAATTGCTCCTGGTATTTTGCCAAGATTATGCCAATATAATAAATATGGTAATATTTATTCAGTCCCATAGAAGTCCAACCACTAAAGTATTACTTTATGGAGTTAGAAAAAAAAAACATGGCAGTGCATAGGCAGAAACTCAGCTGAACTCTTCCATTAGTCCCCTCCAAACAATTTAAAAATAATATCTCAAATTGAATTTGGGAGTGGCAGAGCCAACAAAAGATTGGGGTGAGACATTTTTCCAGCTCAACAACTTAGGAGGTTAGCAGGAAAGGTCTATCAGGTCACTGTGGTATCAGCAACAGACCTTGGAAGCCGCTACTACAGAGGCAGCTGCAGCTTTGGGAACTGAGCTCACAGGTGGCAAGGGGGTCAGACAATGGGGAAGAAAGAGATTACAGGGGACCCTTTGCTGGCAATGGGTGTGGAACCCTGTTTGCATTGCCCATATGCAGTTTTGGGTTACAGTTCCAGGGTGAAGAAGGGCACTAGCTTTTGCTGCTGCAGTGGTGCAGGAGTTCAGGGTCCTAGGTCATTGTTCCAGGGCCAAAAGAATCATTAGCTCTAATGGCTGCAAGAGAACAAGGTCCTTTTCTGGGTAAAGATCAGAGTACAGTACAGGAGAGCTTGACCATATCTTCCCTTGGATCATACCAACTAGAAAGCACCAAAAACTTACAGACCCCTAGAACTAGCTCTGAAAACAATAGCAAGAAAAATCTGAAAGTTGGGACAGTGCCCCTCCATTTCAGGAACAGAGCCCAAATTTACCATAAAGTTAAAATGGTAAGATAAGTAGGAAAAGGAGGAAGGAAAAGGAATAATGAGGAAAAATATAAAAAAAAGAAGTGTGAGTTGACTATGGTAAAATAATTTTTAAAAAAAATGAAGAAGTGAGAAAGAGGGATGCACTGGGAGAAGAGGGAAGGGAGAGATAAAATGAGAACATTATCTCACATAAAAGGGGCACAAGGAAGAGTTCTTACAATGGAGGGGGAAATGGTGGAATGGTGGTGGTAAGTGGTGGCCAATACTTGTACCTTACTCTTGTCAAGAATTACTTATACACTCAATTGGGTATAGAAATCTATTTCATCCAACAGGGAAGTAGAGGGGAAACAGATAAAGAAGCAAGGGGAGGAGGGGGGAAAGTGATAGAAGTTAGGGAAGATCAAAGGAGGCAGGGGTCAGAAGCAAAGCAAACTTTAGAAGAGGAACAGGGCAAAAAGAGAGAGAAGGATAAACATAGAAAACATAGGAAGGAGGGAAACATACAATAATTATAACTGTAAATATGAATGGGATGAATTCACCCAACAACAGAAGTAGAGAGCAGAATGTATTGGAAACCAGAATCCAGCAATATGTTGTTTACAAGAAACACACTTGAAACAGAGAAACATACAGAGTGAAAATTAAGTGCTGGAAAAGAATCTATTATGCTTCAGTCTAGGTAAAAAAAAAAATCAATGAAGTAAGCAGAACAAGGAGAACATTATGCACAATAAGTGCAACATGCTATGATGATCAGTTGTGAATCACTTAGCTATTCTGATCAATACAATGACACAAGACAATCTGAAGGGCTCATGATGAAAGAGTGCCTCATATAGTTGTTGTGAGAATCCAGTGAGATAACATTTATGTCTAGTGTGTAGTAGATACTATATAAATGCTTAGGTTAAGAATATTAAAAGAAATAATGAAAAAAGAGGGAAGGGGAAGCCTGATACCACTGGATCTCAAACTATACTAAAAAAACAGCATCAATGGAAGAGATTAAATACAAAACAAAACAAATAGCAGAGTATTTGATAAATAGAAAGAACCTGTCTCCTGGGTTAAGAACTCATTTTTTCAACAAAACTTACTGAGAAAACTGAAAGACAGTCTGGCAGAAGTTAGGTATAGATCAACATCTTATACCAGATGAATACATTATTTAGAAATGAAGGATCACATCAAAAATATATTAGAAGAGCAATAAGAAAATATCTTTAAAAACATGGATCCAGGAAGAATTAAAAACCAAATGAGGGACAGAGAAGGCCACAGAAGATAAAATGAGCATTTTAAATTACATAATATTAAAAGTTTTTGCATGTGCAAATCTAATGTAATTAGAAGGAAAATTGTTAACTGAGGAAAAATATTTGCATTAATTTTCTCAGATAAATGTCTCATGTGCAAATAATGTATTCAAATTTGAAAGAACAAGATCCATTCTATAAGAAATAGTCAAAAATTATGAATAGGCAATTTTAAAAGAAAGAAAAATGTAAGCTATCAAGTATATGAAGAAAATTTTAAATGACTAATTATTAAAGAAATGCAAATGAAAGCAGCTGTGAGGTTATATTTGACAGCCATCAGACTGACTAAGGTTACCAAAAAAAAAAAAAAGAACAAAGACAGATGTTGGATGTTGAGCTGTAGGGAAAGTAGGCACATTAATGTACTATTGGGGGAGCTGTGAATTTATCCAGCTGTTGTGAAAAGTAATTTGGAGTCATGCCCCAAAAGTAACTAAACTGTGCATACTCTTTGACCCAGTGATATCATTACTGGACCTTGTGAGAAATTAATTATTCCTCTCATATTTAATTACTGGGTCCCAAAGTCCACACTGCACTGACCTCTCACTTTGTCCTTAGCATCTATGTGTTGATAATTCTAGAAACTGCCACAGCTGCTGGTGATCTGGAGTCCCTCCAGCAGGTGGTTGGTCAAGCCCACCCTGGGGCTAAAACCTCTGGTTCACGTGGGTTGGGGTAGGCTCCCAGAGCTCTGCACTGGCCAATTCCTGCCAGCCTGCTGGGCTGTCCTCAGTGGGAGGTTAGCTTCTCTGTGTCATTTTGTGGGTTCTGTAGATTCAAAGTTTGTTCAGAGTCCCCTTTTACATGGATTGGAGGTGGTAGGAGCTGGAGCCCATGGAGGTGCTGTTTCTACTCTGCCATCTTGACTCTGCCCCCCCACAATAACATTTCTTTTTTTTTTTTTTTAAAGCAATCAGGGTTAAGTAACTTGCTCAAGGTTACATGGCCAGTTATTTCTGGGTGTGGTGCTGAGTATCTGAGCCCAGATTTGATCCAGGTCATCCCAACACTGGAGCCGGTGCTCTTACTCGCTGAGCTACCTGGCTGCCCCAACACAATAACATTTCTAAGAATTTTTTAAATGTACTTGTAGAGCTACAACTTTCATTATTTTTCCTTAGAATAATAGCTATTCTTCAAAATAATAGATTTAAAAAGAACAAAAATGAGTGCAGAATTGTGTATGGCATGAAGTCCAGCAAATGGCAGAACTAAAAGGGGGGAAAACTAGTTATATTGAGATTCATATCATCAAATTCTGATGCTCTGAATTAGATTAATAGTAGTAGAAATACAGTGTGATCACTATCAAAAAATGAAATCATATAAAAATTATCTCTGTACTGAGTAATTCACAAAATCTCACTGAATGAGGAAGGAACTTTAAAAAGTTTATCTATTCATCAACCTTTCTTGTCCCCACAAAGTGTTACCATCTCAGATTCCATGGCCTTCTTGAGGAGGGCACTTGAGGGTTCAACGTTAATAAATCACTTTTACCTTTCCTAGTAACATTATCCAGGTCTCACCTGTTAAGCATCTTTTAGGTATGTCACAACTACAGAATGAGAAAGAAACTCAAGCTGTCCAGTTGTTTCATTAATGTCTCACTCTTTGGGACCCCATTTGGAGTTTTCTTGACAAAGATACTAGAGGGGTTTGCCATCTGTCTCCTTCTCTAGTTCATTTTCCAGATGAGGAGCCAAGGGAAACAGGGTTAAGTGACTTGCCTAAGGTCACATAGCTAGTAAGTGTCTGAGGCCAGATTTAAACTCACTTAGATGTCTTCCTGACTCTAGGTGCTATCCACTGGGCATCCTGGTTGCCCAGACTCAAGTTACATAGTGTCAAATGGCAAGGTCAGGCTAGAAGCTAACATTTCCATTTCTTTTTTTTTCTCTAACTTAAGATAACATCTTGTTTTTCAGGTATCATCCACAATTCCTAGGTTAAAACTTTAGCCAACATTTTACCCTCTAAGTGAAAAAGTAATAGCATTGAAGTGAACTAATAAACAAATTATAAAAGTTTTCTCCCTTAAATCTTTCACAGAGAGAAAAGAGAAATGTTGCTGACCAGGGTGGTGGCAAATCAAGTGTGAAAGACCCAATGATTATCAATTGCATTCTGGGTGAACAAACTATCTCTACTTTCAAATTGAAGAATAATCCTTTGTATGGGGACATAAGGCTAGAAGAGGCCATGGAAGAAAGAAAACAAAGCCCTTCTTGGACCGTCCAAGACTATGATAAGCATTCTCTGCAGTCCAATCTCTCTGGCTATTTGAAGGTACTGGGTTAATTGATAAAATTCATCTTCTGAAGTGTATGTGGAGTAAGCAGTTAATATCTCAGATATCAAAGGAAGACTTAAAATGCCATTGGGGTTACACTAATTTTTTGAAAAGTGGGAGTCTGAGACCCCCTTCAATTAAATAGAAGCAGATTTTCTTTTTGTGGTATCTTAGGTTTTTGTTTCTCTTTCTTCATACAAGCCTTTTTGCTTGTTTTCTATTTCACAACCAATTTCAAATGGTGCAGAGAAAAACAAAGATAGACTTGGCACAGAAATCTGTTATATTTGTGGTTGAAATAAAAAGATTTCTAGGGGAGAGGGTGAAGGTTGGAATTAGTGAGAGAAATTAAGAAATTGTGTTAAATGTTGTTATTCATTCATATCCTGCGCTTCATGACCCCATTTGGCATTTTCTTGGCAAAGATACAGGAATGGTTTGCCATTTCCTTGTCCAGCTCACATTACAGGTAAGGAACTGAGGCAAACAGTGTTAGGTGACTTGCCCAGGGTCACATAGCCAGTAAGTGTCTGCAGTCAGGTTTGACCTCAGAAAGATGAATCTTACTGACTCCAGGTCTGGTTCTCTATCCACTGTGCCACTATAATCCTTCATTACTATGAAAACAATAACTGATAATTTATCAGATGGTTACATTAGAAACCCAATGATCAGCTTAAGGTGGAAAACTTATACCAGAATTAGCACTTTGTGTCATAATGGCAGCAATGACTAAAAAAGTAATTTGAACAAAGGAAAAGTACATAATAAACTTCCAGATTTTTTTTTTGGCCTATATTAAACTCAATACCTGGGGTGCTCTCCTTTCTCATCTCCATCACTTATAATGCCTTGCTCTATTCAAGGTTAAGCTAAAGCTTAAAAGTAGTGCAATGGATAGAACTCTGTACCTGGAGGAAGGAAGACCTAAATTCAAATCTAGTCTTAGACACTTACTAGCTTTGTGACCCCAGTAGGTAACCTTGACCTCTGTCTGCCACTATTTCTTCAGTCATAAAATGTAACAATAGCATCTATAGGATATATCCTGGGGTCGTCGTGCAGATAGAATGAAATAATACTTTTAAACACTTTGTAAATGCTTATTATTATTAACCTACCATAAAAAGTCTTTTTGTATCCCATCAATTGTTAAAACTTTCCTATCACCCATGAAATTATTTTGTTTTTATTTTTTATATGTACTTGGAGGTTTGACAGGGGAAGCACAAAGCTGTCCTTCTTGATTCTAGTCAACCACAGGTATCAACTCAATGTTTGGGTACTTTGAAGATGATGAAACACCAATCTGATTCTGGTTATATATACTAGCACTGAACTACTCTTGTCCTTTGAAATTATGAAGCAATCCCCTTCTTGACCACTAAGCAGGAAGAGGAGAAGGAAGGACTCAGTAATCATAGTTACTTTCCTTTTACATTGTAGGGACTACTCCAGAAATCCTCAGCACTCTCCAACTTTTCTTATCTTTATTAAAGTCATGTACTGTACTAGTCACCCAAGTTTGTAACCCTGGGGTCATTTTAAAATTCTCCTTTTCATAGCTTTCTTATTTTTTCTTTTTTTTTTTCATTTTTTAAATGCTTCATTAACTTCTGATTTATATCATTCATTTCCACCAGATTTTGAGTTACAAATTTTCTCCCTGATTTTCCCCTACCCACAGCCCCCAAATAGCAGTCCCACAGGATATCCCCTCCTCCAATCTGCTCTCTCCCATATTTTTTCCCATACTCCTTTTGACTTTTCCAGTAGGGCTTGGTGGATCTCTATGCCCCAGTGCCTGTATATCCCATTTCCCAATTACATGAAAAATAGTATTAATAACAGTATATATATTTAAACATTTGATTTTAAAACTTTGAATTCCAGATTCATTCCCTTCCTCCCTTGTCACCCACCCTTACTGGGAATATAAGCAGTTCAGTATAGGTTGTACAT
>NW_027185764.1:58631112-58659052 GCF_028583685.1 Petaurus breviceps papuanus | reverse complement strand
AGAATTTCATAAAACCTTGTTGAAAGGGCCTGCCATAAATTTAAATTACATAATCTGCACTGTATCCTCATTTCAGTAAGGCAGTCTTATTAGAGCTCACTAAAATCGTTTTACTATCTCACCACACCAGATATTCTGAACCTTTTTGTGTCTTTTCATAACTCCCAAGGCATTCCTTTCTCCTACCTTATTTCTAATTTGAGTACCTTTCTTCATTCTTCACCAAAAACTTTGAAGAAGTTCACTAAAAGATCCTTTTTCCATCCTCCTCATCTCACAATTCTCAGAATATATTCTCTTGGGGCGGCCAGGTAGCACAGCGAGTAAGAGCACCGGCCCCAGGGTCGGGATGACCTGGAGATCAAATCCCGGGCTCAGACACTTAGCACCCACCCAGAAACACTGGCTGTGTAACCTTGAGCAAGTTACTTAACCCCAATTGCTTAAAAAAAAAGTATAATCTCCCACTATCTGCTCCTTCACTCTATCTCTCCTAAGGAGGCAACATTTTTTCTTGCCAAAGCAAATCATTCTAAATGAATTCTCTATCCCATTCCTTCATGTATTCTTTAGCAGATTGCCCCCTCTGTCATCCCCCTTCTGCCTCTGATTTTCAGTCTTGTCTTATCCACTAGCTGTTACTCTGCTACCTAAAAATTGTGCAGGTCTCTCCTATTCCTAAAAGGTTTTCATTCATACTGCCTATTATCCTATATCTCTTCTCTTTTTCTCAGTTGAATTCCTTAGAAAGTCATTCAAAATCAATGCTTTTGTTTCCTTTCTTACTTGAATCTGAGTCTCCTGCTATCTTGCTTCCATCCTTGTCATTTGACTGAAGTTGCCCTTGCTAAAGTTACCCATTACTTCTAAATTGACAAATACCATCCTAATTCTTCCCTACCTTTCTGTAGTCATATATACTCTTCACAACAAGCCAGTCCCCCCTTTCTAGGTTTTCATGACACAGCTCTGTTTTGGTTCTCTGCCTTCTCACCTAACCATTCCTTCTCAGTCTCCTTTGTTAGTTCTTCCTGAAGGTCATGCCCACTAACTGTGGGTATCCTACAAGGTTCTTCCCTGAGTCCTTTTCTTTTTTCTCTCAATATTAAAGTCTTCCTTAGTAATTGCATTAGCTCTCATGGGTTCAATGATCAACACTATGCAAGTGCTTGGGCAGCTAGGTGGCACAGGGGATAGAGTACTGAGCCTGGAGTCTCAAAGATTCATCTTCCTGAATTCAAATCTGTCCTCAGACACATACTAGCTGTGTGACTCTGGGCAAGTCACTTATCCTTGCTTGCCTCATTCTCCTCTTCTGTAAAATGAGCTGTAGAAGGAAATGGCAAACTACTCCAGTATCTTTGCCAAGAAAACTCCAAATGGGGTCACAAAGAGTGGGATGCAACATTAAAATGATTGAATAACAACAATGCAAATGATTCTTAGATCTATACATCTGCCCCTAATTTCTCTCCTGAGTTTCAGTATTACATCACCAATTGCCTCTTGGGCATCTCGGAGTGGATAAGAATCTTACATACAGTTTATCCAAAATAGATTCATTTACATTTCCCCCAAACCTTCCCCTTCTCCTAATTCCCCTATTATTATCAAGGATACCACCATATCTCTTAGTCACTCAGACTTACAGCCTCCTTATCCTCAGCCTTTCTTTCACTCCCACTCTCATATACAGTCTATTGCCAAGTCCTATCATTTCTACCTTCACAATATTTCTCATGTATGTCCCTTCTCTCCATTCACACATTTGCCACCCTGGTAGACACATCCTCTCACATCTGGGACTATTGCAATAGCCTTTTGTTTTGTCTTCCTGCTTCAAGTCCCTCCCCCACTCCAATCCATTTTTCACACAGCTGTCAAGGTGATTTTTATAAATTATAGGTCTGACCATGTGATTTTTATTTCTTGAATTTTTACTACTCATTAAATTCCAGTGGTTTCCTATTACTGCTCAGATCTAATATAATATCCTCCATTTGATTTTTAAAGCCCTTTATAACCTGGCCACTTCCTAGATTTTAAACCATTTTGTACTTTACCCCTTTCCATCTACCATATGGACCAGCAATACTGTTCTTACTGTTCTTCCTTGGGCATGGCACTTCCTCTTCTAATTCCATGTATTTTCTTTGACTGTTTCACACTCCTTGAAAGTTCTCCCTCTTCATCCTTGCCTCCTAGCTTTCCTAGATTTCTTCAAGACTCAGCTCAAATCTTACATTCTGCAGGAGACCTTTCCACTCTGCCCCTCACCTCTGCTTATGCCTTCCCACTTAGGTTTCTTCCCATTTACATTTGTGCTGTGTACATAGTTGCTTGCATATTGTTTCTTCCATTAGAATGTGAGTTATTTGAGCATAGAGACTATGGATTTTTTTCCTTCCTTTATGTTCTCAGTGCTTAGTACAGTGTCTTGATATAAGAGCTTTGTCAACATTTATTGATTGAATGACCAGTAATGAAACTGTGCTCCCTGGATCTACTACAAATTTATGTTACACAACTTCAGCTGCCCCTTGTCCTCTTACCCTATCACTGATTTTACTCTGCTAAGGCTTCAGTCTTGGATCACCTCCACCATCTGCTACCTTCACTCCTCATGTGCTTCCAAATGAAAGTGGGAAAAATCATGAAACTGTGTTACCTGGGTCTTCTACAAATTTATGTTACATAACTTCAACTGGACCCTTACTATAGAATCACTACAAGTCACTATACTACTCATCACAGTGACTTTTCCAAACTTTTCATTTCTTCTCAAGCCTCACATGTCTCCCCTTACGCTCACCCTGTCAGGTAAGAGCCTTACACCTCATATTTCACTGAAAAATACAATTGAGCTTTGAGAGCTTTCTTTTATTCCTTCCCCATTTCATATCACTCAGATAACTTTTTCCACTACGTCCTCCTTTACCCCATCTCACACAAAGAGATGGAGCGTTTCCTTGCCAAGGCAAACCCTTCTTTATGCACATGATCCCATTCCATCCTATCTTCTCCAGCAGATTGTCCTTTCTACCCTTATTCTCCCACTAATGTTCTTTTCCCTCCTGCTACAGAATGTTTCTCTATTGTCTACAAACTTGCCCATATTTCCCCCATCCTCAAAAGACTTTCACTTGATCCACTGATCCCCATTCACTGTCCTATTTCTCTCTTCTTTTTTATGGCTAAACTTCTTGCAAAGTTATCTACAAATAAGTGCCTTCACTTCCTTTCTTCTCATTCTCTTATTAATCCTCTACAACCTGGCTTCTGACTTCCTCATTCAACCAGAACTCTTCTCTCCAGATTTACTGATGATCTTTAATTGCTAAATCTAACATCCTTTTCTCAGTACTCATCCTTCCTGACCCCTCTGCAGCCTTTGACACAGTGCAACACGCTTTTCTGTGTACTCTCTACTTGTAGATTTTTATGACACTGGTGGAATTGAATTGGAGAAATCTACATCTTCTCTGTTTCTATCTTTTGAAAGGTAACTAAAGTCTCTCTAAATGGCAGAATATCCTGTACAATAGGGGCATAGCACATACTACTTAATGTTCCATGTAACTTCCCTGAGATATTTTGGTGCAAATTAAAATTCCTATGTTTTTTTGTAAAATCTTCCAATGTGTTTATTTGTTTTTCTCCCTACTCTTTATCTATGACATTTCCAATAGAGTTACTCAAGTCCCTTACTGCTATTCTGAAAATCTCTCCATGGTAGGAGCTGTCCATATCTTTACCAGGGAACATGTCCTAGACTGGACACTTTCCCTTCATTATAATATCAACAGATTTACAAATCCCAGGATAAATCATTTCCATGATTCCTGGCAAGTCTGATCTGGTACATTAGGTTCAAAATTAGAATGCAAGCAGACACTTATGGAGTATTTAGTTGACTAAAAAATATTTTCTTAGCCATAGTGGCAAAAGGATAGGGAACAGGTGAAGTACATTCAGTGAGGACATAGCTCTGATTCCCTTGAGCACAACTTTTTTGTAACTGTGTTGGTCTTGCTCCTGAGGAAACCTGAGGAAGGAGCTGGAGTTCCTCATCTCATTGCTCTTTTGTGCTCAGGTGATCTAGAAGCCATGTCAAAGGCCAGAGTCTTTAGTCTGCTGAGCTATTCAAGCATTAGGGATGGTTTCAATACCTTTTAAGGAAAAGGACTATCCAGGTGTATATGATACTGTATCCTGGTCGATGGTTCTCCTACTGTACTCAGTTCTTGGTGGCAAGGTCCTAAAAGTCTTCTATAGACATTTTCACTACTAAAATGTCATTAGAGATGTTATTGGGCAACCTTAATCTTGATAATGTGATAAGACTTGAACACTGGAAGAAGGAAAGAAAAATTAAATAGAAAGAAATAAAAATAAAACAGAAGACAAATACTATAATAAGCATCTGAATATGATGAATGTGACCAGAATGACCTGAATATAAGCAGAAATCCTAGGCTTTACTTCTTTCCTCAGGAAGGACTAAGTCTTGAATTTAAATGATCCATATGATGGGTGATGCCAGATCTTTGTGATTCATAATAGATTTACTGATATAAAGAAGTAATGATAAGCAGGAGAAAGACTATGAACAACAGGGCAACATTGAAGGGCATACTTCAAAGTCATCCTTCTGCCAAAGTCACTGATCTTCATCATGATTCATGTTTGTCTGTAGTCTGTGCAAGTGTCAGGCTCAATATTGAGACTCATCCTGTACCACTATCCACTGGCCCATCAGCCAGGACTTTTCCTTTCCTGGGAATCCCATGAGGATTGGAATGAATATGAAGTCTTGTCCATCTAGAGGCTTTTAATCCCCCTTCTTCCACTGGGGGCTAGGTAAATTGTTCATCTCCTACCCTCCCCTTGACCAGGATAAAACAAGTTGCTTCCCAACAATGCCCACCTTTGGTCCTAAAAGCCCTTCTTTGTCCATCTAGCATTAGATACTATATTGGCAACAACATGGAGGGGCTCTAATGGTTCCAGATTACAGTATTGCTCATCTTTCCTTTGCCTCTGCCCATACCAGTGCCCATTCTACTGGGGCCTGCTCTACCGCCCAATCTATTATCACCAGACTCACAGAGCTGCCTTCTGCCACTGGGGCCTGAACTGTTGCCTCTTGCCACAGATACCAAGTGCTGTTCCCCTCCTGCAGGTTCTAAGTAACACTGGGGGCACTGCCACTATATCCCCATACTAGGGTAAGAATGCTGCCATAGGCAGTGTTGCTGCTCTCCTGTGCTAGGCACTGACAGTGCTGGGGCCTGATTTCTTTCCCCAATGACAAAGCCTTCTCACCACCCCCACTTATCAGACCAAAACCTCCTGTGACAGAGCCTAAGTGCCACCCAGATGCTGCTGCCTCCCCCTTGTGTTTTTGAAGGAGTCTTGCCATGGATGCTGCCACTGCCCCACTCCCCTTTTAGCAGATGAGAACATTGTCACACTGCTCCAGCTTGTAAGCTTCTCAGACAATAAATGCATTTATAATCTTTGTAAACTGCTCAGACTCTGGTTCATTCCAGGTCCCCTTTTAGACCTGGGGTTTTCTTCTATTTTAGCATTTCACAGGGATTTTTATTTTAACACTGTACAGGTGTGCTAAGAATATTGACTCCTTTTTGAGTTTGCGGGGATCTGGAATTTCATTAATATATTAGTGTTATGGGAAGTTTTTATTTCCTTTTATTATTTTAGACTCAGGGCCATTCCTCCTGCAAGTTGTGATTAACTTAAAGTCTGCTTTAATATTAACCTCACCTGAACAAAAAAAATCTTCCGTGGGATGTAAAATTTTGCTTGAGAGCATTCCTTAGATAAGAAGTTGTAGTGCCAATGCAATATTTATAGTGCCAAAGGCAACTGTAAATATGCCAGTGTAGTGATCAATTGTAAAATATAACAGACTCTATATATATAGAAGACAGAAGCAAAACATTTATTCAGACACCAGAAAACCACATTCCAAAGCCAGAAAGCTCAATCCATCATAGTAGCAAAGAAGTTAATAAGCTATAACACCACAGAGAGCCACACCATCCTTTAGCCTTCCCACAAACCAACACTCCCAAGTCTAGCTGTCTGCCTGGGTGTGTCCTCTCCTCCCTCCTGCTCTTACTGCTCTGACTCCCAGTTTCCTGAGGGTTCTGCTCCCCACTTCAGCAAACTCCTCCCACCACAGGCTCCATGTGATTACATTCAGCCTGTTAGGGGACAGGAAAGATCTTCAAAGTAGGGAAGGTCTTCAAATTTCCTTAGGCTTATTGAGGGGCAGGGAAGATCTTCAAATTCCTAATATTACAGAAACCAGAGAAGAATCTCAACTGTCCCTGACTCCTTGGCAACCTATAAATTCTCCTCATCAACCTGAATTAAGGAGAAGGCAGCCAAAATAACAAAAAAAATATGGTCTTTAGTTGGACAAAGGAGTTATAAATGAAGTTCCAAGCAGCAACAAGGGCTGGGGACTGGATGTGAGGGGAGGCAGGGAAGGAAGGGGGCAGGTCAGGGGGAAGAGGGGGGTGTCTTATAAAGTATTTGGGTTGAGGGAAAGGGGCTGCAAGTACAAAGGGTTTGGGATATTCAAAGACTTCACAAGGTAAGTTGTTTTGCATAACAAGTAAAAGTCCATAGAGAAAGCTTAGGAATCTAGGAGGGGAGAGTTTGGGATATTTACAAAATAGAGACTGGGAGTGATAATCTCAGGTCTGTAATTAGCAATTCATGGGTCTGAGAATGGGGATGAAGTCAGTTTCAATCAGCTGCGTATGACATCCTCAATCAATCTATTTGTGAATCATCCAAATGTAGTTTAATGTATAACCTGATTTAGTTTACCTGTGGAGTTTGATGAGGTTTATTTCCTTAGGGAGATATATGAGATTATGACTCTAAGTTAGTTGCAACTTTTATAACATTGAAGGAAGTATTGTCTTTCCTCTAATTTTTATGACCTAAGCCTCACTCTCTCTCCACTAGGGTCATCAGAGTCCAGTGGTAAGACACAGGTAAGACACCACAAGTGGTGGATGGCCCCAAAGCCTTCTTTCCCAGAGTTCAGTTTCTCTGAGTCGACACACATTCAGTAGTAGAAAGCTAGGTAAAAATTGAGGCAAAAGATGGCCTAGTTTGCCTTCACAAAAGAATCAGTCTGGGAGGGGAAGACCCTTGAGGTTTCTGGCTAGAACAGAAACAATTGTTATTTACATTCACTCTGAGCCATCCATCCATAAGGAGCCCAGAGACTTGGGCTGGGAGGCTGAAGACTTTGCACTGCTCTGCCTCACTTAAATCCCATTCGCTTGCAAGTCAGTACCATTTGTCCTCTTCCAGAATGATTAACAACAATCTATGAGTAGCAGTAGCTACCCCCCCTAGGGAACCAACTGGCTAGTTCCAGTTGGGCAGTGCTGCTATTTCCTCCTCATATTCCTCATCTTCCTCCTCCTCTTCTCCCTCTGTCCACATGGAAAGTCCAGCCCTTATATGTGGGTGCTTTGTCCAAAGGAATATAGATTTTGATTGCTTGTGCTTTGTGGGGTATCTAGGGATTTGAAGGTTAGTTTTTTTTTTCTTCCTTATTTGTTTTATCTTTTTTTTTTTTTTTTGAGACTGGGACAATTGACTCTTTTGTCTTATGTGGTTTTCCTTTATGATTTCTTAAGATATAGCTCTGGAAAACCAGGATTTGATGGAGCCTGTTGGGATTCAAATGCAGCTGCTTGCCTATGCCTTTGAACCCAAATCACTATGGCTCTCATGGACTGGCCAATGGTGGGTCCCAGCTCAAGTCTTATTTCCTCCTTATTTGGTGTTTGATGGCTCAGAGTGACTGTAAATTGCAATTCACAGAAACTCAGAGGGTCTTTTCCCCTCCCAGAGTGTATATTTTGTGAAGGTAAACTAAGCCATCTTTTACCTCAATTCTTACCTAGCTGTAGCAGCAAGCACGTCCTCAGGGTTTGCTGCCCATACAGGTTCTTGGATCTGCTTTGTTAAAGGAAAGCAACTCAAAATGGGTTAACAAGCTTACTTTAATCAGTCAGACATATATCGTTTACCTTGTTCAGGAGAAAAGGTCAGCACCCTGAACCTCAAAGTATACAGGCATAATTATCAAGACAGAAACATCAAGTAGACAGATTTCCAAACTGTCCAACCATTACATCCATACCCAGTCAACATCTGGGTTTCCACATTCTGGGTTTTTCAAAGCCGGGGGACTCTCAACAACGGCTTCCCATAATTCAGATCAAATCACAGAATACTTCTCAAAGTGAGTCCCAAAACAAAGCTACACATCAGGGCTTATATAGCCTTCTCCTGGCTCAGAGAATGTAACAACCTTATTGACTCACTGGCCAATCAAGAAGTATCTACTGAAAAACAAGCCTCCCACCCCAGGCTTCAGGTGCACATTAGCCTAGGGGCAGGGAAGATCTTTAAAATTTACATTCTTATTACACTAGCTTTTCACTACTGAATGGGTGTTGCCTTGGATTGGCTGAAACCTGAGAAGGATCTTAGTTTGGGAGGGTCAGGGTCTTCCACTGCACTGAGACCATTGCCAGTTGTTCTGACCTATGTCTTTCCACTGGACTCCAATGACTCTGGAGGAGAAAGTGAGGCTGGTGACTTTGCATAGCTCTCCCTCACTTAAATCCAGTTCTCTTACAAGTCAGGACATCACCTTGATTATATCATTTGTCCTCTCTGAGAATGAAAGACAAACAACAAATAACAACAGTATCACCTAAGAGGAATGTACAAAATTGCAACATGTAAAACAATTATTCATCTGTCATTCTAATAAAATTTTTTTCTATAAGATTTGTTCAGAATCCTCATGATTCTCCAGGTTTTCTCTGAGACCAGAATCTATGCTTGAGAATAATAATAATAATAATACCTTGTTTTTTACCCCAATAATTTCTGCATTGTGGTGAATATATTTTTGGCAGCAGTTATCCACCACATGAACCCAGAGAGGAGATATTACTCCCATATCAACAGGCAGAGACTTCATTCATTGACACAGAATGTGAACTCCTTATCTTCTGTAAATCATGTTCACTTAAAAAAAAAATCTATATTATGTGAATAATAGAAGTGAATAACAAAATCAAATTTAAAAGCCTGTCTAAAGCAAATAATTCCAACTTTATTTCAATACTTTATAAAAGTTTCTGGATTGGAATTTTCAATCTTTTGTTTTTTCTGCCCTAACATTCCTTAGTCTTCTTATTTGTTCAGGGTACAAAAGAGAGAGGAGATAGAGGGAAAGGGCACATTTTCAAATCTTTCATTTAAAATATCTGGCTATTTTACAAGTTTCGCTTTCTTTCACATACTAGTTAGATTCTCTCATTTCCCTTGCATTTTTGAAGATGAAGCATATTCTAAATAATATTATCAGGGTAAATGTTGAGCATGACTCCACCCTTCCCTCCCCCAACTGATCTATGAGCAGGAATTTCAGCCTAGGGTAAAATTCCTGTTGAGTGTTTCTCCATTCTCCCCTTCCCCTCCCCCCTCCCCCATATTGCTCTATTCTCCCCCGTGCCCTGCCCCCAGCCGGATATTTCTCCATTCTTCTCCATCCCCCCCCCCAGATATTCCCCATCTCCTCCCATTCTAGGTTCCCTGTCCCTCAGCCTAGGGTAAACTTCGTGTGCACGGGAAATTAAAAAATACATTGTCAAATCACTGATTGTAGTCTCGGCTTACGTAATGTGACTCACTTGAAAAACTGGCACATTGTCCATGCTAAAGTACTGTCTGATCTGGGTATGTGACCCCGGCAGTCCCATGGTAATAAAATCCACTTCCAAATTTTACTCTCAGGGATCTTTTGTCTTGCTCCTTTCAGCTCAACATGAGGTTTCTGTTATTTCCAACTTAGAAATGTTCTTTTAGCAAAATTACCCAGAGCTCCAAGCAATTTTTATTGTCCTCAAAGCTTCAGATTTCAAGATAGTTCTTCCATCCCTCATAATCAATCAGTCAGCATTTATTAAACACCCAATGTGTCTTCTCTTCTCTAAGCTTAACATCTTTAATTTATCCAATTGATTTTTCTATTATATTTACAATCCACAGAACTAGCTTCTGTATTTCTTTATATCTACATTTAAAAAATATATTCTACAGTTGCAAACAACTGAAGTTAACACAGATTTTCCAAATGTGGGCTCTTTGTAATCAGTCTATGATAGTATTATCAGATGTACATATCTCTTTAAAATTTAAGAAACATTCTATTTACACATATCCTGTTTGATAGATATTACAAGTAATACAAGCCTTTTGTTAATGATGCAGAGACCAGGACTCAGAGATGTTAAATAACTCATTCCAGCAAGAATAATGTTTTATGGCACTTTAAAGTTCACAAGTATTGGGAAATTTACTTAAATGGGAAAAGTGGACGTGGTTTTAATGTATCAGATATAATTGTTGCTATCCAATGTCCCCCTCACCAATTTCAGTATCTAACCATCAATAGCTGTTAGTTGTTTTTTTCTTGTTGATTTCTCTAGATCACTCGGGCAAAGTCTGGAATTTGATAGCTCTAATTTTTACTGGGCAACCACAAAAACAGATTTACTATTTTGAAATGTTTCAAGATGTGTCTGTATTAATTAGTGAATTTGCTCTTACATAATAAGTCAAAATAAGTTCTTGACATTATATTGATTTTATAATTTTTCTTTTAGGAAAACCCCAATGATCTACGGTTTTGGTTGGGGGACACATATACACCTGGATATGATGCCTTGTTGAAAAAGAAAGAACGACAATGGAAGAAATCTAAATACTGCCGAATAAGCCTGATTGTATTGGTTGCTGCCTGTATTTTGATTTCTATAATTACTATTTGCAATTTCCTTACCTAAGTAATCTGCTATATCAACACTGAGTATGGGGAAGTTCTTATTCAATAAATATTTGCATAAACATATATTCTCATTTTAGTCCTGCTTCAATGCTACATCTTGTCATGGTGAACTTGATTTCTTAGAGATCATGCACCCAGAAATTTAGATATACCTCTAAGACAGTGTTGTGCATCTACAGTCAACATTCCACTCCAGAATAAGGTATATCTGAATTTCTGGGTGTGAGTTCCACCCACAGTGGTGGATGGGGGAAGAATACTGAGCCAAAGATGAGATGACATTATCTCCAGAAAGGACATTAATCATGTTAAGGGCTAGGGTATATGGTTCATAAATCAGAGTAAGTTCTACCATTAAAAACTGCTTCCAGCTATCATTGTTTCTCTTGTGAACTGATATTTCTAAGAGCAATGTTATAGAAGAACAAAAGGGAGAAAGATCTACATAGAAATGCATAGAAAGAGGAGCTAACCCTTGTTGAAAAACTTGAATTCTGTGAGGGACTGGGAAACAATTAAGAAGGAACAAACAAGGGACTTATGTATGAGAAAAGAAAATTCCACATAAATTGGAAAGGAGTTATATAGTGAATAGGACAAAGCTAAGAAAACTTCCTTATAAAAGTGCACAATAAAGGAAAATTACTTTTTATAAAAGAAGTTGGAGGAGAGAAGAGAAAAGAAGATCTAGAACTAAACAATTAGCTTTGTGATATTCTCATGGGGAGAAGGTGAGTGTCTATGGTAGTCTTAGTCTAGGCAGAATTTGGACATTAAAAGGAAGTTTTCTGTAATATAGACCTGTGCCTTCATAGTCAGCATCCTACCCCACTGGAAAGGGATTAAGTAAGTGCCTAAGGGCAGCCAGCATCCAGAGTGGTGGTGGTGAAATGGGTAAATATGTACAGCCAAATAAGAGATTGAGATTGCATGATTTTGGGAAAGGAAAAAGAGGAGAAATAGATAAGTAGTTAAATAAAATAAAGAGAAAATAATAATAATTTAAGTAAAATCCAATAACTTGTGAAAAGGTAGCTATACAGGGGTCTGAAAGGGGGAGACATCCTGTGGGATTGATTAACATCAAAGTAGTTTGCTCAAAACAAATCTTAGGGATCTACTGAATTAAAAGAGGAAGGAGATTGAAAAAAAGCAATTCTAAAGAAACAAATGGAGGAAAACATAAACAACAATCATAACTTTAAGTGTGGTCATTCCTCAGTTGGTGGACATAACCTCAGTTTTGAATTCTTTGTCATTGTAGTGTTCCTATAAATATTTTTGTACATACAGGCCCTCCCCCCCACCCCCCTTTTAAAAAAAATCTCTTTGGAGAACAGATCTAGAGTGTTGCTGGGTTATTAAAGGGCATGCAGAGTTTAATAACTTTGGGGGCACCAAATTTCTTTCCAGAATGGTTGAACTAGTTCACAGCTGCACCAATGGTGCATTTGGGTCTCTTTTTTTTCCCACATTGACACTAGTATTTGTTATTTTCCTCTTCCGTCATCTTAGCCAATCTGATAGATGTAAAACAGTACCTTAGAGTTTTTTAAATTTGCATTTCTCTGTTTCTGATTTAGAGCATTGTTTTATATGACTATTGATAGCTTTGAAAACTGTCTGTTCATATCTCTTGACAATTTATCAATTGGGGAATGGTTTGTTTTTAGAAATGTAGCTTAGTTCCATACATATTTGAGAAATGAGACATTTATCAGAGAAACTTGCTACAAATTTTTTTAACCCTTCCTCCCTTTGTTCTTATTTTAACTGCATTTGTTTTGTTTTTGCAAAAATATTTCAACTTTATATAATCAAAATTATCCATTTTATCTCCCATGAACCTCTCTATCTGTAGTTTGGTTATAAATTTTTCCCCTGTCCATAGATCTGTTAGGTAATTTTTTCCCTGCTCTACTGATTTGCTTATGATAACACCTTTTATTTCTAAGTCATTTTGACCTAATCTTGATATACAGTGTGAGGGGTGATAGCTGGCGCAGTGAATAGTGCACCAGCACTAGAGTCAGGAGGACCTGAGTTCAAATCTGCCCTCAGGCACTTAACACAAAAAAACTAGTCTTGTGACCTTGGGCAAATCATTTGATTCCAATTGCCCTCCCAAAAGCAAAAAAATAAATAAATTGATATACAGTGTGAGATATTGATCTGTGCCTAGTTTCTGCCAGACTACTTAACCAATTTTTCCAGCAATTTTTGTCAAATGATGAGTGCTTGTCCCACTATCTAGGATCTTTGGGTTTATCAAACACTAGGTTATTGTGCTCATTGGCTTCTGTATATCACATACTTAATCTCTTCCACTGATCTATTTTGATTGAATAATTGAGTTCTTATCCAGTACCAAATTGCTTTTATGATTTCAGTTTTATAGAATAGTTTGAGATCTGATACCACTAGGCCCTCTTCCTTCACATTTTTATTGATTCTCTTGATATTCTTGATCTTTTGTTTTTTTCAGATTAATTTTGTTATTGTTTTCTAGCTCTATAAAGTAATTCATTGGTAGTTTGATTGATATCATACCAAGTACATAATTAATTTAGGCAATATTTTCATTTCTAGTAGATTGGCTCAGCCTACCCACGAACAACTGATATTTCTTTAATTATTTAGGTATATCTTTATTTAAATGAAGAGTGTTTTGTAATTGTGTTTGTGAAGTACCTGTAAGTGTCTTAGTAGGGAGACTGCTAAGTATTTTATACTGTCTGTAGTTATATTAAGTGTGCTTTTACATTCTATGTCTTCTGCTTGGGTTCTGTTTGTAATACATAGAAATACTGATCATATGTGGGGTTTTATTTTATATTCTGCAACTTTGATGAAGTTGTTAATTGTTTTGACTAATTTTTTAATAGACCTTCTAGGGGTTTTTAGGTAAACTATCATCTTTCCTGCAAAAAAGTAAAGGAAAATAACTCAATTTCTGCAAAATTTGATTTATTTTTTCATTGCCTGTAAGTATTTCTTCAATTTCTTTTCTTGTCTTTTTGCTATAGCTAGCAGTTCTAGTACTGTTGCAGTTTCATGGTGTGTTGTGGGGTCATCTCAAAAGAATTCACAGACTCAGACCATCTCTAACCCAAGCAAAAGAACTTATTGAGAATTATGCTCTCCAGAGGGCTGAATTCCAAGAAGGAATTTTCTAGGTTTTTTTTTTAATTTACTCAAATCATTGAACTTTCTCTCTTTTTATAGCTGTAAACATTTAAAGATATAATTTTTTCCCTGCTTTGGTTGCATCACATAAATATTGGTATATTGTCTCATTCACATTGCTGTTTTTGTTCAGTTATTTTTCAGTTGTGTCTGACTCTTCATGACCCCATTTGGGACTTTCTTGACAAAGATACTAGAGTGGTTTGCTATTTCCTTCTCCAGCTTACTTTACAGATAAGGAAACTAAGGCAAACAGGGTTAAGTGATTTGACCAGAGTCAGGGATCTGGTGTCTGAGGCCAAATTTGAATTTAGGATGATGAATCTTTCTGAATCCACAGTTGTTCATTGTATAACGTTGCTGTTACTGTCTATAGTGTTTTCCTGGTTCTGCTCATGTCACTCTATATTACTTCATGTAAGTGTTTCCAGATTTTTCAAAAATTGTTCTGCTCATCATTTCTCATAGCACAATAGTATTCTATTACAATCACAAACTACAACTTGTTCAGCCATTCCCCAATTGATGGCATCCCCTCAGTTTCTAATTCTTAGCTACTACAAAAAGAACTACTATAAATATTTTTGTACAAATAGGTCCTTTCCCCTCACCCCTGCCTTTAAAAAAAAAATCTCTTGGGGATGCAGACCTAGTTGCGGTATTGCCAGATCAAAGGGTATGCACTGTTTTATAACCTTTTGGGCATAGTTCTACATTACTCTCCAGAATGGTTGAATCAGTTTACAATTATACCAACAGTGAATTAGTGCCCCAACTTCCCTACATCCCCTCCAACAGTTATTTTCCTTTTCTGTCATATTAGACAATCTGATAGATGTGTGGTAGTACCTCAGAGTTGTTCTAATTTGCATTTCTTTAATCAGTAATGATATATCTACTGTGAATACAAAGGGAAACCATTTGCTAGGAGATAATCCATTAAATTGGTAGGATGTATTTCATCAAGACTCACATCCTTTTGTTGAATTCAATATGTTACAATAGGCCAAAATATTCCAACTATGAGTATTTTGGGCCCAATTTAAACTTTTCTCTTTCCACTAATGGGCAAGAAGGATTTCCTTTGTGTAGAACATTTACTAAAGAGGAAAAACACTTTTTTTTCTGGTGAAGAAATCCTAATGGAAACTTAATGGCTCTGATACAGTGAGATTTAAGGGAGTATATATGAAATCAACTAAATGCCCTGAATCAGAGCTAATTCCCTATCTCTCTGTGTAATGATTTGCATTTTCAGCGAAACCTTCTGTCCCTATAAATCCTTGGCCTAGCTTTATTGGAAAGCAAGATAAAGAACCACCAATCATTTATACTCTACCTAATTCAATATTTGGGTAGATAAGCCTTACTATATATGTCACAACACAACCTTGAAGAAGGAAGCTGGAAAGCTTTCAAAAAGATCCCTTTGTGGTCTACTGGAATCTAGCAATGGCTTCAGTGCCTTGGACTATTCCTTGACAAAGGACCTTTTGCTATAATCCTCATGATTCAGTACTTAGGGCTTATGATTCATCTCTACTCAGTAGACTATTATTATGACATAGAAAGCAAAGAGATTTAGCATGGGTATTCAAGATTCTTTACCCAATAGAACTGCAGCAAATCTATTTTTTTACTGAAGAATATATTGTTGAAAAGGATAAGCACATTCAAGGCTGGAATAAAGTAATTCACATGGAACTCAATGTTTTATTTCAATTGCAACAAGGAACATCAACTTCATGGTAAAGACTAGTGCTACGGGAAGGATTGTATGGGACACCTTGTAATTTGTTGGAGTACTTTTTCAATTTATCTTGCTTAGTAAGTAAGTATCTATTGTGGATACAAAGGGAAACCATTTATTATGAGACAAGCTATTCTATTGGTAAGATTGTAGTTCATCAAGACTAATTTTCTTTCTTCAAATACACTGTATTATAGTAAGTCCCAACTCTTCCAGTTGTATTTTCTTCTAATTAAGTTTTTTCTCTCTCCATTAATTGGCAGGAAATATTTCCTTTCTGGAGAATATTTACACAAGGAGAGAACTCTTTCCTGGGCAGATATTCTAATGGAACCTTAAAGAACTTGATGCTTTGTTGATAATGGCAGGATATGTGAAGTCAAATGCCCTGAATCGCAGCAGGTTCTCTCTCTCTCTCTCTCTCTCTGGAGTCATTTACATTGACAGAAAAACCTTATTTCCCTGTAGAGTCCTAGCCCAGCTTCACAGGGAAGCAAGATATGGAACTACCATTCACACTGAGCCCAGTGGAATATTGGGGCAGGTATGTCTAATCCTCTATGCTACAACTTAGTCTTTAATAATAATGTTGGAAAGCTTTCAAGAAGATCCCTGTGTAGTCTATTGGACTCAAGCAATGGCTTAAGTGCCTTGGTGTATTCTTTGTTGTAGGGCCTTTGCTATAATCCTCATGGTTCAGCACATATTACTTGTGGTGGTGGTGGTGGTGTTCAGTTGTTTCAGACATGTCTGACTCTGTGTGACCCCATTTGGAGGTTTTTCTTGACAAAGACACTGGAGTGGTTTGCCATTTCCTTTTCCAGCTCATTTTATAGATGAGGAAACTGAGGCAAACAGCATTAAGTGATTTTCCCAAGGTCACACAGCTAGGTGAAATCTGAATTCAGGAAGATGAGTTTTTCTTACTCCTGGCTCAACACTCTATCCACTGTGCCACCTAGATGGCCATTGCTTGTGACTCAGTTCAATTCAATGCATTGTATTCTTTACATAGAAAGCAAGGAGATTTAACAAAGGCATTCATAATCTTTATCCAACAGAACCATCACAAATCTACCTATTTTTACTGAAGAAAACATTCTTGAAAAGGATAAGCATGTGCAGGCTGGAATAAAGTAATTGACATGGAACTCAATGTTTCATTTCAGTTGCAATAAGGAACGCTGAATCTATGAGGAAGAATGGTATGGGGCATTGCCTGTTTTGTTGGAATGTCTTTTCAACTTGTCTTGATTAATAATTGAATATCTATTGTGGATATAAGGGGGATAATTTTTTTAGGTTTAATTTTATTTTTTTTCAACGAAATCCACCTTCTCTCCCTCCCCACTTCCCACCTCAGTTGATAAAGGAATTGTAACAAATACACATAATCAAGCAAAACAAATTTCTCCTTTGGTCATCTATAAAAAACAGGTCTCGGGGTGGCTAGGTGGTGCAGGGAATAGAGCACTGGCCCTGGAGTCGGGAGGACCTGAGTTCAAATATGGCCTCAGACACTTAATACTTACTAGCTCTGTGACCTTGGGCAAGTCACTTAACCCCAATTGCCCTGCCTTCCCCCTTCCAAAAAGCAAAAATAAAATAAAATAAAAAACAGGTCTCAAAATTCACCTCGAGTGCATCACCTTTCTGTCAGAGAGAGGTAGTCTGAAATCATGGTTCTTAAGTCTTTCAAAGTCATTTGTCTGTATAGTGTTGTTGTTAATGTATAAATTGTCCTCCTGGTTCTGTTCACTTCACTCTGCACCATTTGTAAGAAGTCTTTCCAGGTTTCTTTGAAACTGTTCCTTTCATTGTTGACAGCACAATAGTTTTGCATTAGTCAAATACCACAATTTATTAGTCATTTCCCAATTCATGGGCACAGCCCACCCACCCACTTTCTAATTATTTGCCACTATAAAAAGAGCTATTATACTTTTGTATACATGGGTAGTTTTTTCTTTCTTTGATCTTTTTGAAGTATAGACCTAGTAGCAGTATTGCTGGGTGAAAGGTAGGCAATTCCACCAATCGTGTAGTAATGTACCAGTACCCCACAGCTCCTCTAGCAAATTTGCCATTTCCTTTTTCTGTTTCCTTTCCCTTTCTGCTGGATGGGAGGTGGAGATTTAAAGTTGCTTTAATTTGCCCTTAGCTATTCGTGTTTTGGAACATTTTCTTCACATGACTATTGATAACTTGGATTTCTTTCCCTGAAAACTTCTTGTTCATATCCTGCGACTATTTACCAATGGAGGATCGCCATTCACTCTTATAAATTTAAATCAGTTCTCCATATATCTTGGAAACAAGAGCTTTATTAGAGAAACTTGCTGCAAAAGTTTTCTCCCAGTCATCTATTTTTCTTCTAATTTTAACTACATTTGGTTTTATGTAAAAACTTTTTAATTTTTATCTTCAAGGCTTATTTAGTTTGTGATTCTCTATCCACAGATGTGAAAGGTATCTTTTTTAAAGCAATCGGGGTTAAGTAACTTGCTCAAGGTTACATGGCCAGTTATTTCTGGGTGTGGTGCTGAGTATCTGAGCCCGGATTTGATCCAGGTCATCCCGACACTGGAATCGGTGCTCTTACTCGCTGAGCCACCTGGCTGCCCCTAATTACCTAACCCTAATTGGGGTTAGGTAACTTGCTCAAGGTTATATGGCCAGGTGTTTCTGGGTGGGTGCTAAGTGTCTGAGCCCGGGATTTGATCTCCAGGTCATCCTGACACTCTTACTTGCTGTGCTACCTGGACGCCCCTATGAAAGGTATTTTCATCCTTATTTCTCTTATTTATGTTACCCTCCACTTTCCCCCACTTAACTAACACCACAAGGGGTAAGCAATGTTCTTTTCTGTACCTATCTGCAATTTTTAGAAAAGTAATAGGTGTCTGTGAGTACTCTCTGATACTTGTGCAGGAAAGAAGGAAATAAACATTTATTAGGCACCTGCTATGTGCCAGGCATAGTGACATGCACTTTACAAATATTATTTCATTTAATCCTCACATTTGATGCCTTTGAAGTAGTGCTTCTATAATTATTTTATAGGTGAGGAAACTGAAGCAATCAGAGTTTAAGTGACTTACCCAGGGTTATACAGTTAGAAAGTATCTAAGACTGGATTTGAACTTCAGTCTTCCTGATTCCAGCACCCTATCACCAGCTTCCAAGAAAACACATCCCTTGCCAGTTCTCCTGAGATGATCATGTCACACATTTTATAAACCCTAACTACTATTCCAATGTTACCTATCATTATACTGGTGTCCCAGAACTGTAAGGCTGTGGGGATGATGGGAATATGGAGATGGGTTGTGGTACTGGGTTTTTCAAAGCAGATTGGGCTGGGCCAGCATAAGAAAGCTGGGTTTGGGAATTAGGGGGCTGAATGAATGGAAATAACCACATGAGTGAGATGGAAGAATTTAGTTCATGCCCCAGCTACCCTTCTAGACTCAGAATGTACACAGCGAGGTAAAATAATTACAGTAAATAGGGAGTACAATGGAAGCCTAAAGATAAAGGGCTGATAGTATAAACCATAGCAGAAACTGAACTAGAACTAGACTCTGGGGAGAGTAATTGCTGGACCATGAAAAGAATGTGATTTAGAGGTGTATAACAAACACAGGTAGGTTAAAGGAGCAAAAAAAATCAGGGAGGAGGAGCAGCTTTTGGGACAGTTATGCTGGACCAACCCCTGGGAAAATATCTGAATGGTCAGTAGGATATCCTGTTTTCCAGTCTTTGACAGTCTAGGACATACCTGCAAACTACGTGGAAATAGCTCAGACAGAGGTGTCTCTCCCTTCTCTCTAACAATCTAGCCTTCAAACCCCCATTCCCTACTACAACATATGTAAACATTCACAAGCTTATTCTTTAAAGTTACATGCCGGTACCTTAGTGGCATGGTGTTTACCCTGGCTTCCCAAAGCTCATACCATATAGGTTCTGATAAACCCTATTAAACCAAAAAGGTCAGTACCAGTACAGCAATAGACTAGCATGAAATGTCCAACATAGATAAGTTCATCACAGCATCCTGAGACTGCTTGGAAAACTGGTCTAACCCTTTTTCTACCATTTAATTGGTAATTCTCCCTGTTTCTGAGAAGCCAGGATAAGGAGAATTCACTCTGAATTCATGATATCTATGAACAGTATTAGAGTATTGTCTTCTTTGAAATACAAACTATCCATAGTCATAAGCCATATAATTCACAAATATTCCCTAGCTCAAACATCTGAAATAGGACAAATAATGAGTATTTTAGGATGAGGGAGGTGTGGTAAGGTCTGCCCAGAATGATTCCTAAAGGCTGAAACTGAGGAGATTGCTCCGGCAAATACCTAATTCCCTTGCCTGTTGGATGCTGTCCTAATTCTAATTGAGCCCTTAGGTGTGTTTGTTCTAAGTTGAGAGGGTCTCAAGAGATTTAAGAACAGGTCCAAGTCATCCTTAGGGTTATTTCTTATCTGGTTTCCTTTACTCTACTATTCTGCTTGGTTTCTGGTTTGGTAAGAGCTTTTATTTCATCTCAAGCATCACAAGTTACCAAAACAGGTTTTATTTCACTGGAAAATCTGTACAAAGAACTGATCCTGGGAATTGTGAAGAAAATGTTTAGTGCATCTTAAATAAAATTTAACAGTTAGCAGCTCTATGAGGGAAAGAGAAAGGGAGGGAAGAAAATTGACTACCTAGGGGTAGCTAGGTGGTGCGGTGAATAGAGCACCGGCCCTGGAGTCAGGAGGACCTGAGTTCAAATTCGGCCTCAGACACTTAACACTCACTAGCTGTGTGACCTTGGGCAAGTCACTTAACCCCAATTGCCCTACTTCCTCCCTCCAAAAAAAAAGCAAAAAAAAATTAACTACCTCCAACTGCTCACTCCACATGACCTTAACTTCACATCCTTTTTTTTTTTTTTTTAAGTAATTGGGATTAAGTAACTTGCTAAAGGTTACACAGCCAGTTTTTTTGTGTGGGTGTTAAGTAACTGAGGCCGGAACCAATTCCAGGTTGTCCTGACTCTGGCGCCTGCACTCTTACTCACTGCACCACCTAGCCGCCCCACTTCACATCCTTTTAATATCCATAAGGGGCTCAAAGGGTCCAAGGGGAGCCTGCGCATGACTTACAGGCAAGACCTTACTAAAAAGAAGCTGAAACGTCTGCTTGGGTTCCTACTTTCCAGAACTTTCACTGAAGAGTCTGAAAGTTGTCAAAGTAGTTATAAAAAACATAGACAGTGATGAAGATTGTCAATTCTGCATTGCTCTTTTCAACCACTCTTAAATATACAGGCAGTGACATTTCAGACACGAAGGATAAAATACACATATCAAAAAATATTTGTTATATTAAAAAATGCTCTTGGTATCCAAGACCTGCAGACTTGTTTGCAGCCATAGATCATCTCAGTGAAGCCAGGACTAACTAGACAGTAGTGAAGCTAGGGTGCCATATTCCTGCCACTTCAGTCACATACAACATAGGCATGATAAAAGAAAATCAGAAATTAAGGGAGCAGGTGAGTGGTTTTTGCTTACTTATAATCAGAGGGATAGGAGAGATAACTGGACATGGGAAAAGGCAGGTCATGAAATCTAGGCTATGTCCTAATTAGTTCAGCTCTTCCCCAGAGTATAGAAAGAGCTTTGTGTAGGCTTTGACCAGTATCCTGTGACCTTTGTGGAGGGAAAAGAAAGGTGGTCTCTGTGTAGTCTAGTGGCTACTAAGCTCAGCCTGATTGGTGTGGCTGCATGGAACCAAAGGAGCATATATTCTCAATTTTTTTTCATCCAAAATCCAAGTAGCCAGGGTGTGACAGAGGGAAAGTAAACACCAAGTAAGTGGGATGAAAGGAAAGGGGTTGTAGAGGAAAGAACTTTACATCAGCTCTTTGACCTCAAAGAAACTCTTAGGTGTCACATGTGCCAGGATGAGGGTGACGTCTGAGCAATGGACCTCCACAGAACTCTGGTTGGTGCTCTCGTTGGTCACACAGAAGCATTCCTCATGGCTGGTAGTTCTGTTCTTTTTGAATCTACTCCATCTGTCCAGGCAACTGGAAGACATAGAGCCATAGTTTTGTTAATTTAGCCTTGGCAGCAATTTCAGGGTAGTTGTTGGTGGGCTCGCCAACATGTATCTCCAGATGTACCCTTAGTTTGCTACCTGAAAGAAGGTCATTCAAATAGAATTGGAGTACAGGCAGATCTGGTTGTCAACTGGTATGTGGAAGGTCTAGCTGAATTTGCCTTTTGAATCATATTACTGGGATAATACCACCTTTCTAATTGGATCCCTTACTTCCACGTGCATCCCCAGCCCTGAAGCAGAGGGCAGGAAGGCCTCCATCTGCTTATCTCCTAGCTGGATGTGGTAATTCCCTGCAAGGCAAATGAGTTCTCTGTCACAACACACCTAGCAGCAGTGAGTCCCCAGAACACCTGTCCCACAGGGGCTGAATGCTACTGGATAGGTAGGAGAAGGAGCAGAGGTGGGTTTCCCTGGAGTATGGGTAAGCATAGAGAAAGGCCCCCTTCTAGGGCCAAGTTAACACTCCAGGCTGCTCCTAAAGACGTAAGTTTGGGGGCCAGTGCTTAGCCCAGTTCTGGGTTAGGGATAGGGAGTAGGGGAAGATGAAGAAGGAGATTCAGTCCAGGGCAGGGGCCAGTGTCAAGGGTTGGTTTCTTTCAGTGTCAGGAGGTCAGAGATCAGAGTCTGGGCCTACACTCAGGTAGAAAGTGAGAGATTGCCCCCCACCCTAGTGTTAACCAATAACCATGGTCTCATAGGGGATTCCCTTGATGAAGCAGTATTTCTTAGTCTCTCTGATACAAAAGTGAAGCCCCTGCACTGCAGGCAAGGCCAGCCAGAGTAGGAGCACAGCTCCCAGAGCCACAATGCAGCTCTCAGTTTTCTGGCCCAAATACCTGCCATCATTCAAAAAAGATAGATTTGCTATGGTTCTATTGGATAAAAAAATTCTTGAATGCCCATAGTAAGATCTACTTGCAGTCCATTGAATAGAGGTGAATCCCAAGTAGTAAGTACTGAACCATCGGGATTATAGAAAAAGTTCATTTGTCAAGGAATATTCCAAGGCACTGAAGTCATTGCTTGATTCCAAAAGAATCCATGGGGATTGTCTTAAAAGATTGAGTTTTGACACCTAGGTTATTAAGGGGGCCCCCTGAACTTGTCTTCTTGAGTTGCCCTATTTTCCAGACACATTGGACTGGGAGTATGCAGGAGACCCTGGATGTATGAAGGACAAAGACCTCCTCCCATCCTCCCCAGCTGACATAACTTGTTAT
Source organism: Petaurus breviceps papuanus (assembly GCF_028583685.1). Taxonomy (NCBI): domain Eukaryota; kingdom Metazoa; phylum Chordata; class Mammalia; order Diprotodontia; family Petauridae; genus Petaurus; species Petaurus breviceps. The sequence continues at coordinate 58,635,848 of NW_027185764.1, read as the reverse complement.
CTACTCCTCAAACTGGACCTCTCATGTGTTCTTGGGAGTTGACAGGTGCCAGTCAGTTTGCACCAGACTGAGAAACTGGTTTGTGTAAGTGGGACTCTTGTAGATAAGCAGATCATCCCATCTTCATGGCCTAACAGCTCTCAAAGGAAAAGAATGTTGCTTTTGCCATCACCTTCCTCTTCCCCTTCAGGAGGGACTAGTCCTTTTCTCCTCCCCTATGACTTCCCCTTTTCTCTGTAACTTAAATAACAAGATTTTTCCTATACTGCTGGGTTCCTTGGTATAGGTATAGCCACATGTATGTGCCTTTCTTTTGTAATAAATGCAGTTGCAACTCGTGTCTCATGGGCTTGTGATACTGTTTTTGGTTAACAAGGGTAAGATCAAATGCCCCAATTATGTATTGGCCTTAATATAAATGAATAGAAGTTCATTATCTTGCTTCTCTCTAAGCTAGGCCAGGGTTTTATAGGGAGAGAATGTTATATTATAAATGAAAACCATTCCACAGAAAGACAGAAAATCTGCTGTCATTCAGGGCATTTATTTGACTTCCTAGATCCTCATTATTATCATCAATGCATCGAGTCTATTAAGGTTCCATTAGGGTTTCTTTGTCCAAGAAAGGGTTCTTCTCTTATAGTAAATGTTTTACAAATTGGAAATTCTTTCTGTCAATTAAGGGAAAGAGAAAAGTTTTAATTGGACCCAAAATACTCAAAACTGGAACAGTCTAGGTCTATCATAATGTATTGTCGAATTCAACAAAAGAAAACAAGTCTTGATGAAATGCAATCTTGCCCATTAAATGGCTTAACTCATAACAAATATTTTCCCCTTACATCCAGACTCACCATTCATTGATTAATCAGGATAAATTGAAAAGGTACTCCAACAAAATGGGAAGTGGCTCATACTATCCTTCCTCATAGCACTAGTCTGATTCATGGAGTTAATGTTCCTTATTCCAATTGAAATGAAACATTGAATTCCATGCTGATTTTTTCATTTCAGCCTTAATATCCTTATCCTTTGCAAGAATGTATTCTTCAGGGGCAGCTAGGTGGCTCAGTGAATAGAGCACCGGCCCTGGAGTCAGGAGGACCTGAGTTCAAATCTGGCCTCAGACACTTAACACAAAACTAGCCATGTGACTTTGGGCAAATCTTTTAACCCCAATTGCCCTCCAAAAAGCAAAAAACAAAACCAAAAAACAAACAAGAATGTATTCTTCAATATAAACAGATAAAATTTTTATGGTTCTATTGGGTAAGTAACCTTGAATGCCCATGTTAAAGTCTCCTTTAGTGCTATAGACCACAGTCCATTGAACAGAGGTGAATCCCAAGCAATATGTATTGAACCATGAGTATTATTAAATTATTTATCTCATAACAAATGGTTTCCCCTTATATCCAAACTAGCTTCTCTGATTATTCAGGACAAATTGAAAAGGTACTCCAATAAAACAGGAAATGACCCATACAATCCTTCCTCATAGCAGTTGATCTAAAACGTTCTGGGAGTTCTAGAGTACTTTATGTTATTCTCCTACACAGGGAACATAAGTTTTCTTCTCAAACTTAGCTTAGCAAATGACTATTTCCAGAGGACTAGGTGACCTCTACCTGCCTAAGGTTGCTTTTAGACCTGGGACTTTTATTAGATACAACCACTATGAAATGTCAAAATTTGGTACTGCTTACATACAGCAAATTATTAAGATCTGGGATTCATTTCTGTCCTTTATTCTCTTCCATTTCAGTCAGTCCATGAGCGTCTGTTAGATTTTTTTGTCTATTTTGCAGATTCAACTTTTGCCTTCTTTTGTAGTTGTCTATAGCCTACTCTGATATCACTTGTTTCTTTTTTCTAATTTATTTTTTAAGCAATCGGGGTTAAGTAACTTGATCAAGGTTACACGGCCAGTTATTTCTGGGTGTGGTGCTAAGTATCTAAGCCTGGATTTGATCCAGGTCATCCCAACACTGGAGCCAGTGCTCTTACTCACTGAGCCACCTGGCCACCCCAATATCACTTGTTTCTGACTTCATTGATCCTTACCCAAATGTTGTCCACCATATTTTCCTCACTCTAGTCTTGTATGTCCTCATGTAAGAATATCTTCTTAAGATATAGTCCTATTTCCTCCCAGTCCTTTACCTATTGTGATTTTTATTTGAATAAAGTATACCTTTCTGGATCCATATCCTGGTGTTTGATCTTGTCCAATAAAGTCTCAATGACACCTATGAAGTCAAGTTTGCCTTCTTGTGTTAGCTTCTCTAGTTCATGCTGCCTTCTAGTCATAGTCTCTGTACATTTGTGTAAGACACTTTAGGATATGGATTTTATTACTGATTCTTGTCTTGGATTGTTTCCTATGAATTTTTGTATGCCATTTTTCTTCCCCCATTTTAGCTATTTACTATCTTCCTCTTCCTTTTAAGTGTAAAGTCCTTTGAAAAACACTGGACAGTGGTGGAGTCAAGATGGTGGAGTAGAAGCAGGACCTCCAAGTGGCTCTGGCTTCCACCTTCCCCAATCAATGTAAAAAGGGGACTCTGAACAAACTTTGGACCTGCAGAATCCACAAAATAACACAGAGAAGCTAAGGACAGCCCAGCAGGCTGGCAGGAATTGGCCAGTGCAGCACTCTGGGAGCCGAGCCTAGGCCCGTGTGAGCCAGAGGTTTTAGCCCCAGGGCAGGTCTGACCAGCCACAGGTCAGAGGGACTCCAGATCAGCAGCAACTATGGCTGTGTCCAGAATGATCAACACATAGATGCTAAGGACGAAGTGAGAGGTCAGTACAATCTGGACTCAGTAAGTGGGAGTGCCTCAGCTTTTGCACCCAGGGCGAGAAGCCACTGAGATGCCCGGCACAGCCAGCCAGCACCATGTGGCAGCTTCAGCTCCTGGCCTGCAGAGTGTAGGTGGACCAAGCAACCAGTCTGAGGGGTAATTGCTCTTGCTTTAACCTGCTTGGATCTGGATTGCAGTCTAGGGTGGAGGTCCTGGGGTATGTGTCCAGCTTGCGAGAGCATGTGGAGGCCTCAGAGAGAGCACCCATCTAATACCTCTAGGAGCTGAGAAAACCCCAGCATTTGGGATGAAAGATCCCCTGTCTTGTGGCAGAGTCCTACTGTGGCAAAAAGCCCAGGGGTCAAGTGACTGAGGGGCAACATGACCAGGCAAAGGAAACAAAGCAGACAGAAGATTCCAACATTACACTCCTATTTTGGGGACAAAAAGGAGCAAAGCATGGAACAGGAGGAAGACAGTGAAGTCAGAACTCCTGCACCAAAAGCTTCAAAGGAAAATACAAGCTGGTTATAGGCCATAGAGGACCTGAAGAAGCAGATAAGAGAAGTGGAGGAAAAATTGGGAAGAGAAATGAGAATGATGCAAGAAACTTATGAAATGAGAGTCAACAGCCTGACTGTGGAAAATCATACCTTAAAAAACTGACTAACTCAATTGGCAAAAGAGGCCTAAAGAGACAATGAGGAGAAGAGTGCCTTAAAAAGCCAAATTTTCCAGATGGAAAAAGAATCTCAAAAGCTCACTGAGGAGAATCATTGCTTCAGAATTAGATTGGAGCAAATGGAAGCTAACGACTTTATGAGAAATCAAGATGCTGTTAAACAGATCCAAACAAATGAAAGAATAGAAGGCAATGTGAAATATCTCATGGGGAAAATCACTGACCTGGAAAATAGATCCAGGAGAGATAATTTTAAAATTATTGGACTCCCTGAAAGCTATGATCAAAGTAAGAACCTAGAAATCATCCTCCAGGAAGTTCTCAAAGAAAACTGCCCTGATGTTTTAGAACCAGAGGGCAAAATAGAGGTTGAAAGAATTCACCCATCACCTCCTGAAAAAGATCCCAAAAAGAAAACTCCTAGGAATATTATAGCCAAGTTCCGGAATTCCCAGATCAATGAGAGAATATTATAAGCAGCCAGGAAGAAACAATTTGAATATTGTGGAAACACAATCAGGATAACCCAGGATCTGGCAACTTCTACACTGAGGGATTGAAGGGCTTGGAATATGATATTCTGGAGGTCAAAGGAGCTGGGATTAAAACCCAGAATCACCTATCCAGCAAAACTGAGTATCATGTTTCAGGGGAAAATATGGTCATTCAGTGGAATAGAGGATTTTCAAGCATTCTTGCTGAAAAAAACAGAATTGAATAGAAAATTTGACATCCAGATACAAGAAGCAAGAGAAGCATGAGAAGGTAAACAGGGAAAAGAAATCATAAGGAACTTATCAAAGTTGAACTACTAACATTCCTACATGGAGAAACAATAATTGTAACTGATGAAACTTTTCTCAGTATGAAAATAGTTGAAGGGAATAGAATTATATATATTTGTCTATATATGAGGGTATATGGGCATATGAATGTGTGTATATATATGTTTACAGGTATACATAGATAGAGGGCACAGGACCAATTTGATAGGAAGGGATGATACTTAAAAGGTGAAATTAAGAGGTGAGAGAGGAATATAATGAGAGGAGATGGGGAGAGACAGAATGAGGTAAACTATCTCATATAGAAGAGGCAAGGGAAAATGGTTACAAATGGAAAAGGGGAAGAATAGGAAGGCAAAAGGGATTTGGTCAACCTTATTCTCATTGAATTTGGCTTGGGGAGGGAATGAAATACACACTAAATAGGGTATCTCACCATATAGGAGAGTAGGGGGAAGGGGATGA
>NW_027185764.1:58611080-58630712 GCF_028583685.1 Petaurus breviceps papuanus | reverse complement strand
CTTATCTTCCCAGTAAGGGTGGGTGACAAGGGAGGAAGGAAATTAATCTGGAATTCAAAGTTTTAAAATCAAATGTTTAAGTGTATATATATATATATATATATATATATATATATATATATATATATAAATTAATACTATTTTACATGTAATTGGGAAATAAGATATATAGGCACTGGGGCATAGAGATCCACCATACCCTACTGGAAAAGTTGAAAGGGTATGGGAGAAGACACGGGAGAGAGCAGATTGGAGGAGGGGATATACTGTTGGACTGCTATTTTGGGGCAGTTAGTAGGGGAAAAATGGGGGGAAATTTGTAACTCAAAATCTGGTGGAAATGAATGATGTAAATCAGAAATTAATAAAGCATTTGAAAAATGGAAAAAAAAGAAAAACACTGGACAAATGTATTTATACTAGCCCCTGATAGGCACACTATATTCCATTTCTGCCCATGAGCCTATCACTTTATATTTTAAAGTCTGGTCCAGAAATCTAAATCCTGATTTAGACATTTTAACCAAACATTCACTCCCCAGAGCTTCCTTTTCCATTTCCTTTGCTTTTGATGGGAATCAGTAATGACAAAACATTTGTTACCCATTCATTTTACTGCCTAAGGCTTCATCATCTCTGAAAATGTTTCCTAGGTTCCTTCTGTCAGCATCATTTGTACTCATGCATTTCACTTGAAATGAGTCATCTGTTCTCTCAAATCTCAGGAACTTATATCATGGTAACATGCTTAAAGAAGACAGCTGTGACATTTAAAAAGGTTCAAGAGATATTTTCTGGGTAATTTAATAATTTTATTAATAAGGCCAGAAGGTTATTAATAAAAGGATAGTCATTTGACCATCTTTGACCAGAGACTCCTAATGGCAGTGGGGTCACAGTTTATATGCCCTTAGAAGAGGAGCTGTTCCTTAGGGATACCTAATTACCTGATCAGTTAATCAAATAAGAGGTGGGCTCTCTTGGTGTACTTGACTTAGGTCACTCACATCTTGGTCAAAGAGACATCAATTTCCATATCACCTGTCTTGATAATAGGGAGAATCAACATTTTCCCAAGACCTGTGTGAGCAAACATAATTAGCAGGAATATAACCATTAGTCTAAATGTAGAATTGATTAGATCTTGGCCTGGGTAAATCTCTAACAGAAATTTCCCACACTGGTTGATTTTTGGATGAGGAAGTAGAAAAGGGGAAAAACCTTGGTCCTAATATAATAATTAGTTATTATATATGAGAGAAATATTAATTTCTCACACAGCACAACTCTACTGTTATCAGATCAACAAATAAGCTATTTCAGTACTCTCCATCAGAAAATCATAAACCTACCATTAAACTACTATTCCTTTCTGTTAACACTCACTGGATGGTTTTTCAAGTAATAGACTGGCTTGTGTGACAACTTTATCAGTCAGCTCCCACTTCAGGAAAAACCTCAAATTTGTTTCTTAGTTCCAGATGTTTAAAGATCTTTCTCCTTCCCTTCTTCCTCAGTGTCACAGTTTTCCACACCCATACCTCCAGGGAAAGGTCAGGATTCCTATCTGCCTCTTCAGAGCTTTCTTCTTATTGATTCTCAATCTGAAAATCTCCTTCCAGGGTTTTGTTTCTGTTTTTTTAACATTAGTAACCCTCATAACCTGAAGACTAGAATTACTACAATCATTTCATTGTCTTTTCTAAAAGAAAGATCAACCTGTGCTTTGAGCTTAGATAATAATCATTTGTCCATGGAATAAATATAAGCACTGCATATTCAGTGAAAATTACTGTAAAATTTTCCCAATTCTGTACTTATTAGACAGGAGATACTCATACCTTTTTTTTCTTACTGGTAGAATTGCTTTGGAAAACTGACTGGGAGTGACTATAATTCCATAGTTAATATTAATCTTGCCACTTTAGCATCCAGTTAACTCCTTCACAGTCACACTCAACTTTTTACAAATATAAAATATAGAGTGAATGTGATATTTATGAACAAATCCAAGTATTTCAACATATAAAGAGGAAAGTGATTGTATAAGAAACAGGGAATCTCTCAACATACTTATATATTTTTTCTTATAAACATATATGCATATGTTAACTTTATAAAAATAGATTTTATATTGTAAATACCTACATATTTATATATTTAATAACATATTGTTATATATTATATATTTAATAATAAATATATATGTATACATATTTCTAGTAGATATTTCTATCTATCAGCTAGTTTGGTTCAATGGATACAGCACTGGGCAGAGAATTAGGAAGAGCTAAGTTCAAATTTGGCCTTGGAGACTTAATAGCTGTGTGACCCCAGGCAAGTGACTTAACCCTGTTTACCTGAGTTTCTTCATCTGTAAAATAAGCTGGAAAAGGAAATGGTAAACAATTCTAGTATCTTTGTCAAGAAAACCCAAATGGGGTCATGAAAATTTAGACACAACTGAATAACAACAATAACATAATGGGTATATATACATATAGCATTTAAAGTTTAGCAAGGTATTGGGGAAGCTAGGTGGTACAGTGAATAGAGCACTGGCCCTGTAGTCAGGAGGACCTGAGTTCAAATCTGACGTCAGACACTTGACACTTAACTAGCTGTGTGGCCTTGGGTAAGTCATTTAACCCCAATTGCCTTGCCTTCCCCTATCCAAAAAAAAAAAGTTAACAAGGTAGTAACAAAAGTATCCCTTTGTTTCCCCTTCTGAACTTTTTTTCTTTTGTGCATTTAAAACACTTTTATTGATGTTCTACAATTTTTTTATTGCTACTCCCTAATCCATCTCTGTAAGGGTTATGGGATTTAAAGATCTTCCATGCCTCATTGGACTTCCTGATGTAGCAGAAAGGTGTGGAGCAAGAGGAAGCAGAAGCCAAGCTAGAGTTCTTGCAGTGACTGGCAGTGGCGGCAGCAGCAGCAGTGGCCAGCAGAGCCAGCGGTAGCAGTAGCAGCCGAGGTGGAGGTGGAGGAGTGAACCCCCTTTTTTTTGAGCCAGGGTTTTCTGCTGAAGACTGCCAGGGACAGGAACTGTGGGGGGCCGGAGCTGCTGGGAGCATGCTTCCTGGACACTGAGTAGTTGCTGTGAGTGGGGAGAGGAGGACCTTTGCCTGAGGTAGCCTGTTCTGTTTTAAAGGCTTGAGAATGTGGGTGCTTTCTACATTGACTACGTGTGCCAATTTTGCAACTATTATGATGGCTTTGACTTTCTGGTTTCGGGACTCAGTTTTCTGGTATTTTAATAAATGTTCTAGCTTTATCTCCCATGTAGGGAGCCTGGTATATTTTGTGATTAATAACTACATCAGTATATTTATAGTTGCTGTAGGCATTGTGAATATTGCATTGCTGATACAATCTCTTGATCAGTTCCAGAAGAATAATAAATGTATAAATAATGAACATGCATTGTTAAAAAAAAGAAAAATCAAGATGCAGACTGTCATCTCCCAAGAGACAGGAGACATGCTTTGTTAGTTTTCTATTGTCATGACTGGTCACTGCTTCAGAGTTCAGAGATCTTTAAAAATCATTTCCTTACAAACTGGATACAAACAGATTCTCTGAATCTGTCATATTTATCATTTATTATATATTCCAATTAAATTCTATTACATTCATATGTCATAGCTTGTTTAGCCATATTTCAACTAATAAGCATCCATTTTGTTTTCAGTTTTTTGCTACAAAAAGAAGTACTGCTTTAAGTACTTTTTTTCTATATATGAATCTTTTTGCTCTGTCCCTGACCTTTTTGGGTTACATGATTAATAGTAGGTCAAAGTACATGCACATGTTAGGGACTTTATCAAGATTTGCAATTTTCCCCCCAGAATAGTTCAATCAGTTCATAGCTCCACAGCAGTATATTTGTGAGTTTGTCTTTCCAGATATTCCAATTTTTCTCTTTTGTCATCTTTGTCAATCTTTTTAAGTGTGAAGTAGAACATCATAGTTATTTTAATTTGTATTTCATTAGTGACTTGGAAGTGTTGTACTTATTTGGAATTGGATTTATTTTTCTGGAGCTTCCTACTGACTTTTGTTAGTAATGTACAAAATGGCTGATGATTTCTGTGGGATTATTTTATATCCTGATAATTTACTGAAACTTTTAATTGTTTCAATTAATTTGAATTGAAACTTTAGGATTACCTAAGTTAACCATCAAATTACCTGTAAAATATTCATGATTGTTTTCTCTTTGCTTATGCATATTATCTATATATAGTTTTAACTTATGCTGTATCAGCATTTCTATTCAGTATATGAAGTAACAATCATGGCAATTGACATTCTTGCTTTACCTTTGATCTTGATGGAAAGGCTTCTGTGGTTTCATCAATAATCTGATGACAGTTTTTACTTTTTAATAGATACTATTCAGTATTTTAGGGGAAAGACCATGTATTCTCTTCTTTCTTTCTTTCTTCCTTCCTTCCTTCCTCCTCCCTTCCTCCTCCCTTCCTTCTTTCCTTCTTCATAAATGAGTATTATATTTCTACAAGCTTTTTTCTACATTTATTTTTATAATCAGTTTGTTTTAATTTCTATTATTATAGTTTATGTGTGTGTGTGTGTGTGTGTAGTTTATGTTCATGTTAAAGCAGCCCTGGACTCCTGATATAAATCTGACCTTATCAAAGTATATAATATTTTAAATATTTTGGTATAGATTTTTTGCAGCTAAGTGGCACAGTGAATAGAATACTGGACTAGGAGTGAGGAAGACCTGGGTTCAAATCTAGCCTCAGGCACTTATTAGCTTTGTGACCCTGGGCAAGTCACATAGTGTGTCTGCTTCTGTTTCCTTATCTATAGAAATGGACCGAGAACACACAAAATGACACAGAGAAGCTAACCTCCAGCTTAGGACAGCCCAGTGGGCTGACACCAAGAGGCCAGCACAGCACTCTGGGAGCCAACCCCAGCCCCCTGAGAGCCGGAGGTTGTAGCCCCAGGGTGGGCCTGACCAGCCACCAGCTGGAGGCACTTCAGATCACCAGCAGCTGTAGTGGTTACCAGAATTATCAATTATCATCTATATGCTAAGGACAAAGTGAGAGGTCAGTGCAGTATGGACTTTGGGATCCAGTAGTTGAGAGTGCAGTTGGCCTCTGTCCCTGGGGCAAGAAGCCACTGAGGAGCTCCAGCAGTGCAGCTGCCACCATCTAGCAGCTTTAGCTCCTGGTCTTCAGTTTGGAGGGGGACCAAGTGACCAGTCTGAGAGGTAATCACTCTTGCTTTAACCTGCTTGAATCTGGATTTCGGTTTAGGGTGGAGGTCCTGGGGTGTGCAACCAGCTGGCCAGAGTGTGTGGAGGCTTCAGAGAGGGAACCCTACTAATACCTTTGGCAGCTGAGAAAACCCCAGCATTTGGTACAAAGTTACCCTGTCTGGTAGCAGAGTCCTACTGTGGCAAAAAGCCCCAAAGTCAAGTAATTGAGTGGCAACATGAGCAAATGAGGGAAGCAAAGTAAACAGAGCAACCCAACTTTGCACTCCTATTTTGGGGACAAAAAGGATCAAAGTATGGAACAAGACGAAGACAGTGAAGTGAGAACTCCTGCACCAAAAGAAGAAAAATACAAGCTGGTTACAGGCCATAGAGGACCTTAAGAAGGATTCTGAAAAGCAAATAAGAGAAGTGGAGGAAAAATTGGGAAGAGAAATGAGAATGAGGCAAGAAAATTATGAAATGACAGTCAACAACCTGAGTGAAGAAAATAACACCTTAAAAAATAAACTAACTCAGGGAGGCTAGGTGGCGCAGTGAGTAAAGTGCCGGCTCCAGAGTCAGGAGGTCCCCAGTTTGGTTCTGCCCTCAGACACTTAACACCCACACAAAAAAACGGGCGTGTAACCTTGGGCAAGTTACTTAACCCCAATTGTCCTCCAAAAAAAGCAAAAAAAAAAAATGACTAACAAATGGCAAAAGAGGCTCAAAAAGGCAATGAGGAGAAGAATGCCTTAAAAAGCCAAATTTTCCAGGTGGAAAAAGAATCTCAAAAGCTCACTGAAGAGAATCATTCCTTCAGAATTAGATTGGAGCAAATGGAAGCTAATGACCTTATGAGAAATCATGATACTATTAAACAGATCCAAAAGAATGAAAAAATAGAAGGCAATGTGAAATATATACATATATACATATATATGTGCATACAATTATCGATATTATTTTACATGTACCTGGAAAATAAGATATACAGGTACTGGGGCATAGAGATCCACTGTGCCCTACTGGAAAGTCAGAGGGGGTATGGGAAAAGATAAGGGAGAGAGCATATTGGAGGAGAGGATATTTTGGGGCGGTGGGTAGGGGAAAAATGGGGAGAAAATTTGTAACTCAAAATCTTGCACAAATGAATGATGTAAACTAGAATTTAATAAAGCATTTGATTTAAAATCGTGTAAAAAAAAAGAAAGAAATGGACACACCTTCCATGGTTGTTGTGGGGAGAAAGTGAGATAATATCTGTATGGTGAATTCAGAGAGGACTAGCATCTCTGATGTAAGGGCTGTTCATTTACCTTTTGGTGTTTACCTGGGACTCAACTCTTCAGTTGTGACTCCAAGAAGCTATAGCTTGTGCAGCAACCACACCCTCATAACATCTTCTCAGCAGACAGGCTAAACCAGATGGAGGGTAATCAAGAGGCATCAGGACGTGAAGAATTCCCCCAGCAGAAAGGCGCAGATGAGAACAATCTGTTCCAATGGCCACAGAGGTGGCTGAAGAAGGTGTAGTGGAACACTTAGAGCTTGGTCAGACATTGAAAATGCCAAGGTCACCCACTGCATCTTGGGCCATTGCCAGTCATCTTGACTTTTGTCTTGCCACTGGACTTGATGATTCTGGAAGAGAGAGGGGGGTTGACAACTTTGTGCAACTCTACCTCACTTAAATCTAGTTTGTGTGCAAGTCAAGGCATCCCTTCATGATGTCATTGGTCCTCTTCGAAAATGAAGTATGAACAACATTTGTAAAGTGCTTTGTAAACCTTAAAGTACTATATCAGTGCTAGCTATTATTAACCAAATATTTTATTTAATTTTTTTGAATCACTATCCATTAGAGATTTTGGTTTATATCTCTGTTTTATCTTTCTACAAATTAAGTATCAGCATCATATTTGTTTCATAAAGGAAATTTGAAAGGATATTTCAACTTCCTTTCCCTTATTTTACAAATCTTACATTGTCTTCCCAATTAATTGGCTTGACTTCTTATCTAACTTACCTTAGAGCCATCCTTGGTTAAAGCCCCATATTCTTGTATTTTTAGACCTGGTCCAGAAATCCAAATCATTTGCTCAGGCTCCAGCTTCTTAATCAGTTGTTCTCCCTCTCTTCTTTTCTGTTTCACATTGCTTACCTTCAGTATTTAGAATGTAGTCTACCTTTTTCAGATTTCAGAAATATCCAAATTAAACCCCCCCACCCCAGCTTTTTAGTTAGCCATACTGTTTTTGTTTTCACTCATATAAATGAAAAGCAGCCTGTTTTTACAGAGTCTACAAGTTTAGAAAGGACCTTAGAGAATATATTTTCTGATGGCCTCCACCAATATGGAAAGTGAGTCCTAGAGAAGTCAAGTGTCTTGCCTAAGGACAAACAATTATTTGGCAAGGTCAATACTAGAGCCCAGTTATTCTGAATCTAAGTCCAATTCTCTTCCCAATTTGTTCTTAAATATGCATTGTAGGAAAGTTGTGCCATTGGTGGAACAGCAGGAGGGGAATAAATAAATGTCACACCTGCTATGTGTTAGGCACTTTGCTAAGTGCTTAACAAATATTAGCTCTCTTAATTATCAGGAAACAAAACAAGTGAGCTCAAGCACACATTCTCTTAACAGATGCAGAAAATTCACCAGACTAAATCCTATTTGGAAAGACAGAGAGGTCTATCTGTCAGGACAAGGATAAATCTCACAGAGAATACTCCAGGTAAAGGCCTTTGCCCATCAGGGCAAGAGGTCCTGGATGCATACCAGGGTTCTCTCCTGCTCCTGGCCCCCAACCATACCAGGGCACTGTGATGGGGAAAAGTGGCAGCTTTTTTGCTCACTTCCCAGTTCTGGGTCAGTGTGACCTGAGAAGGGGACCTGTGCACAAGGCTTTTCTGGCCAGGAAGGCTCTGAGTTGTGTTCCAAGACAGGAGAAAATTCGGAGGCCAGTGACAGAAGTTTCGGTCAGACTCCAGGAACAGAGTAGGATTTTAATTCCAACACCTTATCTGAAGAGAAATGACCAGGAGGTAGGGGTGGATAGGGGTGGGGGGAATAGCAGACCAAAGGTGAGCGAGCCTACAGTTTTATCACTCTGAAATAAAAGAGCTTTCCAGCTAGCTCATAGGAGTTGAATCCAGTATCATCATCACTGAAACCCAGGTCAGGAACTTGTGGAGCTCTGACAAGTGCACAACAACCGAACTTTGCTGATTGCCCCACATCAGATCACTTAGGGAGAACCAAAAACTTGCATATTCCTAGTCTATCCCTAAGATCCACAACACTCAATACCTCAAGAAAGCAGTAATAGGACCAACCTAGATTTGCACTTCAGAAGTATGGCAGGCCAGGGGTGGCCAGGTAGTACAGCGAGTAAGAGCACCGGCTCCAGGGTTGGAATGACCTGGAGATCGAATCCCGGGCTCAGACACTTAGCACCCACCCAGAAACACCTAGCCGTGTAACCTTGAGCAAGTTACTTAACCCCGATTGCTTAAAAACAAACAAACAAACAAACAAAAAAGAAGTATGGCAGGCCCCATACCTCTAACTCTTCTGTCCAAAGTCAGGAAGTAGGTGAAAGAATGGGCAAACAAAAAAGAAACCCACCATGAGTTATTGTGGTGGCTGGACCCTCAAGACAAAAGTACCAAGAAAAAGAATGAATCAGGTACATTTACAAGCAAAGCCTTAAAGAGAGCTATAAAAGAAATAATTGGAAAAGGAATTGATGGCTTGGCACAAGAGGTACAAAACCTTGCCCTAGCAACATACTCCCTGAAAATTTGAGTAAAATAAAAAGAACCAACAATTCCATGAAACAACAAAAAATATTAAAAGAAAGTCAAAATACTGAAAGGTATCTCATAGCAAAGACAACTGGCCCAGAAAACATATTGAGGGGGGAAAAATAAGAATCTTTGGGTTCCGAATGCCATAACCAAAAGAAAAAAAAACTTAGACATCACATTTCAATAAATCTTTAAAAATAACAACTGTCCAGATTTCTCAGAACCAGAGTGCAAAATGGAAATAAAAAGACTCCACCAGTAATCTCCTGAAAGAAATCCTAAAATGAAATTCCCAGGAACATCATAGTCAAAATACAGAACTTCCAGATCCAAAAAACACCAACCCTCCCCACCCCGACCCCACAAAACTACAAGTAGCCAAAAGAAAAAAAATAAGTACTGAGGACTCACAGTCAGAATAATACATGATTTAATGGCCATTGCTCTACTAAATGGTAGAGTGGAGAACTTGGAATATGATGTTCCAGAAGACAAAGAATATGGGCTTATAACCAAGAATAATTTATCCAGTAATACTGAATGAAATACTACAGGACAAAATACGCATTTTTAAGAAATAAAGGCCTTCAAAGTGTTTCTGATAAAAGGACCAAAACTGTGTAGAAACTTTGAAGTTTAAGCAACAAAGGTAAGAGAAACAAAATAATAACAATTAACAAACAATAACAATTGATTAAACCATGATAAATTGCTTACATTCTGCAATGGGGAGATGATACATGTGTCCACTTTGAGTTCTGTCATCACCAGTATCAGAAAAGGAGTCTAATTGGATAAAGCCTGTGATTGGTTCTGCTATATCTTGATGATTTTAAGAGAAGAACAGAAAGAGAGAAGAAAAGGAAAATACTGGGGTGGGGAGGAGGAAGGTTAGGGAAAATCATCTCACATATTCAGGTTACATAAGTAGACATTTATCCAAACAAGGAGCAGTTGAAACTTCAACCTCACTCTCATCTGATTTGTTTAAAGGGAAAAAAAAATACAGACACACACACACACACACACAAATATACATGCAGTTGGGTATAGAAATACATTTCATTCAATAGGGAATAGGAGGGAAAAGAGATGAGCTGAATTGAAAACCCAAGAGACAGTTTCTGGGTAATTAATAATCAACCCATCAATAAAGGGAATTAAACTGATCAGTCATATTCTACAGACACATTAAGTAATGATTAGAGAAGAAAAAAATAAAAATTGAAATGTTTATAATATCTCCAATGTATATAGTAATAATGGATGAAATTTTACTTTAAAAAAAGCAAAAAGTAATTTATAATATTATATTTAATCTCCCAAAGCAGAAAAAACGTTTTTTTTTTAAAATTCAAGAAAAAATTCCCTTGTGAAAGCAGGTTTTGATGAGCCTTATTTATTCAAGGGTTTTGTTGGTTTTGTTTTTTCAAATCACTTTTTGAGCTGCTTGAGAAAGAAACAACAGAAATCTCTGTCCCTACCCTAGGAATGTGGGTGTAGCCGCTCTTTCCAGTCTCTTATTTTTATCCTTAAGCTCAACTTATTCTAACTCCCCTAGTTTTCACCTTCCAAAGAAAAATGTTTGTGAGCATACATGGAAGGAAAAACAATGAAGTGAAGAGAAAATGATGCAATAGTGCTCAATACCGCCCTCTCTCACCTTCCAGCTCCCCACTGTTCAACCATCGTCATTTTTAGTTTGTCAGACAGAAGACCTGAATCCACATTTGTCTCCCTTAGGAAGATTTATAATATAGGAAATAAATATCAATAAGATTCTTTTTACTTCTGAATTCTTTGCTGAGGTAGCATCCTAGTGATTATACAGAGATTGAACCTCTGTGCTTTTTCACTTTCATCATGTATACTTTGTCCTTACTGGCCCAGTCTTGTTTTGAAGTTCCTTATCATGAATAAAGAAACTCACAAATCATAACAGTTGTGACTGAGAAGACTTAATGCTAAACAAAAGAGAAATTTTGAGCAAACTTTAAAAAAACAAGGCACATTTTTTTTTTTTAAGCAATCAGGGTTAAGTAACTTGCTCAAGGTTACACGGCCAGTTATTTCTGGGTGTGGTGCTGAGTGTCTGAGCCCGGGATTCGATCTCCAGGTCATCCCAACACTGGAGCCGGTGCGCTTACTCGCTGAGCCACCTGGCCACCCCTAAGCAATTGGGGTTAAGTAACTTGCTCAAGGTTACACGGCCAGGTGTTTCTGGGTGGGTGCTAAGTGTCTGAGCCCGGGATTCGATCTCCAGGTCTTCTCAACACTGGAGCCGGTGCTCTTACTTGCTGTGCTACCTGGCCGCCCCAACAAGGCACATTTTTAAACAGGATTACTATGGGGAGAGGATTGTGGGAAAATGGTGGAGATGAGTACTTGTAGTTACTTGAAGTCACTCATAAACCTGACCTTGGATCATAACACAGTAGAAGAACCAACTGGTCAAAGACCCCTAGATAGGACTCTCAAAACAATATGAAAAACCTGAAGCCTGAGACATTATCTCTAATACTCTGGTAGCAAAGCCTGACCCTAACATAAAATTAATAGCCCAGAAACAGGCCATTAAAAATGGCTAATCAACAGAAAAGGAAACTGATCAGAGATAGTTACTGTAGTGATAGAGAAGATGAGGGCTCAAACTACCAAAAACAGTTCTTGAAGAGCTTAAAAAGGACTAAAATCAAATAAGAGAGGTCAAGGAAAAGTTGGGAAAAGAAAAAGAGAAGTGTAAGAAAATCAAGAGAATTATGAAAATAAAATCAATCAATTGGAAAAAGAGATCCAAAAGCTTACTGAAAAAAATAACTCTAAAAATTAGAATTTGTCAAGGGGAAGTTAATGACTTCATAAAAAGTCAGGAAATGATGAAACAAAATCAAAAGAATGAAAAATAGAAAGGAACATAAAATATTTTGTTGGAAAAACAAATGACTTGGAGAACAGATTGAGGAGAGACAATAGAAAGAATTGTTGGACTACTTGAAAGTCTAGAAGAAAAAAACTATTAAGGAAAATTGTCTGGAAGTTTTAGAACCAGAGGGCAAAATGGAAATAGAAAAAAATCTGTCAGTCACTGCATGAAAGAGATCCCTAAATGAAAATTCATAGGAACATTATAGCTAATTTTCAAAACTTCCAAGTCAAGGGAAAAATATTACAAGTAATTAGAAAGAAACAACTCAATAACTGTGGAGCTATAGTCAGAATAACACAAAATTTAGCAGCTTCTACATTAACAGACCAAAGATCATGAAATATAATATTCCAAAGAGCAAAGGAGCTGGGTTTGCAAAGCTGAGTATAATTCCTGCAAGGGAAATAAGACTGATATTTAATCAAACTTTTAGACATTCTTGAGGAAAATACCAGATCTAAACAGAAAATAGGAATTTCAAATACAAGAATAAGGAGAAACACAAGAAGGTAAACATAAAGAACGAATCATAAGATATTTAATATGGTTTAAACTATTTACTATCTTATATGGGAAAATGATTTTTGTAACTCTTAAGAACATTATCATTATTAGGGTAGTTAGAAAGAGTATACATAGATGGCCTGGGTTTAAATTGATTATGATGGGATGATCTTAAAAAATAAAATTAGATGGAAGGAGGTTGGATGGGGCAAGTTACCTCATATGAAAGAGGCATGACTAGAAGAACTTTTATAATGGAGAAGAGCACAGGGTAGAGGGCATGCAGCATGGGAACCTTATTTTCATAAGAATTGGGTTAAAGAAGGAATAACATATACATCTAGTTGAGTATAAAAGTCTTCTTAACTTAAAGAGAAACAAGTAGGTAAGGGGATAGGAGATAACAAAAAGACTCTTAGAAGGATGTGTGGATTAAGAAATAGAAGGACAAGGGAAGGATAAGGGAGGGAGTTTTAGAAGGGTGTGAAGATTAGGGAGGCCATAGTCAGAAGCAAATTAGACTTCTGAGGGGAGACAGAGTCAAAAGAGATCAAGAGAAGGATAAACAGGAGAAAAATACATAATTATTCATTGAAACATTGAATGTGAATGGGATAAACTCACCCTTAAAACAGAAATGGATAACATAATGAATTAAAAACCAAAACCCAGCAATATGTTCTGTACAAGAAACACATTTAAAAAAGAGAGATACACGTAGAGTAAAAATAAAAGTCTGGAGTAGAATTTATTATGCTTCAGGTGATGTAAAAAAAGCAGGGATAGGAATTATGATCTCAAAGTTAAAACTAAAATAGGTTTAATTTAAAAAGATTAGCAGAGAAATTACATGATGTGAAAAGGTACCATAGATAATGAAATAATATCAACATTAAACATATGTACCAAATATTATAGCATCAAAATTTATAAAGGAAAAGGTGGAAATAGATAGCAAAACTACAATAATGGGGGACCTCAATTTTCCTCTCTTAGAGCCAGATAAATCTAACCAAAAAATAAGTAAGAAAGAAGTAAAAAGATGAATAAAATCTAAGATAAGATAGATATGATAGATATCGGGAGACAACTGAATGGAAATAGAAAGGAATGCACTTTTTTCTTAGCAGTATGTGGCACCTTTACAAAAACTGACCATACATTAGGGTATAAAAACTTTATAGCCAAATGCAGAAAAATTAAATACATCTTTTTCAGATCATAATGCAATAAAAATTACATTTAATAAAAGACATGGAAACACAGGTTAAAAGTTAATTGGAGACTAAAATAACCTAATCTTAAAGAATGAGTAAGTCAAAGTAAAAATCTTAGAAACAATAATTTCATTAAAGAGAATAATAATGATGAAAAAGGGTACTAAAATTTATGAAATTCAGTAAAAGTGGTAATGAGAGGAAAACATATCTCTAGATGTAATTTTAAAAACTATAAAAAGTACAAATTAAAAATCCCCAATTAAATGTCAAGTTGGAAATCTTGAAAATTAAATATGAGATTAATAAAATTGAATGTAAGAAAGCCATAATACTAATAAACAAAACTACAGGTTAATTTTATGAAAATAAATAAATGGATGAATGAAGAAATAAATAATTGATTAATAAGACTGAAAAAAATCAAATCACTAGTATAAAAAAATGAAAAGAGTGAATTCACTACTAATAAAGATAAAATTAAAGCAATTATTAAAAGTTATTTTCCCCAATTATATGCCAAATAAATTTAACAATTGAAATAAAATAGAATAAAAACTACCCAGATTAACAGAAGAAGAAATAGGTTATCTAAATAAAAAAGGAATTGTACACACCATAAATGAGCTTCCTAAGAAAAAAAGCATCAGGACCACATGGATTGAAAAATGATTTTTTGGGGGAGGCAATTGGAGTTAAGTGACTTGTCCAGGGTCACATGGCTAGTAAGTATCTGAAGCTAGATTACAAGTGTATTCTACCAAACATTTAAAAATCAACTAATTCCAATATGAAATAAGTTATTTTAAATACTAGTAAAGAAGGAGCTCACCAAATTCCTTTTATGAAACAAATATGATGCTGATTTTAAAACAAGGAAGAGCAAAAACAAAGAAAATTATAGACCAATTTCACTAATGAATATTGATGCAAAAATCCTAAATAAATGCTAACTAGGAGATCACTTGTGACCAAAAGGAACTTATACCAAAAATTCAAGGCTGGTACAATAGGAAAACTGTTAACATGATTGATTATATCAATAACAAAATCAATAAAATCATACAATTATGTCAATAGATATAAAAAAGTGTTTTTTTTTTTTTTACAAATTACAACACTCATTCCTATTAAAAACATTTGAAAGCAGAAATATAAATGGATTTTTCCTTAAAATGATAATAGGTTGGGCGGCTAGGTGGCCCAGTGAATAGAGTACTGGCCCTGGAGTCAGGAGGACCTGAGTTCAAATCTGACCTCAGATACTTAACACAAAAACTAGCCATGTGACCTTGGGCAAGTCACTTAACCCCAATTGCCCTCCAAAAAGCAAAAAAAAAAAAATGACAATAGGCATCTAGCTAAAACCATCAGCAAGCATTATCTGTAATAGGGATAAGCTAGAATTCTTCCCAGGACTTTCAGGACTGAAATGAAGATGTCCCTTATAACCAACATTATTCAATATTCTACTAGAAATCCTGACAATAGCAATAAGAAAAAAAATAAATTGAAGGAATCAGAATGAGCAATGAGAAAATAAAAGTATTTTTGCAGGTGATCTGATGGTATACTTGGGAAATCCTAGAGATTCAACCAAAAATTAGTTGAAGCAACAATTTTAGTAAAGTAGCGGAATGGAAAATACATTCACATAAATCATCAGTATTTCTATATATCACCAACAAAGTCTTTCAAGAAGAGATAGTGATATTTCATTTAAAATAACCATAGACAATATAAAATACCTGGGAGCATACCTGCCAAGACAAACACAGGAACTATGTTAACATGATTATAAAATACCTTTTATACAAATAAAGTCAGATTTAAGTAATTGGAGAAATAGTGATTGTTCATGGGTGGGTCATACTAATAAAATAAAAATTAGAATTCTATCTAAACTGATCTACCTGTTCAGTGCTATTCTAAATAAACTACCAAAAATATCTTTTATTGAGCTAGAAAAAAATAATAACAAAACTCATTTTGAAGAATGAAAGATCAAGAATATCAAAGGAATTAAAGAAAAAATGTAAAGTCTAGCTGTACCAGATCTCAAACTGTATTATAAGGCAGTAAGCCAGATATCCTGGAAAGCGAGGTCAAGTGGGCCTTAGGGAGCATCATTAGCAATAAGGATAATGGAGATGATGGAATTCTAGCTGAGCTATTTAAAATTTTAAAGATGATGCTGTTGAAGTGTTGCACTCAATATACCAATAAATTTGGAAAATTCAGCAGTGCCTACTAGAATCGAAAAGATCAGTTTATGTCACGATCCCCAAAAAGGGCAATCACAAGGAATATTCAAATTACCAAACAATTGTTCCCATTCACATGCCAGAAAGATTATGCTTAAGATTTTGCTAGCTAGGGGAGGCTAGGTGGCGCAGTGAGTAGAGTGCTGGCCCTGGAGTCAGGGGGACCTGAGTTCAAATCTGGCCTCAGACACTTAACACACACAAACAAAAAACCTAGCTGTGTGACTTTGAGCAAGTTACTTAAACCCAATTGCCCTCCAAAAAAAAAAGATTTTGCTAGCTAGACTTCAGCAATAAATAAACTGAGAAGTCCCAGAAGTGCAGATTGATTTTTGAATAGGTAGAAGAACTAGAGACCAAATTGTCAACACTACCTGAATTATGAAGAAAGTAAGGGCGTTCTATTTTTGCTTCATTGACTACACTCAAGTCTTTGGCTGTATGGATCACAAGAAAATGTGGTAAGTACTCAACAAAAAAAGAAATATTAGAATTAGTATTTCTTTTCTTTTTTTTTTTAAGCAATTGGGGTTAAGTAACTTGCTCAAGGTTACATGGCCAGTTATTTCTGGGTGTGGTGCTGAGTATCTGAGCCCGGATTTGATCCAGGTCATCCCGACACTGGAGCCAGTGATCTTACTTGCTGAGCCATCTGGCTGCCCCGAATATTTATTTTCTTTTGCTGAACTTGTTCATTGAATTGATGTCAACTTCATCAACTATAAAAGATTTATGAAGGAGAATGCTATCCACCTCCAGAGAAAGAACTGGTATATGGAAGTATTATTTTATGTTTCCACATATACATCTATCTAAAATGTTGACCTTCTCTAATGTGGAAGCTGGGAGGGAGAAAACTCTGAACTCAAAATGTAAAATAAATAAATCAAATTTTAAAAAAAGAAACAGGATTACTCCTTCACTTGCTACCAGTCTTAATAAGTGGTTGTAGGGTTAAAGGAAGGGAGAAATAGAGATGAGATAGAAAGATAAAGAAAAAAATGTTGTAATGGTAAAGGAATTTGAAGATCTTCCCTGCCCTTTAATAGGTCTATGTTATCACATGGAACCTGTGGTAGGAGGAGCTTGCTGAACAGGTGGATCAGGAAGTGAGAGTGAGACAGAGCTGGGAGAGGGAGAAGCTAGAGCAGAGCAGCTGAGTGAGAGAGGGAGGATTTTTGCCTTTTTGACTTGTTTTGCGGGGGGGGGGGGGGGATTCCTAACAGAGGGAAGGCTTGGGGATGTTTGTGTTCCCTGCATTGGTGATGTGTATAGATTTTTTCTTAAAAAGAATGCTTGGGTTGCTGATGCTCCCTGCATTGGCAATGTATATAGAATTATTTGTTACTATGATAGATTTGGTTTTCTGGTGTTTGAATAGATAAATGTCTTGGTTTTCATCTTCAAGGAAAAGAGTCTGTTATATCTTGCAATTCAAACCTAGGAATATGCCTGCATATTCATAACAGCTGCTGTGGGTATTGCATTGGCAAAATGGTTGTTAGAGTCCTTCACAAATTCGAGAAGTATAGTCTCAGGGTTGTCCAAATAATTAGCAATAATAATAACTAACATATACATAGCATTTTAAGTTTTGCAAAGCATTTTATATTTATCTCATTTGATTTGATCCTCACAAGAATAGTTGCTATCATCCCAATAATAGATGAAGAAAGTGAGGCTGGGTCAATTTTGGGACAAAATGAAACCCTCTTAAGTCATCGAATATTAAAAGTTTTCTTTGTCCCAGCATAGCAAGGACAAGCAACAAATCAAATACACTGGCACTTAGTTTCTCCAGATGCCTACCCTCTCATCTCCATGTGTAAATATAGCAGGGCATGGTAATTCCCAAAGTCTTAGGCATCTACCAAGTGTGAGAAGTCTAGACTCCATCATATAAGGGATGAATCATTGGGTAGGGGAAGGAGAAGACATATATTCAGAAATAAAAATCATGTAAAAGGGTATTAAAAATTAATGATAGATATGTAGGAAATAATCTCGGAGAGGACATAAGAACATTTTACATATAAAGAAGAAAAGTCTGAGAAAAGGCATGGATGTATAAGAATTTCACAGATGTTTGGGAGACAGAAGGTTGTCTGGAGCCCAGAATAAATGAACTTGACTATTGAAATAAGGTTCAAATCTGATTTTAGACACTAACTGTGTGACCCTGGGCAAGTCATTTAGCTCTGTTTGCCTCAGTTTTCTCATCTGTAAAATGAACTGGAGAAGGAAATGGCAAATCCCTCCAGTGTCTTTGCCAAGAAATGGGGTTTGATCTAATGGGGTCATGAAGAGTTGGACATGACTAACCAACAATATCCCGTTTTGTTACCTAGCACCTATAATAGTCCTCAAGGGGATAAACCATTTGTTCAAGCAATGCAATGCTGATATATGTCCACAAGAGGGAGATAAAAAGCAAGGGACAAATTTTAGCCGCTAATAAAGCTACATAAAAACTACCTGCTAGTATGATTTCAGTCAGCTGGTATTTATCAAGTGCCTACTGTTTGCCGGGCACCTCCCTATGTATGGGGATGCAAAGAAGGGTAAAAGATAGTACCTGCTCTCAATGAGTTCCCTGTCTAATGATGGAGATGACATACAATTAACTATGTACAAACTATACACGGGACAAATCGGAGGTAATTAACAGATGGGAGGCAATAAGCATTAAAAGAAAGAGGACATGATTGTTATAGAAAGTAGAATTTTAACTGGGTCTTGAAGGAAAGCAGGGAAGCTGGGATGCAGAGGTGAGGAGGGAGAGAATCCCAGGTCTGATGGACAGTCAGTGAAAGTACCCAGTCAGGAGACGATGTATCTTGTGTGAGGAACAGCAAGGAGGCAAGTGTCACCATATCAAAGACTTCATAGTGGTAAGGTGTAAGAATACTGGAAATACAGGGAAGGACCAGTTTATTAAAGGCTTTGAATGTCAAACAGGATTTTATATGTTATTCCTGTGGTGATAGGGAATTATTGGAGTATACAGAAAGGGGGGAGATGACATGGTTAGACACTGCACTATACAATGCAATATACAAATATCAATTTGACAGCTGATTAGAGGACAGACTGAAGTGGGTAGAGACTTGAGGCAGGGAGACCCAACAGAAAGTTACTGCAACTAGGATAGATGTGAGGTCACTTGCATCAGGGCAGTGGCTATATCAGAACAGGGAAAGGGGTTTTATGTGTTAGATGTTTCAAAGGTAAAATCAGCAGTACTTGGCAACAAACTAGATATGGGGAGTAAGAGACAGAACTCAAAGATGACACCTAGGTTGTGAGCCTGGGTTATTGGGAGGATGGTGGTACTTTTGAGTTATAGAGAAGTTAGAAAGGGTTTGAAGAGATAGAGAATGAGCTCAGTTTTGGGCATATTTGTAGACAGTAGTAAGCATCAAGTAGATAGAGGGAAATTGGAGTTGAGTGAGAATAGAGATGAGAGAGGGGGCAATCTGTCAGAAAAGATGGGTTAGAATGGCATTACTTGGGCTTATAGAGGGATTTACTTTGACAAGGAAAATGTCAAGACATTAAATGACAAGAGATAATGTGGGAAGGCACCTGGATGATGTGAGATGAGGAAGAAAAGAGAAAAAGTACCTCTTTTGAGGCAAAAGACCTCAATTTATTTTTGTGAAATATAAGGTA
>NW_027185764.1:58526748-58610980 GCF_028583685.1 Petaurus breviceps papuanus | reverse complement strand
GGGGGGATGGGGAGAAGGAGAGAGCTATGGAAAGTTTAGGAGGAATGAAAAGGTTTGGAAAAGCCACTGTGGATATAGGAATAGAAAGTCAATTAGAGAGGTATAAAAGGATATACTTGACACAGTGAAGACCCCATTTGAGACTAGGTAACAGAAATTTGTAGTGACCCCAGCTGGTACTTTTAAAAATTTTCTTCAGCTTTGTCTAGTAGCACACAGATAGGAACAGGAAAAAGGTGAGGACTAATCCAAGGCTAAGACCAGCAAGAAGATGAGGATAGGATGGCACAGACGTGACAGGACAGTGTAGACTTGAACTGGCTCAACAAGGGTCCAAGTTGTGGAAGTGAGGAGAATATAGCTATTGCAGGGATGATCCCTAGGCAAAGAACTGAGGAGTTAAGGAATGGGAGGTGATAATGGATTCTCCCTCTTGCTTCTTTTTTTTTTTTGGTTGCTTTTTTGGAGGGGAGAGGATAGGGCAATCGGGGTTAAGTGACTTGCCCAAGGTCACATAGCTAGTAAGTGTTAAGTGTCTGAGACTGGATTTGAACTCAGGTCCTCCTGATTCCAGGGCCGGTGCTCCATTCAATGCACCACCTAGCCACCCCTCTTACTTCTAAAATAAAGCACAAACCTGTTTTACCATTAAAGCCAAATTTTGTATTCATTTTGTATATGCCTACTTTTAAAATTTCTTCTCCTTGTGTTACTGATATAGTTAGTGTTTCTAGAATTATAATCAATAGTGGATATAGTTGAGGGGGAAACTTCAAATGGAACATCTTAACTATGAAGCTATTATTCACCTTTCTAATCTATTCATGCATGCCAATGTCCTGGGTCACAAAGTACCTTCCTCTGGGAATTTAAAGCCCTTCAGAATCTGAATCCAACTTACATTTCCAGTCTTATAGCACTCCTTCACACATTATATTCTTGCCCAACTGGCTAAACTGATGTTCCTCATACATGACACTCCATCCTCCACTTTGTTCTTACAACATGGAGAGTTTAACATGAGAATGCCTTTGCAGTGTCTACTCTGGAAAATAACTCTACTCTTTTGGACAATCCTACTTTGTGCATCTTGTATGTTCTATTTCTGACTAGGGTTGCTGAAACTGGACCAGGGTAGGTGTATCTTAACTTTTTTGTGCTAAGAAAAATTGGTTTCTCCCTGGCTGGAATGTAGTCCCTTCTCTATTTGAGAATGCTATTTTCCAGACTCAGTTCAAGTGACACCCATGAAAGGCCTTTGCCAATACCTTTAGTTGCTACTGCCATTCCCCAAT
This sequence comes from Petaurus breviceps papuanus, assembly GCF_028583685.1. Classification (NCBI taxonomy): domain Eukaryota; kingdom Metazoa; phylum Chordata; class Mammalia; order Diprotodontia; family Petauridae; genus Petaurus; species Petaurus breviceps. The sequence goes on along the minus strand of NW_027185764.1, from coordinate 58,609,685 downwards.
CCCCTTTTGTTTATATTTTATGTGTACTTTGCATGTTTGTTTTTCCTTACCTGTGCTTATGTTGTTTTTCTCCAGTAGAAAAGAAGATCCTTGAGAACAGAAAGGTTTTGTTTTTTTCTTTATATTCAGCACAATGTTTGGCACATGGTAGTTGCTTAATTACTCTTGAGCAGGTATGGAGTTAGTGTTGGCAAGGAGTAAGGTCACCTCATGATGTGAGATGGGAATGAAGGAAGAGATAGTGGCAACAGGCATCTGAGTGACAGGTGATGAGGAAGAGTGGAGAAAAGGGAGTTCATGACTAAAGGTTTGCATTTGGGGGGGGGGTGGTTAAAACATGAGGGGAGATTGTCAGCTGACAGTGTGGAGGGAGAGAAGCTATGGGAGGTTTGAGGAGGTATGAAAAGGTATAGAAGGGCTATTGTGGAGAGAGATAATGAGTCAATAAGGCAGGTATAGAAGGATTCCTAGCAGAAGTGAAGGCCCAGTTAAAGTTGTGTTACATGAATTTGTAGTGGACCCAATCAGAATGGTTGTGTTGATACTCTCTACCTTCATTCAGCAACACATGTTTAGGAGCAAAAGTAGCAAATGATGGGAGTGATCCAGGTTCGAGGATGGTCAGGGCATAAATGTTGAAATTTTAAGAGTGTTAGGAATTCAAGAGAGGAGTACAATATAGACTTGAATTTGTTCACCAAGGGAGAAAGTGAATAGTTAAAGGGAGATGGCATGAGAGAATTGAGGGGTCAAGGGATTGGAGATCTTGGTGTGAATGAAGAGTAGGGTTATATGAGGGAAGGCAAAGGGAGAAGTGAAAAGCCACTAGATTATGGTAGGATAAGGGGATTTCAGAATTGTTGAAAATGGAAGTGGCACATTTGTGGGTGATAACAAATCTTCATGTGTCACTGAGTCAGACTGAATGTCATGGGAAGTGAGTAGGTTGAGGAACTGAATAATCAGGGTGACTGAAGGAGAGTCAATATCCAATATGTATGTTGAAGTCCCTTAGTATGAGAGGAGTTGGGGAGGAGGGAAAACTTGTTAGCCATGTATCAGATCATTAAGGAAGGAACGGGAGTGACCTGGAGATCTATAGACAACAGTTAGAGGGATTTATATTAAGTGGTAGACATGAAGTGTGTGAACCTCAAAGGAGGAGAGGTTACTGAGTGATGGAGGTATGGGGAAGTTGGAATGGGGAAGCAAAGAATATTCCAACTCCTCAATCTCATCGAGTGAGCTGAGGGGAATTAGTTCAGGTGCAGCTAATATTGGAAAGCATGGGGAGGGAGGCTGTGTCATCCATGGGGAGCCAGATTTCAGTAATAAGCTAGTAGACAGAAGAAGTAGAAGAGGAAAAGATTTAGGATGAAGGGAAATTTGTTGGGATTCCAGAGAGCATGGTGGAAAGGGTATTATTTGGCTAAAACTTTGGGGTCAGAGGGTTGGGAATAAGGAATTAGGAGGTGGGGTTGGGCATGGGGTTTGGATGATGAGCTATAGGGGTTCAGATTCACTGGGATGTGAAGGATATGATCTGCTTTGACAATGTTCATCATTGAATAGAGGGTGCCACTCAATACTGCAAATGTAATATGAGAAGGGAGACATACAGTCTTCCTGCTTCCTTCCTTCATTTTCTCTCTCTCATAGCTAGCATTTTTAGGCAACTAGGTGTCACAGTGGATAGAGTTGCTGGACTTGGAGTCAGGAAAATTGGAGTTCAAATATGGTCTTAGACTTAATAACAGTGTGATCTTGGACAAGTCACTTAACCTCTATCTGCTTCAGTCTCATTATCTGTAAAATGGAGATAATAATAGTACCTAGGTCTCAGGGTTGTTGAATCAAATGATGTATTTGTAAAGTGCTTTGCAATTCTTTTTTTTTCTAAAATTTTAATTTTTGCTTTTTGGAAGGAGGGCAGTGTAATTGGGGTTAACTGACTTGCCCAAGGTCACACAGCTAGTGTTAAGTGTCTGAGGTCAAATTTGAACTCAGGTCCTCCTGACTCCAGGGCCAGTTCTCTATTCACTGTGCCACCTAGCTGCCCCTACTTTGCAATTTTTAATGTGCTATAAATATACTATTATAATATGGATGGCAAGGAACACAGAGGCTGTGTTCCCCACCCTCTATCTTATTGAATTGGCTTTTAGTATTCCTCCATGACCAAAAAAAAAAAGGTAAATTTTAGTTTTGATATTGTTTCTCATATTAATGAAACAATTAATTCCTGTCTTATTTTTCCCCACAAATGGCTATTGCATTGTCAAAACCTTTTTCTGTTTTTATTGGTATAATGTACTATGTTCATAGGTTTCCTGATATTGAAACAACTATCCATTCCTAGCACAAATCCAACATGCTTATAGTAAATGATCATTTTAGGGTGATACTGTATCCCCGCTTTGTTAACATTTGAACCAATGTTTTTGTATCAATATATGTTGAATGTGTTGATCTATAACTTTCTCCATCTTTTAGGCAATAGGACCATATTTGCTTCACAGAAAAGCCAAGGGCTACTGATTTTACCTTTGCAACATCTCTCACTAAAATTCCTTTCTCTCCACTGATGCTGTGACCACACTAGTGTAGATCTTCATCACCTCATGTCTGAACTACTGCAATACCCTGTTGGTTGGTCTCCTTGATGCACATCTCTTTGTCCATCCTCCCCTCAGCTGTCAAAGAGATCTTAGTAAGGTTTAGGTCAGACCATGTCACCCTTTCCTCAATAAACTCTAGTAGCTTCCTTTCACTTCCAGAATAAAATATAAAATCTGTTTGGCATTCAAATCTTTTTATAGTCACACTCCCTCCTTTTCAGCCTTCTTATACCTTATGCTCCCCCCTTCCTCTCTCCCTTCCCCTATGTACTCTGTGATCCATTGACACTGGCTTCTTTACTACTGCTCAGACAAGACACTCCTCCTGACACGAGGCATTTTTCACTGGCTGTCCATGTCTAGAATGCTTTCTCTCCTTTTGCCAATCACTTGGCTTCCCAGGCTTCATTCAAGTTGCAGCTAAAATCCCACTATTTATAGGAAGTCTTTCCTAATCTCTCCTAATTTCAGTCCCCTCTCTCTGCTGATTATCTCCATGTTATCCTGGTATAATCTGTCTGTACATGGTTATTTGCATGTTGTCTTTCTGATTAGATTGTGAGATCAGGGGCTGTATTTTGCTTTTCTTTGTACTCCCAGTATGTTGTGCATTGCCTTGCACATCATAGGTGCTGAATAAATGCTTGCTTGTTGAGTGATAGAAGGAGCTGCATAGGCTGTCTCTCCTCTATTTTCACCAAAATCTACTTTATGTAATATTGGTATTAATCAGTTTTTGACTGTATGCTAGTATACATTTGTAATTCTACCTAATCCTAGATTTATATTTCCTCCCACTGGTTGTTCCTTTTTTTTTTCTGGCTTGTTCATGTCTTTTTTTTTAGGCTGAGTTCTTTGAATCATCCATTTTCTGTTAATCTAGCTTTTTAGATTTTCTGATGTCCCATATGTAGTGAGGGTTGCCTCTCCACATGTAGTATGGGGGATTCATTGTGTGACTTGAAGGGAAGCAGAAGACATATCTTTGCCAAGGGTGTTATCTTCAGGTTCAAGCTAATTTTTGAGCAATGTTTCAATATTGGAAGGGAAAGAGGATGCCAAGCTTTATATCCAAGGCTTACCAAATACCCAGTTCCACAGTGGATACACACAGCAATTGTCATAGAAACCCAATTGTGCAAATTATAGCAAAATAGAAATCAGAGAAAGTATGCATAAGAGAATATAAACCAGACAATATGGAGTGAAGGAGTTCTCACATTTTGGAGAGAAGTAACTTGTCTCAACCAAGGGAGAGATCCTAGATCTTGCCCAATGGGAAGTTCCCCAAACTGTCTAGTGTAGCAAACTGGAGAGGGAGACATGATGAAGACTGCCTTCTCCTCTAATGTCTTCCCAGAGTCTTTTTCTTCAGCAACTTGAAATGAAGTTGGTCTCTTCCATCTTCTCTCTTGAAACTGGAAGCCAAAAGATGTGGAGGTGACTCAAAGCTAGACAGGAACTACAAGCAACCTGAAGACAACTTGAAGAAGACTGAGGAAGGCTGTAGCCCTCTGGATTTTCACAACTCCACCCTGTTCCTCACACAGGGAAGGGCATTTATCTTCACCAAAGGGGAGAGAGTCCTACTGGGACTGGGATTATATATAACAGGTCAAAATATATATATATATATATATATTTTTTTTTTTTTTTGGAGGGGGGAAGGAACAGCAATTGGGGTTAAGTGACTTCCCCAAGGTCACACAGATAGTAAGTGTCAAGTATCTGAGGCCACATTTGAACTCAGGTCCTCCTGACTTCAGTGCCTGTGTTCTATTCACTTCAGTGATGGGGTACAGGCTCTGGGAAACCCCTTGAACTCTGATTGAATCTTCCCACTTGATGAGGCAGTTGCCTGAGGCCATGTGATAGTAATGGCAATTAAAGATTCCCCTGTATTGGCTTGGTTTTCAAATTGATTGTGTTAAAACCCAGAGTTTGTTAATCCCACCTGTGGGATGGGCTTGTTGATGTGAAAAGAAAGTCCTGAACTGGGAGGAGCTGGTGATGTAGATTTGGAGAGACACTAGAGAGAGGCGGAAGATTTTTTTGGAAGCAGCACCTCGTGGAGAGAGAGAGACTAAGAATTACTGGTGGCCGCTTTGAATTGCCCTGGACTTTTGAGACCTGCCCCCTGAGCTGCCAAGGACTGAGGAGACATGGCTGTTTTGCTGGTACTTTGTCTGTCTGTTTTGATGTTATTTTGCCAGATTTGTCCACTGGTGAAAGACAGTCCTTTTGTTGAAGAAGTCCTGGAACCTGGCATTTGGTTAAGAAGCCCTGAGACTGTCCTGCAGACAGAGAGTGAATACTGTCCACTGGTGAGGGACAGTGCTGTTGTTGCAGGGGTCTGGAGACTGTCCTGCAGACAGAATGAATACTGTCCACTGGTGAAGGACAGTGCTGTTGTTGCAGGGGTCTGGGAGCCTTTCTGTTGGTTCAGAAGCCCTGAAGAAGGATTTTCTTGTTGTATGTTTACAGAAATCCTGGGAGAGGGCTTTGCTAATGTGTTCAGGGGTTCTAGGAGTGTTCTACAGACAGAGGATAAATTCATGAAGGGACTGGCAATGTATCTTATGGCCTTGCTAAGCCTTGTCTCCCCAGGAACTAAGATTGCTGAGAACTTGCCTCGTGTCAAGAAGAAGAAAAGACCTCCATTTGGGTATTAAGTGCTGTGTTTAAACTTGATGTAACTCTGGGGTAGATTCAATTGTGATCCAGGGGTGGGGAACTTTTGACCTTATTGTGCTCTGTGATTGACAAATGAAGGTACTTTACTTATGTTTGGAAACTAATCTCCATTTGAGAAGAGGGGCTTTGTGGTGGACTTAATTAAGGTATAGCCTAGGGGTGGAGAAGTATTTAGAACAGAGACTTTGTAATTGATTGAATGATTGGAAGGTCCTGGGGTGGGGTAGTACTTGGAGATTATTTAATCATACTTAGTAAATACTGTATTTTGAATGATGTCATGTTTTGATCTTCTCTGTTCTGGGTTTGTTACTGAATAAAATAGAGAGCACCTATGCTGGTATTTTGAACCTGGAAAGTTGCCTTTGCTTGGTATTACATTACAGGCCATAAGGCTTTCATTATAGCTAGGCCCAAATCTTTGTTACTCTTCACCTAGCCTAGCTCTCCATTGTCCAGCTACTTCCCACCCTTGATCCTCTCAAAATATCTATACCCATCCTCGGCATTCCTATATATTTCCAATGAGATTCAACAGCAAGAGATAGAGAAATCCAATTTAAAGTTACTGTAGACATTATAAAATATTTGGGAATCTACCTGCCAAAACAAACCCAGGACCTATATGACCACAACTACAAAACACTTTTCACACAAATAAAGTCAAATCTAACTAATTGGAAAAATATCAATTGCTCGTGGTTGGTGGAGCTAATATAATAAAAATGACAATTTTACCTAAATTAAATTCTATATTTAGTGCCATACCAATTAATTTACCAAAAAACTACTTTATAGAGCTAGAAAAAATAGTAACAAAATTCATTTGGAAGAATAAATGGTCCAGAATATCAAGGGAATTAATGCAAAGAAATGCTAGGGAAGGTGGACTAGCTATACCAGATTTCAATCTATATTATAAAGCAGCAGTCATCAAAACTACTTGGTACTGGCTGAGGAATAGAGGAGTGGATCAATGGAATAGATTAGGCACACGAGATTCAGAAGTCAATGACTATAGTAATCTATTGTTTGATAAACCCCCAGACACTGGTTTTTGGGATAAGAACTCACTATTTGACAAAAACTGCTGGGAAAACTGGAATATAGTATGGCAGAAACTGGGCATAGACCATTATCTAACACCATATACCAAAATCAAGTCTAAATGGGTGCATGATCTAGGTATAAAGGTTGATACTGTAAGCAGTCTCCTAAAACAAGGAATAGTTTACCTATCAGACTTGTGGAGAGGGAAAGACTTTATGACTAAACAAGAATTAGAGAACATCATAAAATGTAAAATGGATAATTTTGACTACATGAAATTGAAAAGCTTCTGTACAAACAAATATCTATACCCAAATCTGTTACTTTTAAACTAGAGTAGCCCTCCATTATCTGTCATCTCCAGGCAGCCTTCAGCTATTTTCCTTTCTTAATCTCATTCCTGGAGTCTGACCTCAGTAGTTGTAATGAGAATGTAAATTTTAAAGATCTTCCCTGCCCCTAGGCTAAAGTGCACCTGAAGCCTGGGGAGGGAGGCTTGTTTTTCAGTAGATACTTCTTGATTGGCCAGTGAGTCAATAAGGTTGTTACATTCTCTGAGCCAGGAGAAAGCTATATAAGCCCTGATGTGTAGCTTTGTTTTGGGACTCACTTTGAGAAGTGTTCTGTGATTTAATCTGAATTCTGGGAAGCCATTGTTTGTTGAGAGTCCCCTGGCTTTGAAAAACCCAGATGCTGATTTGGTATGGATGTAATGGTTGGACAGTTTGGAAATCTGTCTACTTGATCTGTTTCTGTCTTGATAATTCTGCCTGTATGCTTTGAAGTTCGGGGTGCTGACCTCTTTCCCCTGAACAAGGTAAACGATATATATCTGACTGATTAAAGTAAGCTTGTTAACCCATTTTGAGTTGCTTTCCTTTAACAAAGCAGATCCAAGAACCTGTATGGGCAGCAAACCCTGAGGATGAGCTTGGGGTGCTTGCTGCTACAGTAGTCAAGATCCTTCTTAGACTCCTCCTCAAGACCCTTCCCAAACCCTTACTCTAGACCACCCTTAAATCCTTCTACAATCTTTCTGTATATAAGATCCATCTTGCTTCCATGAAGCTGCCAAGAATTCAATCTAGTGCAGACTCATTCTGTGTCAGATTATTCTGGCCTGCTTGTCCAATATAAGTCCACAAATACTTAGGCTCCTTAGACTCTATACATTAAGGCAAATCTTTAGTAAACTTTGCTTTTCTTTGGCTGAGAGAAGACTTGAGTCAAATTCATTCGGCAGGTGTGCTGATATTTTGGGGTCTTGAGCCCCCCTAATCCCTAAACCTCAACAGCGCCAACTAGTTGCCCCCCAAATGCTTTCTTTACCTTTATTTCCTTTTCATCCTTTATGAATTCTTTTTTCATTTTTTAATATGGTAAATTGGGTTTTTTATTTTTTCATCAAAGTAAAGAACATGTTGGTCAAAGGTAAAGTGGATTTGTTATTTTTATTATTAAAATACTTCCTACTTCTTTGTATCAATTCTATGTCTTTTTTGTTTTTTGTCTTCCTAACAATGCTAGTAGGTATTTGTGAAGTAATGTGTTGTGTAAGTGATCAATGTACTCCCTCTTTCTGGTACCCTCCTTTCTGTGACTAGTATCACTCCTTCTCAGCTCTTCCTCCTGGCCTTCCCTTGGGGTATATAATTTCTCTCTGGTCACTCCCTTGGCTCCTGACTCTGGGAATATTTTTCCTTTCAAAACGGCCTAGAGGCAGCAATGATAGCAAAGGAAAAGTATCTGAGGCACTTACCTAGGAAAAGATAACTACTAGTTTGTTTATAATTTGAATGCTGGCTTGAAGACTTATTACTTTAGTCATTGTGTGACCTCTACCCCCAGTTTTTCCCCCTTCTGGTGGAGGGTGTATGAATACCTTTCATCCTCAGTTTCTCCATCTGTAAAATGAAGAGTTTGAACTAAATGTCTTTACAGGTTCCTTTTGGCTTCAAATCCATGAAGTTTCTTTCCCAACAATGCAGGGACTAGGTCCTATAATCAAAGTAAACCATAATCCCTTACTTGTGACCCTGGAGTCTTAATGTAGGTGTTGACTTTAGCCTTATCTCTCTCCTTTCCCTTCCTGCTGACAAGTTTCAGTAGGTGTAGCAGCAAGCACCCCAGTGTCCCCAGGGTGGCTGCTCACACAGGTTCTTGGATCTGCTTTGATAAAGGAAAGCAACTCAAAATGGGTTAACAAGCTTACTTTAATCAGTCAAACATACATATATCGTTTACCTCATTCAGGGGAAAAAGGTCAGCACCCTGAACTTCAAAGTATACAGGCAGAATTATCAAGACAGAAACAGATCAAGTAGACAGCTTTCCAAACTGTCCAACCATTACATCCATACCAAATCAACATCTGGGTTTCAAAGCCGGGGGGCTCTGGACAACGGCTTCCCAGAATCCAGATCAAATCACAGAACACTTCTCAAGATGAGCCCCAAAACAAAGCTACACATCACGGCTTATATAGCCTTCTCCTGGCTCAGAAAATGTAACAACCTTATTGACTCACTGGCCAATCAAGAAGTATCTACTGAAAAACAAGCCTCCCACCCCAGGCTCCAGGTGCACTTTAGGCTAGGAGCAGGGAAGATCTTTAAAATTTACATTCCCATTACAGTAGGATGTCTGGAATTATTCTACCAGATTCAGGACTCCTATCAGGTACCCAAGTACCCAGGGACTGAGCCAGCAATATTTCCTCCTTCAGTTAAGGCTCTCTGCCAGTCCATATCACCTCTAGGCTTATATTGACTATACCTTATCTTTGTTCTGTCTGAGGCCCTTTTGTAGACCTTTCATGTTGCCAAGTCAGTTAGAAGTCTCCTAGATATACTATGTGAAGATCTAGGGATTTTAGTGGACTGCATGCTCATGTGACATTGCAGTTTAGTCCATTAATGCTACCTTAGCTGCATTTAGAGAAACCTGGTGTGATGTTTAGTAATAATTCATCCAAGTAGATAGGATCCTTACTAAATATTGTACCACTGAATTTCCTGAACGCATATCTGTATATGTATGTACAATTTTATTCAGGAAACAACATTTTGCTGTAATAAAGAGTATGAGTGTATACATGCATTCATATATTTCTTCATACTACATCTTTAAAACCAGGGAAAATTGAAATGCATCTTATAGCCTACTTGTTAATCATAGAAAACTTTGGAATTATATTGGGATAGAGGAACATTAGAGGTCATCTTGCCTAATCCCTTTAATTTTCATTTAGTTAAGGAACCTGAGGGTCAGAGAAATAGTATCACAAAAGTGTAAGTGGTAGAGGCAGGATTGGAACATTGGGGCTTCAATTCAAATCCCCACCCTCTACATTGCACCACAAAATAAGGCTCCTTTCTGTATAGAAGGGAAGGAGAGGAGAGGAGTCACACAGTCAGGTTTGTGCTTAAGAAACATTTCTTGGGAAGTAATATATAGGATGGACTAAAGTCAAGGAGAGACTTGAGTCAGGGAGATTAATTAAGAGACTGTCGCCATAATATAGAGAAAGGTAATGAGGGCCTGAACTAAGATGGTAGCTGTGTGAATGAAGAGAAGGTGTCAGATGGAAGAATTGTTGAGAAGATAGAAAAAGCAGGGTTTGGTGACTGATTGGCTATGTAGGGTGGTTTCTAAATCTCAGTACAATGCTGAAGTTGCAAACTGGGAGACTGGAAGGATGGTGATGTCTTTGACAGAAATAGAAAAGTTTGGAAGAAGGGAATTTTTTAGGAGGAAAGATAATGAGTTCAGTTTTAGACATGTTGATTTTGAGATGTTTCTTAAACATTCAGATTGAAATGTCTACTATATATGGCCAGGTAGCACAGCGAGTAAGAGCACTGGCTCCAGTGTTGAGAAGACCTGGAGATTGAATCCCAGGCTCAGACACTTAGCACCCACCCAGAAACACCTGGCCGTGTAACCTTGAGCAAGTTACTTAACCCCAATTGCTTAGGGGCGGCCAGGTGGCTCAGTGAGTAAGAGCACCGGCTCCAGTGTCGGGATGACCTGGATTAAATCCGGGCTCAGATACTCAGCACCACACCCAGAAATAATAACTGGCCGTGTAACCTTGAGCAAGTTACTTAACCCCAATTGCTTTAAAAAAAAAAAAGAAATGTCTACTATATGATTGGAGATTCAGGTCTTACGCTCAGTGAAGAAACTGGGCTGGACATATAGGTCTGGAAGTCCTCTGGAAAGAGATATTAGCTAAACCCATGGGAACTAAAGTGGTTGCCAAGAGAGAGCAGAGGAAGAAGGGAAAAGGGCCAAGCAGAGAACTTGGGGAATGCGCATAGTGAGCAGGCTGTGGATGACGATCCAACAAAGAAGACAGAAAAAGAAGTCAGACAGGTAGGGAGGGAGCTAAGAAAGAACAACATCACAAAACCCATAGAGGGGGTAGTATCCCAAAGGAGAGGATGGTCAATACCCAGTAGCAGTGTCAAATGCAGAATACAGGCCAAATAGTTTTAGAACAGAAGGTGTGAAGTCAGGCAGGAGTAATGCTCTGAGAAAATACTGAAGGTTAGAGCAGGGGTGGGGAACTGCAGCCTCAAGGCCACATGTGGTCCTTTAGGTCCTAACGTGCAGTCCTTTTACTGAATCCAAACTTCATAGAACAAATCTCTTTAAAAAAAGGATTTGTTCACTTAACCCCAATTGCCCTGCCTTCCCCCCTCCAAAATGCAAAAAAAAGAAAAAAAGGATTTGTTCTGGAAAACTTGGACTCAGTCAAAAGGCCACACCCAAGGACCTAGAGGGCCACATGTGGCTTCAAAGCAGGTTCAGGAGGTGTGAGGCATAGGGTAAGAAGGGTGGAATGATAGGCAACTATGGAGAATATTAGGATTCTAATTAGGGAATTAGAACATTTGTGGTTAGAACTAATGTGCAACATTCCTTATGTGTGACTGAAGTAGAATGAAAGATGTTATAATATTTAAGGAGGTTGATGAATTGGAAGGTTAATGAGTTTTAGGGTGTATTTATAATGGCCATAAAGGTGAGAAGCAGTCTTGGGAACAGGAGGTAGTTTCTAATCAGCTGAAGTTCAGTGAAGGGCAGTGTAGGCCTTTGGTTGCAGTTTTGATGGGACCACTGGATTTTCTGAGGGAGTGGATGCTATTGGGTGACTGTGGCCATCTATATTATTGGTGACCAGGGGTTAGGAGTGGAGTGTTATGGGCCAAGACACTGGTGAAACTGAGGAAGCCTGAGTTTCCCCTCAAACTCCCCTTTTCTACACATACTCTCACAATGACAAATATTGTTTTGAATAAAAATGCTCTAGAGGAGACCTAGGGCAGTTGGTTAACTTTGCTCCCAAGTGGATTGATCTTTGGACTCAGCTCTGGGCCCTTTGCGCAACAAGAATATAAAAAAACACTTTTAGGACTTTGAGGAGAGCTCCTGGGACTCCAGGGAACTTCCTTGGTAACTGTTTATTTCTTTACCTGCTTTTGCTTTCTTGGACTGCTTTTTCTCACCTACTGGATTGCCTTTTATCCAGTGGTTAGTGAAAGGCATTGTTTATCTGAATTTCCAGATTTTGAGTGATTCATTAACACCCAAGAGGCAACTAAGACCAAGACACTCTAATACTTAGCATAATGCCTAGCATATAGAAGGTGCTGTGTGCTTGTTGTTAAATGTTTTTTTCATCATCATCACCACCACCACCATTATCACCACCGTTACCACCTGTTCTTCTCAACACTTCCTCTGAAATCACTAACAGTAAAAGCTGACATTGTTATCTTACATGCTAGTATAATAAAATTGACATTGCTGTCTTGTAACATTATAACACAAAAGTCACAAAAGTGACATGGAAGTCTCACTGGCAACAGTTTTTAGGAAGGATGCAGTATTTATAATGAAATAACAGTCCAGAGGCTTGTCCTTTACAAAAGTATTATATGATAACACAAAATGGAAGATGTTTCTTGTGGACAGAGTTAATTCAGAATCATAATGCTAGTCTCTCTGCTTATAATAGCTTGATTATAATCTTAACTTTTGATTTTGGAAAGTCATAGTTACAAAATATTTTCAAATGTCATTAAAAACTGGAAAAAGTCAACACCCAACAACTGGGGAATCACTGAAGAGTATAGAAATAACTAATATTTATATGTAAATTTCAAATTAGTAAACTACATATTATCTCTTTTGATTATCAAAATAATTTTGTAATGTATGGGCTTTCCCCTATTTTCCAAATGAGGAAACTAAAGAGGGAGAGGTTATGTGGTTCACCCAGAGTCACTCAACTCATTAAGGCAGAATTCAAACTTAGGTCTTTTTGACTCTTAAGTTCAGCATTCTCTCCACTAAGGCAAGTGTATTTATAATGGAATAGTATTACTTTATAAGAAATGACATGTAACCTGTATCTACATTGTTACACCTTTGCGAGGAATCAGAGAAGCATGGAGAGATCTGTACGGTCTGATATAGAATTAAGAAAACAAAAATCTTGAAAAAAATATTAAAAAATAACTACTGTAATATGAAGGAAACATACTAAAATATAGCTGAACTCAGATTAAATGCAATCATCCATCTTGATTTCAGAAGACAGGAAATAAAACACGTTTCTTTCCTCTTGGTAGAGATGTTGTAGATTTCAGAAGATGGAAGCATCTATTGATTTTACTTGGTTGATTTTTCTCTGCACAAGGGGAAGGGTCTACAGAAGAAGAAATATGGGGTGATCCAAAGTCTTAGCATAGTTTTCAGGTACTAAGACTTTGGAGAAATGTTGTACCGTTAATTTTCCTATGACACTTATTTTCCTATTGCCGCTATGTATTGGAGTATTTATGATTTCTTAACCATTCAGTATGTATACCTATTGCTTCCACTCTCGCAAGGTTCCTATCTTTTTAATAAAATGTCACTAATGAAGTTTTTGAGAGTTGTGCCTCTCATCCCATTTCCTCTCATAAATGGTTTTTATTGTGATTATGCATATCATGGTGATTTTTAATAACTCATAAGTATCATTAGAGCAGAATTGACTGTATTGTTGAATGACTATTGAGTAAACAACAAAATCAGTATTTTGAACAAAGCATCTGCAAACACATCAGTCTTACTAGGCCTGTTGTATATGCTGAAATAACAGTTGTTGATGTTGTTATTTACCTCAAATAAGCCACATTAAACCTGGCACTGGTCACTCGGTTAGTCCATGATGAGAGTTTTGTCTACAGAAACATAGTGTATAGATAGATCATTTTCTTAGTACAGTTCACCTCCTACCTTTCCAGGCTGGCATCTGTGTAAAGGACAAAAGGGGTTTGAATAAGCCAATACCAGTGCATGGTAAGGGCAGTCAAATCGGCCAGTTGTTTATTAATATTGTGTGCTAGGCACTGTGCTAAGGATTAGAGATACCAAAAATAAAAATGAAAGACAAAAAACAGTCCCTGTCATCACGAAACTGACAATCCAATGGGGGAGAGAACATGAAAATAACTATGTACAAACTATAGGAAAATTAGAAATAATCAATGGGAGGCAGGTACTAGAATTAAAAGGAATTGGGAGGGGTGGCCAGGTAGCACATCGAGTAAGAGCACCGGCCCCAGTGTCAGGATGACCTGGGGGATCGAATCCGGGCTCAGACACCTAGCACCCACCCAGAAACACCTGGTCGTGTAACCGTGGGCAAGTTACTTAACCCCAATTGCTTTAAAAAAAAAAGAATTGGGAAAGGTATACTGAAGAAGGTGGGATTTTACCTGGGATTTGAAGGAAGTCAGCTAAGTCTTTTTTTTTTTGCATTTTTCCACTTATTCCCAAAAGAATTTGTAGGTTTTATGACAGTTTTGTTTTTCTTGCTTTTTTTGGTTTGGAGTATCTGCAATCACATGTGCATGAGTGAGGTTATCTAAATGGTTTAGTAATAGCTGTATCATTCCTAACAACTTTGTGATAAAAACTGCAAAGTTAAATTTATTGTACTTGAATGAGTACCATACTAATTGTACTAATGTAATTAGTCTGGTCTTACTTAATTTTATTTAAATGTCTAAATTATGTCTTCTTAAAAATGTGTTTAATTCATGCTGTTAGGTTTGGAGGGGTTGTTACTAGGCTGTGGAGATTGATGTACAATGTGTTCATTATTTTACATAATTATCAAGTCTGTAGCATGTGAGTTTTACAATTTAGGCAATATTTAGATAATTTTAATGACTATTTGGCAAAGTATTAAAATTTTCAGTAGCGGTATTTTCCCCCTTTGGTGAGAAAAAAAAACAAAACTTTTTTTTTTTTTTTTTAGAAATAGAAAATCTTGGGGCGGCTAGATGGCATTGTTAATAGAGCACCAGCCCTGGAGTCAGGAGGACCTGAGTTCAAATAGGGCCTCAGACACTTGACACCCTTATTAGCCTTGTGACTTTCAGCAAGTCATTTAACCCCAATTGCCCTCCCCTACCCCCCCCAAAAAAAAAGAAATAGAAAATCTTAGGTTTTTTTAGTTTCTAAGTTTTTGTGGCATGGCTACTTGAGAAGTGTAACTTCTTTGAATCAGTGCTCAGACTTTCTATGGATATGATACGGCGATATCCTTAACTGAAGTTCTGCAAAACTGGTGTTTGTCACTTGAACAGCTTCAGAGCAGGTTCCTCCAGCTGATCCAACCTAGCTGCCCCTCTTCACAGCTTTTTACAGAAAAGGAAACTGGCAGAGAAAGGTCAAAGGAATTGTCCAAGATCACACAGCTAGTTAAGTTAAGATTTGCACTCAAGTTTTCTAGATTGGAGGTCTGGCACTATCTGTTGCACCAGCTAGCTGAATTTGCTCTCCCTGTCTGTCTCTTTCTCTCTCCCACTCCACCCTCACACCACCCACCATTTATGATAAAGAAATTAAGGACTGGGGTGGCTAGGTGTTGCAGTGAATAGAGCACCAGCCCTGAAGTCAGGAGGACCTGAGTTCAAATTTGGCCTCAGACACATAACACAAAAACTAGCCATGTGACCTTGGGCAAGTCACTTAACCCCAATTGCCCACCAAAAAGCAAAAAAAAAAAGAAAAGAAAAGAAATTAAGGACTGCTGGATTTTGAGATGACACCATTAACCTGTATTTCTTTGAGATGATTTCTGAGGGCTCCCACCATAGAGGAATCATTATAGACCTTTCTTTAATAGTTAGGAATCAGTAAACTGGATTTTATGGGTCATACTTTGAGTACATCCAAGATCCCACTGATTCAGCAAGAACATGCCTGTTCTCTTACTGAGATTAGGCCTCAACATTTCCTTCTGTTCTTCTGTTAATGGGCAGTCTCCAAAGTCAGATACCTCAGGATTCAATTCAGAGCTTGAACAGACAGGGCTTCAGTGATGCTCACTGGCACTCCTTGTCTCTCTCCTCCCATATGCCTCTGTGTAGTCTGCGCATGTGATCAAAGTATGCAGGTACTGAGTCCCAGGTTCTTTCTTGAAGCATCCTGCTAGAATTTTCAGAAGACTAGAATTAGTCCCAACCAATTCTTACATTCCTGTAAGTATTAGAAGATTTAGACATACTGGAGATAAAAAATGTTCAATTTTCTATTGATACCAACCACTTCCTTGAGAAATCTCAGGCTTGGGGCGGCCAGGTGGCACAGCAAGTAAGAGCACCGGCTCCAGTGTTGAGAACACCTGGAGATCGTATCCCGGGCTCAGACACTTAGCACCCACCCAGAAACACCTGGCCGTGTAACCTTGAGCAAGTTACTTAACCCCAATTGCTTAGGGGCGGCCAGGTGGCTCAGTGAGTAAGAGCACCAGCTCCAGTGTCGGGATGACCTGGATTAAATCCGGGCTCAGATACTCAGCACCACACCCAGAAATAATAACTGGCCGTGTAACCTTGAGCAAGTTACTTAACCCCAATTGCTTTAAAAAAAAAAAAAAGAAATCTCAGGCTTACCTTCGTATACTGCCTTCATGTATTAGTAAGCTTTCTCAATGCACCTAACAGATCTAAGCGCTATAAGACGCTTTAAAGATCATTCCTACCACCCCCCTATCACTGACATATATGTCCTAAAAATATTGGAAAATGATGGCAACTTGAGATCCACGTACTTGATAGGATTGCACTTTACATTCTAAACTTTTATGTCTACACAACGCCCCATGAAAGCATCCTATGAATGCATGTAATACATGCATAAGGAATTGATTATTTTTGTATTCCAGTCCACATGTGATACCTTAATCTTGATATGAACATTATCTTTCCCCCCAAACCCTATTACTTTCAAGGGTTGAGAACTAGGTGTCATCCTTGACTCCTAACTCTCTCTCATCCCCCATATCCAGTCTACTGCAAGATCTGTTGGTTTTACTTTTTTATATCACTTGAATATAGCCCCTGTTCTCCTCTGACATTGCTAACACCTCAGTGCAGGCCCACTTACCTTATTTGTGGACTCCTGCAACAACATGCTAGTTGCTCTTCCTTCCTCCAATCTCTCTCCACTCCAATCTGTCCTCCATTCAGCTGTGTATCTTCCTGAACTGATCTTCCTAGATCACAAATTTGATCTTGTCATTCTCCTATTCAATAATTAACTCCAGGATTAAATTCCAAATTATTTGTTTGGTTTTATAACCCGGCCTTTCTTCCTTTTCCAGTCTTTTAACATCTCACTTTCTATATCCTCTTCAGTTTTGGAGCCTCCTTAATAGTAGATTGTCTATAATTTATTATATATGTGTATATATATATATATATATATGTGTATATATATATATATTTTATTTTCCCCCAATTACATGTTGAAACAATTCCTTAGATATTAAAAAAAAAAGTTTTGGGTTTCAAATTCTATGCCTCCCTCTTTCCTTTCCTCCTCTCCCCCCCCACTGTAAACAATCCATTATAATTTATACATGTGCAATCATATAAAACATGTACAAGAAGACTCAAATAAAAAAAAAGAATGAAAGAAAGACAGTGAAAAATAGCTTGTCCAGATCAGCTCAGATGGTATCATTTGTTTTGGAATGGGAGGTAAGGGGAGGGGAGCCTGTTCAGTTTTTCCCCAAGGGCAAAGCTTGAAACTCAAGCCAAGTTAACAAGCATTTATTAAGTAACTACTTATATACCAAATACTATGCTAAATGCATAAGGTACAAAAAAATTTAAAAAAAGTTTTTAATCCAAGGATCTCTAGGAGACAACATGAAAAAGAATGATGTACACCCACCCCCAAAGCCCGCCCCCCCGAATTGCATTAGAGACAAAATTAACAGGCTTCTTCTGACCTGCTCCTCTCATACAATCTCAGGTAAGGTTTTTATACATTCTCCTCAAGTGACTTTTGGCTACACAGCAAAGAAGTTAATCACTACCATTGAAACTGTAGGCCTTACATTCTTTGAATCTTATCACTTTATTTGGCTAGGGGGTTTTCATATCTAGACAAAAATGATAATTTTTGATCTATGATAATTGTCTACCACAAGTATGTAAGGAATAAACTCCCAGATCTGCTAAATGAAGAAGCCCAGGGTGCCAAAAAAAAAAAAAAAAAAGGCCTGATGGGAAGTTGTCACCCAGGAAGAGCCACTTTTCCTGCCACCCTCCAGTTGAATATTCTTGAGACTTACCGTCATAGCCAGAGGCAATGCCCATTCAAATGCAAAAAGCTAGTTTAGAAGATCCAATCCAGCAGGATTCACTCCTGCTGTCCCCCTCCCCCCAACATTCAGTTAGCCAACAAAAATATTCAACAGGAACTATGCAAGGAATGCAAAAAAAGCCCATAGGGAGCTCACATTCTAAAGGGAGGACAAGAGGCAAACAACTATGTATAGACAAGGTATGCACAGGTCAAAATTAGAGCTAATTTCAGAGGGAAAGCATGGAAGAAAAGTTATCTTGCAGAAGGTAAAAAAAAGAGAAAGATCGACAAAGAACTTTCTTTTAAAGTTGCAATCAGAAAAGCAGAGAATATGAAAATTTTAAATTGTAAACTCAGCAGTTTTTTTTTCTGGAGGGCAATTGGGGTTAAGTAACTTGCCCAAAGTTACATGGCTAGTTTTTTTGTGTGGGTGTTAAGTGTCTGAGGCCGGAACCGAACTCGGGTCCTCCGGGGCCGGGGTTGAGGCTTTACTCACTGCCACCAACTCATCAGTTTTTAATTAAAAAAATTTCAACTTAAAAATTTGAAGATCATAAAAACAAATTTAGGCACCTAAAACAATGAATTGGAACCTGTGGCTAAGTCTGCCTAACCCAGGGCTATTTAAATTAAAAGCAATTTAAGGATGTCATTCAGATAATAAAGGGCTGCCTCCAAGGCAAACGACAAATATAATCTCCGGACCAAGGGCGACTTTTTCCAATTTTTTTTTTTTAATCAAAAAGCACTTTTTATTTTTTGAACTAGAAAGTATTAGAATATTCCTACAGGTAAGCTCTTACATATAGGCTTATGTGTGTCGCATATGTGAGAAATATGCTCAGGCTAGGAATAAATAATATTCACTGCAAAGCCAGGAAGGTTTTCATTACATTTATTTTACATTTAGTCTCTCTGAATAAATGGGTAGCTCTTTTAATGGAGTAAGCTGACTCAGACAAATGTGAGCCCTTTTATACTGCTTCCATTGCAATTTCCCACCTTGTTCTCCATTGGCTAGATGTAACCTCTCAAGTACCCATAACAAGCCTTTAACCCACTACCTGATCAGAAGCCTGGCCCTGCTAGATCTGATTAGAACTCAGCTCTGATTAGAACCAGTCACCTCAGGGGGCAGGTAGGTGGCACAGTGAATAGAACACCAGCCCTGGAGTCAGGAGGATGTGAGTTCAAATCCAGTCCCAGACACTCAACACTCACTAGCTGTGTGACCTTGGGCAAATCACTTAACCCCAATCGCCCTTCAAAAAGCAAAAAAAGAAAAAAAAAGAACCAGTCACCTCTGCCCCACACCCTCCCATCAAAGAATGGAGAACTTTTTTTTTAAAGCAACTGGGGTTAAGTAACTTGCTCAAGGTTACAAGGCCAGTTATAATTTTTTGTGTGGGTGCCAAGTATTTGAGGCTGGAATCGATCCCGGGTCTCCTGATGTCAGGGACGGAGTTCTTACTCACTGCGCCACCTGGCCACCGCGGAACACTTGTTTTTTGAGGGGGAAGAAGGGCAGTTGGGGTTAAGTGACTTGCCCAAGGTCACACGGCTAGTAAGTGTGTCAAGTGTCTTGAACTCAGGTCCTCCTGACTCTAGGGCCGATGCTCTATTCACTGTGCCACCTAGCCGCCTCAATTGGAGCACTTTTAATTACGTGGAAACAAAATTCCTCCCATCAGTTCCCCACACCTATGTAAGTTGTTGTTTGTGATGCCTTGACTCTCCCAGTGAATTGGATTTAAGTAAGGCAAAGTTTCACAAAATCATCAGCCTCATTCTCTTCCAGAGTCATCTGAAGTCCAGTGGCAAGACAATGGCCCAGGCTGCTGTGGATGACCTTGGGGTCCTGGATGTCTGACTAATCTCCAAGTGCCCCAGAGCACCTGCTTCAGTTGCCTTTATGGCTGCTGGAATAAATTGCTCACATCTGCCCATTCCCTTAACTCACTGGTTTGAGGGGGGTCAACCTGATTTAGCTCATCTGTAAAGACAGTTTATCAGGAGGTGGCCACTTCGCATGCTACGGCTTCTTGGAGTCACAGTTGAATGCCAGGTAGACACCATAGATGAGCAGCCCTGAAGAGAGCTTGGCAAGCCTTCATACCAGAGGTACTAGTCTTCCTTGAATAATCCATTGTAGTGCCAATGCAATATTTATAGCACCCATGATCATGATAAAGACCATGACTATAAATATTGCATGATGTTCAATCACAAAATATACCAAACTCTCCATATAGAGGACAGAACTGAAGCATTTATTTAGATACTAGAAAACGGAATCTCAAAACCAGTAAGCCAATTCCATCATAGTACCAAAGATATTAATAAGCCATAATAACACTGAGAGCCGTACCATCCTTTAGCCTTCCCACAAACCAATACAAGATCAATATTTACTCACAAACCTCTCTCTCCCATTGTCTCACTACCTCTGGCTCCCCACTTCCTGTGGGCTCTGCTTAGCTTCAGCAAACTCCTCCCACCACAGTCTCCATGTGACTATATTCAGACTATTAGGGGGCAGAGTTTATCTTCAGAGAAGGAAACTTCCTGTGGGCTCTGCTGCACCCTTCAGCAAATTCCCTCCATCACAGGATCCATGTGATTACACTCAGCCTATCCTTCACAGCAGGAGAGGTCCTCAAACCTCAAATTAGGGGGCAGGGAAGATCTTCAAATTCCCATTCCCATTTCATCCACACACCCCTAAGTAGGTTAGGTATGTTCACATGGGTTGTCTAAGTGAGTATCTAAGGCAGGCATGGAGGAGTTAGATGGCTCAGTGGATAAAACACCAGGCCTGGAGATAGGAAAACCCGAGTTCAAATTTGGCCTTAGACACTTAATACTTATCTGACAGTGGGTGATCACTTGACTTCTGTTTCCCTTAATCCACTGGAAAAGGAAATGGCAAACCACTTTAACAAGAAAATCCCATGGACAGTATTGTGTGCTATGGTCCATGGGCCACAATGAGTCAGATACTACTGAATAACAAAGGGGGACATGGATAGATATCACTGGAATCTTAAAAATTTCTCTCCAAGGGAGACTTCAGGAACAGGATCGACAGCTACGAAAATGGTCTCTCAGTTCTTCAAGAGAGAGGGTAGTGGGCTAGAATTACATTTGTTTCCTCCAAATACTGTTGCTCTAGTGGCTCAATTGGTTCAGAACAAAAAGCTGCCAGTTTTCTGGTCTTCTAAACATTAAAGGTGAAGAAATATAGCTCTCACCTTATACTCACTGGCTTAACTCTTTCCCACCAAAATCAAGATACAAAAAGATCATCACAAATAGTGATGAATAAACTAGTTTATTTATAACAAACAGAAAACAGAGAAGTTCCAAAAAATTAGAATATTACAGAAAATATGGAATGGTTGGGCTCTCCCTCTGGAAGAGAGATGCCTCAGCTCAACCAAGAGAAAGAACTAGATCTTTCACACAAGGGGAAATTTCCCAAAGTCTCTAGAGAGGCAAATTGTAAGTCAGTTACATGTTCTTTTATAATCATACAAGAGAGTTTTTCTTTTCCCCTCCTTAGAGTAGGTCCAAAAGTGGTCTGGAATCACTTATGTCTTTCTCAAAAGGTACGTCATACCTATTCAAAGCTCTGGAACTATTGAGTTTTGGGGCTTAGGAGTGCTTGGGACCCCAGAATAGTGATGTGCTGGGTCCTGCCCAACAAATTGGACTCAAGTCTTCTTTCAGTCAAAGTAAAGCAAAGTTTATTACAGATTCACCATATTGGGTAGACTCTTAAGGAGCCTAAGCATTTTTGATGCTCAAGCTGGCCAAACTGCATCTCAGCTAGATTGAATCTGAGCACTTTCCTGGAGGCAAGATGGATCTTATATACAGAAAGATTGTGGGAAGGATCTGGGAGGGGTCTAGTAGTCTGGGAGAAGGGATTTAGGGAGGGTCTTGAAGGGGAGTCTAAAGAGGATCTTGTAGGGACTGGGAACTAGAGGTTAGACTCTAGGAACCAAGAGAATGGGATTAAGGGTGGGAAGTAGTAGAAGGATACCTGGAGATAACAGAAAATGGAGGGCTAGGCTAGGTTAAGGATAACAGATAGGTCTTGAACTAAACTGCCAAACATTCAAACTCTGCTACAGAGAGTGTAACTCCAATAGGAGTTGTTTGAATGCAAAAGGTATGCTTACCAAAAAGACAATTTTATGGAGAACTCACACAGGGCAAGTGTTCACATGGTGGGCAGAAGAAGTGATACAAGGACACTCTTAAGGTCTCTCTCAAGAACTTTGGAATTGATTGTGTGACAGGGGGGACACTGGCACAGGACCTCTCAGCATGGTGTGTACTCATCAGAAAAGGTGCTGTGCTGTATGAGTAAAGCAGAATTGAAACAGCTCAGAGGAAGCACAGGATGTGCAAATTTGGAGAATTCACCCCAAATGTTCACAGGGACTATTTGTGCCTGACCTGTGGTAAAGTATTCTGAGCTTATATTGGTCTGATCAGCCATAGTCAGACACATTAGCACAACTCCACCCTTCCCTCCCCCAATTGATCCGTGAACAGGAATTTCAGCCTAGGGTAAAATCCCTGCCGGTTATTTCTCCATTCTTCCCCGTGCCCCGGGCAGCCCCCCCATATTCCCCATCTCCACCCCTTCTAGCCTTCTAGGTTCCTGGTCCCTTACCCTAGGGTAAACTTTGAAGAGTGGGGAAGTTCAAATACATACTGACCAATCACTGATTGTAGTTTCAGCTTAAGTAACCTATTGGAATCTCTTAAAAAACCAGCACATTGTCCATGCCAACTCACTGTCTGATCTGGGTATGTGACCCCAACAGTTCCGAGGCAATAAAATCCACTTCCAAAATTTACTCTCGGTTATCTTTTGTCTCGATCCTTTCAGCTCAACATAGTGATGTTATTTTGGTCCTCTTGGAGGAGGAAGGACAAGCAACAAACCAATGGCCTCAGTCGAATGCTAGATCAAGTGGGAGAATTCAAGGGGGTTCCTAGAGCCTATACCCCATCAGAACCAAGTCTGTTCCTCATGTAGGCATGCAGCATCAAGCCAGCATTCTATTTACCAAAGAGGAGAATCTCATACAAAATGTTTCAGGTTTGGCTAGAAATCTGGGTTACACACACACACACACACACACACACAATTACCCGACACCCACCCACCCATCAACTTTGACATACGTTAAATACAGACAATACATAAATATCTCCAGGTTTGAGAATGATTTCTTTTTTTAAATGTAATTCTTTAAGGGCCTTCTACATGGCATGCACTATGGTAAGCAAAGATGAGTAGAGGGAAGGAACAAGAATTTATTAAGGGTCTACTATATGCCTTACACTATACTAAGTGCTTTGCAAATATTATTTTCCAAGTACAAAAATAAGATGGTTTCTGTGCTCCTAAACTATATATTCCATTATGGGGATGATGAGGTACAGGCTCTGGGGACCCTCATGAACTCTGATTGATCTTCCCATTCAATTGATGAGTCATTTGCCTGAGGCCATTAGCCTTTTGTTATAGCTAGGCTCAAATCTCTTACTTGTACTAGCCTAGCTCTCCTTTGTCCAGCACTTTCCACTTTTGATCCTCTCAAAATATCTATATACACCCTTGAAATGGCTTAGCCCACCATTGTCTCTTCTTCCAGCATCTTCCCACCCTTAATCACTCATTTACTGGAGCCTGACATCATTGACTCCTCCTGAAGACCCTCCCCAAACTCTTCCTCTAGACCACCCCTAGATTCCTCCCACACCCTTTCTGTATGTAAGACCCCATCTTGCCTTCATGTGTGTGACAGCACCACAGAATTTTCTAACACAGACTTGCTCTGTGTCCAATACAAGCCTTACAGATACCGAGGCTCCTTAAGAGTCTACCCAATGTGGAGATCTTTTAATAAACTTTTCTTTGGCTGAGAGAAGGCTTGAGTCGAATTCATTCAGCAGGACCTGGAGTGTTGGTGTTGGTATTTTGGGGTCTCAAGTACCCCTAATCCTATACATCATCATTTTATGATGACCCACTTCAGGGACACATATTGACATACAATCGATTATAGCATATTCACCACAATTATTAGCAGAGCAGTAAACATGCGTGGAAAAAAGGCCACTTGTTAAACTGGACCATGGAAGGCCTGTGTGGGAAGGAATGTGCCAGTTTAGAAAGATGATTTCAAGCCAAACTTTAAAAGGTTCAAAAATGCCAAGCAGAAGCATTTGTATTTTATATTAAAGGCAGTGGGCAATCACTCAAGCTTCTTGACAGAAGAGTGGTATGGTTAGATCTTTAAAATATCAATTTGGCAGCTGTGTAAAAACTACAAATTCAAGGAATTGATGCAGGATATCAGTTATAAGGCTATAGCAATAGTTCAGGAGAAGGGATGATAAGGGCTTGGATTAAGGTGGTTATGTTATCACCAAAGAGATTTATGAGATTCAATATATGAGTGGATGGATTTACAGAGATTAGGCAATTGATTGGATTTAGATTGAGAGGGAGGAAGGGAGGGGGAGACACGAACAGAGAGAGACAGAGACAGAGAGAGGAGGATGATTCCAAGGTTATAATCCTGAGTGACAGGACGAATGGGTAGGAGAAATTAGGAGATAAAAAAGTCCCAAGAGATACTGTGATATTAGGAGGAGGGGTGGGTTTAGAGGAAAAGGTAATGAGTTCTGTCTGGAATATGTGTTTGATATACTTACGTGACACACACATCTATATGGAAATAAAAGTCAGGCAGTTGGAGAACTAGAGCTCAGATAAGAAACAATGGGCTAGCTATGCAGATTAGTTCATCATTTCCATAGAGGAACAAGTTTAAAAAGGAAGAGCTGATAAGAACACTGTTTAGAGGGGAGGTCTAGGATGGAATTGCAGGTTTCAAATGCTAAGAGGGAATGAGAATTGATGATAATCTTTGAAAGGAGACCCAGAAAATCAGTTGACTGAGCTCAGCAATTATAAGCCAAGGTAGAGAAAGTATTCAGAAGAATTAAGGGGTTCAACAACTTTGAACACTGTATCAAGATCAAAGATTAGGAATAAATAAAGACTAGGCCCTTTCCTGGGCCCTCACCTTACTCTATACCATTTTACTTGGTGATCTTCTTGGCTCCCATGGATTCAATTGTCATCTCTATGCTCATGATTCTCAGGTCTATGTATCCAGCCCTAACCTCACTCTGGTTAACAAATGACCCCCAGGCCCACAAAGGGACCTGAAATGAAACAGTCTGATCACCAATTAAAAGCATTTATTATCTGAGAAGAGGAATTTTTAAGGGAGAGAAGAAAGGGAGATAAGAATTCGAAGCTGCTCAAAGGGGAGTGGAAAAAGAGTGAGATAATATCGTTTCTAGAGGCTTTCAAGTAGGGAGTGGGGGTGAAGGGGAGGAGGATGTTCAGAAAGAGGAGACTCTTAAATCTGGAGCTGCAAGTTTGCCCTTGGGCTAGTCAAGTCTGGTTCTGTGGTTCCTGGCAGCTACAGGCATCTCCAAATTGGCTAGAATTCAAGCAGCCCTGAACCTCAGAAATCACTGTAATTGACTGGTTGTTGTGTAACTCCATTGTCCTGCTCCCCCGTGAGGAAGAGAATTTCTTTCTTTCTTTTTTTTTTTTTTTAAAGCAATAGGGGTTTAGTAACTTGCTCCAGGTTACACGGCCAGTTATTTCTGGGTGTGGTGCTAAGTATCTGAGCCCGGATTCTATGCCCCAGGTCATCCTGAATCTGGGGCCGCTGCTCTTACTCGCTGAGCCACCTGGCCACCCAGAGAAAGAGAATTTCTAACATATATTATAGTTATTACAGAGCCCACGTTAACACTCCTAATTCGTATCTCCATCTGCCTCTTAGACATCTCAAACTGGAGATACTGGAGACATCTTAAACTCAACATGTCCAAACCTGAGTTCACTGTCTTTTTCCCAAAACCTTCCCCTATTCCTAACTTCCCTCTTTCTACTGAGGGCACTACCATCTTCTCAGTCACCTCAAATTATAATCTAGGTGTCATTCTGTCTCCTTACACTCTCTTATCCTCATGTCCAATCTTTTACCAAGTCCTGCTGATTTTATCTTTTCTGTCTCTTGTATATGCCTTCTTCTCTCCTCTGACAGTCATTACCCTGCCTCAACCTCTCCTTACCTCACCATGTTATTGCAATAGCCTACTGATTGATCTAACTGCCACATCTCTCCTTACTCTAGTTCATCCTTTACTCGGCTGTCAAATTAATCTTTCTAAAGCACAGATTTGACCATATCAGTTTATCCCATTCAATAAACTCAAGTGACTCTCTATTATCTCCAGGTTCAAATATAAAATCCTTTGACTAAAATGAACCTGTCTCCTTTTAAAGTTTTTTTTTTTACACCTTACTCTTTTCCACATAGTCTTCGATGTAGTGACATTCTTCTCCTTACTGCTACTCAAACAAGATACTCTATCTCCTGACTTCAGACACTTTTACTGGCTGTCCGATAGTTTCTTCCTTCTCATTTCCACCTTACAACTTCCCTGACCTTTCAAATCCCAGCTAAAATCCTACCTTCTACAAGAAACCTTTCCCAATCCTCCTCAATGCTAGTGCCTTTCCTTTGATTATCTTCAATTTATTCTGTATTCTTTTGTACTGTATCTACATAGTTACTTTCATGTTGTCTCCCTAATTAGATTATGAGATCCTTGAGGACCGGTACCTCCTTTCTAACTTTCTTTGTGTGATCAGCACTTAGAACAGTTTCTGGTATGTAGTAGATGCTTAATAAATGCTTATTGACTGGTTGACTATTGACTGATGGATAGGTCATTATCATCGTGCCTATTTCCATTAGCAATGATACTACTGATTAGAACATTGAATTTTCCTAGCAGGTTGTAGTTTCCTGGTGACTGGTTTAGAAATGTTCATTTCCATTCAATGAATTTCAAGCCCTATTCACCTGTGTTCTGTCTCCATATTACTAACTGCTTATTTATTTAAACTGAATGTCCTGTACACAACTCAAACTCAACATGTCCCAAACTGAATTAATCTTTCCTCCATAATCTCGATTCTTCTTGGTCCAACTTCCATATTACTGTTGAGGACCACCTCGGTCTTTCTAGTCACCCACATTCTAAACCTCAATGTCGTCACTCCCAATGTTCTCTCTGTCACCTCCCACCCCACATATCCACTCAGTTTCCAAATCTTGTTTCAGCACAGAACCTTTCAAATTTGTTCCCTTTGCTCACACAACTCCTCCTCCAGTTCAAGCCCTCACACACAGTATCACCTGGGTGAGACTATCACAATATCTTCCTATCCTCTTCCTCCACACACTTCTGGGGCTTCTCTTTCAAAAATCACCTTGTATCTATTTGGTACCTTTTTTCTATCTACCTAAATATTTCCTTGCTGTTTCAGCAGCTACACCAAAATTTCCTTCAGGGCAGATGCTGTTTCATGGTTTCTCTTTTGTCTTTTTATCCCCATTACCTAGCTCAGTGCCTTGCACAAATAAGGCACTTAGTAATGACTGAGGGATGACTAGATGGTGTGATATGATGGAGTAAATTCCAAAGGTCAGTGATTAAAGAGGTATTCGGTGAAGAGCAATTCCATAATGGAATACACTGTGAGTTCACTGTGACTGTTTCCAAGAAAGGTGTCATCAGAAATAATATTTTCCTCCAAGTATTCAGTTACATAACAGTAACCTGGTATCATTGAAAAAGGATCAGTCCCAGAGTGGGAAAGACTTGAGTTCATGTTCTGCTTTTAACACATTTTGACACATATGAACATCTTATGGCTCCAAATAACTCTATAAATGACATTAAGAGTTGCTGATCTGCTTTGGTACAGGGAATTTCCAAGTCTAGGAGATCTCTGTATTGATGCCACAGATCTATACCAAAAAAAAGTTTCATTTTTGATTGACATGTTTTATCTCATATATAGAAAATACTTGACAATAACCAAGCTGAATCTTAGATACATCTACTAAATGCATCAGTGATGTTATAATCCTGTTTTGAAATGATTTCTTCATTTATATTTCATCATTCTATTGAAAGTACAAAAGAAAGCAATTCGGAAAGAATACTGGAGGGAAAGGGTCAGACCTTTTGTGATACTCTGCTGATCCCAAATGAATGCACACCTCTGGGACTTCTGGATTAGTTTATTTCTGATAATAAAGGAAAGGAGGGGGAGGGGGAGGGGGAGACAAATAAACCTTGCAGAATGTGGTCCAGAAGCAACAACTGTGTTTACTCCTTCAGTGTTAACCCCCACGGGGTCCAGCTATATGAATCCCACACCTTCAGTCCCCAGGGAGAAATACAACAGGCTGAGAGGACATCCTTACCTCTGGGGAGAGTTTCCCGTTACCTCTGCTCCTCAACTCCTTATGACTAAAGGCAGTAAGTTGCATCACAGCCGCGGCAGCTATTTCCTTCTCCTCCTCTTCCTCATCCTCAGGTGTTGGTAGTGCTGCCCTCCAGAGACT
Source organism: Petaurus breviceps papuanus (assembly GCF_028583685.1). Lineage (NCBI taxonomy): Eukaryota > Metazoa > Chordata > Mammalia > Diprotodontia > Petauridae > Petaurus > Petaurus breviceps. The sequence continues at coordinate 58,581,124 of NW_027185764.1, read as the reverse complement.
AGGGACTGAGTGGGACCTAGGCAGTCACTAAAAAACGCAAAGGACGAAGTCAAGTTCAAGATCAGATGCACTTGTGTCTGGGGAGGCGTGAGGGCCACATTCATGGCCAGCCTAACCGCAAGGGACCTTTTCTCTGAGAAGAGGAGCGGGCGGAGTCCGCAGCAGACAGGTGAGGTCGGAGCCTAACCCTTCTCGCTGCCCTCCCTCCTCCGAAGTGATTGTGGCTGTGGCTGCCACTGAGGCGGTTCCGGCTGGACTAGGCGGAGGCGGGGGCGGGGGCATCCCCAACCCTGCCCCGGGACGAGCCCCTGGAGAATTAGGCGACTTTTGACTACTTTGAAGCCTCCCTGAGCTAGCCTGGAGAGCTCATCTCGCCATGGAGGGAGCAGGAGGCATAGACAACCCGGCTTTCGTGCCATCCAGCCCCGTCCCCCGCCGTCATTTGCCGGCGTCTCCAGCTGAAGTCGAGGTTTCGGTCTTGAGTGGTCCTGGGGAAGAACTGCCGCCGCCCCAGCCGCCGCCAGAGAAGCCCCCAGAGCTGGAGGAGGGTCCCTGTGGTTGGGGACGCTTCACCCCCGACTGCCTGCAGCGCTGCAACAACCCCAAGGGCTTTCTGTTTCACTACTGCCTCCTTGCCCTCACCCAAGGTAACCACAGGATTGGGTTCGGGCTCCTGGTCCCTCGGGGAGCTCTAGAGAAAAGCATATGTGGGCAGAGGCGCCTCTCTGACCCCTGGTAATTGAGTGGACGTAGGGAACGCGAAGAAGTGGATAGAGCCGGGCCAGTGGGGATCAGTTAGTAGTTTTCAACTTTGTTAGAGTGGACTGAGTTTCAGTACTTGAAAGATCCGCATCCTTCCTTCAGATAGTTTGGTTTTAGCTCTTAAAAAAAAACACCAAACTTTCCCCTTCAAACTCCAAACAAAACAAAACAAAAACTATATATATATAGTTCATTTTATTTGTTCATCGTAGTAGTCGATCCCTTCCTCACGACAGGTGGTAGAAAATAGAAAGGCAATAAATACTATGGCTTTTCCCACGATTCTTTTAAAAATGAAAATTTCCGGGACTGCCTTGGATCCAATACACTCTAGTAAAGATAAATTGTGAAAACCTTATGGTTTCTATTATTCATAAGCTTATCATTTTATTTTGTTTTTTCAATATATTTTATTTTAGTAAATATTTCCCAATTATATGTAAAAAAAAATTTTAACATTCATTTAAAAAAAAATTCGGTTCAAAATTCCCTCCCTCCCTCCTGGCCCTCCCTCCTTTTTTTTTTATATTTGAATATTTAATTTTAAAACTTTCAATTCCAGATTCATTCCCTTCCCCCCCTGCCACCCACCCCCACTGGAGAGAAAAGCAGTTCAGTATAGGTTGTACATGTGCGGCTACTGCAAAACAATAACATAGTAGATGTATTGTAAAAGACTGACTATATTTCCCTCCCTCCTATTCCACCTCCCACTTGTTCTATTCTCTACTTTGATCCTGTCCCTTTTCAAAAGTGGGTGCTTCCAACTTCCCTCCCCCATAGCTTGCCCTCCCTTCCATCATTCCCCCTCTCATCCTCTTCCCCCCCTATTCTCCTGGAGGGTGAGATACCCTGTTGAGTGTGTATTTCCCTTCCTCCTCAAGCCAGATTCAATAGGAATAAGGTTGACCCATTCCCTTTAAGCTTATCATTTTAAAGAACAAAAGACAAGTGCCTGTGAAACGGTAAGACTCTGAATCATGTTCCTTAGGTTTATAACTATATTTATTTATGTTGGATTTTGGGGATTTAACGCAAGGTATGTTATTCTGGGCAACCTTTAGGTGTTTAATGTTGATCAGAATTTCGAACTACAGATGATTTGTGAAAATAGATAAGCTTTATAGGAAAAAAAAAAGAATGACGTCTTTTAAAATGTCAAAGAAAGGGAAAAGGAGAATGTCGAGATCAAATGCCCTTACTTTTGATTTAGAAAAAAAAAGTTATATCAGATTCAAAATTACCTCCCATTCAGTTTCCTTCACCCTCAATTAAAATGTATATTGTCTCCATGCTATTATTTCAGATTGTTGTAGATGAACCTGATACATTAATTCACAATGATACAGATGATTAATGACAGCTTAAGGTGCTACTTCAGGAATATTTTTATTTTTCCAAAAAAGACAGTAACAAAGGAACCAATCATTTTTGTCAAGCATTTCTTGAAGCATAACTAGTGTGTGTGGGGGCTACTTTTCTTTTTCTTTTTTTTAAAGGCAAAAGGTGGAGGACACCTTATCAAACTTCACAAATCAGATTAACCACTAAGGTTAATAATGGAGATGGGTAGCCTTGAATGAAAAGCAATCTAATAATTAAAAAACAAACAAACCAAAGAACCTCAGGGCAATAAAATCAATCTACCTTTATAGGCTTCATAACTTGCTACTCAGTTTCCTAAAAGAAGGCAGTCCTTGTAATGAATAGTTCCACTCTTATCTCAATGAGATAACACCGCCTATACTTAATTGGAGTTAAAGAATTTTAATGTGGATTTTGTCTTGTCTACTAAAACTCAGAGTTTTAATTTTGCTGAAAAAATAATTTGGTTAGTCCATAAAGGACTAAATAATTAAAAAAAAAATCTTCCAATTTAAAATACTTCAATTTTTATACTTTTAAAAATTAAATTCCTGCCAGATCAAGGAGATGAATAACTACTTCTATTTATCACACATCATGATGGTAGCTGGGGTAGTTGACACTTAAAGCACATTTTCCTACTCCCTCCCCCCCATTCTGTTGTACTTATAATTTCAGGTGCCAGTGGTTGAAACAAAAGACTGTTTGCTAATGTTTACTTCAGCTTTGAACCTTTTCAAGGAATAAGTGTTCTCTAGACCATTCATTTTGCCTCTTGCTAGTCTATTATGAAGTAAATGAAGGTGATTTTCCAGTTTCAGTTAGTGATAATTTTTTTTTTCAGTAGTCCATGGATAAACCCACACATTTTGAACTCTTCCAAATGGAGACAGTGTAAGTAAGCAGTGGTTTGCGCTCTAGAAAATTACCTAGTGACATAGTATCATGGGATTTTGCCTGGCTGGCTGGTTTAAACACAAGCACATTTGAAAAAACTGAATAAAAGATGAATTCTGATTTGGCATGTAGTTTGTCATGTTAAAAAAAAACAAGCTAAAATATTTAGCAAGATCTATCATTGTGTAGTCAATTAATATTTGTCAATAAAACAGACATACTAGGATAACATGAGTTTGTGAAAGACTATGGAATCTCTAAATTGTGTTCTATGCAAACTAAATTTTAAAGATATGAATAAATACATTTCTGGTATTGCTTTGATAGTGGTGATCAGTAGTGACATATAGTTCTAAAGTGCACATTTATTCTTTTTTTCCTTGTAGGTATTGTAGTAAATGGCTTAGTAAATATTAGTATATCTACTATTGAGAAGCGGTATGAATTGAAGAGTTCCTTGACTGGTCTGGTATCATCAAGTTATGACATTTCCTTCTGTTTGTTGTCATTATTTGTATCATTCTTTGGAGAAAGAGGGCATAAACCAAGATGGCTTGCTTTTGCATCCTTTATGATGGGACTAGGATCTCTTGTGTTTTCTTTGCCACACTTTACAAGTGAAGAATATCATTTTGGATCCAAATTTGAAGGTAAGTGCTTTTTTAAAAAAAGATAGATAAAAAGTTTTGAAGTTGTTAAAAAATTAATTGATTATGTCAATATTTCACTGACCAGATAAAGCGTAGTTACATTATGTAAGTGTCTCAGACAGGGTTTCTTTTTGGTCTACAGACCAAAGATCCATGAACTTGCATTGGAGGAAAAAAAATTGCATCTTTATTTCAAGATAATTTTTTTCCTTGGCTATGTGTTAGCTTCTTAGAGTCATAAAAGTTTCTTCAAGGGAAAAACAGATTTGGGAGACTTAGAGGGTCTTGAGAGTTAGTTTTTGTGGTTATAATATTCAAGAAAATTTTATACTAATATAAGAATGTTTATTATCGAATAATTTATAAATCAGAAAAATCACTTGATACACATTACTTGAAGATTCACCGCATACTTGCCAAGTTTCCAAGGCCAAATGTTTAATGACATGCTCTTAGCTAATTTAAAAATTGTCAATGTGTGTTTCATTGAATGTTTCTTTTGAATTTGTGTTAATTACTGTATTTTTCTTAAGTCCTTCTTTTAACTCAAAACAACCCCATCCACTTCTTTGAGGCAGCAGCTCTATAAATTTCTATGGCAAATAATATTGGAGGGATGGTAATAAATGGTAATTTCAATGTGTAATATTTGGCTAAGGAATCATTTTTTCATGTAAAATAGAAATGAAATATTCATGCTATATGACTTAGAGTGAATAATACCCTATGAAACAGTGTCTAACAATTTTTTTCCTAAAAACAAGTGACTATAAAAGGTTTGTGACATTCTTGAGTGTGAGAGAGAAAATGTTCCAATAGAATACCAATTTCCTAATAAAAAGGATTATAATCACTAATATTTGTATATATAGACACTATATATAGTGTCATATATATGTCAACTATATATAGTATCAGAAGATAAAGTTCTTGTTGACCTCATAGTGGGGGGGAGAGTAAAATGAGGGTTATTTTTAGGTAGAAATGGTAGAAATCACTGACTTGGTTGGATTGAATTAAAGAGAAAAATGAAATATATTATGATTTTAAAAAGAGTAGTAGAAGGACTTAAGTTGAAGGAGTAATTTTCAAGAGTGAACCAGACTAAGCTGACAAATTTGACACTGGAGAAGATTTTGTGGACAAGTGTAGCAGCAAGTACCCTAGCATACCCAGGGTGACAAGGGGATTTCCAGAGTTTTGTTTTTCCCCCAAGGTCAATGAGGCCTACCTAAGGCTTCAGAAACTTTATCAGATAGTCTCTGAGAAACCACATTACCTGCTTCCCCCCCCCCCCCACACATTCCACATATGATATTCTACATATTTCTACTAATTTGATATTCTACATCTTGCAAAGTAAAACTCAGTGATGGTCATCCCTGGATAATTACTATTAGCTTCTGATCCTAAACTCTTTCTTTGTATTTGTGTTTTAAATAGACAAGTAGTATTTTATGCAAGACTGCAAGACAATAAGGAAATTTACATGAACACAATTTAAGACAGGTGACTAATGGATTGAACACTATTCTATTAAGAGTGTCTTAAGGAACTTACTAGTTGCATATTCTTGGCACTTCACTTAACTGTGTTTGCCTCATTTCCTCGTTTGTAAAATGATATGGAGAAGGAAATGGCAAACCACTCAACTATCTTTGCCAAGAAAACCCCAGATGGGGGTCATGAAGAGTCAGACATGACTGAAAAAATGAATAAACAACAATTTGAGGCTTGAATTTGGAATCTTTCAATCATAAATATCACACATTTTGCATTTCAGAGGAAACTTTTGGTAATTTGAATTGGTAAGATGAATTGCAACAGGACTATTTCCTGTAGTCATAGGAAAAATGAGTGTAGGTGCGTGGGAGACAATCATAGAAAATAGAATTTGATAGTATTCAAGGAAGCTAAGGTTGGTAGATCATTTGTGCTCAGGAATTCTGAGCTTCAGTAAGGCTAAAGTCAATTAGATGTCAGAACTAAATCTGGTACCAATATGGTCGTCTCTTAAAAGCTATATAAGAGGGCAAATCTCAACCCAAGTCAGATGGAAATGGAGGGCAAAACTTCCTGTGGGGAAGCAGCAGTGGGATATGGGGACTTCTTACAGTTGTCATACTTTTAGCCTGGGTGAGATAGAGAGAGATCGGGTCTCCAAAAAAGAGAGGAGAGAAGGAAGAAAGGAGGGAAAAAAATTTTTTTTCACCATAATTATAAGGATGACAAATTTAAGCTCTTAAGAGAAGATGGCTTGACATTTATTTACTTTTAATCATAGATTAGTTAATGTCAGAAACAACAAAACTGACATCCTAATTTTATGTATGAAAGTAATGTAAATGATAGAGATCAGTGTGGAGTATTAATATAATATTTTAACAGTATTTCAGAGTCTCTGGATTAGGAAAGATTGATGTTAAATGTGTCTGTTATTTTTAATTTAAGGTGTTTACTTTTAGGGTTAAGTGATTTGCCCAAGGTCACACAGCTAGTAAGTGTTAAGTTTCTGAGGCTGTTATTTGAATTCAGGTCCTCCTGATTCCTGGGCGGGGCTCTATTCACTTCACCACCTAGTCCCAAGGTGTTTATTTTTAGACTTAAGTATTTGGCTTTAGGTGAAAACCTGAAGGGGGTAACTTTGGTTCCTCCCCCCCCCCCCAGTGATTTAATCCTTGAAATGAATCTCTTGGATTGTCTTGGTCTCTTGTGTTTCTTAGAATTTGTATGACAATGGTTACCTGTACCCTTTATCTTTTGGTCCCTTTCCCAGTTCTTTTCTACTTTGTTGTTTTTGTTATTTTTAATATTGAAGGTAAATTAAACAATTTTTTGTGGTCTACTTTGAGAAGTCATTTATAAAATTGTTCCTATGAGAAAATAGATTCCAACCCCAATAAGCAGAATTGCAAATATATTTATGAGCTACAGCTATGGTGTAAATTGGTATCTACTTGTACTTTACACATGTTATATCAGATGTTCCTTGGTATCATAGAATCTCTGAGCTGGAAAGAGGGACAGGGGTCATACAGTTCAACCCATGCTTAAACAGGAATCCCTTTTAGGAGATCCTAACCAAGCAGTCATCCAGCCTCCACTTGAAGATCTTTATTCATCTCATCAGGAATTCCATAATACCAGAGCCCTCTCTACTTTTGGATAGTTTTAATTGTTAGCACATTTTCTCTGTATGTTGACACCAAACTTAAATGTGCCACACTGCAATTTCTACTCATTAGTCTCCCTTCTGGCTTCTTGGGGCAAGCTGAAGTAATCAAATCCCTCTTTTATGTGACAACCCTTCAATACTTGAATGCAAGCTATTCTACCTTTGCTAAGCTCTTTCTTTTTCAGATTAATTATCCCTGCTTCCTTGAATGAATTCTTGAATAGTAGGGTTTCTGGTCACCTTACCCACCCTGATTACCTTCTGTCTGAGCTCCAATTTCTTGATTCTTTATGCTTTGATGGATTTGTGATGTCATTCGTATGAGTGCTTTCTTCGTAATAGCCTTTAAAAAATCATGCATGCCTTCTTATCTATTGTGCTCCTTATCCGTGCCCTTCCATGAATACTCCATAAGGGAATCAATCATTTCAGTACTTGATTCCAGTTGGTCAATAAGCACTTGTTAACACTTCCTAAGTACCAGGCATCAGTACTGGGAATACAAATACAAGCAAAAGGAGAGATGGTCCTTGCTCTCAAAGATCACACATTCTAATGGGGCTGTGTGTGTGTGGGGGGGAGACAACATATAAAAGGAAGCTGAAAGGGGTGAAGGGAAGGTAGGTACTCAGTGTTGTAGGGCATGAGCTTGATGAAGAAATCTAGAGAGCACTCTGTGAGAAATGAAGAAGTGACTAGCCTGGAAGTCTTCCTTACATGGAAGTTCTGGAAGGAGTCATTAATCAGAAGGAGGGACCTCAGGGGTAGAGGTTTGAATTCCAGGATTAAGAGGTTTCTGGAAACATGGTGAAGCCTGGAGTACAGCCTGGTGAGAAATCATCCTCTGCTAATAGATTGCATGGCAACCAAAGGGATACATGGCTATCCATCTTGGTTTTCACCATTTGACCAGGACACCTTCTTATCTGGTCATATCTTTGATGACATTCTTTATGCCATTTCTCTTGTTCAATTGTTGATTGGTGATGGGTGCAGCCTTCTTACACCCACCATGAACATCTGCCTTTTGGGTGATGCTCAAATTGTATTCTTTGGAGACTGTTGTATTTCATGTTTTGTGGTCATATACCATCACTTGGAAGAAGTTTATTATAAGGACTGGCCTTTGTTTCAGGGAGATGTTTGGGATCACTCTATGCAGTTCCCTAACATTCTTTGAGAATCGTGCTCTATTCTGGGCCTACCTCATTGTCCATTTATAGTATTTATCCAAAGATATTATAGGATCACAAAATCAGAGTTTTAGAGCTGAAAAGGACTCTATAAGCCACTGAGTCCAACTCTTTCATTTTATAGATGAGGAAACCAAGACTGATAGAGTTTAAGTGATATACCAAGGGTTATATAGCCAGTAAGTGTCCAATAAAGGATTTGAATTCAGGTCTTTCTGATTTATATAACTCAACTCTTAATCTACTACACCAGTGTGTATCTCTCTCTCTTTCTCCATGTGTGCATATGCACATACGCACACACATACACTCTCACAAATCCCCTCTATTGGTTATCCATTAAGTTGCATATCAAGTATGGACAGTAGATATATTTTATTCACTTGGTTTTTCCTGTGTGAATAGTTAGGCAAAACTAAGAGATTCTTTATTTGAAGAGGCAGGCTCTTCAGTTTTTGGGGTTTGAATGTGTTTATCTTTTCTAAAGAGTTGGACACAATGCTGGGTCTGATACTCTAGACATGGTCTAACTCAGGAAGAGTATAGTGTGATCATTACCTAATGTGGTCTGGCCATTGTACCTGCCTTGAAGTAGCCAAAGATAGCATTACCATTTTTGACTGTCAAGTTACAGTGTTTATTTATTGAATTTACAATCCACTAAAATTCCCAGATTTTTTTCACACCAACTCTCATTTAGTCTCCTTCATGCTGTACTTTACAATGTGAATTTTTGAGCCCAAGGATAGAGGTACTCCTTTATTCCCACTGAGTTGCAGATTGTTATTTTTGGCCCATAATTCTGGTGATTTCCTTACAGTCAGTTAATGCAGGGGTTGGTAAATTAGAATAGCAAACTGTGGCCCAGCAGGCTTCTCACCATTATTGCTTAGAGCTCAAATGGTTTTTACATTTTAAAATAAAGTTTAAAGTCGCCTTAGTTGGGGACCACATAAAAATGAGCTAAGGGCTAGATTTATTGCCTGGGCCTTAGTTTGCTGATTTCTGAAATGTGTTAGCTATCCCTCTCATCCTTGTGTTATTTGCAGATTTGAATATGGTAACATATATCACTTTATCCAACTAATTGATAGAACTTTATGCATTAATAGACTCAAAGAATGATAATCCTATCATTTTTTTCTCAAAATTTTCTCTTCAAAATTGTTTTAATAAATTTTTTTGACTGATATTTCTTACATTCTGTGTTGAAGTTGAATTTGGACAATTTGTTATTGGTGAAAGGCAGTGCTGAAGAACAAATTGAGTACTGGCCAGGGAGTCAGAAAGTCTTGGTTTTCAATTTTACTCTTACTACTTCCTAGCTTTGTGACCATAGACAAATCACTTATCTCAGCCACTGGAGCCTCAGCATGCCATAAAATCAGTGTATGTTTTCAGTTGATATAGTTCCTCATTAGAATACTTGACTTAATGCCATAGTTTACTGAAAGTACTGAAAGAGCAGGTACAAAATAATATATAACATATTGCATCATTTGATCTTTGGCAGTGAAAAGGGAATGAAAATTTAGTGAATGATTTCATGCTAGGCATTAGAAGTTGAGTATAGTTTCAGGTATGTATCAAGCCTGCTGAACCATAACTAGGCTTCCTTTCTTTCTATATGGATATTTGCCAAAGAATCGGAAAGTGAGCTTGGACCGAAGAGATCAGATGCTGTTAACATTGTCTTCACATCATCTAGGTTGTTTGACTTGAAATTCGTATTTAGGAAATGGACACATATGTTCAAGTGATTTCTCTTTTATTTGTCCCTCTTTGAAAGGAAGGAAACCAAAGAAGGAGAGACAATGATAAGTAGATTGGACGGGGGATGACTTGTGGGAAGATTAAAGTAATTTAATATATACAGTGTGCAGAAGAAAACAAAGTACTTTGAATATGATTAATCTTGTATAAATGCCAGAAGAGTGAGAATTATACTTTCAGAGTTATATAAAGGTGATAGAGTACTGCACTGAAAGAGCTTGAATTCTCTTTTATAAAGGCAAAAGAACATTTAAGTGGATTCTTGGGAAAATATTTTCCACATAGAGAAACTACTTATATAATTGGGCCTCTCCCCTCCTTCCCCCCCAACAAAAACCAATTCAGAACTGATTGTGTAACTTACATGGAGGCATGAAACAACAAAAAGAAATTTTGGTTGTAGATGGTGTATGAGAAAAACCCTAGGTGTTAAAGTTAAGAGTATTAGCTACTTCTGGGATGTAGAACTTTAAATAGCAAGTCTAATTCAAAGCTGTAGAATCTCAGAGTTAGTTTCAAGGAACTTCTGACATCATTTGGTCAAAAACCATACCTGGGCAAGAATCTACTGACACAGGGGGTCACTTAGGCTCTGTTTGAAGGCCTCCAACTCTATTCTGGGCCAGGCCTGATTCAGGTTGGTCTAGATGTATGGGTGGGAGGAATCAGGTTGGGGACTGGAATGAAATGAGGAACTAGAAAATTGTGTAACATTTAGCAAAATATGTTTGATTAATGATAATATGGAAAGGTTTTTAAACAAAAGTATGTTGATTAAATTGAGCACAGACCCATTCCCTTTCTGCCATGATAGCAACTCTGGTCAGAAGGGTGCATTGTTGGGATGGCAATGGAGCTTGAGGAATACTGAATATTTGAGTGCTGGGCTTTTATGTCTTTGGCAACTGGGAAGCTATTTCAACAATTTCAGCCTTAGTCCTCTGGATCAATTAAGTCTTAAAGGATTGACTTTTTTTTTTTCAGTAAAAAATTTTAATTTCAGAGCTTAACAATTATAAATGCTTGTGTACATTTAGTCAACCAAAAATCAAACCTCAGTCTAAGCCACTGCATATACACATTGAAACAAAAAGTACAAGTCATGAAAAAATGCTTGGGGGCTTCTTTACCATAAGGAAATAATTAACTATCTTGCACACACTGAACATCATAAATTGCAAAGTCAGAATTTTATATTACTGATTTTATTAACTTTTAAAAACACAACTATAGTTGAATATTACAACAAAAACAATAGCTAGTAGTGAGTGTGTTAAGATGTCCTTCACTCATTCACTACTGCATACAAAAGCCAGCATTACAATGAAGAGTATTCACTGGCGCCACCCCCATTAAGAGGTTTGACACTGAACCCCACCTCTGGGATGATGCTCATCATCCTCATAAGCTTCTCCATTGTAATGGCCTCTTCTTTCTTGAGATGGATCAAAGTCCACCAGTTCTACCTGATCCATATCTTCAGTCTCTTCTACTTCCTTCCTTTCAGGCAGTAATTTTTCCAACAAAGATAGCTTGTCTGATGAAAGAAAAGCCATTCTCTGGGAAATTTACCTTGAACTCAATTATTAGAATTCCTTTCTTATAAGGTCAGCGATAAATGGGCATACCTTCATTCAGCACACATTTAATATCTCCATGTTTAACAATCTGACCAGGATGAGAAGTAATGACTATAGTTCTATTATCAAGAGTTGTTATTGGTTTCTGAAAGCCATATAATGCTTCAACCAACTGGATATCCATACATGTGAAAAGGTCCTCACCACGTCGTGTAAATATAGCATTGTCCTTCTGATCCAAAACAATGATAATATCTCCTGGCTCAAGTCCTGGCTCCTGGTCACCTTCACCATGGAATGTTATCTTCTGACCATCTTTCATACCCTTGTCAATATGAACCTCCAGAATCTTCTTCTCTCGAACAATTTTCCTTCCGTTACAGCTTTTACGTCTATCTTTAGGGCTGATTCGTTCCCCATGTCCTTGGCATTCCATGCAAACTGACTGAATTTGCTGAACCATTCCAGGTCCTATCTGATGAATTCTTATTTGCATTCCAGTACCTCTGCAATTGGGACAGCATTCTACAGCTCCTTTCTTACCACCCCGTCCTTCACATTTATCACAAATTACATTCTTTTGCAAAGCAAGTTTTCTTGTTGCACCATTATATAAATCTTCTAAGGTCACTGTTATGTTACCTTTCCGTTCCCTTTGCATTCTTCCACCTCCTCCAAAAAACATATCAAAGATATCCATTGGAGAACCAAAGCCACCACCAGAACCACCCTCTTTGATGACTTGTTCTCCACCTTTGTCATATAATTCTCTCTTCTTTGCATCAGAAAGCACTTCATAAGCTTGAGAAATTTGCTTGAACTTTTCTCCTTCATTTGGATTCTTATCTGGGGGATATTTTAAGGCTAGTTTTCTATATGCCTTTTTTAGTTCTTCCTGGGAGGCATTGGGCTTTACCCCCAAAACATCATAGTAAGTAGTTTCCTTCACCATTTTTTATAGCCAGGGAGCGACGCTCGCAGTATGCCCAGTGTCGAAATGCTCACCACGTCCGGGGTAGGGGTAGAGTGTGGGGGGACCGCCCAGAAGACGGTTGGGATGTTAGGGGATCGAGTGGAAGAAAGAGAAGATTGGGGGAGGGGGCGCGAGTTCTTGTGTGCAGAGCTGGAGCGGCGGCAGCTGCTGCCCTCAGCTTCTTGCTGAGTTTTCTGGAAAGTTCCGCCGGTTTCATTGACTTTTTAGGAAAAAAGAAGAGCCTATGGTGGTCTTAATCATAAGCTATGTATCACCTAACATACACAGAATCTCCTAAGGCAGCCCCTTCTCTTTAGGGCACCTTAGACTCTCTGGACCTTTCCTGAAATACCGTGTTTCCCCAATAATAAGACCTATCCCGAAAATAAGCCCTCCCCTTACTGTGTAAGATTCCTCTAAAATAAGCCCTCCCCTGAAAATAAGCCCTATTGAGATTGCTACTGTAGTGAAGGTGATCCCCTGCGCTACACGCTACATTAGGGTACCCTCTGTATGCACTGTCCCTCCCCCCCCCTGAAACGCACACCGAGCTCCGAGCTGCATCCAATCAGAGCTGCAGCAGTGAGAGCTCATCCTGTTCTTCCTCAGTGATTTGCTTGCTGGCACCATTGAGAGCAGTGCCGCGGAGGAGAGCTGAGGCAGGACAACATAAGCCCTCCCCTGAAAATAAGCCCTCTGGTTTTTTTTTTCAAAAAAAAAAAAAAAAAAAGACAGTGTCTTATTATCAGGGAAACACGGGTATGCCTTTCTACAACTTTCCAATAGTTATTAGTTGCCCTCTAGAATCAAACGAAACAAGGCACATCATTTCTGCAATGGTCCTCAAAGATTTGAAGATGTCTTTATATCTCTAAATCTTCCTCAGGCTAAACCTGCCCAATTTCTTAAAAAAAAAAAAGATTTTTTTATAGTATAGTTTCTAGTCCTCATATCATCCAACATACATACAATTTGATATGAAACAGACTTTCTCAGTTATTTCAACAATCTTAGAGATTTCAATCCAATCAAATAAGCCTTTATTAAACACCTACCATGTGCCAGACACAAAAATAAAAACAAAAGTTTCTACCCTTAAGGAGCTAAATACTATTGAGACTTTTGGAAGGATAAGATTTATTCGCGTAAAATTTCTAGAGAAAAAAAAATTCTGTTTTGTTCAGCTTTGAGAGAACTGAGTAAGCCTGTTTCATATAAAATTTTATGTATGGTGGATTTAATTCAACAAGAATTCAATTTATTATTGAACCCCTTTGAGTGACTAATACTCTCATTTTTTTATAATTGTTTTTTATCTTTCTGGGACTGATGGAGTAGATAATTAAATTTCAAGAGTCTGCAGAACTAGGGTATTTACATAGGCTGGGAAAGTTCTATTTCTTTATTTTTAGGTGGTTTATCGGGTTCAAGGGCCTTCGAGATCATTTAGTTCAATCCCTTATTTTACTGATTAGGAAATGGAATCCCACAGTGGTTAAATGATTTTTCCAATGTCATAAATATATTTCATGGCTACTTCAAAGAAGATATTGAGTGTGGGGTCAGGAGTGACATGATCTGTCCTGCACTTTCGGAAAATCACTTTGGCAGCTGGGTAGTTAGTTGGAGTAGAGAGGAAAGGCACTGAAGGAAAGGAGCCAAAATTAGAAGGATATTTCAATAATATAGGTGAGATGTGAGGAAGGCCTAAATCAGAATTTTGGCCTTCTGGGTGAAATGTATCTAATAGGGAAAAGGGCACCATATTAGGTGTCAGGAATCCATCTTTGAGTCATAGTTCTGCCCCTCATTGATTAACCTTGTGTGACTTTGAGTAGCTCACTTTGTCTTCCTGGATTTTGGCTTCATCATTTATAAAAGGGAAAGATTAGGTGAGATGGTATAGGTCCTTTCTTGCTCTATCACTTTATGAGCTTGAAAACAGTTTTTTTTTTTTTGTGGTCGTTTTGGAGGGGGGAAGGCAGGGCAATTGGGGTTAAGTAATTTGCCCAAGGTCAAACAGCTGGTAAGTGTGTCAAGTGTCTGAGGCCAAATTTGAACTCAGGTCCTCCTGACTCCAGGGCCAGTGGTCTATTCACTGCACCAGCTAGTTGCCACAGTTAAGTTTTAAGACACTGAAACTAAAATTTTTTTTGGAGGGCAATTGGGGTTAAGTGACTTGCCTAAGGTCACCCAGCTAGTTTTTGTGTTAAGTGTCTGAGGCCAGATTTGAGCTTAGGTCCTCCTGACTCCAGAGCCAGTGCTCTATTCACTGTGCCACCTAGCAACACCAACACTGAAACTAATAAAAATACCTGCAGGTTTATTTGAAACTAAGTGGTATGGGTTTATGCATTTCATTGATTCTATATAGGCAATACTAACAATGCTAGTTGGGAATTTCTTATTTCTTACCTGGCTGTACTACTTTTGAGCTATTTTTTACTTCTCTGCCATACCCAAGGAAGCTAATTATTCATATAATCTCAGCATCTTCTACGTTCTCATTTGATTTATTATCCCAGTTCATCACTACCCTCTGTCTTTCTGACTAGAGGATAAAGCTCAGCTCAAACATCTCATTTCTCACCTGCTTGCACAGGTGAGTGGGACTTCTGTACTCCACAGCCCCTTCCCTCCCCTGCTTTTCAGCTTCCCTTTGTTTTTTTTTCTTTCCATTTTAGATTGTGAGCTCCTTGTGGACAGAGATTGTCTTTCTCTTTTTGTACACAGTATTTCTAGTACTCAGCACAGTGACTGACACATGTAAGGTGCGTTGTAAATTTTGACTATTAACTAATTACTGTGAAAGTCTGACAGATATGAAGATAGATATCTCATGAAATCCATAACTAAATTTATTTCATAATAAAAAAATCTAGTATTTAAGTAGTGTTTTAAGGTTTGCAAAGTACTTTATAAATATTATTTCATTTGCTTTTTAAAAAATGAATATTAATTGTTTTTATATGTAACTGGGGAAAAATAAAATACTAAATAAACAGAAAATAAAGATTCCATCTTTTTTTTTTTGGCAAGGAGTTCTCAACCTAGAGTCCATGAACTTAAAAAAAATTACTAACTATATTTCAATATAATTGGATTCCTCTGTAATCTTGCCTATTTTATTTTATGCATTTAAAAATATTATTAATGGGGTGACCAGGTAGCACAGCAAGTAAGAGCATTGGCCCCAGAGTCGGAATGACCTGGAATCGAATAGGGGCTCAGGCACTTAGCACCCACCCAGAAACATCTGGCCCTGTAACCTTGAGCAAGTTACTTAACCCCAATTGCTTAGGGGTGGCCAGGTGGCTCAGTGAGTAAGAGTACTGGCCCTAGGGTCCATATGACCTAGGATCTAATCCAGAAATAACTGGCTGTGTAACCTTGAGCAAATTACTTAACCCCAATTGCTTAAAAAAACAAAACAAACAAAAAAACATTATTCAGAGAATTGTTCCATGGGCTTCACCAGACTGTCAAAGGGAGGTACTTGACACAAAACAGATTAAGAAACCCTGTTTAGGCTTCTTTTTCATCACCTCCTAATATGTGTTTCATAACTGGCTTACAATCTTAGATGTTTTAGGGTTGTTCCTTTTGCTGAAACTTGAACTAACCAAACTCTTGAAATGTAAAGGGGAAACTCTTTGGGGAAGGAACTGAAAAAAAAAAACCCAACAAAAAATGAGAGGGCATAGATCAGTGAAATTATCACACATAATTCTGTAGTGCAAACTGCATTTTCTTAGAAGGGCAGAGGACTAATTAATTTCTTAACTGACTTAAGTAAAAATAAGGTGCATTTGTTTGACATATGTCTAGGCCTTCCCTTTGATAACAAAGCCTTAATTCTAGTAGCAGGGTGGCAGTTACAATGTTGCCCAACATCTTCTAGGGATGGGGGAGGTTATCGGCAACTTCTTTTAAGTCAGTAGGCAGCATTGGTGATGAAATGAGTGACAGTTAGCTTTCTGGCAAAGTCCCACTTCCTTAAAAGCTTCTTCAATGAGCTAGTTTTGTTTGACCTAGTTTGGATGCAGTTAGGAAAGCATCTGTTAAGCCTTCAACAGCATCAGTCACTTGAGCTACTGAACCCTGAATCTTAGAGATAAGATTTGTCATTTGTCAAATTTGTGACATAAATGGGGAAGTGAAAATAAGAAATATGTCTAAAAACAGCCCCAGTGATATTTTCTTTTACTTATAGGGATGTACATTATTTCCCTTTATCTCAATAATTAACCCAATTGCTTAAAGTACATCTTGGGTGGTCTGGAAAGAGAACCTTTGGTAGTTAAATACTTTATTTATCTTTGCTTTCTCACAAAACCATGTACTAGTTTATGTATTTAAATATTCAATAAATGGTTAGTGCCTACTATGTTCTGGCACTCTCCAAAGTATCATAGATACAAATCCAAAAATGAAACAATTCCTGCCCTTAAGAAGCATGATTATATTGGAGTATTATGAACACAGATGAATAAGTGCAAAATATATGAGGTAAATATAAAGTAATTTTTGGGGAGGAAGGAAGAGCATCAGCACACTGGGAAGGAGGGTCAGGATAAGTCCCCAGGTAGGAGACAATGCTCAAGTAGAAACTCAAAGAAAGCTACAGCTTGTATGAGGTAGAAGGAATGGGGGGGGGGGGGAAGTTTCCAGGCATGGGGAGAGGCTACAGAAAGGCGCTGAAAGAGGAGGTAGTTTGATGGAATTATTGTGTATGGACAACAGCCCACAGGCCATTTGGTGGGACTGTAGACATGAAGCCAAACATCAGGTGTGCTATCATACCTAAACAGATATGGAATAATATGAATAATAATATGAAAGAATAATATAAGAATATGGAATAGCGTTTAAATAACTGTTAATTTCTTGAAAAGGGCTGTTGGAAATGTAGGAAAGAAGAAATGAGGAACTTCTCATTTCTTTAGGTTTAAAAAAAAAATTAATCAGAAGACAAGCTAAGGTGGAAAATTACCAAACTGCTGGTACATGCTAGTGATTCTTGTTTAGTATTATTTTGATTCTTGTACAAATAAAAACCTTTTCATTAGATCACAAATGTTCTGGCATCTACATATTCTTTGGAATAGTATCCTCAAGAAATTTTTTGTTAGAGAATTTGATTCACTCTAATCTTAACAGAATTGAATTCTTATGTTACAGTGGGTACATTCAAACTCATGCAAAGTAAAATATGACCCATTTTGAATACATATGCTTTTTAAAAAAATAGACATGATTTCTATAGGTGTAGTAATCTTCTAGTAAGGAATTACTATTACCAATGAAGATCTTTTACTGAAATTTTTTATGTTAGAAAGTTGCATGGGAAACTAAGATGTTAGGTAGTTCACCCAGGGTCATATGACCAGGACTTCCCCAGGAAGGACTTTAAACCCCTATCTACCTTCTCAGAAACAAGCTTTCTATCCATTCATTGCCTCTTCTAATGTTTTACTTTCTTGTTCAGTCATTCAGTCGTGTCCGACTCTTCTTTGACCCTGTGGATCAACTGTCCATATGGTTTTCTTGGCAAAGATTGGAGGGCTTTGTCATTTTCTTCTCCAGTTTTATTCAGGCAGGGGTTAAATGACTTGCCTAGGCTCACAAAGCTAGTAAGCCTCAGAGGTCAGATTTGAACACTGATCTTTCTAACTGTAGGGCCCAGTGCTCTATCCACTGTGCTAGGTAGCTATATACACACAAGCACACACATACACATACAAACACATACATACACACACAAGCACACAGACACACATTCACTTTAAAAAATTTTATGTTCCAAATTTTCTCCCTCCTTACAGACCCTCACCTTCCCAATGAGAAGTATGTGATTATAATAACAACTATATGTTTTACTATTGATAGTGATAAGTGAAAGGTGATTTTTTTTTTAGTCTTTCCTAAATTAAGTAACTTGAGGTATGAACTTACTTTTGGCAGAGTAAATAAAGCACTGGATTTCATGTTGTGAGGACCTAGGTTTAAATCCTGGCCCCATCATGTGACTTTCCCATCTAGCTACAGTTCTTCTTCCTTTCTCAGGTAACTCCTTGAAAAATCTTATCAGTTGTTTCACTTTCTTCCTCCCTCTTCTGAACTTCCTGAAACCTGGCTTCTGACCTCCTCATTCATCTGAAATACTTGCCCAAGTGTTTTCCTAAAGCACTGGTTTGACCAGGTCATTCCCTGCCCTCCTCTGCTCTACACGCAATATGCACCTCCAGTGCTTCCTTGCAACACCTAGAATCAAATATTAATCCCTCTCAATGGTATTTAAAATTCTTCATAACTGAGCCTTGCCCTTTCAGTCTTGCTCTATGTAATTCTCTTCCATATACTCTATGGTCTAGCCGTATTGACCTTTTTCCTGTTCTCCCTTCCCATCTCTACCTCTCAGAATACTTTGTTTTCTCTAAGACTCAAGCTCCATTACCACCTTCTTCAGGAGGCCCTCCCAACGCCCAACAGCTTGAGCCTTTCACCTGCTCTCTCTTTATATCTCTGTATGTATGAAATTATGCACATTGTCTCCAGTATAGGGACTCCTCTACTTCAATTACATAGTGTCCTGATAATAGAAAGTTTCCAACTGCTATTGGAGGATAAATATTTTCTCTCTTTCTCTCTCCCTCCCTACACACACACACACACACACACACACACACACACACACACACACACATACAAAATAAAAGGAGATGGTCCACTATGATAGCTGACCTTGGATAAGAGACATGGTTACCTCAAGTCTGTGATTTTGTCTAAAGAGTTCTTGGTCAGCTCTATTAAAAATTTTTTTTAATAGTATTTCCCCGCTCTCTCCCTGTGATAGTAATGGAATTTAAAGATCCCCCTGTATTGGCTTGGTTTTTGGTTTGATTGTGTTAAAACCCAGAGCTTGTTAATCCCACTGGAATGGACTTGTTGACATGAAAAGAGAGGGCTGAACTGGGAGGAGCTGGTAAATTTAGAGAGACACAAGAAAGGAGGGAGGGAGAAGAACTTTTTGGAAGCAGCACCTTTGAAGGCAGAGAGAGACTGAGAGGATTGCTGAGGGCCACTTTGAATTGCCCAGGACTTTTGAGAGCTGCCAAGGACTGAGGAGACATGGCTGTTATGCTGGTACTTTGTCTGTTTTGATGTTGTTTTGCCAGATTTGTCCACTGGTGAAAGACAGTCCTCTTGTTGCAGAAGTTTGGGAACCTTGCTGTTGGTTCCGAAGCCCTGAAGAAGGATTTTCTTGTTATATGTTTACAGAAATCCTGGAAGAGAGTTTTGCTAATGTTTTCAGGGGTCCTAGGACTGTTCTGCAGACAGAATGAATTAATGAAGAGACTGGCAATGTATCTCGTTGCCTTGCTAAGCTTTGTCTCCCCAGGAACAAAGATTGCTGAGAACTGTGTCAAGATGAAGAAAAGACCTCCATTTGGGTATTAAGTGCTGTGCTTAAGCTTGTTGTAACTCTGGGGTAGATCAATTGTGATCCAAGGGTGGGGAACTTTTGACCTTTTTGTGTTCTGTGATTGAACAAATAAATTTATTTTACCTATGATTGGAAACTAATCTCCATTTGAGAACAGGGGCTTTGTGATGGACTGAATGAATGTACAGCCTAGGGTGGAGTAGTATTTAGAAGAGGGACTTTGTAATTGTTTGAATGAATGTAATGTCCTGGGGTGGGGTAGTACTTGGAGATTATTGAATCACACTTAGTAAATGCTGTATTTTGAATGATGTCATATTTTGATCTTCTCTGTTCTTAATTTTTCACTGAATAAAATGGAGAACACCTATGCTGGTATTTTGAACCTTGGGAAGTTGCCTTTGCTTGGCATTACATTACACTCCTCTCAATTACATGTTAAGGTAGTTTTCAACATTTACTTTTATAAGATTTTAAGCTCCCAAGTTTTTTCTCTCTTATCTCTCCCTTCCACACTCCCCAAGATGTCAAGCAATCTCATATAGGCTGTACCTGTACAATCATATTAAACAGATTTCCACATTAGTCATATTATAAAAGAAGAATCAGAACAAAAGGAAAAAAACAAAAATGAAAATAAAGGAGAAAATGTCATACTTTGATCAGCTTTCAGACTAGTTCTTTTTCTGGATGTGGATAGCATTTTCCATAATGAGTCTTTTGGAATTGTCTTAAATAATTGTATTACTGAGAAGAGCCAAGTCTATCAAAGTTGTTCATAACATAATGTTGCTATTACTGTGTACAATGTTCTTCTGCTTCTGCTCAGTTCACTCAGCATCAGTTCAAGTAAATCTTTCCAGGTTTTTTTCCTGAAATCTGCCTGCTTATCATTTACTATAGCACAATAGTATTCCATTACATTCATATACCACAACTTGTTCAGCCATTGCCCAATTGATAGGCATCTCCTCAATTTCCAATTTTTGGCCACCACAAAAATTGTTGCTGTCAGTATTTTTGTACATGTGGGTCCTTTCCCCTTTTTAATGACCTCTTTGGGATACAGACCTAGTAGTGGTATTGCTGTGTCAAAATGTATGGGCAGTTTTATAGCCCTTTGGGCATAGTTCCAAATTGTTCCCTGGAATAACTGGATCAGTTCACAACTCCATTAACAATGCATTAGTGTTCCAATTTTCCCACATCTTCTCTAACATTTATTATTTTTCTTTTTTGTCACATTAGCCAATCTTATAGGTATGAAGTGGTATTTCAAAGTTGTTTTAATTTGAATTTCTCCGATCAGTAGTGATTTAGAGCATTTTTTCATATGGCTATAGATAGTTTTAATTTCTTTATCTGAAAACTACCTGTTCATATCCTTTTCTCATTTTTTAATTGGGGAATGATTTGTACTCTTATGAATTTGACTCAGTTCTCTATACATTGTAGAAATGAGGCCTTTATCAGAGACACTAGCTATAAAGATTGTTTCCCAGCTTTCTGCTTTCTTTCTAATCTTGGTTGCATTGGTTTTGTTTGTGCAAAACCTTTTTCTCCTTATTGCCTTTTTGAGCCTCTTTTGCCATTTGAGTTAGTCTATTTTTTAAGGTGTGATTTTCCTCAGTCAGGCTGTGACTCTCATTTGGTAATTTTCTTGCATTGTTCTCATTTCTCTTCCCAGTTTTTCCTCCACTTCTCTTATCTGCTTCTTAAGGTCCTCTATGGCCTGTAACCAACTCCAAAATAGGAGTCTAATGTTGGAATTTCTGTTTCCTTTGCCTGGTCATGTCACCCCTCAGTCACTTGACCCCTGGGCTTTTTGTCACAGTAGGACTCTGCCACCAGACAGGGGAGCTTTCGTCCCAAATGATGGGATTTTCTCAGCTGCCAGAGGTATTAGTTGGGTGCCCTCTCTGAAGCCTCCACATGCTCTGGCAAGCTGGACACACACCCCAGGACCTCCACCCTAGACTGCAATCCAGATCCAAGCAGGTTAAAGTAAGAGCGTTTACCCCTCAGACTGGTTGCCTGGTCCCCCTACAGTCTGCAGGCCAGGAGCTGAAGCTGCCATGTGGCAGGGGCTGTGCAGCAGCCTTCAGTGGCTTCTTGCCATGTACTCCCACTTATTGGGTCCCAAAGTCTCACTTTGTCCTTAGCATCTATATGTTGATAATTCTGAGCCGCTACAACTGCTGGTGATTTTGAGTCCCTCCAGCCAGCAGCTGGTCAGGCCTGCCCTGAGGCTGCCTCCTGGCTGTGGAGCTGGGCTTGGCTCCCAGAGCGCTGCACTGGCCGATTCCTGCCAGCCTGCCGATTCCTGCCAGCCTGCTGTGCTGTCCTCAGTGGGAGGTTAGCTTCTCTGTGTCATTTTGTGGGTTTTGTAGCTCCAAAGTTTGTTCAGAGTTACCTTTACATGGATTAAAGGTGGTGAGAGACAGCCACGTGGAGGTCCTTTTTCTACTCCGCCCCCCAGTGCAAAACCTTTTTAATTTAATGTAATCAAAATGATCCATTTTCCATTTCATAATGTTCTCTATCTCTTGTTTGGTCATAAATTCTTCTCTTCTCCATAGAACTGACAAGTAAATTATTCCTTACTCTCCTAATTTGCTTATGGTATCACCCTTTATGTCTAAATCATGTACCCATTTTATTGGTCGCTTCTTTTTATCTCTTTCTCCTGGACAGGGATTGTTTTCTCAACCCAATAAAAATACCTATCAGCTATATGGCAAATATCTCCACCGAAGTCCCTGCCCCACCCCTTTGTCTCTTGAAGGATACTACCTTTCTCTACCTCTCCATCCCTTATTTAAGTTGCTGAAGAATACTGCTGACTGTGTACTCTAAGCAGGCCTCAAAAGTTCTAAAAACTAAATCTGTAACATAGGAAATTGAAACTATTATATTAAATTTCCTTATCATAGTGATAAATTTCTTTGCTTTCAGTTTACCCTTCTATCTTTGATACACAGACATTGGAATTCCACTGATGGGTATGCCTCTCCCAAAAAGCTCTAGTCTTCCCCAATTTCCTGATGCTAGCGTGATGGTTGGCCCATAGTTAGCACTTAATGACTTTTTGATTGATTACAGAAAAAGTCAATTAACTTCTCTGTTTCCCAGCTTCTTCACACCTATATAATGGGCCTATATAATAAAACCTCAATATTGTATTCTACAGCTACTAGGGATTGATTAAGTCTGAAGCAAGATTAGGGAAAATTATTGAATGACTCCTCAAAAGCATTCATGATCAATTTGGAAAGTATAACAATTTATAATATTCTCAAGCTTTATTCACTTGGAGGATTACTTAAGCCAGAGGTGGGGAACCTGTGGCCCCGAGGCCACATATGGCTCTCTAGGTCCTCAACTATAACCCTTTGACTGAATCCAAACTTCACAGAACAAATCCCCTTGATAAAATGATTTGTTTTATGTTTTAAAATATGGCCTTGAATGGTAACCAGTATGCTCTGTGCCATTTTAAAACTCAGAGTATTTAATATTTTTCCTTCTGCTATTTGCTAGTCAGATCAGTTTGCTTCATGATTTGGATGTTAACTTGTTAACTGAAATAAGCTTACTAGAAATATTTGGTTCTATATGAACATAAACCTTTTCATTTTTGTAGGGGGGAAGGCAGGGCAATTGGGGTTAAATGACTTGCCCAAGGTTACACAGCTAGTTTGTGTGTGTGTGTTAAGTGTCTGAGTCCTTTTAGTCAGAAGAGAAGTATATCAATGTACCTTTTGATTGTAACTAAGATTTATTTTGGGAATCACCAGAATACTTAAGTTGGTACTTCAGTTTCCATTAGAACAGTACTCATGCACACTGGGGAATACATGAAGAAGAAATTAGACTTTTACTACATGTCTTTGCTATCTGCATTTCTACACCACTCAGCTCGGTGTGGTGAACTCTATGCCATGAAATTATCGTGCAGACTACTGAACAGAGAAACTATGACAGGTTTCTTTTTGCTTCAGGCCAATTTTTTCATCATCCTCTGACATGTGGGTTTCATAACTTCCTTGTAACAACACCGCAGCCTGTACCCTTGGTGAACATAAGAAATCACACTTAGTCAAGACAGTGTTTATAAATCTCAATGCAGGGCAAGAGGGAACCTTGGATATGCATGTCTCTCTTATGCTATTTCATGTGATTATTTCTCCTGCCTCCCCGCCTCCTCCCCCCAGAAAAAAAGTTCCCTTTAGGAACTATTTATTCTGTGAAAGAGCCAGGAAGCCCTTACAGTTGCCCATAAAGCCCTCAATCAGTATGCCTACTTCTATATCTCACATCCTTACTTTTTAGATCTTATCTCTGGTTGCTGCTTCCATTACTCTGTCCTCATCCACAATTACATCTTTGCGTTTTGCTGGCATTCTTGTGGGGAGAGGAGTAAAACTCAAAAGTACTGGGTGCTTCCCCTACCCCCCTTCTCCCTCCTAACATAAATACACTTCTCTATAATCTGACTCCAATAATAAATATCATGATTGAGCATAATTTCTTTGTTCTAACTTCCTACCCATTCCTTGTCAGGTCCCCTTCCTATTCTACACAGGTACTTAACAAACTACCCTGTTTGAGTGATTCAAGAACTTTTGAAAAATGTAAATTATGTCTTCACAAAAGAGTTGGGAACCTTTCTTTTTGAGGCAGTGGAAATGAAAAGACTAAAGCTCGATGTTGAGTAGAAGAATCCTTTACATTTATATTGTCTAATGCATAATACAGCTTTGTATTATATACATTGCAAAGTGCTTTCATGGTGCCACAGCTAGTCTGTTGTTGGGCCAGGCTAACATCTCAGGTATTAACTCCTACAGAGTCCTCTTTTTTCTAGATTAGACTGCCTCCACCTACTTTAGTGCCTATTGGGACAATTTAGTAGGCAATTGATGGGAGAAACCACTTTGACTATAAGTTAGAGAACTGAAAGTCCCATTTGAAAGACCCAGTTCTTTCAAAATTTCAAAGAAAAAGGTTAAAATAAAATGCCAAACCATCAATCCCTAAAACCTAAACCATGATCTTTATAGAGAATGTGTGTCATGGACCTCTTTGCAAATCTGGTGAAGGCTTGAACCCCTTCTCAGAATAATGTTTTAAAATACATAAGATAAATGGATTTACAAAGGAAGCCTGATTATATTGAAATATAGTTATCACAAAAAATTTTTTTTAAATTTCCTGGACCTCAGGTGTTAAGAACCCACTGTAGACTATCACTAAACATTAAAAAAAAGTTTTATGAGGATACCAACCAGAAGACTGTGGGAGTAGGTGATATAGTCAGGATATTAGGAATTGTATTCTGTTTCCCTTTTCTTTAACTTGATCCTTTTTACTTTCCTGTAGCTCAGGAAAACATGTTTAAGCTGAAGATCCTGTTCTAAGAAGAAAAATACTGGAACCTATCTTTGTAGGTGTTAGCCCCACCTATATCCTTGTGGGTCTATAAAGCTATTAAGGTTAAGATTTTTGTTTTTCCTTGTACTTCATGTGTCTATTGTCATTTTCAATTCCCTTAACTGATTCTAAATTCAAATTAATATTAATGTCTGCTGTGAGCAAGGCACTATTCAAAGCACCCAGTTGGGAAATACATGGAAGTATAAGGAATTGTTTTCTCTCTTACATCACTTTCCTTACCTAATGGATGTTGCTTAAAATAACCATTTGTTTTCTATTATTGAAATTCTGAACAATTTAGTTTTAAAATAAGGATTGATTTACTACATTTCCCCCAGTTTATTTAGTGAACTAAAAGTTTGTTAGTTTCATTCAAATATTTCTTTTTCTTTTCCAAAGGAAGCAGCATTATAATAAGAAAAAAAAAACAGTTAAAAGAAGTGTTATAAAAATGAGTTTCATTGGAATCATTAATAAAGTCTAATCTGTGCAAAAAAAGTTGGATGATTTAGAAGGTTGAACATTAAGAAGGCTCACACATACTTTCAAAGGTTTAGAATGAAAACACCAAAATCTTAATCCTTAAACCCCAAACCTTGATCCTTTTAGTTATTCCTTTGTTTATCAGGTTAGAATTTTCCTCCTGTAGTCCATGAGGGATACAAAGATTACAATAGGAGATTTAACGTGAAGGCTTCTTATCACATACCTTCTGTAAAGTGAGAAAAGTGGTACAAATTGATGTACAAATTTATACCAAGGTTGCATAGTAGACACTAAGTCATCTAATGCTTAAAGAATTAAATATTTGTAATTGAGAATAGTATTTAAGTCAACAGTTTTTCCAAATCACTTGTCTGCTAGGTAATTGGGAAAATACATGAGAAGCTCTTAGAAAAAGGAAACTCTTAATGGTATTAGTGGTAGAGGCAAGTCTTAGGCTGTAAGTTGAGAAGTTTGTCTTTGATTTTCCACTTCCTCCCTCCAATTCCTTTCAGGTGTTGTCATCTCTTTCTGTCCCATTTTGCCTTATGGGTGTTAGTGATTTTTGCTACCATCTTTCCCTTATTAAAATAAGCCCCATTCTATGAATTATATACTCACTCTGAGTCTTTATAGGAAACAGTTACCTAATCGATAAACTTGCTGATCTTAATGGGAGGAGCTTCCAGTGGATCTTTAAAGTCTTTTCTCTCCCCAAAATAATATGTACTTTTAACATGACCTTCTGGAAATGATGTCTCAATTAATTCTAAAGTTTCTAGTTTTTGGTCTTTTAGAACAATTTTAGGGACTTGACTACCAGAGATCTTGTATCTAAGTCTTTGTTTGGGCCTGGTTTCAGTCCAACAATGGAAACTCTGCCCCATTCTAATTTGGTGGGGAAGGAGAATCATTGTTCCAGTGAATAGGGACAAGATGGGCTTTTGCTGCAATCAGTAAGGCTGTTGTAAATATTGAAGTTTTTGCCAGATAAGATCTAACCTAGTCTCTTCGTCCTACCAAATTTTGTGGTCAGTTTATTATTCATTTGTAACAGAGAACCATAAGTATATATATGTAACTAGTTGGACTGCCCAGCTCTCATTTGAGAAGGAGTGACACCCAGGAAGAGATGGAGGGATAGGAGGTTATAGTCAGAAGAATTTCATAGCCCTTGTTCATTGACATGGAACACCCATGGATGAATCATTCCCTGGGTGGTGTGATAGAGGCATAGGTCATGGAATTAGGTCATGGATTATTCATTTGGTAGGTCAGAGTGTTTGAAGTACCATTAATACACAAGGTGAAGTCACTAAGTATAAGAACAGAGTTTTAGGTGGAGGGGAAGACTGAACCAGTTCTGAACTCCTTCAAGGAGATAGAAGGACCTGGGGTCTAATAGATAATGACATTTAGACAGGTTGGCAGGCAGGAAACAAAGATGTATTAGATATCTACTATGTTACAGACACTGTGCTAAGTACTTTACAAATATTATCTCATCTGATCCTCACAACAACCTTGGAGGTAGGTGCTATTATTATCCCCATCTTACAGTTGGGGAAACTGAGACAGTCACATACTTGCCCTGGATCACACATCTAGGTGGTGTTGGAATCTGGATTTGAACTCAGGCCTTCCTGACTCCAACACTCTATCCATTGTACCACCCATTGCAGGTACTGGATAATGATTCATGTGGATATTGCAAAACTCAAAAAATAAGAAATTGTTGAGCAATGGAAGCAAATTGAGCCTCTGGAAAGGACAGTGGGGAGCAATGGATATTCCTACTCCCTCTGTTGGTCCAGTGTATTGGGAGGCAAGAGAGAAGACACTTCCAGTACTGGAGAGGATGCCTGATGATGCATTATTTTTGTGGGGAGTCAGATTTCCATATGTCCCAGAAGATGGAAGGAATGAAGGAAGAAAATGTCTAGCATTAAAGGAAGTTTAACAATAGAATTTGAGTTCCAAAAGGCACAATGAAGGGTAAGACATTTCTTCATGGTGATTTGAGAGGGATATAGTTAGGGTAAAATGGGATGGTAGAAAGGGAATAGTAGCAGTGAAAGGGTGGGCTTATTTTGTATTATATCATTTGAGGTGCTTTATTGCTATGATTAGGGGAAGAGGTGGGTATTTGCTAACTGCATATTAGGAATTTTTACTGGGGTTCTTGATTTTAAGAGTTTTGTTACTAGAAAGGGGGGAAGGTATCAATTTTTATTCAAGTACTAAAGAGGTAGAGGAGTTTGGACTTTACTCATTGATGAGGCATTAACAGTAAGAAATCTTGTACCGGGGTCTTTGGTCTTGACCTGGTTCCAGTCCAATGGTGGAAGCTTCTCTCAATCCTAGGTCAGTGGAAATTGAGAGCTATAGCATTGTTGGCAATGAATAAGGACAAGAGAATCAATAGATTACAGGGCAGTATTACAGTTGGGGGTGTAAGTCTGGGAGTCTAGGGTAACTATGGTCCTTGGAGTCACTCTGCCTGAGCTCCCTAATGATGGTTCATAAGACTGATGTTCTGCTCTTCTAGCCCCATATTAAAAGAAGTTGTCTATGAAAAAGAAGTCATGGTCTTTTGTGGGGGGGATGGGGTGGGGAAGGGTTTATGGAAGCACTAGAGGTCATTGTACTGCAAGGTTATGACAGGCTAATTTGCAAATAAAACTGACATCACACTCACCTTTCCTTACTCTTTCCCAAATTTGCTGCAGAGGCCTGTAGTGAAAGCCAAACCAGAAATAGTTACAAGAACATTCATATATGCATTAGGATGTACAATTCTCTTAGAAGCAGCTCTCTGTATATGATAGTACCTTTTATTATCACTAAAAACTCACTCTGTATGTAGCTGTGGCTGCCCATTCAAAGGGCAGATCCTGGTTCAGATAGCTGTCAAATAGTTTCTTATACCAAGAGAACAAGACTGGACTAGAGATCCTTGTCGTCTGGCTCCTTGGAGTAGCTCATGATTAGAGGTTGGCATTCTCTTTTTCCAACCCCTTTCACTTCCCTGCCCCATGGAAAAAAAATCAATATCTGACTTAGCTTTTGAGTGAAGATGAGTAAAGCAACCACACTTCAGGCATGATCAGCCAGGTCTCATATACTGTGCCTTCTAATGCTTGGCAATTTCAACTTAAACTATGAATTCAAGCTCAGACACCTTCTCTCTGTAACCTAGTGGAAAAATCAAATCAGTCTTCTAGCTGGGGCCTGGTATTGCTACTGCTTTCTGGGAAGTGTGACAATATATGGTCTGGGGGTAGCATACACCTTTTTTTTTTTTTTTTAAATCCTATGATTTAATCAATCAACAATCATTCACTATGTGCCAGGGACTGTGCTAGGTAGGTACTGTCAATACAGAATAAAAATGAAGCAATTGCTGCCCACAAGGAGTTGATATTTGAATGGTGGAGATACATGCCTTATATAGTTATTATAAAATACAGAGAAAGCAGATAGAAGGTCATCTTGTCAGGGAAGGTACTAATAGCTGGGTGGTGGGGTGGATTAGGATTAGGGTAGAATCAGGAAAGATTTTAGGTAGAAGGTGATACTTAGGTTGAATATCTAAGAAAGTAAGAGGCAGTCAGATCTATGGATAGAGGAAGAGTTCATGACCAAATGAAAGATAGATTCACAGGAGGTAAAATGGATAATTTTATTATATAAAGTTAAAAAGTGTTTTTACAGAAATAAAACCAATGTAAAATGAGAAGAAAAGCAGGAAGCCAGAAAACATTTTTTTCCTGTAAGTTTCTTTGATAAATATCTCATTTCTCAAATATATAGGGAACTGAGACAAATTTATAAGAATGAGTCATTCCCAATTTGATAAATGATCAAGGGATATTGATAGACAGAAGAAGAAATAAATTTTCAAAAGAGGAAATCAAAGTTATTAATAGTCACATGAAAAATGCTCTAAATCACTAATAATTAGAGAAATAAGAACTAAAAGAACTGTGATATACTACCTCATACCCATGAGATTGGCTAAGATGACAGAAAAGGAAAATAACAGGCTAAAGGGGAATGTGGTAAAAAGGTATATTAATGTACTGTTGGTAGAGCTGATAACTTGTCCAACTATTCTGGAAAGCAATTTGGAACTATCCCCCAAAAGTGATTCAGTTGTATATATCCAATATCACTACAAGGTCTATACCCCAAAGAAAAAGGAACAGGATTTGTATGTACAAAAATATTTCTAGCAGTTCTTTTTGTAGTGCAAAGAATTGTAAAATGAGGAAATGTCCATCCATGACAGAATGGCTGAACAATTTATGGTATATGAATGAGATGGAATACTGTTGCTGGAATACTGAAATGATGAAAGGAATGATTTCAGAAAAATCTAGGAAGACTTATGAACTTATGCAAAATGACGTGAACAGAACTAAGAAAACAATCTACCAAGTAACAGCAATATTGTAAAGATAATCAATTATGAAAGACAGCTGATCAACACAGTGATCATTACAATTCCCGAGGACTCACGATGAAAGAGACTAGACAGAGAATTGATGGACTCAGAATGCAATTGATAAAAAAAAATTTCTTTCATTTTCTTGTTTTTTATTTTTTTCAGAACATGTCTGATGTGGAAATTTATTTTGTATGACTTCATATTTGTAATAGGTTTTTTATTTCTTGACTTATCAGTGGATGAGGGAGGAGGGGGGAAAGGAGAGAATCTGGAACTGAAAATAAAATAAAATTGAATAAAAAAAAAAATAACACAGGGCTTAGAGGCAGAAGACATCGGATTGATGGGGGGATGGCAATAGGTTATACAGGAACTCTGATCAAGATCAATGACCAGAATCCCTGCGCTTCAGTCTGGAAAGAATTCAGTAGGCCCAAGCAAACTTGGAGTCAGGATTGTAAAAGTTTATTGTTAGGCTTTACAGTGGTCAGGGGTTCTTAGGGAACCTGCAAACTTAAAGTAACAGGAATAGTTTTAAGGAGTCAAGACAGTAAATCAAATGTCAATTATGCTAACTAGGTGAGTAAGGGTGGGATTAGGGAGGAGTTAAGGAGTGGTCAGTGCTTGAAGGAACATGCACTTTTAATGTCAACTGCACAGGCAAGTGTATTGCCCATAATTCACTGGGAAATAGCTCAAGGGGGGGGCTACCCAGAGGTGTGGTTTTAGGCTTGAAACATCACTAAGTCAGCTAGCTGTCAAGACTGACTTGAGAAGTGCCTAGTCTGCCACCTATCAGTGTCATGTTTGACAAGATGGATATTGGGAACCAAGACTAACGGAGACTCAGTATGTGTATAATTGGCTAAGGAGTTAACCTATAGATAGTGCATTGAAGGATTCATAGCTGCAGCTAGTCTTTATACTAAGGGGAGATAACATTTACCTAAGCTAAAATGTTTATAGATGGTTTAGTGAAAGATTCATAGGTGTAGATAAACAATTCATAAGTTGTTGCTGGGCAGAGTGCTGGCCGGGGGAAGGGGCAGACTTAACGCTCTGAGACTGGGAGGGGGGGGAAATGTGATTTTACGACTGATTTTACAAACTGATATTACAAACATAGATCCCAAGCACCCCATCACAGTCAAATTCTAGCTCTGACCACTAGCTGGGTAACTCTTGGCAAGTCACTTAACCCTTCATTATCACTTTTACTCATCTGTAAAATTAGGATAATATTTACACTACCTACCTAACTTTGTTATGAAGAAAGTGATTTGTAAAGTTTAAAACAATATTTAATTTGTGGGCAATTGTTTTTCTGCCATTTCTACAGCAGAGCTCATTGATTTCTCAAGATTTGGGCTTTCTGCCATAGAGAGTGTTAGTTTTTTAAGAGATGGAATTGGCTAATAATACCACAGAGAACAATGACCAAAAAAAAAAAAGGAAAAAAAGAGGTAGAAGTGACCAGGGAGAGCATGCTAGTTATGAAATATAGCCAGTGCAGGAAAGCATGGTGAAGGTAGATGGGGTGTTATGTGTGAGGCTAAGATGGCTGGACAATTTAGTGTGTATAATGGAATGATATATAATAAAGAGAGAGTGGTAGGTCTAGACCAGGTTCTGAAAGACTTTAAATAAAAAACAGGAGTTTACATTTAATCCAGGAATTTATTTTGTTGAGTGGTTCTTAGTTTCCTTTGCTGGATCTTAAGTGAAGTAATACCAGTAAATTTTGTTTGTCCTCTGCCCCTCTCTTCTCGGTCCCTCCACACCATTCTTTCCTGAGCTCTCTTCTCTTCCCTTTTCATGCTGTCTTGCTTGATGATCTCTTCAGTTTCCATAGATTCAATTATCATCTCTATGCAAATGATTCATTTTTATTTATCCAGCCCAAACCTTTCTCCTAATCTCCAGTGTCATATCATCAACTGCCAATTAGACATCTTAACCTTCTCCTTAGTATGCCTCTTACTGTAGGGAACACCACCATCTTCCCAGTCACATGGGCTTGCAACTTTGACATCATCCTGCATTCTGCATTTCTTCTACTCTCACCTGACATATCCAATCTGTAGTTGTCAGTCAGTCAATAAGGATATATCGTGTTTGCTATGTGCCAGACAGTGCAGATCATGCTCCTACTTTCACATCTTTTGTATGTTTCTTTTTACTCACACAGTTATGACTTTGGTGCAGTCACTCATTGTCCCTTTCTTAGACTACTGCCATAACCTTCTGGTTGGTCTTCCTGCCTCAAATCTCCCCCGACTCCAGGCCATCCTCTACCCAGTTGCCAAAGGGATATTTCTAAAATATAGGTCTGCCCTGTCTCCCCTGTGTCAATAAACTCCATTACTCTACGATCAAATGTAAAATCTTCAGGTCTCCTTTGAAACCCTTTATGATCAGATTCCTTTTCTGTGCCTGTTATTTAGTTATAGTGACCTACTAGCTATTTCTCACAGAAAACATTCCATATTACTACCTGGAATGAATCTCTCTCCATTCCCGATTTCCTTGGACTCAGCTCTAATTCCAACTTCTACAAAAGGCCTTGCATAGAAAGAGTAGCAATGTATTCCTTGCATCTCATTACTACTTCAAGACGCTCCCTTATCATCATTTATTAGTCACTTATTAATACATCACTTATTCACTTCACTTTTGCTGTGTTTGTTATGTGTTTGCATGCATATATATATATGCTAATATTCCTGATTTTACTATCACCCTTAACTCTTCAGTCTTGACAACTGGTGCAGAATTCTGAAATTCCTTTTTCAGTCTAATAACCTGATTCTTCCATCTTTTCCCCAGTCTTAGAACTTCTAACCCTATTTTTGCCCTCATTATGATTTCTAGTTACTCCATCTATCCTTGCTTTCCTAGTCCATCATCCCTGAAATGACATCACATGTCTCTTTTTGGGATCTCAGTTCTATAAATAACCAGTTCATCCTTTCACTGACCTCTTCTTTGAATCCCATCCCTCCTTATCACCAGTTATCCTTTTCAAACTACAACCTGAATTTACCCCTTCTCCCACTCCTCCTTTCATGCTGAATGCCTCTGAATGAAGACACACATTGTATTGTCTACTGTAAATTTATGTTCTTTAATCTTAACTGTGCCCTCACTGTTGCACATTGATCCTCTTGCCCTTCTTTGAATGATTCTATCACACTCCCCCTAGAACAGTGTCCCAATTTTCTCTGTTAAAGATAGCTATATTACCTCCTCACCCTCAGTAGAGAACCTTGTAAATTTAGGGCTTCTATGAACTTCCTCTTCTCAGTTCTTTATTTCAAATCTTTCCAACATCATGCCTAATTCTCTTTTGAGCCAGTTTCAGAAGAAGAGATAGTCCTTTTCCTTGTAAGGTCAATATCTTTATATATATATTCCCCCCCCCCCCACTCCCACTCCTTTTTTCAGTTTGCCTCTTCCCTTCCCTCTCTCTAATCTTTCATTTCTCTTTCCCAGGGGAGTTCTTTGTTGGTGCCTCCAAACATGCCCAGAGCATTCTCTTCTTGTAAAAACCTTTACTTGACCCTGTTGTCCCCTTAAGCTATTGCCCTCTCTTTCACCGTAAACTCTAAGAAAAAGCTGCCTGTTCTTTGATCCACTTCCTCCTCTCCCATCTCTGGCAATGTTTTTCTTTTTGGTCACTCAGCTGAAACAGAATTCACTAATTATTACTGATTTCTCTGCAATTCCTTTGCCCATTGTAAACTACCAAAACATTTACACCTGAAAAGGAAACCTAGAGAATTGTCACAATAACTCCTTCATTAAAGAGGTAATGAAGCATAGTAGAAAAAAACTCTGAACTTGGATGAAGAAGATGGGGTACTAGTCAGCAGTTTTGCCGTTAACTAGTTGTATAACTTGAGAAATTTGCTTAACTTCTTTTTCTCAGTTCTCTTCTACCTCCAAAATTCTGTGACAGTAAGACTTGTTTATTCTATTCTTTGCTAATATCTAAAGAGAGACAATTTTACCTGATCTAATTGGGCTTTGTCAGTCCTTGGGTCAGTCACTGAAGTGAGATGATGGTTCAAAAAACCCCCTAAATTTCATTTTCTCTAATTTTTGTTCCAAATTGAAAATGTTTTAAACTTCCTACCACATCATTTAAAAATACAATTTTTAGGTTAAAATTTTGAAAGTATAAATAAATGATGCAATTTTTGGAATTTAGTTCCTTTTCATCCTTTTTGAATTTTAGGGAAATTGTAGCTACATAGTTATAAAAATGTTCTCTCACTCCTGAATTATTTTGCTTTTTCCCTGAAACTCAACATTTTGCTAATATTGGATTTCAGTACTTTTGGAGTTCATCCATAGAGTGGTTCAGCATGGAGACTTTAAAAAATAAACAACTTTGGAAGGCTAGTAAATCAATCATTAATTCTATTTAGAACCTACTTAATGCTAGTAACGAATGTACTAGGAATCAGCTTAATTCTGTCATTTTATTTTTGTACCCATTTGAACTTGCATTGGCCTGGTATGGAGTTGTCCTCTGAAATCATTCCATCCTTTCACTTATAAATCTTTTCTATTTAAGTTGATCAGCTTACCCATCTGTTCCTAGTGGCTAAAACAAATATCTGACTGTTTTGGTGATGAAGAGAATTCATTCCAATTTCTGGGACTACCTAGTTTCTAGATGCAAAGTTTTCTTTCTTGGGAAGGTATTCTAGGGGTAGGTGTGGAAGAGATAGGAGTTTTAATCTTAAAGGGAAGCTTTTATGTTCAATATGTACCTTCTTGCTCAAGTTCTTGGATTCAACCTAACATGTGACTGACAGATTTCATGAAAGTTGATCCTGTCAGCTGGAACAGGTCTTTTCTGAAAAGACCTTCTGAAATTTCCCATAAAACTTTGTATAAAAGTACAAAAGAAAAATCTAAACATTCTGTCTCATTGTATGCTTAGCAGATGCCCTCAATTTATTTGATAGTAAATTCCTCCAGAGAATAAACCATGTTGTATTTTATCTTTGTGTATCCTGTACTGAGAATAATTACATTACTATTGTAGGAATGTAAGAAATGTTTTTTGAATGTAATCAAATTGGATTAAGTCTATGAGAGGGGAAAGATAGTTTATTATGAAGTCATTTGCTGCTAATTCTTTGTTTGTTTAATATTTAAAAATGTGTCATAAATTGAATGCCTGTTGAATTAATCAGATGACAATTAATTAGTAATTGTGTATTGAGTGCCCATCATCTACAGAATGACTTATTAGGCCCTCATGTAGAGTATGTTCCTCTCAAGTTCACATTACTAATTGTTAACAAAATATTTTTAACAATAAAAAGTAACATAAGGGCCAAGTAAGTGGCACAGTCTTTGAATACAATGGGAGCTAAAGGCAGAGAAGTATTACTTTTAGACTGGGGTGGTCAGGAAAATTCTTATAGTAAAGGTGGAATTTAAGCTGTATGTTGAAGGAAGGTTAAGTTTTCAGCAGTAGGGCAGGTAGGTGGTGCAGTAGGTAGAGCATGAGGCCTTGGATCAGGAAGACCTAAGTTCAAAACCAACTTCAGGCACTAACTAGTTATGTGATCCTGGGCAACTCACTTAACCCTGTTTGCTTCAGTTTCCTCATTTGTAAAATGATCTAGAAAAGGAAATGACAATCACCACAGTGTCTTTGCCAAGAAAACCCTAAATGGGGTCATAGAAGGTCAGACATGAATGGAAAAAAAGACTCAATTA
This sequence comes from Petaurus breviceps papuanus, assembly GCF_028583685.1. Lineage (NCBI taxonomy): Eukaryota > Metazoa > Chordata > Mammalia > Diprotodontia > Petauridae > Petaurus > Petaurus breviceps. Next base: position 58,545,201 of record NW_027185764.1, on the reverse strand, counting down.
CAACAACAAGGTTTTCAGTAAAGGGAAAGAAGAGGGCACTAAGGTAGGAGAGGATATGATTTATGGACCCTGAAATTTTGATTGAATTGAAATCCTTCAGGGGATGATGGTCAAGTAAGGCTGACTAGGTAAGTTGAACCCCAAATGTTGGATAATGAAACCACCTTTACACATTTTGTGCAGGAAAACAATCATTGATGATCAATCTGATTGCTATATGTAGGCTAGATTGGAAGAGAGAGGGGAAGGGAAGTTAACAACTGTTTAAATATTCCCAGAGTGAGGGAATAAGGTTCTAAACCTGGGTGGTGGGAGTGGAAATGGGGATTAAAGGAATGTTTGCTAGAAATATTGCAAAGGAAGATAGAACTTGGTAATTATATACATAGAGATGAGGAAGAAGAAGGAGTCACTGATCAAGCTGAGGTTTTAAATTTGGTTGACTGGGACAAATATGGTACTAATAATAAAAATAAAGAAGCCAGGAGGTTTGGGGGAAAATAGTTACAAGTTCAATTGTAGATATTTTGAATCTGAAGTGACAGTCTAATGTCAAGGTAGAAATGTACATTTTGGCTAATGATTTACTGGAGCAAGTAATTGGAGATGCAGGAAATGTCCTACATAGAAAGTTTGGAGTATGGATTTGGGAGTCATCTACTTCTAATAGAAGTAATGATTAAAGCCAGGGAGGCTAGGTGGCACAGTGAATAGAGCAGAAGCCCTGGAGTCAGGAGGACCTGAGTTCAAATCTGACCTCAGACACTTAACACACACAAAACTAGCCCTGTGACCTTGGGCAAGTCATTTAATCCCAATTGCCCTCCAAAAAGAAAAAAAAAAGAAGTAATGATTAAAGTTCTGAAACTGCATATTTAGTTTTGAGTAGAAAGAAGAGTAGAGGGCTGATGAACCTTCAAGGGAAACATTGGTAATTTAATTAAAAACAAATAGTAATAGTCCATAGAGTCTTTAGTTATGTCGTATGATGGCTAGATCTGTGGCAGCTTTCCAGTCTGTTTTGATTATATGTATACAACATATGTGTTATAGTGGAAGAAACACTTCATAAGACGTCAGATCTCTTTGATTCTACTACTGCTTCCATTACTTACCAGTTGAATTACTTTAGGCAAATCACCTAACTTTTCTGAGTCCCAGTTTCCTCACTACAGAGTGCTATGCCAACTTATACAAGTACAAGATAATATTTTTTTGCTCAGAAAAAGTGAAGTAAAAAAATATCATGTACTAATTTGTTTCTAGAGGAGAACTGACATAATACATATTGCCAAAAGCAGACAAATCTATTTTAACTTCTAACATTTATTATAGCTTTTATTAGTCAAGAAGGTGGACAATTGGTAGATCTGGAGTTCTGAGTTTAAATCTTGCCTCAAACCCTTACTAGTTGTATGAACTTGGTCAAGTGGCTTTAACCTGTGTCTACCTCATGTCTCTCATCTATAAAATGAAGGTAATAATGCACTTTCCTCCCACTGTTGCTGTGAGAATAAGATAACATTTGTAACTGCCATCATCTTCATCATCAACTACTAAAGAGTATGATGAAACTACTAAAACATTTATTTAATTTGGACCCTATTATGTACCATTGTCTATGCCTCTCCCCCCTCTTTGTTTTGTTGTTTATATCACCACATAGCCATGCAGAAAACCATTCAACATAACTGATTAATACATTGTTTGAAAATATTTGCAATGTGCAACACTTGAGGGCTTCCCCACTACGCAAAAGGAGTGGGACCAGAGTGTCTTCTAATACTCTCATTCTCTCTATCTTCATATTCTCATTCTCTCTATCTTCTCTTTTGAAGATAGACTTGTTTATAATTTTACAGTATTCACTTTTGTTTTACTTTTTTTAAATTTATTTTTAATTTTCAACATTCACTTCCATAAGTTTTAAATTTTCTCCCCCTGCCTTCCTTCACCCTCCCCAAGATGGCATGCAATCTGATAGAGGCTCTAAATATACGTTCCTATGAAACATTTTCACATGTGAATGGGAGTAGCCATGAGAAGGAAAAAAAAAAAACAAAATACAAAAAGAAAATCGTCTGCTTCGATCAGCATTCAGACTCCACAGTTCTTTCTCTGGATGTGGATGACATTTTCTATCATGAATTCTTTGGAATTGTTTTAGTTCTTGCATTGCTGAGGTTATGCTCACTCACTTCACTCAGCATCAGTTCATATATGTCTTTCCTGGTTTTTCTGAAGTCTGACTGTTCATCATTTCTTATAGCACAATAGTATTCTGTTATATTCATATACCACAACTTGTTCAGCCATTCCCCAATTGATAGGCATCTCCTCAACTTCCAATTCTTGGCCACCACAAAAATTGGTGCTGTCAGTATTTTTGTGCAGTGGTTCCTTTCCCCTTTTGCTGGGTCAAAGAGCATGCACATTTTTATAACCTTTTGGGCATAGTTCCAAATTGCTCTCTAGGATGGTTGGATCAGCTCACAGCTCCACCAATAATGAATTAGTGTTCCAACTTTTATCATTTTCCTGTTTTATCATGTTAGCCAATCTGATAGGTGTGATGTGGTACCTCAAAGTGGTTTTGCTTCTCTCTAATAGTGATTTAGAGCATTTTTTTTCATATGACTATATGCTTATAGATAGCTTTAATTTCTTCTCCTGAAAATGGCCTGTTCATATCCTTTGTCCACTTATCAATTGGGGAATGACTTGTATTCCTGTAAATTTGACTCAGTTCTCTATATATTTTAGAAATGAGGCCTTTATCAGAGATATAAGTCGTAAATTTTCCCAGTTTTCTGCTTCCCTCCTAATCTTGGTTGCATTGGCTTTGTTTGTGCAAACATTTCAATTTAACGTAACCAAATTATCCATTTTGCATTTCATAATGTTCTATGTCTCGTTTGGTCATAAATTCCTCTATTCTCCATAAATCTGACAGATAAAGATCCTTGCTCCCCTAATTTGTTTATAGTATCAGCCTTTATATCCTAACTATTTTCCAGTTTTCCAAGCAGTTTTTGTCAAATAGTGAGTTCTTATTCCAGAAGCTGTTGTCTTTGGCTATATCAAACAGTAGAGTATCATAATCATTGACTACTGTGTCTTGTGTACCTAACCTATTCCACTTATCTACCCCCTCTCTTAGCCAGTACCAAGTATTTTTAATGATTGCTGCTTTATAATACAATTTAAGATCTGTTATGGCTAGGCTACCTTCCCTAGCATTTCTTTTCATTAATTATCTTGATATTCTGGACCTTTTGTTCTTCCAGAAGAATTTTGATGTTATTTTCTCTAGTTCTATAAAATATTTTTTGGTAGTTTGATTGGTATGGCAATGAATAACTAAATTTAGGTAGAATTGTCATTTTTATTATATTAGCTTGGCCTACCCACAAGCAACTGATTTTTTCAATTACTTAGATTTGTCTTTATTTGTGTGAGAAGTGACTTGTAGTTGTGTTCATATAGTTCTTGGATCTGTTTTGGCAGGTAGACTCCCAAATATTTTATAATGTCTTCAGTAACTTTAAGAGAAATTTCTTTCTATCTCTTGCTGTTGGGCTTTTTTAGTAATATATAGAAATGCTGATGATTTATGTGGGCTTATTTTATATCCTGCAACTTTGCTAAAGTTGTTGTATTTCAAGTAGTTTTTTACTTGATTCTCTAGCATTCTCTAAGTATTTTATCATATCATCTGCAAAGTGTTAACTTAGTTTCAATTTCTTTTTCTTTTATTGCTAAAGCTAATGTTTCTAATGCCATATTGAAGAATGGTGGGATAGTGGACATCCTCGTTTCACTCCCATGTTATTGGAAATGCATCTAGCATATAATCGTTATATATAATGCTTGCTGATGGTTTTAGGTAGATGCTACTTATCATTTTAAGGAAGGCTGCGCTTATTCCTATGCTCTCTAGTGTTTTTAATAGGAATTTAATAGAATATTTTGTCAAAAGCTTTTTCTGCATCTATTTAGGTAATTATGTTAGTTTTGTTGTTGATATGATCAATTATGCTGATAGTTTTCCTATTGAACCAGCCTTGCATTCCTGGTATAAATCCTACCTGATCAAAAGTTTATTATTATTGTGACAAGTTGCTGTAATCTTCTGTAATCTATTTAAAATTCTTGCATCTATATACATGAGGGAAATTGGTCTATAATTTTCTTTCTCTGTTTTGACTCTTCCTGGTTTGGGTATCAATCAGTACCATATTTGTATCATTTGGTAGGTCTCCTTCTTTGCCAATTTCCCCAAATAGTTTCTACCTACTGTCTTCAATGGCTTGTTTTATGGGGGAGTTCATCACATTCAGTTATAATTACTATCTTTGTCTTTTCTCTCCATCCTATTTACCCCCCTTTCTTTCTTCTCCCTTTCCTTCCTCAAGAGTTTTGCTTTTCACCACTACCCTTCAATCCTCAGCTCTCTTCTCCCCCCCCTTTCCTTTTCCCTTTCTTCTAACTACCCCCTCCCTTTTCTTTCCCCTTTCCCCTCCTGCTGCCTGTAGGGCAAGTTAGATTAATATCTAACTGAGTATGTTATTCCCTCCTTGAACCAAATCTGATGAGAGTAAAGTTCAAACAATGCTCATCTCCCTCCCTTCTTTCCCTCTTATAATGTGCTTTTTCATGTGATGTAATTTACTCTTTTCTGCCTCCTCCTTTCCTCTTCTCCCATTATGATACCTTTTCACCCCTTATATTTTTTTTTATCATCACATCAGTTAATTTATACCCATGCCCTCTATCTAGGTTACCTCTATCTATTACCCTTTTAAATGTAGTAATAAAAATACAATTCTCAAGTATTGTCCTCCCATGTAGGGATGTAAACAGTTTGCCCTAATTTTTTCTTTTCTTTTCCTTTTTATGCCTCTCTTGAGTCTTGTATTTGAAGATCAAATTTTTCACTGAGCTCTGGTCCTTTCACCAGGAAGTTCTGGAAGTCCCTTATTTCATTAAATGCCCATCTTCTTGCCTGAAAGATTATTCTCAATTTTGCTAGGTAGTTGATTTTTGGTTATAATCCATGCTCCTTTGTTTTACAGAATATTATATTCCAAGTCCTCTGATCTTTTAATGTAGAAGCTCCATGATCCTGACTGTAATTCCATGATATTTGAATTGTTTCTTTCTTGCTGCTTGCAGTATTCTTCCTTTAATCAAACATGTCATTTACCTAGTTCAGGGGGAAAAGGTAAGCACACCAAACTTCAGAGAATATAAACAAAATACAAAGAAGTTACAAGTAGACAGAGAAACAGATCAGCAGACAGGCTGTCTGACCATTACATCCATACCTAGCCAGTTACCAGAGAGGGAAGAACCAACATCTGCATTTTCAAAGCTGGGGGGCTCATTGGCTGCCCAGAGTCTGGTCAAATCACAAAACCTCACATCAGAGTATATATAGCCTTCTCCTGACTCAGAGAATGTCACAACCCTCTTGGTAAGGTGTGGGCATTCAGCCTATTAGGGGGCAGAATATATTTTCAAATCTGGGAAGGTTCTCAGAGTCAGTTAAGCCTATCCTTTCTTTTTTATCAATGATTTCCTTGGGATATAGGTGTGCTCATACTTGCCATGATTCATTTTGTATGTGTTTTGATAATTCTTTGTAATTATCTAAAAGTTTGTAAAAACAATAGCACAGCCCAGGAACAACCATGACATACTGTTTCCATGGAAAACATTTATTGGCCACCATTAAGTGACACTTCTCACATTTCTGGATTGTAATATGGAATATTGAACTGTCAGTGAAGCATTAGCACTAATTGTAGTCCTTGAACAGATTTCACAGTACTCCTAAATGGACTGAATACCCTTTATGTTATCTTTATTATTTTAATAAGAAGTTCATAACACGTTTCATGTTTCAGAACCAGTTGGAGAAAATTATTTTTGGCATTTTAATGTTGTCCACTTGTGTTACATGATCAGTCAAGTGAAACGGTGCCATTTGTCATAAGTACATTTACATTTCTGAAACACTATTGTTTTTGGCATCTTATTTTTTTGCACATCATCTTTCTTGCATATCATCTTACACTTAGAATCAAGTACACTGTACTTGACACAACAAATACTAATTAATATGATCTGGATTCAGATTCTTTCTTTGTTGTCCTCTGTCTGATCCTTGACCTCTGTCTGTTCTTGTCTGTTGTTGTCCTCTGTCTGATCCTCAAACTCATTGAACTTTAGTTTCCTCAGATGCAAGATGGCCTCTAAACTTCCTTTGCTTTCTGGATGCATTTTATTCCATGTATCACATACAAATCACATGTATGACATTTAAACTGAAGGATTTGAAAAGTGACTCTAACCTTGAAAAAGATGTTACTGTGATAGAGTGAAGTGAGGACCCGAGGTAGGATCCTGGTTCAGATATGTATTACCTATATGACCTTGGAGAAGTCACTCAAACTCTTAAGTATACTTAAGAGTTCTTCTGCTTTGCTCCAAAGGTAAAAAATGAGCTTTCATTTTAAATCTTTTCATTTGTTATTTCCTCTATCTTCTTGCATTTACCATGACCTGGCTTCCTCTGGATGACAAAATTTCCCTGACTTCCCAGACCTTCCTTGACCTACCAAGTCTTGTCAATTTCATCTTCCAAATATCTTTATCTCCTCTGATGCTGCCACCAATGTGGTGCAGGCCCTTGTCACCTCACACCTGGATTACTGCAATAGCCTGAAAGGGGTTCTGCCTGCCTTGAGTGTTTGAGTGCAGGTCCAGCAATGTCACACCCATTCAATAAACTCAGTAATGACTCTGTATTGCCTCTGACATCAAATACAACCGCCTCCCTGGCTTTCAAACTCCTTCATAATCTAGTCTTCCTACTTTTCCAGTCTTCTTATATCTTATTCCCCATCTACCCCTCAGTCCCTTAGTCCTTCCCCAGGCTTCCCCACCTCCTGCACTGGTTACACATGACCTATCATGACCCCTTAGTGAGCCAGTTTAACTCAACACTGTCCTCTTTTTTTTGTCCCTTGCCCCTTCTCTTCTGCCTCAATACTGTTTTACTTAGTGATCTATGAATTAAATTATAATATCTATGCAGAAGATTCTCAGATTTATTCAGCACTGACTTATGCTTTCATGTCTTCAAATGCTTATTTTTTTTTGTTTTTTTTGGGGGTTAAGTAACTTGCTTAAGATTATACGGCCAATATTTTTATTATTTCCGGGTTTGTGGTGCCGAGTGTCTGAACTCGGGATTTGATCTCCAGGTCAATCCTGACACTGGAGCTGGTGCTCTTACTCGCTGAGCCACCTGGCTGCCCCTATCTTCAAATGCTTATTGAATATCTCAGACTGTTGCTCTTATATAGGCTTCTCAAACTCAACACATCCAAAACTGAACTCATTCATTTCTCTCTCCTACCGTGTTTCCCCGATAATAAGACACTGTCTTATTAATTTTTTTGGACAGAAAAACACCAGAGGGCTTATTTTAATGAACATTGACAGCAATTTTAATAAACAGGTAAATGTGAACAAAAAAATGTACCTTTATTCAATAATGAATTCACTAAAGAACAGGATGACGCGCTCACTGCTGCAGCTCTGATTGGATGCAGCTCGGAGCGCGGCAGTGCATGGTGCATTTCACGGGGGGGGTGCATACAGAGTGTACCGTAATGTAGTGTGTAGCGGAGGGGATCACCTTCACTACAGTAGCAATCTCAATAGGGCTTATTTTTGGGGGAGGGCTTATTTTAGAGGAATCTTACACAGTTAGGGGAGGGCTTATTTTCGGGATAGGTCTTATTATCGGGGAAACACGGTAGAACCATCCCCTCTTCCTAATTTCCCTCATAGGGGCAGCTAAGTGGCTCAGTGAATAAAGCACCAGCCCTGGAGTCAAGAGGACCTTACCTCAAATCCAACCTCAGACACTTAACACTTACTAGCTGTGTGACCTTGGGCAAGTCACATAACCCCAATTGCCCTCCAATAAGCAAAAAAGAAAAAACCCTAATTCCCCTCATACTATTGAGGGTACTACCATCCTCCCAGGATTGAAACCTAGGTGTCTCAACTCTTCATTCTCATCCCTTATTTGTCATTTTGAACTTTGTAACATTTTTCATGTATCTTTCTGTTCTCTGACATTGCTACTACCCTGGTCCAGGTCTTTAATGCCTCTTTCTTAGACTCTTACAATGGCCTTCTTGTGAGTGGGCTCCTTCCTCAACTTTCTGCCCACTCTATTTTATCCTACACTGAACTGTCACAGTGAGCTTCTTAAAGTTTAGATGTGACTACATAAAGGTCTTCCCCCTCCTTACTCATTAAGCTCTAGTGGCTCCCTGTTATCTCCAGGTTCAAATTCAAAATCCTCCCTGGGAGGTATTTTCTGGGGTCATTGATAGCCAAATGATCCCCAAATTTTGGGGCTTGTTCCCAGATTCTCCTCTTCTCAGTGGAAGAACAGGTAGAGAAGAGGATAACCAAATCAGCCCAAGAAAGCTCAAACTGCAGCCATAAGTCCTGAAAGCCTTCAGTAAACTTTGTTGGGTTTTCGGAAAATTTACCCAACTTTTCTTTAATTTGATTGAGATCTTAAATGGAGAATGAGACGTGGACTCCAGTTGTCCCACTCAATGAGAGGGGTGCTTCCCTTAAGGGAAGAAGTCCTGAAGGTCTTTTGGGGACAGAGACTTGGAAAGGGAGATTGGATGTCCCACTTTCTGTGAGAGTGAGGGGGGGGGGTGCTGGCTGAACTGGATCAGACTGTAAGACTGGGGGATCTGGCTGGCAAGGGGGATAGTCAGCCAGCACCTGAGGAGTGGAAAGGGTCAGAAGAGGAGGTACCTCTATGACTACCTCGGGGTTAGGGACTGAGGGCTGAGTGGGTGTTGCCTCATGGGGAGGAGCCAGAGAGGGAGGCACTTTAGCCTGACCAGTGGCCTGGCAGGGGTCCCTGAAGGGGATGGGACCATGCTGGGAGATGCAAGGTAAGATAAGGATGGTGTAGGAGACAGGAAATGAGGGGTGTTGGGCTAGAGGAAGAGGGAAGGTGAACCAAGGGGAAAAGGGTTGGGGTACAGCAGAAGGGTCTGGGCGGGCTACCTCAGTGACCTGAGCAGGAGTTACTGAGGGGGGAGGGGCTGGGGCTGAAGCCATAGGAAAGGGATCATGCATCTCAGTCTTTCCTGAGAACCTTGTTCTGAGAAAGTTCAACAAAAGCCATTAAGTAGGCAATTTCTAGCCATCTTTCTTCTCTGGGACAGTATGACTCTAACTGCAAGAGAGCATTCTCTTTGAAAGTTCCCAAAACAGGCCATGATTTATCTTCTTTTAGGCTAGGCCAAACAGTGTTGCAAAAAAACCCCAACTTTTCCTTTTTAAGATCTTCAGAGAAACTAAATTTTTTCCAATGTTGTAAAAGACAACCCAAAGGCGAACTTTTGGGAGCTACAGGCACAGGGCCTGGAAGTCCCTTCCTCCACGAAGGAAGGTTTGAGAGTAAGCCTGGAAAAACAAACAAAAAAAAAAAACCCATCACAAAAAAGTACCTGAAGTTTTTCCAGTTCCCTAGGGCTGAGGGAATTTAAAGAATATGACTTACACTTCCAGATGGGACATCTGTCTTTATCTTCCCATTCTTCAGAAACTGTGCACGTGTCCATGTTCTCCAAAGTAACCAAATAGGACTGAAAGCCTGAGGTCAGGCTGAGCACAAAACAGCCTCCTAGTTGTCTGACCTAATGGGACCTGAGAGGTCAGGGAACCATAAAAATGAAGAGGTTACCCACTAAGAGCATTAGGGTTGCTCAGGAGACCCCAAAATACCAACACGCCGGGTCCTGCCAAATGAATTGAACTCAAGTCTTCTCTCAGCCAAAGAAAAGTAAAATTTATTAAAAGTTCCCTTGCATGAGACACAGAATAAGTCTGGTGCTAGGTCATTCTATGGTGCTATCACTGTTGTATGGTGCTCTAACACCACATGGTGTGAGATGGGGTCTTAAATACAGAAGGTTGTGGGAAGAATCTAGGGGTGGTCTAGAGGAGGAGTTTGGGGAGGGCCTTCAGGAGGGTATAATGAGGTCAATGAGTGATTATTGGTGGGAAGTAGCTGGAGGCCATCAGGAGACCACAGACAATGGTGGGCTAGGCCAGTTCTAGGGTGGTTAAATAGAGTGGGAAATCTAGTAAGTGTAGTAACAGAGGGTGGGAAGTCTATTAACAGGCTTGGCCTTAGCCACAACTTAAGACTTATTGCTTTATGCAAATGCCTCAAATGGGATGATTTAATCAAGAGTCCTAAGGAGGTTCCCAGAGCCCATGCCTCATCATCTGGAGTCTTTTCCACCTATAAATCTGGGGGATAGTGAGAAATGTATTAGAAGGGAGTGGGCATAGGAAGCCTGGAAAGGGGGGGTTATGAAAGACTTTGAATGCCAAAGAGAGGATTTTATTTTGATCATGGAGGTGATAGGGCTCCACTGGAGCTTAATGAGTAAGGGGTGTGTGTGTGTGTCTGACAACATGTGCACTTTAGGGAAGGTCACTTTGATAGCTCAGTAGAGGGTAGCCTGGAATGGGGAGAGACTTGTGGCAGGAAGACTAACCATTAGACTATTGGAATAACCTAGGTAAGAGGTGATGGGGGCTGGCACCAAAGGCCTTGTTAGAAGAGAGAAGGGGTCAAATGTGAGGGATGTAACAGAGCTTAATCCACAGGCAACAACAGATCCCAGGTGGGAGTCATTGACACCTAGTTGAGAGCCCAGGTGATTGAAATTGTGGTAGTGTTCTCAACAGTAACTGGAAAGTTAGGAAGAGGGGAGATCAAAGAATAGAAAAAATAATTAGTTTTTGACTTGATGATTTTAAGATGAGATATGAGTTTGAAATGTCCAGTAGGCAATTGACTATCCAAGTCTGGAGATTAGGAAAAGAATGTAGGGCTAGATAAGTAGATCTGAGAATCATTGAGTCTCTGGGAACTCATTATATCACCAAATGAAAAAATATAGAGGAAGAAGAGATCTTTAATATGCCTACGCAGGAACACTCTTACTAGCTGTGTGACCCTGGACAAGTCACTTAACCACTCTATTTACCTTACTTCCCTCATATGAGCTGGAGAAGGAAATGACAAACTACTCCAGTATCTTTGCTAAGAAAACACCAGGTGGGGCCATGAAGAGGCAGACACAATTGAAGTGACTGGACCACAAGGAACCAGTTGATTTATGGAGTTTGGGTATGTGAGGGTGCTAGTGGTAGGAGGGTGTGGGGGTAGTGTTGAGTGCTATTTCAGGTTCAAACTCTTGTCCTATCCCTTTTCCCTTTGTCCTTCTGGTCTCCAGCCGAAATTTCTCCTGGTCCCTGGATAGGGAAGAATGTAATTCTGTTGGGCCTAATCTAATCCCTTCAAAGAATAAAGGAAGGGGATTATATTTGTATGGGTTAAAATCCTGGTCACCTACTGGGAGGGGGAAAGGCTAAATTCTTATCTAGAGATAATTTTTTGTTAAAAGTTTCTGGTTATTATTCTTAATCTATTCACCCTGCAAAAGGCCCTTTTTATCTTTTGTCCTGATCTATTCTACCAAAGAGCTTTTCCTAGTACTTGTGTTATAGAAAGGGCTTTAGAAAAAAAAAATCATATTTCTAGAGAAATAAAATAGATTTTTCATGTCTTTTTACAAAAGTGAATTTCATTTCATTTCAATTTCATAATCAAGGATATGCTTCCTTCTCTTGTTTGGGGGTGTGATGTGAAGAAAAGCAAGTTCTTATTTTAATTTGATGTTTCTTAAATAGCAATAAATCTTCTTAAACCTCTTTGTAACATTTGTACCGTGTTTCCCTGATAATAAGACCTATCCCGAAAATAAGCCCTATTGAGATTGCTACTGTAGTGAAGGTGATCCCCTCCGCTACATGCTACATTACGGTACCCTCTGTATGCACCCTCCCCCCCCCCCCGTGAAACGCACTCCTCGCTCCGAGCTTCATCCAATCAGAGCTGCAGCAGTGAGCGCGTCATCCTGTTCTTTATTGAATTCATTATTGAATAAAGGTACATTTTTTGTTCACATTTACCTGTTCATTAAAATAAGCCCTCCCCTGAAAATAAGCCCTCTGGTGTTTTTCTGTCCAAAAAAATAATAAGACAGTGTCTTATTATGGGGGAAACACGGTAACTGTTTCTGTGGGTTAAATTTTGGTTAAGTATCTTTCTGCTTTAGAGCAATTAAAGGTACCCCAACTGGGGGAACTGAATAGCTTAAAGTAAAAAAATAAAAGCACATTTCAAATGAAATTGAATCTGTAAGCATATTTAAAGTATGAAGACTCAACATTATTTTCCATAGCTCTTCCTTATTGGTATATTTACATGGGCAAGGTCTCCCACTGCATCTGGGGCCATCTCCAGTCATTCTGATCTTGCCACTGAACCCAGATGGCTACAGAGGAGAAAGTAAGACAGGTGACCTTGTACAACCCTTCACTTGGAAGTCATGACATCACCTTCCTGATGTCATGGTCCTCTTTGAGAATGAAGGACAAATCACAACAACAACATGGGCAAAACTGTCTTTGTAAAAGACAGTTCACTATATTAAATCTTGGATTTAAGCGTGATGTTATAAAGAAAGTGGGAGCTCCCTCTTGTGGTCAATTATCATGTTTCAAATTTTAGTGCATAAGAAATTGAACATATATATTCATGTGTGTGAATCTATATTTGCATATATGTGGATTATTATTGGAAGAAAAAATTAGTTTCTCAAAGGTAATCAAGGAGAATAGAATGATGTAAAAAATGATGTTAAAAGTATCATTGACCATATCTTTCAAGGTTATATTGTCAGTTTAGATCTTTGATCATTTGCATGAACATAGAAGCATATGTGTGTGCCTTTCGAAAATCTAGATGCAGGCTTTGGAAATTTGAAATAACTATTTTGTGAATCAGTCAGTAAATCCTTAAGCAATGCCAATTACTACTTAATCCTGGTATTTTATTTTATCATTGAATTGTGAAATCCTTTTCTATTATTAGCATAAGTAAAAAAAATGCTTGTTAAATTTATTCTAAAAACTCTCAAATCTTTAAAATTCCATCTAAAACAAAATTAGTTGTATTGAATTTGGCATTTTAGGGACATTTATGGGAATGTAGTAATCAAGGAAAAAGCAGGTGTTAAGAAAAACCTGAAGAACTATTCTAGAACATAGTATCTTGATCTGTGTGTATGTGTAATCAAGATTACTTGATTATTATATATATTTATAGCTATATCTATGTTTATATATATATAGTATATGAACGTGTGACTTTCAAGAAGCTTGATTTTTGAAAATCCATATTTGCAAAGCATATGCAATTAAGGATTACTTATTTTGTGAAAATGATTTTTCCTGTATAGATTCATCATAAAGTTATTTTTAAAAATTTAGTTACACTTTAAATGGTATAGGGAATTAGTGAAATGGTATAGGGATTAGTGAAGTAGAGAGATGATTAGATTGGAGTGAGGATATCTGGTTCTGATAAAAGACAAAACAAAACTGGGTGATCTGGGTGAATTGCTTAACTTGACTCAGCCTCTGTAAAATGAGGTATTTCATTGGAGTGATTCTTAATGTATCTTTCAGCTCTAAAAATAAATGATTCGACTTAGAAAAAAAAATTATTTACAAGTAAGTAACATTTCAGGAATACATCTATTTCATTTAAAAGCATACCTCTTTTGAACCTATTTGGCAAATACTTTAGGTTTTGAGTTTGGTATGTTTTGAGAAGTTATAAAATTTGCAGTTGGCAGTACTATAGTGAACTGATGTTCACATTTCAGCAAGCACCTGGTAACTTATCTAAGAGTATCTGGTTTAATCCATGTACAGAAAAACTAGGTTTTAACAGTGCAAAGAGTTTTGTATTGTTCTGGGGAAAAAGTTGGATTCTTTCTATCTATATAAAGAAATGGAGTTAAGTGAGAATCACAGTGGAGACTTTTGTGAGTTTAAAAGACTCTATGTTAATGTATTTACTTGGAAGATCAAGTAAGCCTTTTGTCTCTATTTCCTCTTACATAACACAGATTTGGTGGTATATGTTCATTTCCGTATGTGGCTCTAGTCAATATGACTTTATGACAATACGCCCTCCTTGAGGGCAAGGACTGTCATACCCTTCTTTTCATCAGCATGCAGCAAGCACTTAATAAATAGCTGTCGACTTTGCCTCTGACCCTTAGGGTAATAGTGCAGGTACCTGAAATTAAAGCCAAACTTGTTTAGGAAAGACCTTCTCATTACAGAGTCATCTTTTTTTACCTAAACAGTGATCCTTTGTGGGCAGGGGGTAACATCAGTGTGGCCACCAGGCACCAGACAATTGGGGTAAAGGAATATAAGGACCCTCCCTCTCTTCCCCCAACTACTTACCTGCTGACTTTACAGTGGGTGAGAAACCTAGAAGCAGATTCGCAGGAAAACTTAGACAATGCATGGGGATTCTCCCATGCCATAGAGGATCACCTGGTCTTACTCTGGTGAACCACCTTAAGACAAGGTGGTGGGCCAGCCTAATTTAATTTATCAGCTTTCCATTCCGTATATCTCACCACAGCTTGCTGCCTGAATGTTCTTTACTTTACTCCCAGTGTAAAGTGAGCATTATTACTTTTTATTGTATTGACTCATCTTACTGTTCTCAGTTTCATTTGGCTTGGCCATGGTTGCTGACTGCTTCTATAATAGTGTGAGTGTAAAATCTACAATTATAGAGTACGGTGTTATAGAAGTAGAGCTGTAAGGTCCTAAGGGACCTTGGGAGGTCATCATCTTACATCTGACAGATAACAACATTGGGGTTCAGCATAGTTAAGTGGTTTACTGACTCTGACTTCTACCTCCATCCTTCCCTCCCCAACAGGAATAGCTCCTTCTAGACCAGAGACCATGCCTTCTTCCCTAGAAGTAATAATCTATTCAATTTAGAACTTGACCTTGAGTTTGATTGGCCAGTGGGTCAGTGACAACTTGACTGAATGTATCTAATACAAATAGAATGTATCTAATAAGCCCCCATACCAAATTTAAAATCGATCTACCCAGAATATCTCAGGCCAGGTTCTCATACATTTGTACTAACCTTTTCTTTTCAATTTCTTGCTCTTGGAACAGAAATCTATTCTTTCTTTACGGAAAAAGCATGAGAATTGACCACTTGCTGATGGGGTACCTGGGGTCTAGGTCAATTTTGTGGAACCAATCTGTAAAACCAGTCTGTGCAGTTGTAACTGCAATTTGTATTGTAAAATTGTAATCTGTAAAATCCCTTTCCCAACCTCGGGCTCTGCCCCTTCCCCCTATGGGCACTAGGCCTAGGCAACACCTTGTGACTTCTTTGTTCTTACTTAATCTCTTTATGTCTCCTCCCCTGGCCCAAACACTCCTTTGTCCTTGCCTCTCCTCTCCTCCCGACTGGCCCAAATCTCATCTAAACTATCTATGCCCCAAAGTCACAAGTTCCTCTCGGTCAGCTCTAACCTTTATCTATGCACTGAGGTCCCTTCTGTCCAGTCAGCCCAGACAATGGCAGCCCTACCCTTTAAAAGTAAAAGCATGTACCCCTGTCACTTGCAGGTCCCCTAAGGACTCTTCCCCGCTGTAAAGGCGTAAAAATAAACTATCTCAACTCTAACTCCAAGCAAGGCTGAGCTGAATTCTTTCCAGACGCCATTGCAGGTTTCCTGGTCTTGGATAAGATCAGGGTTCCTGCTGAATCTATTGGGATTCCGTCCCTCATCATTGACATCCCTGTGACTCTAGACAGAAACATTCTTTCCTGCTGACTCCTCTCCCATATGTGCTTTCTTCCCTTATCATAGATTTGGAGATGAAAGGAGATTATGTAGCTCTACGCCTTGGTTTTACACAAGTGAGATAGGAAGCTCAGAGAGGTTGTCAGTGACGTTTCCCAGGTGGTGAGTGGGAGAGGAAGGATTTCTAATCAGGTCTTCTGACTTCAAATCCATTGCCCTTTCCTCTCCTTCGCCCATCCTTAGAACATAAACTCCTTGAGGTCGGAGATTATTTTACTTTTGTCTTTGCGTCACCAGCACCAAGTTTAGTGTCTGGAATATAAGAAGCACATGATAAGTGCTTCTTCATTTGTACCCCAAAGTATAAAATAACAAAGGTTGGCATTTTACCTCAGATCCTTTTGATGGGGTACAGGCTCTAGGAAACCCCTGGAACTCTGAATCTTCCCACTTGATGAGGCATTTGCCTGAGGCCATAAAACTTTCATTATAGCTAGGCCCAAATCTCTGTTACTCTTAACTTGGCCTAGCCCTCCATTGTTCAGCTACTTCCCACTCTTGATCCTATCAAAACATCTATACCCAAATCTGTTACCCTTAACCTAGACTAGCCATCCAGTGTCTGTCTTCCCTAGGTAGCCTTCAGCTATTTCCCACCCTTAATCCCAATTCTGGTGTCTGACCTTAGTTCTTCAAGATCCTCCTTGGACTCCTCCTCAAGACCCTCCCCAAAATCCTTTAGACCACCCCTAAATCCTCCCACAGTCTTTCTGTATATAAGATCCATCTTGTCTCCACGATAGGGCTGAGAATTGAATCTGGGGCAGACTCACTCTGTGTCATATTTACAAGCATCACTTATATGTAGGCTCCTTAAGGGTCCACCCATTATGGCGAATGTTTAAAAAACTTTGTTTTATTTTGGCTGAGAGAAGACTTGAGTTGAATTCATTTGGCAGGACCCTGTGTGTTGTTATTTTGGGGTCTTGAGCACCCCTAAGCCTTTGATTCCACATTGACTTTGCACTATGGGCTGCTGCCTAGGTACTGTGTGGTGGGGAATGGGGGTCATTGTGATGGGAAGTTGTGAAGATGAAGATGATCTTCAGTGTTCTCCTACCTCCTTTTCTCTGCTTACTTTCCATTCTTTAGATTTCCCTTTTTTTCTTTAAACTTTATTTTTATTACTATAAATTTGACTAATGTGAACAAACTTCACCTTTCTTTATTGTAAGAAGGAATAGAAAAAGTTGGTTTTTTTTGTTAATCCAGGAAGCTTTATTATGTACAGCTTCTTCTTTCTTTAAAAGTATATAATGTTGATGTGGAAGTTCCAGAATTGTCTTCTTGTCTATGACTTTGAAGTGTAGGTCATTGTGACTGAGTAGATTTAGGAACTCAGTATTGAGGATAATTGATGGGGTAGCGATATTCCTGTTGTTCCAAAAGTCTTAGTGCTATTTTAACTTTAATAGTTTAAGATGAATAAACCCTATGTTTATTGGAACCCTCTAGTGGCAGGAAAGAAGATGGAGAGAAAAGACTATAAGCCATGCACTAATCTTATTGAAGGAAGGAGAATGCCCCAGAAGGTCGATAGGTCACAGCCACCAGGATCTGAACTGGGTGATAAAATTGGACCTCACAAATTTCAAAGGAGGTTGCATATTTCAATCTCTCTATAACTTATTATTTAGTGTATTTCTTGTTTATTGTTTAATAACAATAACAACGACAAAAACAATAATAATACTGGATTCCTAGATATTTCATCATCTGGGACAAATTTGCCCCTTATTTTCAGCAGTATTTAGGTTAGGGGTGTTTGTGATGAAAAATCTCATTTAAAATTTAATCAACAGAGATCTCTTAGAATAGGAACAGGAATTTATTCTCTTCCCTGGGTGAAGAGGGCGGTGACCGATCATGAGAAAGAGGCACTTTACAAAAGGCAGAACAAGAATATATACCCTAATGGTGCCCCTTTTCCCATTGGTTGGGGGGGTGGGCCCAAGTCTCAGCTGGAAAATCTTCCCCAATGGTAAACAGCAGAGGACCCCACCAAGGAGGTTGATTGACAGCAAGGGAAAGGGAGGAGGGGTCCGCAGAGGCGGGAAATCTGAAATCATTCTGCTGATTAACAGCAGGAGTGGGGGAAGGGGAGGAAGTTCTGAGAAGTTTCCCCGCCGCGCGCCCCCCCCCCCCCCACACACACACAGAGGGAAGAGTGGAACCTTATTTGCTTTAAAAATATATATATTTTGGAGGCAATCAGGGTTGCCTCCCAGACTCAACTGGGGTCACACTGCCCTATTAGGTTTTTTTTGGAGGGAGGAAGGCAAGGCAATTGGGGTTAAGTGACTTGGCCAAGGTCACAAAGCTAGGTAAGTTTAAAGTATATGATCTCGAATTTGAACTTAGGTCCTCCTGACTCCAGGGTTAGTGCTGTAATCACTGTGTGACCTAGCTGCCCTGAGTCCTATTTGCTTTTAACAAGATAAATGGAGGGCCAAGAATGCCATCTTTCTTTCTTTCTTTCTTTCTTTCTTTCTTTCTTTCTTTCTTTCTTGCCTTTTGGAGGGCAATTGGGGTTAAGTAACTTGCCCAAGGTTAC